>NC_140030.1:30134907-30789173 GCF_963513975.1 Fringilla coelebs
CACGGGGTGCTGCTTCTCTCCGCGGCGGGCCACAAATTCGGCCGGTGCCGGGACGCCTTCCCCGGGACAGCGCCGGCCGGCCGACGGGCAGGGCAGGGTAGGCGGATGGGTCCGTGCCCGAGTACTTACCCCTCGGAGCGGCGGAGAGCCGCTCGCTTCATTTCGGCTTGGGTTTGGTTTTTGGGTTTTTTTCCTACGTTGGCCGAAGTAAGAAGTTGTAAATAAGGCGGCGGTTTGACGCAGCTCCCCTCGGTGTCTGTCGGTGTCGCCTCCCGTCCCCCGCCCCGCACCGCCCGCGCTCCCTGGACCGCATCTCCCCGTTGTTCGAGCGTGCAGCTTCCCCGGAGATCACACGGAATTGAGAGCTCCTTCTTAAAAAGCACAAGTATATCAGAACTTCGTAATAATCTGCCTGTCTTTATTTTGAGGAAAAGGCATTCATCAGGTGCTGCAGCACACATGAAATGCACAATCTAAAACCTCTTTCAAATCCTTTCCTCACAGGGAAGTTTCCGATGCATTTTTCAACACTCCCTGCTGTCATAACTAAACACTTCTTTACAGCTTGAATTATGCTTTTAAAACTTCATGCTGCATAAGAGCACAGAAGCACAGCAGTAGAGTTTGCAAATTACTGAGTTCTTCACGATTTTCTGATTAAAACGTAGAGATCGATTGATGTTCTCACTGGCTTCTGAGCTATTTGTGATAAGAAATGGAATGATTCGTCACTGATACTTAGATTTTTGGTAGGAATAGCACAGCTTGCAGAAATGGAGGATGCCTGCACACCAGCCTCCTGGGCTTACACCACTGCTTTCTTTCCTCTTTTGTATTCAGCCTTCACATTTGCATGTGTATAACGAATGCAGATAACATGGACACTCTCTCTATCTATCATTCATATCTATCCCAAATCGATTTGTTTCAAAAGGACACACACACACAGAGGACATCGATCTGACATAATGTAAGCTGAAATTCAGGGGAAAGTGAGGGCGACACCTGGCCTGGCACTGAACATCTGAATGGGAGAGAAAGGGTTATTATGTGCTTAATGAAATAATATGGAGGAATGGAGCAAGCATAAAAAGTTCAATATATTCAAATCAAGAGCATCTCAGACACAAAATTACAGTTGCCTGGTTGATGCTGGTGCTGTTTATCTAGAGGACGATCACCTAAACTGTGTCTTTCCAGTGACTGAGCACACCATTGTTTTCTCATTTCCAGTACAATTCTATTTACAGAGATAATTTGTTCAAATAATGCAAACATGTGTATCAAAGCAACATACCAAGAAGATATTGCTTGGTATCATTTGCAAGTCAGCAATCATTTGGAGAAGTTAATTCTAAGCTTGCCACTTCTAGATACTCTATGATACAATGTCAGGATTCTTAACAACTTATTGGGACAGAACCTAGAAATTATGGATTACAAATGAATGTGTTTAACTGGCATTCTTTATATCCAAGCATATTAAAATATTTTTAGAATACAGTTTTCCCCTTTATATTACCTTTCATCCAAAAATATTATCTTTAGTTAACTTGTGTGCTGTATTCAGAGCCTATAGAGGATACTTAATAGTTTGTGGCTGTAAGACCTTAGGAAAAGCAGCAATAAGAATAGCAGAACGTAATTGCAGCAGTTTGGGAAGGAGGACAAACAGCAAGCACCAGGGAGGTCTCCCGATGAACTGTGATCTTCCATCTCTAATTGTATTCCTGAAAGCTGGCAACTCTGTTTCTCTGTGCTAGCTAACAAATACTGCCTGTACTCCAAACACGGCTGCTGTAACAGCAAGATGAGACACGTGGTTGTTTGATACCAAATTGCAACGACTTCATTTTGCCCTCAGAACCGTTGTAACACTTCCAGGTGCCACAGAGCAGGCTCCGAGGTCGTGAGCCAGATACATCAGGTGTGATATCAAATAATGCAGCAGCCTTTTCCCGTTAGCTTCATGTGCAGATAATTTCAGATGGAATGGTAAAAGATAACGAAGGCACTACATACAAGCCAACTGCTATTTATTAAATTGTTGTTTCTTGATAAGCAAGGCAGAATGTTCCTCCTCGGGAAACTGAAGAACCCAGTCAAATTACCACTCCATTTGCGGGGGCAAACTGTCTATGGAGATACTTTTTTCAGCTGAACACCTTAGCACTGGTTATTATAAAAATTGTCACATTTGATTTGAGGCCTCAGGTGCAACTCTGAAACAAAGGACGAGTTTCTAACTTGTGATGGATGGTACCAATCACTGTGTGACTCAGGCTGTTCCTATGGTTTCACACATAGCATGCAGCACAGTGCATATTCTGGGTAGTATCAGAGTGTGTGAGCAGGCATTTCTCTTTAGGATCTGGTCCAGAATTGTTTGTTTGCAGTAGTTTATGGTTTGGGTCATCTATTATGGTGTTGTGATTGCTGCCTCCATTCTCCAAAGATTTTTTTCAGAGATGTGTCAGGACTTGGCATCCAATTTTTCATTTGTTTTCAAGAAAAGCTACCTCTACTTCAGTTTCTTGTGCTTCTTACCAGCAGAGGATGCATGACTCTGGCAGGAGAATGCTTAACACAGTCCTAGAGAGCAGCCCATGTGTGCAAGTGTGCATATGCACACCCATGCTAAAGAAATCCCATCCCTAGGAATGCTCTCCACAGGCCCACAGAGGCTTCCTGTTTCAAAGAGGATCACACAGCAGATGCTGGCTGGATGCAGTCACAGGGGGTTGTGTAATGCTAGCCAGCAATGTTGTGCCCCAGCTCCTTTCTTCTTCATTGTTTTGAGTCTTTCCAATGTCTGTAGAAAAGGATAGGTGTGGCAGGAGGGTTGCCTTAGCTGTGCAAGAGATGTACTGTTGCATCATTCTTAAAACAATTCAGCTCTTTTTGCCTTTCTCCCTCTTCTGGCTCAGGGTCACCCACCCATCAGGCAGCTCTGTTTAGGGACTTCTGCTGCACTCCCATCCACCCTGTCAGCTGGGCATGCCTGCAAGGGACAAGCTGGCCAAGCCTTTTGCTTGCTGCATTTCAATTTCCCCAGTTTCTGAACAGCAGGATTTGCTAAAGCTAGGTACATTAAAAACTGTGTTGTTTGGTTTTATTTTTTTTTTGCCCCGTTATTGGAAAGTTGGTCTGAGTTAGACAATAGCATTTGAAATAAAGCTATTAAAATTTATTGTTTCATAGGTTCTGCAGCTGATAGAACTGTTACAGTCCCGTGGGAAGCAGAAGCAAAATCAGTTGGATAAACATATAAAAATGTGCAATTATTTTTAACTAGTGGATGAAACACTGGAGAGAAATAGTTTCTATTTCACATGGCTGTAATTGAATAGATTAAACTCAAGGATGGTTCATTTCTTTGGGCTGTTTCATATTTTTCTTTCAAAAGCAATGACTGGTGGTGACTGGAGGTGGGTAATTAGCTCTGGCATGCAAAGGGGGCTCATCGACCTGGCTTCTGTGATGGGTAAATCCAGATGCCAGGTGACTCAAATCACAGCAGGCAAAAGAGTAGCCTGCCTGTCTGAATGAAATATAGGCAGAGTAGTTTCTAGTGTTTGCAGTTACACCTTTTGGCATTGCTCAGTCAATCAGTCAATCAAAACGTGCAATTAGCCAAAAAAAAAAAAAATAAAAGGGCTTTGAGGCTGCATCCCACAGGAGTGTCAGAGAGCATCCGCTGTGTACTACACACTGAAGTGCACAAGCCTGATCTCAGTGGAGTCACAGTGTATCCAGGGATTCAAATGAGAACAGATTTATTACACGTTAGTGAGGGCCCAAAAGACCAGTGTGTAGGCCAGGCATCCTACTGAGATGGTGATGTTCTGCCATCTGACAGGCACAGATCACCACTCCAAGTCTCTGCACAGAGGTATCTTGGCATCAGCAAGGGGTAAAAAAGGTACAATAAAATGAAGCTGCATCACAGAATACAGCAAAAGCATAATTTCTTCTGTCCTCTTCCGCTCCTTTACACTTATTTCAGCTTCATTAGACCACCTAACAGTTTTTCTAAGAAAGCACATTTTCCTATACTATCCAGTTATGGGACACCCTGAGAAGTTTAACCATCCAGCAGAGAAGAGAAAGCCCCACACCCTCACACAGCACACTGTGTGTCAGAAAACAAAGGCTGTGGAGACTGGGCTGGACTTGCTAAAATAATGTATGAGGGGTCTATGCTGCTCCAGAAACAGGAAAGCAGCTGCCCAAGCTGACAGTGAGAAGTGAGATCGCATGTTTATCTATGCGTGTAGGCCATTTTAGAATAATTTTCTCTCGTTCTTTGTTCCTTTTCCTAATAAGCCAACTTGTTTATCACTATAGCAACCAGTGACAGATTCCTGGAAAGAAGAGCTGCAAATGCCCATTTGGACCTCTGTGGTCACGGGTGGTTGGTACGAGTAAGGTGTCACACCTGCCCCCCAGGGCTCTGAAATGCTTTGCAGGGAAAGAGCAGGGTGAGGCAGGCATGACAGGGTGTGACACAGCGTGAGAGAGATGTGCAGAGTGAACGGGGCTAAGCACTGCTTAATGGAAGCCATCACAAACCTAAAGATTTTTGTTTTAAATGAAAATAAACCTGTTATACACAAGGCAAAGTAAGTTTGAAGTGCAGAACTGAATCCTGAACTGGATTGATTCAATTATCCTTCTGTGACATGGGTTCTGGTGCTGAGGACTGCAAGAGGTGGGAAATGCATGTACAAATAACCTGGAAATCAACACTCTCACCAAACATCTGCTGACAGCAAACACATCTGAAACCTGCACCAGTGACCTTCTTGCTGGCACTGAGCCACATTCCAGGTGACATCTCACAACTGCAGCATTTGTTCAAGTGGTAAAAGTTTGTGGGGCTGAGCAAAACGTGGTGTCCGAAGACAACCCTCAGGGGCAACATAGTTACACAAAAATGAAAGTGTTTCTTTCCTTAGCTATCTATAAAAATTCATGCACAACCTATGCCCCCAACTTTCCCTCCTGCTCCTTCACCCCACCCTGTTTACAGGAATATTGGCAGAAATGTCAACTCTTCATCTTCTTTTAAATCTGCCTTTTTGGATAATGTTGAAGAGGACCATTCTTCTGCTCTTTGCCCGCCTCTCCCCTGCGTTCACTTAACTCATATCAGAAGGCACTGAGCGCTCCTTATGTTCTGGTACCTACTCAGTTTGCTCACCTTTTGAGTAGGCCCCGAGTATGAAGGCATAAAAGTAAGAAGCTGTATGGTTCAAAAAGGCTACTTGACCTTTGGTCTTGATATGGAGAGGGCTGATTTTTTATTCAATTTTTTTTGTAATGTAATGTTGTATTAATGAAGTAATGTTGTTGTAGCGACTGTGTCCTAGTGAATGTCAAGCAAGCTTTTAAGGAGACAAATCTTCTGGTAGACTACATGATACAGTAAAGAAAAACCCAAGCAGATGAATGCTCAGGCATACAAATTTTTCTTTGGGTCTCAAAGAGCTCTCAAAAAAAATGCCCTCAAAAGACTAACAGTTTCAAGATACTCTATGGAATTACTCCTAACGAAGAAAATGTTTTCTTTCACAGTGTTGTGATTTTTTTCTAAGGACCTCAAGCTGATAATTTGTGTTTTGGCTTGGTTTGTCTTGGTTTAGTTTGTTTTTTTGTCCTTGAGAAGTCAAAGATTCTGCTCCAGTTTCTCTTGAAATCATAAAGGAACCACCCACCTCTTTATGTTTCACATCTGCTTGAGGCTTTATTGACAGAATGAATAGTTTTGGCATAACCAGGCACGGATTTAAACCAGAACTGCCTGATGCAATCAAACTTCTGGGCAAGTATGATTGTCCCTACCTGAAGACTAAATCAGTGCTGTGTGAAGCTGTTATCTTCCATCTCACTGTTCAAAACCGGATCTGGGCTGACAGCACTAACGCTGAGACAGCTTGCAATCACCATGGTAAGTGGGTATTATATGACAAGGCTTGCAAACTCTCTTGCAAGTCAGCTGGGTGACACCTCATATTGTGAACCCGCAGACAGGAAAGTTTCTTGTCTTGGCTAGATTTCATAACATAATATTTAATTCTGGGTTGGCCCTTACCATACAAAAATAACTGGCTGACACTGCTCTGATTTTATATAAAGATGTATTTTGAAAATGGGTGTTGAGGATGTATCTCTGAGGTGATAAGTGGTTTATGGCAACTCTGAGTGATTTATAGAACTATAGTGTTTGAGCAATTGGACACTGTCACATCATTTCAAAGACCTAGGGCATACACCTGCCTCCCCAAACCAGAAGTTTGGGGAGCTAGTTGGCAAAACTGGGGATATGTCTTTATCTTATATTTTTAAGAGTGTTGTATAAGTAATTGTATAAGATCCTGGGAGACGTTAGGCAGTCAATGGGAAAAGGTGCGTACAAAGGTATGATCTCTGTCCAATAACCTGTAAGTCCCAAAACAACCAAGGATTTACTATGGCTAGGGAAGAGCAGGCACCTTTTCAAATCATCTCCTTCCTAAGCTCACATTTTTCTCCTCTAGACAGGCTTGCCTGTGCAGATCCAACACAAAAAAGAAAGAGGAGTGTGCTGCCTCCTGTTGCAGACTGTGCATAGTGGTGCTACCATGGCAGTGAAGATGACATTCTTGTCTTGGGCAAGCCAGGCCATGAAGAAAGGGTCACACTGTATCACCACCAAGCAGAAACTCATGGGTGGGAAGCATTACTTGAAACTCTGCCTCTTTTTTCCTCTCAAATACTCTAGATGAAAAAGAGGGGACAGCTGGCCTTGGTCAGCACCCAGTTGGCCTGCATGCCTTGTCAATATGTCTGTGGATTACTGCTGCCTTTCCATCTGTTCATGGCATCTTCTCCCACACTGAAATTCTCATTGAAGCCGAGCAGTGGGCCATGATACAGTTAATATAAAAGTTACACAGTACCTTTGCACTGAGCTCGCACACTCAGCTGAGATTAGCTGGGCTCAGCAGCACTGAGAAGCAGGCTCTGTGTTGGTGGTATTTGCAGCACTGCCACTGAGCCACAGAGATAATATATTGCTCCTTCCCCCTTCACTCACCTCCCCAGTATTTCTTCTCTGTCCCAGCAGGATGTCTCTGGAGCCTTCCAGCTTGTCAAGCTCAGCACTGCTCTGTGCTTGAAAGCATATGGCCAACAAAACAAAGAGCTTGCAGCTGGAATTTGAATGTGGCACAAACTGAATTGCTTTAAAAAATCAAGGTATGTCACATTGTAAATGTGCCTGACACAAAAGGAAATGTAAACCAACGACTGGTCTCAAGCCAGGAACAATTGTCTGAACTTCCCATGATGGTAATCCAGCCATCTCCTAACTGTGCTGATGGCAACAAAGTTCTCCTGATATTTTACACAAGCCTTATGTTCATAGGTTACTGTCTCCCTGCAAATCAAAAATAGCTGATCACTTTCCCATTTATAGCAATATTTCAGACAACTAGCATCAATACTACCATTTCATATTTGCTTTTCCATAAAAAACATTTTTTCCCTAGAAATTATTTTTAAAATTCATAATAAATATAGGTCTTTTCACCACAGCTGTGTATTTCTGAAAATGTGTACTTCAATACAAGAAACATTGACCAAGATCTTATCAGTGCATGTCAAGGACAATATTTAGCATACAGGCCTTTCATATGATAATTAGAAGAGTTAGATTATTGTTATTATCTGTTATAGGTCCATTTCTATGGTACTCTTCCATAGTCAGGTGTTCTGTACATAATCCTACTCCCTCCTTTCCAAGGTGATCATATGGCTTTGTTTCTCAGGATTGTTCTCGTTCATGTCCTTTTTCCTTAGACTTTTCCCTTTTCCTCACAAACTCACAAAATGTTCAGTGATTTTTTCCGCAGGAAAAGCAACTTAAGTAATTTCAGCTCATCCAAGAATTCCTTAAAAGATTTTTTTTCCTATTCCTAGACTGTTTTTTTGTTATTAATTTTAAAGATTGTTAGCCAATAGATCATAGTTAATGTCTTTAGGAAAGATTAATTATATTTAGGCTATAATTTTTGAAAATCTATCTTTAATATTTGTGTAAATTTAATGGAATTTTAAAGGTTTTTCTAAATTACCCTTTTCAGAACCTGCAAACTGTGTAAAACAAATCATGACTTTTCTCTTCCTCAAAACCTTCTGATTTTGAAAACTTGTTGTAAGCTGACTGTCACTCTTAAATATGATCAACAAATTCCCAACAGAATCATCACAGAAGGTGTGGTGGAACATTTTTTCATGAAAAGCTGGCATAAAATGCATCAGCAGAGACTTTTTCTGTAGGTTGCTGATAGGCTCATACACTCACTCCCCTGGTGATTTTATTTGCCTTTGTGCTTGCAGTTGATGCATGAGTGCAGGAAAAGTGAGAGTAATACTTTAGTCAGGATGCAGGAATGTTCATTGGATGAAAGAGCAGAGAGGGATGGGAGAGCTCTCACAATCTCCCAAACCTGTGGTACCTGGGATGTAATGTAGGAGGTAATTCCTGCACAGATCCCCCCAAAAGAGCTGCTGAAGACCTGTGGCAGATTAGTGATGCAGATTTTGGCTTTCCAAGGTGAGAGGATGTCTCAGAAGCTGTGAGCAAACATGGGTCGGGTAGACTTGCAAAGGCTCAGGATAGCTTCAGAGGGTGGGGAATGGGAGGAAAAGGCTCTTCTGCATCACTAGGCAAAGGATGAGGACATGCTATTATTCCTAGGAGTTATTTTTCCAAGGACAATTTGCCCTAAGGCACTTTTGTTTTGTTAATAAGGATGTGGCCAAGCTAAGCAATTTTCTCTAAGTCATTGTGTGCATTTCTTTCTCAAACCATGTCCATGGCAAATTATGTATAATTGGTCTGTAAGGCTCTCTGTGTCCTGCCTAATCTGCTGTTTACTGATATGGTCTTTATCAACAGTGACAGTTTTTTTGGTGATGATTTTGTCACCTCTAACAGAATGTAAACAGTGATTATGTAAACAGCTTACACTCCTATCCACCATGTTTGAGCACTTTGATTTTTTATCTCTTCAAGGGTGAGGGCTGTATACAGAAATGTGGTAGCACTTACTGCAATTCATTGGGACTGGATGAAAGCACAGTCCAGAGTTAGGGATGGGCCACCCCTGCTGTGCTCTGCAGGACTGCACCTAGGGCTGTGACTTTAGATGGCACTTGGGGCATTTTGTCAGAGATCAGTCCCTCCTTCAGAGCACAGGTCTATGCCAGATGTTGGCATGCTAGGGAACTTCTCTGATAGGCACAAGAAGCATGTCCCAAATAAAAATCTACCCTCATCCAACCTCATGTGCCAGTGTAATGATACCAAAGCTTTCAGAGATGAGCATTACCAAAATTAGGTATTTCCAAAACAGATTTCTTGCCCTGCAGCTTGCAGTTCAGTGCATATCACTGAGATACTATATGCAGAAACTTTTGGGGTTTTCTTTCCTGGCAGGTGGAACTTTATGTTTTAAGGAATATTGTTCTTTCAGAAATCCTTAACCAGTTTTGGCTTTTGAGAAGAAAAAAGCATTTAATCCTTTTTGTGAAAACAAGGCAAAGTTGTATCTGTCACAACCTTCCTCTCAAATTACTTTTTGTAATTCTCAAGTAATCCAGCTTAACATAGTTCAGCTATTTGCCTGAATTTTTCACTAAAGATGAGACACAGTATAATTCTCAAATAGCACAGTTTAACACACCAGCTTTTCCAAAACTGCATGTATCTGTTATGTATAGTATAAAAATAAAAGTCTCTTGAACTTGCTCTCTCAATACTGAATACTGGAACTAAATGCACCATTTTTAATCTATTTTTTGTTCTTCCATATTTAGTCCTGCTGTTATTCCAAAGAGGAGTGAAATTATTCCACTACTTCACAGAAATCTCTGCAGTGTAAGGTTGAAAATGACCTCAATAAATCATTTCGTCTAGTGATTCCCACATGTTTGTAGCTAGTGGGGGACAACTTCATCTCAATTCTATAGCCAGTTATGGGCAACTGAACTCCAGGCTCATGGGTCACCAGGTATTGTAAGATTTTAATACAGGTACCTTGAGACTAGGAACATCTGCTTATCACCTCCTCTTGCAGATTTGGGTGTATCCTGCTGCCACCTTTATAATTCATACAACTGGTTCTTGGCTCTTTCATTTTCAAGGTGATCCTTGAAGAGAGAATGAGCTCTGAGCAGACAAACAGGACGGGCCATAGCCTGCTCCCAACCATCCCCCTTCTTAAACAGCTCTGGTCCTTCCTTGGCCAGGGAAGATGACATTCACCCACCATATCAGAGACCTTCTATGCAGCTGTGAGCTGGTCAGAGGCCGCCACGCCCAAAGGTTCAGCCAGGTCTCGCTGGCTTCTGGCTGGCAACACGCTGGGCAAACTATCCAAGCAATCTATGGATGATCATCAGAACAAGCATCCCTGATTTAGTCTATTCCCATCCTTGAGGCAAAATTGAACAGAATCACACCATCCTCTTCTGCTCTTAAAAACATGAAGTGTAGAGGATGCTGGTTGCCTCTGTGGTAAGTAATGCTCGACTGGCCTTTCAATTAAAAGGAAAACGTCTAATCTATATTACCTTCCCTCAGCAAATGAGATGACTTGTTTGTCTGATGATTTTGGAGAAAGAGCACATATCTCATGCATGTGAAAATTCACATCATCCTTGACTTTCTAGACAATAGATTCAATTCTTTCAGCCATTCCCAAGTCACATGCCGTAGGATAGGTGTTGCTCCCCTCTGAACTCTGTGATTCATGGAGCTACATTCTTCTAAAAATACCTAGCCCAAAAATGGACACAGTTTTCCAGCTAAGGTCACTAATGCCAAGCTGAGTAAAAAAGCAAGTTCCTCTATTTTATACCTGTTAATGCATCCCAGAAGGGTATTTGAATGTCTTCCAGCAGCATTATATTTAGCACCAATTGCAATCTATTGTCATCTTCTGAATCCTTTTCTGCAGCAGAAAAGAGCAAACACATCAGGACAACTTCTACAGGGCCCTAACTCTTGACTCATCACATTTAAAGACACACTGTATGACAAACTCAGACAGTAATTTGCAATCAGTTGTACATACACCTCACAATTTTATCTGAATCATTTTTCATCAGCTTGCTTCTGAAAACATTGTGTGGGATTATCAAAAGCTGTGGTACAGTCAATATAAATTCTGTCTGTGGTTCCTTAAGGTTTGCTAGGTTTCTATTAATCTTCTAGATTTTTTTTAGGATGGTATCATGTGATTTGCTCTTTAAAAACCAGTATATTTTCTGTTTTGTTGGTCATTTAGTGACTGCTCAATGAGATCATTTCCAGGAACTGAAGTTAAACTCATCCATCACTGTATGTCCCATAGGCTTCTTTCTAGCCTTGCCCTAAATATAGGAGTTTTTTCACTTTTCACAGTAAAAACCTCCCTGTCCACCTGCAATTTTCATGAATGATCATTAACAGTTGAGAGGTTGCTCAGGATAAATCCTGAAATACTCTTGGAGAAATTTCCTCAGAACAAGCTCACATGAATAGAGCTAGCCTGTGCTAATCTATCCTGTCCTCTTGTTGAAATTAATTTCATGGATGCACCTGGTCAAAAATAACTTTATTTTATAAAGGAATTAATAAAGGAAAAAAGGAACTCTATTGAGTGTCCATCAGTCATATTGCTTTTAAAATAGTATGCATTCTTAAGTAGATTTTTCAGAAAATCTCATCTGTGATGCAGACCCCCATGAACAAACACAATTCATTGATTTCAAATTCCACCCTGAGCTCTGTCTGATAAATATGTTAATTTCACTATTACAACTAGATTGCAATGTAGAGATGGAGTCACAGTCACCAAATTCATTCCATGAAACTAGTCCTTTTTAGATCACTATTTAAAGTTTGAATTATTTCTCTTTCTCAGAATCCTTTAAAGGATTAAGTATTAAACTATTAAATTATATATATTATTTTAAGAGCTGGATCTGCTAGTCCTTCCTCTCCTCATAATTCATTGCCTTCACTTCTACCTGTATTTATATTGTGCATGAATTACTTTGCTCAGGCAGAAAGCAAGATTAAAATACTTTTGAAAATCAGTTAATATCTCGGCTTGGATGCATCATATAGCAATGATCATCCCTATTTTTCAGCTTCTTCATGTTCTTGAGAGGCTTTTTGTGACAAAAATTTTACTCTTCTACATTTTTATGCAGATTTTTTAATGTTTAAACAAAGCTTCTTCTTCTTAGAGTTTTTTTTCTCTGATAGATGCCAAACACCACCTGGGTGTGCTCCTTTTGCTCACACACAGGCTCTCCATACAGGTGTGTATTTGCAATGCCAGGTCAGGTGCCAAGAGTAATTTTAATTTCTAAATGAAATTTTTGCCATTTGGTAGCTTGGTGGGAGCAGTGCCACTGACTTCAACAGTGTCAGACCACCAGCCACTGTTTGTGCAAAGCTTTCCATGAAACATTCCTGCTGTGTCATTCATATGACTACAGGGTAAATGCAGGCATTTGTTCTCACTTGCTCACTATTTCATTTCAGGGAACAGGAAGTCTCAGAATGCACCAGGACGAAGGTCTCACAGGACTGGTTGCACATAAAGAAGCTCCAGTCACAGCATAATCTAATTTCAGAGACAATAAATGACTCTAGCACAGAGGTAGAAAACTAAAGGAAGCTTGAGAAGTTTTTAAGGTCTTACAGAGAGGTAAGATACTTCCCTCAATGCTAAATAGGCTTTTTTTGTGTGTGTTTAACAAACCTTTTCTCCTCAAAAAGTAGCTATGTATTTTTTATACCTTCTAGGAACTGCTGCCCTAGACAGAAGTGCAATAAACCAGGCATTTTCATCATGAAAACTTTGTCTTCAGCTGATTATAGCTTTCTGAAAATAAAACTTCTGCGATTTCTTACTATCACAATTAAGAGAAGACAAAGAACAAAGAAGCAGGCACTAAAGTGACATAAGGAACATGTGAAACATTTAAGAAGCAGAAAAAGAACCCCAGAAATAAAGGTTGTCCAGTCTCTCAGATTTCAAAACATAAAGATTAAGTAAAGTAAGTTTAGGGAAAGTGATAACACTTTTCTGACAAGAGGCTTTTTTGCAGAAGATTGCATGATTAAATTACCTACCTGGTACCCCCTGAATAAATTAAACAGCACTGGCTCAGAGTACAGCCCAGAAACCCAGGAGACCAAATTACTTCATCTGCCTCCCCTTGATGAACAACACTTCCCCAGTCATAGAAAAAATAAATATTCAAAGACAGCCCCCAAAACTTTCCAGGGCTTTGCCTGCCTCTTGCCTCTCACCTCCTTCAGTGAGCCCTGGCCCAAAGGGTGCTCCTCAGGGCTGCAGTGCTGATCCTGGCTGTGCTGCCCTTTGCTTTGTCACTGCTGGTGACCCCAGAGGCCATACCTGAGTGCAGAGCACTCAGACAGACACACAGCCCTGCCTAAGGGACACCTTCACAAAGAGAAGCTTCATCTTTTGCAATTCCCTATTCTTGTTTTCCTGAGGTCTCATTATCAAACCTTCCCAAAACAAGAGTTGTGTTCAGCGCTCATTTAATGCGGAGCACAAAAGGCTGGCAAAGAGCTCCTTCCTCTGTAGGTACTTCTGTCCCCTGCAGCTCTGCTCTTTCCTCCAACAGCTGAAGACTCTTCCAGGTAACTGAGAGGCTCCCTGCATGAGCTTGCAGAGGGTTTGACCTTACATGGACTCCTTAGTCCATAAATGCAGACAGACTTTTACACCTGCAGAAGGTTCACGGCAAGGCTGGGGCCAAAATAATTCACGCTGTGAAATATGTGTGTGCCATAGTCAGGCTCAGTTACTCATCCCAGCCTCGCACCAGAAAAAGGTCTAGGGGTGAAACCAGGAGGAAGAAAATCAAATTAAACATCCAGAATAATCCAATTTTCTTACATTGTTTTCTCCATGCCGCTGTCTTCCCCAAGCCACTTTTGTCAAATGCCCTATCTGATTGGTGCAGGATTGTTAGGCATGAGCACGGTCTGAAAAACAAACGTCACCCCCTGGAGAATTTTGCTGAGAATAATAGATCTGTGTGAAGGTCTAAATCAATAGAAGTCTTTCTGAATGCATTTCTAGGAAACCTAGAAATATCACCAGTGACTTTGACTAAAATACAAGGTGCTATTGTTTGGAAAGCAATTTATAGTTAAGTAATTTAAATTTCATAGCAAAGAAGGCCATATAGTGAGAACTTCACCCACTGCAGGAGAGGGAAGATGGAGCTGTTCAGGGACTGCAAATACTAGCACAATTTAGGTTTGACAGGGCTTTTTTTGAGTTTTTTTTTTTAAAGTATGATTTCTGGATATCCTATTTCAATCCCAAAGGAATACCCTTTTCTGTCACCCTTGAATTTCAGCTTTTGCATATTTTTTCTCCCTAAGTTTTTTTTCTGTCAGAGGATTACTTTCCCCTCTACTAAATGCTTCTTTTAGGTTATCAGAGTAGGTGTTTAAGGTCTGCATTCTGTCACTTCTTATTTACGTGTTTTTAAGTGTTTCTTCTAAAGCTTAAGCTTAACTGAAAGAGAAATAAATGTAGAGGCTATGCTACCATGCAGTCAATTGAAATGCATACCAGGGATTCTTCCCCTTTTTTCACTATTAGGACTAGCATTTATGAAAGGTCTGGTTCTCCTAATGTCAATTTTGTTATCCAGTGCCACCCACAAACCTTTATTTTGAGCTTCAGCAGCATCTTGTTAACACCTAAAGTGGGGATGCATCCCCATGTGCCAGTTCCACGATACAATGAACCAGTTTTACTCTTGCATCTCTTTGACTGAGTAGCTCAGCAACTACCTTCAGTCCAAACCCAGCTGAGGTGCCTCAAGCCTACCTTTTTCACCTTCCAGAAGCAAGTCCTCTCCATGAGGATATGTGCTAGTCATGCCAGGAATGAAGGGAGGAAAGAAATTGTCATTTCTGTAGAAAATGGTGATGTTCTATAGAAACTGTGATTTCTATACACTGACTGAAGTGATGCCAGTGGGTGGATGGCAGTGAAGGCAGGAATCACAGGGCCAGAGAGAGAGGAGAAAGGAATTTCAGATCACCTGGTGCTCCCACCTGATATGATAGGAAGCGTTGTTCAGAACTCTCCCATGCTGAGGAGCTGCTGACCCTGCATTTCTCTCTTTCTAAAACTGAGGTTTCACTGATCACCAGGGTATTAAATAAAATATGGGGTCTGCTTTCTCCAGCCATTTTAGTTCTTTCCCTTAGTTTATGAACGAATGTTTCCTAGTGTTTCTCTCAGGAGACAGCCTAAATGTCTACAGTGTGTTTAAAAGGAGGCATCATTCCCTTGCACCCTGTGCCTTCACATCCCTGCCCATTCCTCTGTGACCAGCCTTTGAAGGGGTCAGGCTGGCCAGGAGCACAGAAGAGGAGGAGGGTGACCACAGCACTGGCTGCAGGGCCCACTGCTGGTACCAGGATCCCCGTGGTCAACATGACTTGATGGCATCCATGTACTCAGTGGGGGGCACAGTTAGGTCAGCCCTACAGCAAAGCTCTATGATGATCTGAAGACTAAAGGCCTGGCTTTCTCCCTACACTGCTATGAGCTGTGTGTTGATGACTTTAAGTGTTAGTTACATTTCCTTTTGTCCAGGTTCGATTGATACAAACTCATTTGGTTGATACAAATTCATTTGCTTCCAGAGATCTCTTACTGGGGGCTATCACAGCCTTGAAAACCTTAGAAAGAAATTCAAAGTGCGAAAACCCACTGCAGCAGCAGAGAAAACAATTTGCAGGAAAACAGAGCGCACCAGCAATAAAGGCAGACAGGGGGAAGGGATGCAGCTCTCCAAGGCTCCCCCAGGGCACAGTGAGCTAAAATCAAAAGAGAAAACAGCATGCAAGACCAAATCCTGCCAGTGGCAAGTCCAACAAACAGCTGGAGCAAAAGGCAGCTCTTGGAAACAAAGCTGCCGCTTACCCTCACCCTTCCTGTATAAGTATCCCCCACATGAAAAACAAGATACATTGGACAGTTCTGCTCTCATGAATTTCTCCCTCACTTTTCTCTTGGGTCTGACTGGTTTTTTAACCTTTGGCAGCCTCCTCACCAGACCTGCTGTGCAGGGGCTGGAACACCAGTGGGGTGTGCAAGTCCATGCTCCCTCAGCAGCCTGAACAGGAATGGAGGTGAAAGCAGTGGGGAGGTCACACTCCAGTGGCTTTCCACATCCTTATAGTCAGATTCTTTCTCGCTGCAGGATAGGAAAGGCAACTGGAGAAAGAGTATTACATATCTGCTGTTCATAAAATACTTTGGATTGGAAGGGATCTTCAAGGATCCAGCCCTCCTGCTATGAAAAGGGACACCTTCCACTGGACCGCATTGCTCAAAGCCCCATGCAGCCTGGAGTTGGGAAATTCCAATGATGAAACGTCCTTGTACTTGGCCTTGTTGAACTTCATGAGGTTTGCATGGGCAACTTTTCAAGCCTGTAAAGGTCCCTCTGAGTGCCTTAGCTTCCCTGCAGTGAGCCAACTGCACCACTCAACATGGCATCATCTTCAACTTCCTGAGGGGGCATTCAACCCCATTGTCCATGTGTTAAGTTACCCATTTTCATATTGAATGCAGTGTTCCATTCACAGTTATGTAATCTTTACATATATATGTATTTATATAAATGGGACCCCTTTTCAAAGTGTTGTGCTGGCTTTGGCTGGGATAGAGTTAATTTCCTTTACAGTGGCCAGGGTTAGGGGTGTGTTTGGATTTGTGCTGGAAACAGAGTTGATTATACAGGGATGTTTTCACTATTGCCAAGCAGTGCTTGTACAGTGTTAAGGGCTTTTCTGACCCTACCCCACCAGTGAGGAGGCTGGGGGTGCACAAAGATTAGAAGGGATGTGGCCAGGACAGGTGATCCCAGCTACCAAAGGAATATTCTGTACCCAACACATGATGTCATGCTATATATAAAGTAGTAGGTAAAGCGGAAAGAAAAAGGCAAAGGAGACTTGTAGAGGAATGGGGTTTGTCTTCTCAAGTCACTCCACATGTGATGGAGCCCTGATTTCCCCGGGATGTCTGAACACCTGCCTCCCCATGGGAAGTGGTGGATGAATTCCTGGTTTTGCTTTTTTCCTTTACCTGTTAAACTGTCTTTATCTCAACCTCTGAGTTTTCTCACTTTTACTCTTCCAATTGTTTCCCCACCCCACTGAGGTGAGGGGGCAGACCAAGCAGCTGTGTGGAACTTAGTTGGTGGCTGGGCTTAAACCTCAACATTTCCTTTTGGTGCCCAACATGGGGCTCAAAGTGTCCACGATAATGACAGATTTGATTAAAATGTGCTGGATTGAATTTGTAGTTGTTCTTGCTGTTTAGCTATTAATGGGCAGGCTTCTGTGCCTGCCATGAGGCTCGCTTGCCTGACTCTGTATCAGAGCCGAGTGCTCGTTAGTGTCTGCTTTCTGCTTTTGCTGCTTGCTGCGCTGCTTATCATCTTACTCTGTTGTGCTTGGGAACATTTTGATAACAGCCTGGGCTGGCTGATGGCCAGGACATTGCTGCTGTTTCTGTGCTGCCGTACTGGACAGGCTGGGATTCTGGTGAGAGCTTGAGTTTAAGAATCTCTGACCAGTGGATGAATGAATGTAGGTGCAGGACACCCAAAATATCTGTGCTGCAGTAGTTGTGCCTCTGAAGGAACATGGCCTAAGGATGAGGTCACACTGGAAAAGGTACACCTCGGAGTGTCCAGTGACCAGTGACCAGTGAGGTCATGCTTGAACACCCCAGAGTATGTGGCCATGGATGAGTCCATGACAGTATTCACCATCTGAGAGTACAGAATGGTACAGCAGATAAACATGGAGACAGTAGTTTTCTACATCTAGAAAGTGCACAGAATGTGAGAATCTCCTACTGAAGGCAGATGCACTTTTAACAGTGTTGAAGAAGGTTTTGGAAGGGCTATGAAGGTCATTGGGTATGGTGCACTCAGCCCTAACTCTGTATTTTTAAGCCTCCCTGGGTGCTTAACATTTGGGTTTAAAGCAATTTGTAGATGACTTGTCATTTGGCACTGTAGCTATATTGTTTTAAAATGTTATTGTAATGGTAAAAAATAAAAAAAAAAAAGGTGAAATTTTGCACTGGTATCCTTACCTTGGGAATTTGTAGTTGGAGAATTACAGCTAACGATTACAAGCTCCCAATATGAATGCATATTTGAGTGCGTGCTTATAATATATACCCACAGAGGAATACACGGAAACAACATCTATTTTGGCAACCCTTGCACTTTTCAAATTAGATGCAGAAGAGTTATTCTAATTATTTAAAGGTCTCTGAGCCTCAGCAAATTGTATTGACAGAGCTTTCGCTTTCAATAAAAAACAGACCTGAAATGCTTTTGTAAATGTGTTGCTTTCATCAAAATTTTTATTTCACTGTTATTGACTTTTATATTGGGCAAAAGCTGTGCAGGCAGCCACATTTATGCAAGTCCCCATCCCTAGTCCCCTTCTTTCCTACCACAAAGTTCCTGATTTTTCCCATATGACAAAAGGTGATCCAGCTGCACAAGGAGTCAAGTGTATTGGGCTAGCTTCTAAGTAAAGGCAGAGGCAGGGAAAATAAACTGAAGGAGATGACTTCAGAGTGCAAAGCATGAAACTGGGACAGGCAATACAAAGAGAGCTGAATACTGGTGAAGCTGGAATCAGATGAGCTAGGATGATTGAAGCAGAGAGGAGCAAAGATGTTGCTACAGATTGTCCTGTCATGAAATTGAAATATAGGGCTTTAAATTGCAAGGTAGGTGAGGCAGAATAAGATAAAAGGAAGGCAAGGGAGTAGTAGTGAGCAATAAGCTGTGCTTTGATGCACATGCACCATAAGTGCATAAACCAATTAATGAAAATATTGCATTAGCATCTGCAGCAGGATTATCCTTTCTTTAAATCTGTGTAGAGCTCTCCTGGACATGGCTGCCTCTTACCAGTTTGGTGTTGCTCATGCCAATCCAAATTTTCCATTAAGAGGAGTGGTACTGCTCTGGTTTTAATGAGTTTCCTAATAAAGAGATGATGACTGGCAGTGTAATTTCCCTTCTACACTTTGTGCTTTCATGACGGGAGTTTATTATTAACCTTACTACTACATTTTCTGTTATTTTACTCTGGTGGTTTAATTGTATTTCCACCTCAGTCATGTGCATTCATTTTCTAATAGTCTCCTTTCCCAGACTGCTTTCATGTGAGCAGCAGGGTTTTTCAGTTAAGTACTCTGTGATGGTTTTCATATGCATTTCTTTCTGGTTTAATCTTTCCCTTTTTCCCTCTCTGTCTGTGTATTAGTCATCCTTAATGGGGTACAGCACCTTGTGCTCTCTGACATGGAAAACAGGGACAGTGTAAGCAAACATCAAGGACAAAGCATAAAAATAACAGAGGCAGTCTCCGTAAAAGGGGAATTAATGACTCAGGCAAATGGATGCCACATGTTAGTAATTTTAAGGAAAGAAAGCATCAGCCATGCTTAGAAATGCAGATGTATTTATCGCCTTTCAGCCCCCCTATTTAGCTGTTACTAATGGTGTATTGAAAGGGAACAAAAGAAATTTCTGAATGCAGAAGCAAGGATGTCTTAGCAGGTGGTGGGGGTAATGGAAATTTAGGGCACAAGCAGCAGATCTGATTCTTATTTTATTAATGCTGACATAAATCAGGCATGTGTATCCACTGAAGGAGTGAAAGAAGTTATGCCAAGGTTGGAGAGAAGTCAGTCAGGTCTCCCATATCCAATCTAACACAGAGCAGCAACCCCCTCAGGAACTGCACCTTTGCTCTCACTAAATAAGACAAGATGGAAATAAATCTTTGTATTTCACTATAAAATACTGGGATGTGTGAACAGACAACCATTGGTATGTGAGCACCACTCTAATAATGCAAAGGAGCAAAAGTGCAGTAACCCTAGAGGTACGGTCAGTGGTTTGGTATTCAGTCAATAAAAATAATTGAGAGTCGACTCTTATTTACAGTCTGGCCCCTTTCCAACACCAACATTTTAGGGGAGCTGTACATTGGATCTAAATGAAAAGTAATTTGCCAGAGTTAGTTAGAGGTCTCCAATGTGAACAGGAATCAGGACCTTTGATTTTACATCCCGGAGCATGTTTCCATTTGGCATGTTACACGCTTACACTATTTGCAAGAAGTGAGGGCAGTCACATTAATTTGCTGAAAAATTGTAAGCAGTGCAAAAGGCCTCATGAAGCTGAAACAAGGCTCGAAGGGATTGCCCTGTAGCACAGAACAAGCCTTTCTGCTGATGGGGTTATGAGAAAGATTCAGAGCTTTTTTCTTCAGAGAAGAAAAATCTGGGTGCTAAAGAGCTCTTTGAACTACTGGGCAAAGGTATTATAGGAACCACAGGCAGGTGGATAAAATGTAACAAAATCAAATGGAAAATGAAGCATGTCTGAAATGGCGAAGCCGAATAAGCTTGTGTTGATGTGGGTTGAGATGTGGGTTGTGAACTCTTCATTTCTGGTTATCCATGCTGGATACCTTGCAAGAAACAGAGTTCAGAAGAGGAAACTCTCAGCAAATTAAAGGGCTCATATTAAATAAATATTTGCTTAGGTGGTCTAACAGCCTTGACTTTAATCCCTGCGAGCCATTTGCTCCGGCTGTCCATCACGGCCGGATGCTCTAGAGCCAGACGGGGAGCGGCGGTGCGTGCAGCCTCAGTCTCCGTGCGCCCGGCTGCCTCAGCGTGGGCAGGCTCCTCCTAAAGCGCGGCTAATGAAATCCTGCCACAGAGCTTAGCAAAGCGGAGCTCCACAGGCTTACCTGCCCAAAGCGCTCCTCAGCCTCCGAGCACAGGAACCCCGCTGTGGTTGCTCAGAGCCGCGGGACGACGGAGCACTTGGCCGGCAGCATCCTTGCCAGGCCCTTGACTCTGCTGTGACAAAACAGAAGCACCGGGCCCCACTTTTCAGACAGCGCATGGAGCGCCAGAGCCCACATCGCCTGACCTGAGGTCTTCAGCATTATCTGACACACCATCCTCTTCCCCTGATCACCTCCCCGGGAAGACTGACAGGGACACGTCCTGCAGCTTCCCGGAGTTACTGACAGTCCCTTCCTCACGCCTACAGCGAGATGAAACAGACGGGAACGTAAATAAACCGACTCAAAATAAAACCCTGTCCGCAAGCGCACCGTGGACGGGCCCTGCGGCGGAGCGGCCGGGCCGGGCCGGGCCGGGCCGGGCCGGGCTCCCTCAGCCTCGGGCCGGGCTCCCTCAGCCCCGGGCCGGGCTCCCTCAGCCCCGGGCAGGACTCCCTCAGCCCCGGGCTGGGGCCCGGCACAAAGGGCGGGCGGCAGCGCCACCTGGCGGCCATGGCGGGGCCGGCGGGGCGGGGGAGCTGCGCGACTCCTGCAGTTCCTGCAATTGCTGCAGTTGCTGCAATTCCGGCAGTTCCCGCAATTCCTGCAATTCATGTAATTCCCGCAGTTCCTGCAATTCCCGCAATTCCTGTAGTTCCCGCAATACCTGCAACTCCTGCACTCCTGGAACCCTGCTGTGGGAATGGAAGTGGCGAGGTGAGGGAGAGAGCGAGGGAGGGAGGGAAGGAAGTGGCAGAAGGAAGGAAGTGGTGGAAGGAAGTGGCAGAAGGAAGTGGTGGAAGGAAGTGGCAGAAGGAAGTGGTGGAAGGAAGTGGTGGAAGGAAGTGGCGGAAGGAAGTGGCAGAAGGAAGGAAGTGGCGGAAGGAAGTGGTGGAAGGATGTGGTGGAAGGAAGTGGTGGAAGTGGCAGAAGGAAGTGGTGGAAGGAAGTGGCGGAAGGAAGTGGCGGAAGTGGCGGAAGTGGCGGAAGTGGCGGAAGTGGCGGAAGTGGCGGAAGTGGCGGAAGGAAGGAAGGAAGGAAGGAAGGAAGGAAGGAAGGAAGGAAGGAAGGAAGGAAGGAAGGAAGGAAGGAAGGAAGGAAGGAAGGAAGGAAGGAAGGAAGGAAGGAAGGAAGGAAGGAAGGAAGGAAGGAAGGAAGGAAGGAAGGAAGGAAGGAAGGAAGGAAGGAAGGAAGGAAGGAAGGAAGGAAGGAAGGAAGGAAGGAAGGAAGGAAGGAAGGAAGGAAGGAAGGAAGGAAGGAAGGAAGGAAGGAAGGAAGGAAGGAAGGAAGGAAGGAATTTTCGGTTCTGTCACATTAAGGGTGAAACTGCAGGCATGCATGACCTGTGCCGCCTGCTATAGTGGAGCCAATGCTACATTTTGATCAGTGGAAAAATCAGTTATTAGTCAGCAAAGAACTATTGATTTTCCAACTGCTCTTTCCATAGAATAGGAAGTCAGCCGTTGCAGCTGGCGAGCATTGGAATGTGAAGTGCCACCGGGAGCACCTCTGGCCCAAAGAAGCGAGTCGATCCACATTGGGAGCCATGGGGTGTTCTGGGGTCACCGCTCAAATAGAGCAGCTCCCAATTTGCAGGAGGCATGGAAGTGCATTTCCCGTTTGTAGTCAACAAATTACGGAAAATTCACTGTTGAACTGGGAAGCAGAATGGAAGATGTGGCATACTCTTCAAATCCACATAAAACCATTATGTTTGGTGGATGTTGGTTGTTTTCCAGTCAATTCATAGTGGCCCTGAGAAATGCATCATTTTCCTCTGACAGAATTCAGTTAGCAAAACAAGCTCCTCTCTCTTTTTTTTAAAATATATTTTTTAATGCAGTAGAAATATTCATAAGGTGTTCAATGAGATAGAGTCTTCTGATTGCTTTCCTTCTCTGTATAGATCAATTGAGATGGTTCACTCAGGCAAACGTGCTGATCTGAACCATACAGATTTGCCTATTTATTTTAGTTAGGTCTGTAATGGAGATTTTTATCACCCCAGCTGCTGGGATTTGGGATTCTTTTTATGAAACCTGACCAGAAACATAACATTCTGAGACCTGAAATTCTTCTTTTGTAGTCTTTTTCCTAATTTCCCTGAGTAATATACTCAAGAACATCATTGAAATATGTCCACAATGCAGAGCTTACGCTGCCATTTACCCAGGAGAGTGTCAGCATCAGCATAGTGCTGCATAATAGAAACAGGGCAGTGTTCTTTCACACTTTTTGGAATTAAAATTATAATTTCATGATCTAGAAGATGTTCTGCTTTGGATCAGAGTTTTAGCTGTCCTGCAGTCATCAGAGAGTGAGGGCTGGCTCACATCTATTTTAGGTACCTTGACAATATGCACACAGCCTCTGTTACTCTGCATTTCTCTGCATTTCCCCAACAGATCAAACTGTGGTTGTTTCTTCAGTCATGGTCCAGCAACACAATGACAGTAGCAAAGATGTGAGCTCTCACAGCTGTCATTAAGAATCACAAGTTCATTTACTCACTACTGAAACTTTTATCTGAAATAATCCAATACTGTGCAACCACTCCAGGAAACTGGAAAGAGACAAAATGTCTCTTTGAAACCTGAGCTATGAAAGAATTACCCTGGAACTTGACACAAAGAGCACTGCGCACAGTTCTAGTGATCACCATCAGGAGAACATTGGAAGGTAGGTTAGATGCTAAAATTTCTTGTGGAATTTAGTGTTCCCAGTGTCACAATTAGTGTTGCCACTATGGTCCTGGCTTCATAGAGCACCAATGGCACATGCAGCCCTACTGCATGGAAAAACTGGTCAGCTTACATGGTTTAAGTCCAAGTGAAATTAAAGCAATTTATTGGTTTATTAGCAGTGCATATTTAACCTCTTATCAGTGACATATCATGTACACCACAGCACTAGACACTTGCAAAATGTTAATACATGCCTGCAGATTTCTAAGCATGCCCCCAGCATTTAAGAGCCCCCCTCCCAGGCAGTGTGCATTGTGCAGAACACCCCCCACGCTTTGGGGTGCAGGTGCCCATGCGCAGCCCCTCCTGTGGGGCACAGGGTGCACCCTCTGTGCCCACACCGGAGCTGCTGCCTCACCCTGCCCAGGGCAGTGCCCCTCACAGCCCCATGTGCACCCCGAGGAGCGGCCCACCCCCCTGCCACCCCATGCTCTGGGACACAGGCTGTGAGCTCCTGGGGATGCTGTGGGGCAGTGCCTGGCAGTGTCCCAACAAGGTCACTCCTCCTCCCCCTGCTCCGAGCTGAATTCCCCACGGCAAAACCTTTAGAGACATGAACCCTTAGTTTTGCTCTGTTAGAAGAGATTGCAATACAGCTAAAAAGTTTTCTGGTGGTTGGTTGTATGGCCCTGGCCTGGAAGGCTGTATAAGCTTCAGATCCTCTCTGAATAGGGCTTCCTAAAAAACTGTGGGTTTGTTGCAACTGTTTCTCTCTCTCCCCTGTTTAGATAGTAGTACTTCCTGTTTAGATAGTAGTAATCTATATTTCTAGTTATACTTTTTTTTTTTTCAATCTAATATTTATGTGTCTTTTCTTCTTTTTGTATTTTTAATTATTTTTTTCTTAAACATGTTTTCAGGACAGTGTTCTGCTTTTATGTGGATGATTCCTTTTCCATGCAGTTTCTCTGAAATGCTTTCTTCCTCTGCTGTTTTCCAAAATGTGTCAGTGCCTCTTGAGCTTGATACTACTCATTTTGGTGTTTTTAAAAATTATTTATTAGAGATTTTTTAGAACTCTTGGGTCTCAGTCACTGCCCAAAAGCAACCAAGAGTGTTCCCAGTGGTGCTGGGGTGCTGGAGTGCTTTGTGCAGTCACACCCTGTGTGTTGCCGAGTGAGCCTCCTTGGGGCAATGCCGGAGCTGATTTCAGCATCTCCTGTTAGTCTATAATAGTGCACAATAATGTTGTGACTCTCAGTGTGCAGCTGTTTGCATTTGACCAGGACATGGAAAAAGAAACAGTAATTTGGGAGTATATTTTTTCCTTTTTTTTTTTTTTTCCATCTAAAGAACAGCAAGTGGTCCAAATTTAGCCAGCTGTGGCGCTTCTCTCTGGTGGCTCTGCAGCACAGCTTGATCAACAGGAAAACAGGGAATTGCAGAGAAAAGCAAGTAGCAGTAGTGGTATTTTCAGATGTGAGAAGATCCTTGTGACTGTAGGGGTTCACTGTTCTCCAGCTCAGACAGCACTGAATTGTCCTTTAGAGAAACAAAAAAAACCCCAAAGGATTGAAAACAATCTTTTCTGGGGTTCCTTCTTATGTTTCATGTGCACCCATTTCTCCAGTTTTATAGACTGAACCAGACGGAACCAAGTCTTGTGTCGACGTCTTCCACCCTTTGAAAGATGCAAAATACAAAGTCCAAATAAATCAACAAAATTAGATAAGAATCATGTTTGCAAAGTTGTATTTACAATGCAACTTCTTTACCTCACTCTCTGCAGCCCTCCTGCTCTTTACATTTATGCACTGTGTGAAGCTTTATAAAGCTGACATTTGGGATCTATCCCTGGAGGATTATCTTTGAAGCAACATACCCCTTCTTAGTACCAAAGATATTTTCTTTTAACATCCTGCATTCATAATTCTGAAACACAAATAATACTATCAATATTAATGCACTGAAGACATTTTCTCCTGTACCTGAGGATATGTTACTACCCACAGAGATAAGTAGAATTTCATAAATATATACAAAAATCTTAACTTTTGTCATCATGACATCTTCAGAGCTGTAATTGTAACAACATTCCAGAGCACAGTATTGTTACTAGCTGCCACAGAGCCAGAAGTTACCTCTCAGGAAAAATTGACTCCACCAAATCATGCCTCTCTACTCACGCTCAGAAGATACTGAACACACACACACATGCATATTTATGTATAAATATAGATACATAAAATATATATATATCAAAGTGCGGTTATTAATTTAAGTGAAAATAATTTCCTATTTAAAAAACTATTTCACTTTCTCATATTACTATAATAATAATTTTAATAATAATGATGTTATTTTAGGAAGAAATGGCTAAATAGTTGTGTAAGGGTGTGTTTAGGCTTCTGTTGGCATAAAGATTTTGTAGGCAGTCCTTCTGCATTTGGAAGGCACCATTTTACTCCTCTGCATGCAGAAGAATACTGGCATTGTTTTGTGTCTAGACACCCCCATGTAAGAGGTGAATTATAATTCAGAATTCCTTAACCTGAAACAGATATACTAAAATCCCTAGAAAATTTTGAATAAAGGTGAAAGAGTGACATTTAAATCTATTCATGGATAACTGACATGAAAGAAATAGGCTTATTTTAATTCTTTTCCATTGAAAATAGTGGGTTTAGTTGTGTTCTCATTCTTGGATGTAAAACTGGAGCTTCTTCACCGACCCTACTAAAACAGTTCTACATTATAATAAATAAGAATTGCTAAAAAAATTAGGTCACTCATGCTCACAACAGAAGAAAAATATTTTAGAGGGCTAGACACAGTCAGTGATAATAAACAGTCCTTAGTTATTCTTGTACACCTCTTTCTGTCCAAGAAAGTTGATCTGAAAGAAGAGTTTGCAGTTTCTGGATAACTTTAAGTTTATGTGCTCCAAATACAACAGGGATATTGTACTATTATCCACATTTAAAAAGAGTTGGGTAAGATGCCCTAATTATTTTCCTAATATTGAAGAAAACACTAGTGCCCCTTGCAACAGAGTGCTATTTATGCTTCCTTTATCTCTTGGTAATTTTGTGTAATGTTTGCTGTGGAGTCTTCAAGACTTTTTTTCAATATAATTGTTAAATATTAAGTATAGTTTTTATTAGTTATCTAATTCTCTTTTAGATACCACATAGATATTAATAATCAAGGGTACTTGACAGAGGTATTCTACATTTTGACTATGAAATAGATAGAAATCATTGATGTACTGATTATTTATTTATATACTTTAAACAGGCAGCAACAGGACTAAAGAGGGCACATTAAAAATCCTTATTAAAGGCCCTAGGCAACAGATTTCTTCCTGTAATGTATTTTAGTATGCTAACTGATTTATGGATAATAGAGCTGCATGAGGTGTTTTCAATGGAATGGGGGTCACTTGAAATTTACCTTGGTATCATCACAGAATGAAGCACCCTTCACCTAGACATCACCAGTTATAACCACTAAATCATCTGCAATGACTGCTGAGCCCATGACATTCCTGTGTGTACAGTCCAGAAAGGTTCTCTGCATTGTCTCCTCCCTTGAGACTGCCTTGGCTTCATTTTGTGGCTTTTATTGGCTCCAGTGGTCAGAAACATCTTCCTGATTTCAAATCTCATTTTTTCCTGGTTGGTTTGTGCCTTTTGTTGTTGTTCTACCAATGTTGAATTTTATCTGAAATAGCTTTTCCCTTTCCAGAGTTTACTCATTTGAGGTAGAGGAGCCTTGTCCTTCCTGCAGGTCTTGCTCAGTGAAGCAAACCAAGTTGTCCTGGTCATCTCTACTGAACACAGTGATGAACACTTTGTTCATCCTAAAACATTCTCTCCTGCGCCTAGCCAGCTTAAATTCAGCTTTCTTGTATGTAGGTGGCTGGAACAGTGTGAGACCCCAAGGACAATGTGTGTTTTGCTGGAGTCACTACAACTTTTCACTTGCCTTTGTCACGGCTGCAAGGTGTGGAGACACCTGTGGATACACATGTTCTTGTGTGTTGTTCATATAAGTACTCATGTGCATCCATACATATCCACACATTGTTTTATGTGTTTGTTGCTAGCTGAGGAACTCTCAGATTGCAGTGCATGTTTTTATTACTATTGCTGAAGTGCATGTCCTTGTGTGTTATGGTACTCCATTGGGATTCCTCCTGTCCTCATGACTCCCTCTCCCTGTGTGACAGTCTCCTCCATACTGAAGACAGTGTACTTGGCAAGTTTTGTTACCACTTTTCATACTATTATTATTGCTAAAACTAAACCAGATCCAGTTCTTGAAAAACTTTGTTCATCATCGTCATCATCATTCCAGCCCATCACATTGACATTCTCCCTTCAAGCATACTTACACTATGTGGCTTCTACTTGTTCTGCTCAAAATAAAATTATCTTGTGTGTGGCTGTATAGCAGATGTTTCACAGATGTTTAGATAAATGAAATTTTGGTCTTAGTGTTGCATAGTAATAGTAGTTAAAAATATCAATTATAGTTTCTAAGAAAGATGCTAGGCTCATCTGACACATATGTTGCATTACTCTTCCATCCATCTTCACAGATTTAATTAATTTTTCTTCAAAAATTATTTCAGGTTCTTGCCTCTTTTGTTTAAGTTTGCTTAAGGTCTCTACTCTCAAACTTGTGACTGTATGAGCCCAGTTTAGCATGGACTAATTCTGATTCTGACTATTCTTCAGATACTGAGATGAGGTCTACTTCCCTCCCTGTGTGCGAGTTACAGGAGCATATCCCTAATGTGCCTGTTGCCCAGAGCAAACAAGTCTCTTGATGTGGTCAATGACTTATATTTGTTTGTGGAGAAGCTGGAAAAAGCTCTGATGAAGGTAACTGTTTCTGCAGGCCAGCAATGAAAGCTGGGGGTAATGGAAGTTGGGATGAACAATCCACACCTGTAATTTCTGTCATTAAGTTAGCCACATTAAACCTGAAATGAAAATACCTCTTTCCCATGGTCCCCATCCCAAGGGAGTTGGCAGTCTTTTATAACTGTGCTTATGTTTGGTTGCAGCCACTGCTCTGGCTCTGTTCATCACCCCTGTGCTTCCCAGACATACAGCATATGCACACAGCGTGGGACAAGGATGGAGCTTGGTGTCATGGTGCATGCAGCATGACTGTTACCACTGATGAAGTAGCAAACACTGCTGCTGGAGCAGTAGAAGTCTTTAGGCCCAGAGCAGGACAGGACTGCTCAGATTCTTTGTGGAAGGTCAGAGGAACACATATTTGCCCTGTTTAGCTGCTGGACCTGGACTGAAAATAGAGGCCTTTGATTCTAATGGGGATTGTAGCAGTCAGACATGGGGGTGGGATGTTGGATTCCACCAGGTGGAGAGAATCACTGCACCCACAGGAAGCTGTGTGGGGCCCTTTGAGAAAATCTCCATAATGGTATCCCAAAAAGGGAAATTAAAGTGGATTCAGGAAATTAAAAAGCGTACACAGCTGCTTCAAAGAATCTTATACCTTACTTTCAGCACATCCTTGCAGTATCAGTTCTGGTATTAGGTCTGCCTGAACTCTCATTTCCCTGTTGCAGTGTAATGATGGTTTGCTCCCCCAGTCAGCTCATTTTTGATCCCTTTTATTTTTGAGCCAGGCAAGCCTTTTTAATTTTTTTTATAGTGCTTAATAATCATGTATGTTCAGTCCCCTAGGTGGTATGTTAATTCTTTTCTTTCATCTACTTAATTAGAAGATTTTGTTCTGCATAAAATATACGAGGCAGCTGGGACAGGGTCTTATGAACTGGTAAGCATCCAATAGCTATATTAAGCAATTTCTTAAGGCTTTGAAATTGTCTTCAGATGGTAGCTGTTGACAAACCCTGAAGTGAAGCACTACTTGAATATTCACATTAAAACCGCCATTGCAGTTAAGTTAGTGATGCATGATTAATTGCCCTAAAAGCAATGGATTCGTATAGAGTAAAATGCCCCTATGAAAATCAATAACATGACTACCATTAGCAAGAGCATTACTTTGAAGATATTAAGGGCCACAAATCAAATTTGTTAGCTGAAGAGTAACAGTGGCTATATGTACAAACAAAAGGCAGTTGTGTCTGCAATTCAGCATGTGGGGTTTATGGTTCTTCACATATTCTCTCTCTTCTTTTAATAGTCACAGTGGTGGGATAGCATGGTAGTTACTTAAGGCAAATAGCAGAGACAAAGCTGCTACTTTGCTTCCCCTACCAGGTTTGGCCAGAACCTCTTAGTCCCTGGCACACGCAGGTGTGCAGGACTCAATGCTGCCGCCCAAGACTGGCTCCCTGCACTTTGCCATCACATTCACACCAATTTTACCTGGTGTTTTCAGCCTGGGCCAGTTCCACCACTCACACGTAGACAACGCCAGTTTCACAGGGGTCTTGCTCATCTGTCTAAAAATTCAAAGGTTTTTTTTTTTTTATTACATAAGCATTATAAAAACTGCTTCTCTCTTCTTGCATCCCCTCAAACTCCCTTTGATGCTGTTGCATAAAAGCCTCATCAGGACTGAGAGCTGATTCCATAGGCAAATGAAATACTGTATTGTGGTCATGTTTACAGTGGTACACAGGGAAATGGTACAAATTTCAGAGTCTTACTGGGTTATGTGCCCAGAATTATAAAAACACAACAACCAAACAAAAAACCTCACTCCACTTGGGTGCATTTTTATGTCTTCTACTCACAAAAAAATGCTGAGTGCCTGATTCTGTGTATCACTGCAAGAAGTAGAAAGCTGCCTGTCAACTGGGGCACCATCCTCTTTGCCCAAAGCTGACATAAACGATGATAAGAATTTTAACTTGGAAAAGAAGGGAGCTGGATGGAAGGGACTTCTTTTATCTAAATGCCTGAGAATCTAACGTAAAAAAGGGGAAAAATCCAATAAACAACAGTATGACAATCAATAATGGAAATACAGAAGATGAGAGGCTGGACAGTATAAAGAGGGAAAGCGCTAATACTAAGGAGAAGAGGGGGAACAAACTGCTTCAGTATTGACCTAAATATAAAATAACTTCAGACATAAAGCAATCATTACTCTTCAAGGAACAGAATAAAATATTGATGGTCTTCTTAAAAAATTAGGAAGTACCTAATTAAGTAAATTTTCAATTAACATGGTAAAACATATCTGCTATAGAAATATTAAGTTGGGATAGAGGTTCATGAATGATCCTTAAAACTAATAGTAAGAGGGTTTTTGTCTGAAGTTTGTGGGTGACAAGGTGGGAGTCATCCTCAATATGAGAAGATGAGGATATTAGGCAGAAGAAAATGCCTGTCCCAAAGAGTCAAACCATGTATAAACATCAGTGGAATTAAGGGCAATGTCATTTAAAGACAGTGTGGAGAATTTGCACTGAAAAAAATGGGATTTTGTCAGCTGGAAATGGAAATGAGTAGAAAGCACTGGGTCACTGAGCCAGTCAGGATTAATATTGTCATCAATGTGTTCCAGCCATGAAGGACAAATCCAGGCTGAGGATATCCCTGATGATTTGTTTCCAGTGGAGTGGAAGTAGTATTCAGGCTTGTGGCATCCCCATTCATGAAGGCTGGAGGAGCTGCAGAGGACAGCCTGTGGGATGGATGTGGTAGGGAAAAGGGCTTGGTTTAGTCTTTCTGAAGCTGCAGAGAGAAGTAATTATTCCCTGCAAGCCCATCATGATGCTAAATTCTGAGGAAACAGGAAAAAAAAAGCTATTTAAGTCAAAGAATATAATTCACATAGAAACATTTAAGCAGCATTTCATAAATTATTTTTCCTTATCAGTGTACTGAGGATCTGGAATAGGATAGTGGTGATATAAAATCTGGTTATCATTAAAACAAAGTTCTGTTAGCTCATTAAATACTTTGACCAGCATATTTGGCTATTTCAGGCTCAGAAGCTCCTTTCCAGGTTTATATTTCTCCAACTGGATCTGCAGAGAAGTAGACAGAGAGTCTCATATCCCAGAAAAGTCAATGCTACTGGTCTGTATCATCAGATCTAGGCTCATTGGTTAAAACACAGCCATCCTGGTCTTCTTCCTTGGAGCTGGGCTTGCTATGGAAATTGGAAGAGAAGCAAAATTGGTTCAATCTCATTTATCACAACCTAGCTGCTGTTTATTGCTCTGAGACAAGTGCCAAACACCCCTCCTTCAGAGCTGCAACAGTCTGGTACCTTTATCCTCTGCTGTGTCTTCATGCTGCAAGTAGCTAGTGGGCTTTCTGTGGAGCATATGCTATGCAAAGCCTCCCAGCATATCAAACAACCCAAAAATCACCCAATAAAATTGTCCAGGAGCTAGGTGCAAAATTCAGATCTGGAATCTCCTCGCCCTCACTGCTGGATCTCCCCATTCCAGAGTCAGCTCCTTTGGCAACACTAGAGCTTGGTTGGCCCAGCATTCAACTGCAGGGAGAGGGAGGAAGAGATCACAGACCCCACCTGTGCTGCAAGTGCCTGGCCTTTCTTCTGCAAGGCAGTATCACCCTCAGACTGCCATAATTCATGTTTGACTTCTTGCATCTTGGGAGTGTAAAGACAGACAGGTTGCGCTCTGCTGCAGACATCCTTTCTGCCTTCCCAAGCCACGCTGGGAGGCACTCTGCCCTTCAGCCCCAACCCACGCCACTGTCACTTGTTAACAAAACCTGTCCCACTATTTAGTTGTCCTGCTTTCGGTGACATAACTGAAGCAGGAAAGAGATTTCAAATTATGGTGGGGTGGTTTTTTTTAAAGTTTTCTGAATTAATTCCACCACACAACTCAGGGAGTGCAGCCATCAGGCTGGCAGTGATGCTGCAATACTGTGCTTCTGAGCACCTTTTGTGAAAAAAAACCCCAGTCATTAATGAATCCTGGCAAGGAGGGAGGGAAGACAGATTTAATAAATTTTTTTATCTTCTAAAAAAAGTGTGATTCGTTATCTGAAGGCAGTAATTCTAACTGGTGTTATTGGTATGCGGCACACGGGGATCTTAGTGCTAGCACATCTTTATTAATGTTGTTATAAAAGCTTCTACTGGGATCCTAGTTATCAAATGACTCTGACAGCAATTCATCCACAAAGCCCTGTGTTTTAATTTCTCACTATCTGAAAAGAAATGGGCTGGGTGGGTGGAAAGACTCCTATTTTCAGCTGCTTTGTCCTTTGCTTTAAAGCCTGGCACATTGCAAGCGTAAAGGAGGAACATGTAGGATTACAGCTGGAGGAATGCATCTTTGAAAAATAAATATCCTGCCATAAAAAGCATGTTACAAAGTGACAGGTACCATCTATTGATATAATGGAGTCTTTGATTCCCATAGTACCGGCCATTATAAGAAGCTGTACACAAGGCTGCGAGCCAGAGACTTGAAAACCTCGTTGAATAGCAGCAGAGCCACAAATAGCAGCAAGGGATTTAATGGTAAAACACTTTACAAAGATTTTGCTGTGTGCACTTTGAAACAATAGAGACTTAATGAATTACTGGAACCAACAAATGTTTCCTTTGATACAAATCAGAGACTGATCAGGGAAGCAGCTAATTTCTAGGACTTTTTCCCCTCTTCAGTTCACTCTTTAGTCATGGTTATAAATAGTTGCATGGGAGGTCCAGACCCAGCAGAATTTGTGAGCAAAAATGATCAGCTAATCTAAGTAAGTAAAAAACCCCCAAATTTTTAATAATTTCTCATGGCAAGGCTCAAAGCTTTTCCATATGCATGATGTTACAGTAGAGCATCATGTGAATGTAGCAAAGTGAGTGCTGAGTGAATGATGCATGAGCTGAAAGTGGAAATGGGGAATGGTCTTGGTGGTTCTCAAAAAACATAGGCACATGTATGTCTGAACTTTCCTTCCTCAGCTCATTGCTTAGCATTTGTCCAGGAAAATCTGTCTTCGTATCTCTTTTATCAAATCCTGGAAGGACAATGGATTTTCTAGATTATAGCTTTGGGGGCCAAGCCTCTCCCACATGGATCTTTTTGTGTGGCTAGAAAATGCGATTTCAGCAACACTGTGGTGTGATGGCCCTTGTTTCTGAGGAAGATGTATTGTTGCTTGCCTGCATCCTGGGAGGATAATTCCCTTTTATTAAAGATACAGGATGATGCAATCTTTCAAAAGGCCCCTCACCTATTTAGAGGTGAAGGAGGTAGTAAGTTGTGGGTAGCGTGAGACTGGTTCTAATTGCATGACCAACACATAAAACATATCTGCAAGGATATTTTTTCCGAAAAGAATTTTTTCTCTCACACTGTCCTGTTCCAAACCTTTTTCCTTTCCAAAATGATACCAAACCCTCTAAGTTTTCTCTGTTGCAAATACAAAGTCTTTTAAATTATGTTCTAATAAATGATGGGGGTTTTGTGGCTTTGGCTTGATTAGAATAAGATGAAGTTGTCAGGCCTGAGGCCAAGCTGGGGTCCTGTCACAGTGTTAGTTATAAACATATATGTGTCTGTTGCCAGCATTTTGCCACTTAGGTCAAGAAGTCTTCTGCTGGCAATTGCACTAGAAGGCAGGTGTTTAACAGGAACTTTCATGACAACCCTGTAAACAAGCTTTTCAAAGCCGTCTCAGGATTCTACACAAACAAACGGTTTTGGAGTTGCTGTTTGATTGCCCCTGCTGTTCTCTTCTTTTACCTAGCTCTGTGTGAAGCCAAGGTTTCTGCTGAGGTTTGGCACTGACACTTCTGCTGTGGGTGAAAGAAAAATGAAGCATTCACAGGATGCCTTGTCTGGGCACAGGAGAGAGGAGTGTGGGATCCCCTTCAGCCCTCCTCTTCCTGCTGGCTCCTGTCCTAGATCCTTTCACAGAATCACAAAATGGGTTGTGTTGGAAGAGACTACAGTGGGTCACCTTGTCCAAATTTCCTGTTCAAGCAGGGTCATCCTTGAGCACATGGCACAAGATTATGTCCAGATGGCTCTTGAATAGCTCCAGTGAGGGAGACTCCACACCCTCTCTGGGTAGTCTGTGCCGGTGCAAAGTCATCTGCACAACAAAGATATTCTTCCTCATGTTCAGGTGGAACTTCCTATGCATCAGTTTCTGCCCATTGCCTCTTGTACTATGGCTTGGCATCACTGGAAAGAGCCTGGAAACCTCCTCTTGACACCTTCCCTTCAGATATTTATTCGAGACAGTGATGAGGTACTCTCTCAGTCATCTGTTCTCAAGGACAAATAGGCCCAGCTCAAGCAGCCTATCCTTGTAAGAGGTGGTCTAATCCCTTAATCATCTTTGCTGCCCTCCACTGACCCTGCTCCAGGAGCTCCATGTCTCACTTGCACTGAGGAGCCCAGAACTGGACACAAGACTCCAGATGGGCTGAGTAGAGGGGCAGGATCACCTTCTTTGACCTGCTGGCAATGCTCTTCCTAATGCACCCCAGGACACCATTGTCCTTCTTGGCCATAAGGGCACTGCTGGCTCAGGGAGAGGTTGTTGTCCATCGGTATGTGCAGATCCTTCTCTGCAAAGGAAACAGAACTTCAATAGAACTTCACAATGAAAATGGATTCCACTTCAGCCCTATATCCATCCCATAGGGGGATTGAGAAGGCCCTGGGTGGCTGGGTTTGTGTTCAGGGTGAGACCAGCCCTGGTGCAGAGTCTGGAGAGCAGTGCTCCTTGAAGAAGGATTTTAGCTTGCAGGGCTGTGGCTCAGGTGTCCTGAATGGCACTAAGCATATTCCTGGAATTTAACAACTTAAGATATAATTACTAGCTGTCTGCAGACCCCCAACAATTCTAAATGGCCGAGGAAGTAAATAAGGATCAAAGGGCAGTAACACTACAACAGTTTTGTTCAACAGCTCTCTACAATTAAATCCCCCTGTACAAAGGGAAGGCAAAACAACTGGAAATGAGCTAGTGAGTGAGAATCCCTGCAGTGAACCATGCTTTAGAAATCACAGACAGCCAGTGACTATGGAAACCTTACACTATCCTAACAGGAATAAATAATTTAGGAAAGACCCATATTAAAGACTGAATTTCTCTCCTGGGCTCAGACAGATAGATGGACTCCTTCCCTTGGGTAGATAATTTCTGTCTTGTTTAACAAAGTGCAGCCCCATCCAGCATTTCAGCAAGAAGTAGCACCAGATGCACAGAGCTTTTCCTCTTTTCAGCAGCCAGTGCTTCACCCACACAAAATAAAGATAATATTGAATTAACCTCATCTGTAGCAGAGCATGTGCAAGCAAGCACACTTTAGCTGCCTAGCTGGAGAAAAAGGAAGGGTTTTTTTCAGGATAAAAATTTATCTAGTAAAACAAGTGCACTGGCTTGTGCCTTGCTGCTGGTTACATGGCAGCCCAGCTGAAGCCCCTCCTGCCATCGCTGCTGTCTCTGGCTGAACTTGAGATAGATGGGGATGGGCACAGAGGCATTGCTGAGTGCCTCTGTGCCTGCACAGCCCCCCTTGCCAGGGTTCTGCTCCTGGCAGAACTGGATAGCTGTAATGGGGAAGGGGAGAAGAGGCTGCTACTCTCAGGGGGCTGATATTCCATCCCTTGTGGCAGAGCTGGGGTCCAAGGGCAGAGGCCAAGGCCCACTATGTGTTGTCACTAAGGGATAACAGAACACCACCAGCAGTCCAGTTTCTTTCCTAAAGATTCTGTCTCTCTACAACACAATAGACTTACAAGCTACTTTTCTGCAGCTGAATTGTTTTTCTTGGACTACATGCATTAGTAGCTCCAGTGTGTGCTGCCAAATGAAGAGATTGGGGAAAAAAATCCTGTGAATGCTGAGCAATCCATCTTAAAAAGCCACCTGCATGTAGGAAATAAGAGATCCAAGAGTGCCTGAAAGCTAACTTTTACCAAAGGAGAAGGCAACATGTAGAGTTTCAGCGAGTTCTTGCCTCTGTCTGGGTTATCTTCTTTCCTCTTTACTTGAATTGCCCCTAATATCCCTTTCCATCTGCCCTTTTCTATAATTTTCCTTTCCCCCTTCATATTTGCATTCTTAAAATAACAACAATAAAAGTAACAATAATAGTTACAATAAAATAATAGTAACAATAATAGTAACAATAATAGTAACAATAAAAGTGAAAACGAGAGGAAGAAAGGTAGTTCTGGAAGGAGGGTGCATTTGATTCATCCTCTAGCTCATTTACATGTTCTGCACTGCTCTGGGCTTCTCCAGCTGGACGCTTGCTGGAACAGGATGCTGGTAGCGCTGGCCAGCTGCACTGAATTATGCCATTTTCTAGGTTTTAAGGCACGGCTGTAGTAAGAGCAGAGGTGGTGTTTTATGCATTACCTCCCTCCCATTTCCAGCACACCCCATCCCAAAGGTTCTGCTTCCATTCCTCTGGGAAGTTAAATCCACAATGATCCTCACTGGAGACAATAAGCGTGTGTTATTCAGGCCCATGGGAAAGCAAGGAAGGGAGCAGAGGCACTGGGGGTTAAACAAATGGTGGTAGCATGAAGGCAGTGGGAACATGGAGAGTAGAAGGTTGCTTGGCCTTGGGGACTGGTTTCTGCAGACCATTTTGAGGTAAGGATGTCAGGCTGCTTAAATGGGAGCAGCTGTCAGACAGTTCCTCATCCCAGAGGTTTGCCTGTAATGTTGGACTGAATTCCTTGATTAGAAAGTCCATTGCTGTGAAGGGACTAACTGAGAGCTTACATCGCATTTTTATTACCTGCAAAAAGCTGTTAAAACATTTCCTCCTGCAATTCCAATTTGTCCAAAATTTTCAATATTCTCTCTTGAAGTAGATTTAACTGCATATAGAGTCCTTAAAAATCAAACATTGGGTAGTTTCCAAAGAGCCATAAAGCTAAGGTTGCAGGATGATAACAGTCATTTGTAAAAGTAAATATGATAAAATGAACAGCTGCTTGCATGAAGTAGCACCACAGACTTCCTAATGACTAGATCAGTTCATTTGGGGTTTCAAAATAATTTGAGTTCTGCTTGTCTGAGTGCTGTTAATTGATCAGAAAGTAAAGCTGATCACTGCTTGTTTTTCCCATGACATATATGCTTTAATAAATTATTGCTTGCAACTCTTGCAGTGTTACTCATTATTGACTTCAGATACATCAGCTCGATGGTGGAAAAGACTGCTTACCAGAACCATTAATATCATTCTGAGGTTTTCTGAGGTTCTCTGAAGGACCTGTCCTCTCTAACAAACTCCCATCAATGACCCAGCAGTTTTCAAAAAACTGCCAAAATGTTTTCCATTATAATGTGTTGCAGGGAGTGCTTCCTAACAGAAGAATTTTCATGTGTTAAACACATTTGTTTGGGTATAGGTAACTAATAAATATATATTATTGTATTTCAGCTGCTGGTGAAGGCTTATTACATTCTTAAAAATAGCACACACTTGTAGGCAACATTAGCATGTCTGAAACCATTAACTTCTGCTTTCTGGACCTTTTTAGCAACTCTGCTCTTGTGGCAGCCTCCAGAGAAAAGGCACTTGACTTAGGAAACCTTCTCTTCTTGGAAGAGCTCTCATACGAGTTTGGAAACTTGCAGAAAACACATTTTTCTAAACTTCAATGACACTCAAAAAACTGTTGGATGGAAGGATGGAATGAAATAGGGACAAGGAGAAAGGAAAAAGAAAAAGAGGCACTTAAAAAGAGAGGTAGGGGGAAAACTGCTAAAAAGGAAATGAGATAAGAAAATATGAAAGGAAAGCAGAAGAAGATGAAAAAATAAGTAGCACATATGTTTATTTTATAGGAAGTTGGCTGACAGGCTGAATTTCTGGTCTGGTCAGGGAATCAAAATTATGGTGGGATCTGGATGAAAAGTGAATAGCAAATATCCTAAATTAAGAACTCAAGAGACTGAAATCTGTTTGTAAAACTGTTTTGGAACAACAAAATACCATATTTTAAGACTGAAGTTTGTTGACAAATAATTTGCAAGCAGAAAGCAGGCTAAATGTCTTGCATAAAAAAGGACTAGGAAATACTTGCTCAGAAACATTGATGAAGTGAAAGATCATGTTCTGTTATCAACTCTCCTCATTTTGCATTTCATTTGAAATAATGAGATAAATAACTTTGTGCCATTAAAAATGATATTAGATTTTCCTTTCCTGAAAGCAACCCTACAGATCTTTTTGTGGCTGGTGCTGATTTACACAATCCCTGTAAACTTTTGGCATGATAAATAGTAAATTCATTTTTCAGGGATGACTTCAGCTCCACTTGTGATGGGAATGTGAGGATGGGGTAATACAAGGAAAGGCTGTGTGGAAATGAGGGTTGGTACCTGGGAGTTTTGGGCAGTACCACTGTGAGGCTTACTGACCTTATGCTCACTGGAAACATGACATCTTGGAGGCACCATACAACTACTGTGACATTTATTCAGAAGACATGGTCTTTCCAAAGTGCAGCAGCAGAACTATTGTGATTTTCTAATAAGAGAGGATGTTTGAAGAGAAAAGAGGAGGAGTATTTCATTGATAGCAATAAAAATCCCAAAATAAGTTATTGACTCTGCTGTTATCATTCTGGCATGAAAAGAAGCATCTTTCAGAGTCTTGACAAAAAGTGCTGGGTTTAAAATTGACTATTTTAGTTATTCAAAATTTATCAGAGGGGATCCTAAAAATGGGAGAATTTTTCAGGACACTGAATTTACCCATTGGTGCATTTGTGGTCAGGCAGGTGGTGCTACAGGGAACTGAGGAGCTGGTGACACTGGGACCAAGCGAGTAGTGGGGACTGAACCACAGAGCCAGTCTGTCCCATACCTGGGTGCAGCCCAGCCATGGCACTGTGGGGCGGCTCAGCCCTCTGGTGTATGACAATAGGTGAGTTTGGGAGGGACAAAAACTGCCCATGGAGCTCATCCAAAAGGATACTGCAACCTTAATACCTCAAAAACCCTTGTCTGTTGTTTGTCTATTCTCTCTCATAATTTACCTTACTGTTGGTAATGGTAAGACAGTGCTGAGCTTTCCTACACTGGATATAGATTCAGTGCAACAGGGTGGAATTTTCACCCTAAAATTAATCTGGGATAATTCCTGGGTCTCTCTCATTGAAAACCTCTTTCCCTGATTTTAGCCCATTTTTATTCTATGGACTCAAAGGAGGTGTGCAGTCCTGACTGGCATCACTGGCTCTAGAGCAGAAATGCACCCCTCGTTTCTTACAGAATGGTCTCCATATTTCATCATAAAGTCTTCCACTAGGAAACTGATTGCTTGCATGATAGCACTCTGATTTATAAAATCTGTGAGAAGGGGTATCTGTCAGAACAGATCTGTGGATTTTTCTAATCTATAAATCAAGCAAAGCAGTGAGGAGGTGAGAAAAAGCTTTAACTCAGCATGATGTTTCCACAGAAATAGAAAAATGCAACACTGTAAACCACAAACTGATCTAGTGTGTGCTGTGTGCCAGGCTTTGTTACAAGGTGGGTTAGACCTCCTGTACATCTCTGGATCATGATAGACACAGGTAACCTCTCTGCTATACTTCAGAGATGTTTGACATGTCAGTGGGGAGAAGGCAGCTAAAATAACAGCAGCCTGCTTTAAAGACATCTGTGCTGCCACCCAGATCAAGGGTGTATGCAGAGCAAATGGTAGTGATGGTGCTTAACTGGTTACCTTTTGTGAAGGTCTTCATGTCTTTGCAAGAAACTGTAGGAAGAGCAGAGGCACTCAGAGAAAAGGCAGCAGTATTGGTCCAGCAAGGGAAGCTCTGACACAATATTACCAGGAAAATAAGAGAAAAAACAGCAGGACGGTGATCATTAACTGCCAGGGCATTACTTTAGAGCTCACAGAAACAGAACTTAGCTAGGTCTTAGCGAGGAAACAAAGTTGCATTGAAGCCATATGACTCTATCATAATATTTTTTCATTGATGACGTTAAACGGCAGTCTGAATTCTGGTCAACAGGTCGGTTGAGCAAGTTGTAAGAGCTCAAAAGATCAAAAACATAAACAGAGTGTGAAGTGAAGAAGTAATGAGAATCAGCTATCTGGATTCCCACCATTAGCAGGATATGGGTTCATGGGTGGTTTAAAGCACTGCTGAAGTCACAAAAACAGAGAACTGTTGAAGTTGGAAGGGGTATCTGACAATAACTTTGTCCAGCCTTCTGCTCATGCAGGGCCACCTAGAGCCAATTTCCCAGGATTGTGTCTAGAATTTCCAAGGAGACTTCTCCATCTCACTGGGCAACCCGTGCCAGTGCTTGATCACTCTCACAGAGAAGAAGTGTTCCCTGATGTTCAGGTGGAATCGCCTGTGTTTTGGGCCTTTTGCCTCACCGAGCACCACTGCAAAAAGAGCTGCCTCTGAGCTCTTTGCACCCTCCTTTCAGATATTCATACACATTGATGAGATTCTCCCTGAGCTCTCTCCCCTGGGATAAACACTCCCAACTGTTTCAGACCTTTCTCATAACAGAGATGCTTCAGTCCCTTAGTGACCATTTGTTGGACCCTCTCCAGCTTGTGCATGTCTCTTGCGCATTGGGCAGCCCAGAACTGGATACAGCACTCCAAGTGGGACCTCACCAACAGTGAGCAGAGGGGAAGGATCACCTTTAACCTCCTAATGCAGCCCAGGATATCATGAGCTGTCTTTGCAGCAAGGGCATGCTGCTCTTTGTTCGGTGTCCACCACCTGCCACTGGTCCCTCTTTGTCCTGCAAAGCTGACTCTATCCTAAAACATGGAAAGGCAATGCTGAGTGGGTAAGACTGGGCAGGTGATGGTCACTTACTGCTGCAGAAGCACTAGCACTGCAGTAAGGGCTAACATGGACAAGGTGCCATCTGCTACACTGCAAGGTAGGGACCTAAATTTAATGTGTCTGAAAAATGAATTATAGTTCGAGAGTTGCATGTCACAGTAGTGTAAAGTGTGCTCCATGAAGAATTTCCTTTCTGCCTCTTGCAGTCATTAATTTCATGCATGGAAATCAAGGGCCTGCCCAAACAGGAGAAGAGCTGGAACTGTGATTCAGCCAGAGTCTGTGCTCCATTATTACCATATGTTCTATTATTACCAAAATATAGAGCCTGCTCTGGAGTCATAACTGTTTCTGTGCATCTGGATAGAGATAAATAATCAGGGGGAAAAGAGTAGCTATACAGTTATTTTTAAAAATTCTGTAAATACTGGATTTTCAGAAAAATATCTTATATTCAGGAAAATATTACCATCAGCATGAAACTGAGATATATAAAATCTTAATCACTTTATCATTTATAAATATGAATTGAGATTTTCATTATACAAAATTTCATAAAATACAGGTGAATAGTTTTTAATTTACATGATTTGGCCAGAAATGGAGATTTCAAAGTGAATTGTAAAACCTAATTTTATTTGGACTTTTTAAACAACAAGAAACATTTAACATATGATCCTGGTAAGTTCATTTTGATATTTCAAAACATAGACAAACTGAGTATGACCAATTGGATTGAGGCACACTAAATCTGAGAGAGGAAAGGGGACATACTGACACTGGCCCCAAGTTATGTGAGGGTTAGTGTTCAGGGAACCACCAAGGCAACAGCTCCAGGGGCTGGGGCTGGAAAAGGTATATCAAGGAGAGCATGACACTGCACAAACATTGATCTCCACCTCTATCCAAATGGGGCCCCCCATGGTGCTTGGAGTTTCAGCCTGCAAATTCGGGTTAGGGTTAAGATTAGGTTTCAGAGAGCCACAAAACCTGCATCTCTAGGGACACTGGGCCTGGAAAGGTATGACATGGAGAGCATGGTACTGCACCAACACTTATCTCTCCACATCTTTCTCTTCTAGGCCACCCATGGAGCCTCAGGATCTGTCCAAAGCTTCCCTTGGGGTTTAGGGTTCAGGGGCAAGGAGGGACCCATCCACCTAGTAAAGGGTACGTCTTTATTGTATGAGCTTCTGCAAGCAGACCGTGGTGGCTTTGATTCGTCACTGTCTGTTCCCAGACAGATAATCTACCAACTTACAGAGCAATCTGCAGAATATCAAACAGAAGAGACAACTTAATGGCTTTCCTTCACTTCATCAAAGTCTTTGGTCTGATCTGGTCAGGCTTGAAGGAAAGGGAAGTGTACATTACATATTAATGAATATTTCTTGACAGCATGTGCAGTATAAACAAGGTGTACATAGCACAGCTGGCTTTTAAACCATTACTGGTCTGAGTAGTACTTGATTACCAAAATAAAATTTTAACCTAAAAGATAAGGAGGAAGCTTTGCAATGGCTCTGTTTCATAAGTGTATGACTGTAGTTTATTTACCCAGATTTTCAATCTGACGAATATATGTCTTGGTAAAGCTGACATTTACTGTAAGAGATCCCAAGCAAGCTCCTTTAGAGACACAAAGTGGGGGCAGTGGGTGCTACTGCAGACCATGGCAGAAGTCCTCACTAGCCCTTCCTGAAAGGGGATGTGACCTTCTTGTGAAGCCTTTGTCTCTTACCAAGGCAGGAAACGAAGCAGATTTTAGGTGAAAGTTGGTTCTGGCTGAAGACTGGGGAGGCTGAACACCAGGAGTCATTGCTAGTACCAGTAACCATGGATATCTACATCCACTCTCATGTGTGTTCTTTCCCCAGCTGCTGTGCCTCCCTGAATTTAGTTTGCAACACTGTAGATCCCATTTTGCTGTCTTTGGGAAAGTCTGTGACTAGTGTCCTCTGGGACATAGAGACTGCCTGATTTGTGACCTGACCTTGCATGCTGCTTCTTCTGAAGAAGAAAGGCTGCACAGTGGTGTGCTCTAAAAAGTGCTCTTGAATTTTTGCATTTCATAGGGATTTGAGGAATGTACATATCCGGTAGGGTTTGACTGACCACATTCATGGCAGCCCCCAAGGTATGGGGTGGAGATGAGTCCTCTCATCTTAGTAACTTATGACTTGGTAAGTCCCCAAGGTACTGCAGGGGGAGAAGGGAAATCCTGCTCCAAGAGGCAAAAGGAATGTTTCTGTATGAACTGTTTTTAATTTGCTTCCCTTAGGCCTTTACAGCACAAAGGGAAATGCTCATTTAGGCACACAATATTTATAGGATGATTGCAAAATCTGTTAAATGCTTTCTGCGCTGAATTAAGATGGACCAAAGTGCAGTGTCAAATTTTTTCTGGATTTTATATTTAATTAATTCTTTATTTGGCTGTTTATTTCTGTTTCTTGAATGTTAACTGAGTGCATTAGGGAACTGTATGAAATGTATTAACTGCAAATATCTATCTCTGACAAAACGTTATGAGATCAATTCATAGCTTCTCCCTTTACTGGAACTGAGCCGTCTCTCATTTTCTTCACAGAATGAGTAAATAAGAAGCAAAAATAAAGAAAATACTACTTACAAATTATCAAATAACATTTCATCTAAGTTCAGCTATGTGAAACTATTCATATACCTAAAATTAGGTGCACAGTCAAGCACACATCTAAACTTAGGCCTAGAAAATATGTGCACTCCAAAACTCTCCTAAACCCGGTGCTGTCTTTGCAGCTTGCCTGGTGCCCAGCTCCTGTCCTTTCCTTTGTCCTGCCTTACCCCCAGGAACTTGTCCCAGATGTGAAGGCTCTGTGCTCCTGTCCTGAATTACACCCCCAGCCTATTGAGTTAGAAACCCAGGATGCTCAGCATCTTGATGGATTATGTCCATTTGTATTGGGTAAATACTCAAAACATTTTCCCCAGTATGATTTTTCCATGTTTGCAGTGGATTCAGTCATCATGTGCAGGATTTTCTCTAAGGTATGATTAGACATGTAAAGAAGCGAGTGTGAACTGGAGGGCCATATTAAAAATTTGTGGCACTGAAAATAATTCCAAGAAGATTTAGAAATTAGAAATATCTGTAATATCTACCACTAGGATGCAATATGAGCTGAAGGGAGGTGTTTCTTTAAAGTAGGAAACAATGATGAACTGCATCTCTACCAAATGCTACTATTATTTTTCCATATTGAAATGCCATGTTGTCTCCCAACAAGAATGATTAAAAAAATGTGGGATTTATTTTTGTCTCCAGTTTTGAAACACATAAATTCTGGACTCATTCTTTTTTTTAACTTCTGTGTGTGGGCTTGCTATTTAAAAGGAGGTGAATGGACTAAACTTGCACTTATTTCCCATTTGTCACGCCTGCTGCTTTGAGAAACACTATTTCCCTGCAGTTTTGAAAAAACTCTCTCTGATTTAAGGGGATACTATTTTGTTTCTTTAACTGCAGTTTCCACTGACTCCTTTTAATCTGTAGTGTGTGGAAGATAATCAGCATTTTGTAAGAAGAGATCAGCATTTTACACAATTAGACAATGTCTTGGCTCATCAAGAAGGTGGAGGTCCCAAACCTCTATACCTATACTGATATACTTTGAAGTATTTGGCTAGTTCTGGTTGTGTATTTTGTGTAAAACCCTTACAATATGAATAATAAGAATATGTAAAAAATTGCACATTTAGAGGTTCTGAACTTCAATATGGTTTGTCTTAAGCAGACCTAATCAAAAGCTACTATTTGACATCTCTCTTTCTTCCTCTCCTCCCTGTGGCTTTCATAATTAGTAGTGGTTTTAAACATGAAATGTGCATTTTCAGACAATGTTTCTTAAATTATGTGTGTATTGATGTTGCTTACTTCCTTCTTTCCTGTTAGTTTCTGAATATTCAACTTAACTGCAAGTTTCCTGTTTCTCCTGTGCTTATGTTATTTTTGGTTCCCAATCTCAACTGTAAACTATGTACCCTGGAAAACCTTTTCTTATAGATGACACTGACATAGATGAGAATTATAAATTTACAGATGAGTACCTGCCTACAAACTTACTTACAACATGTTCATCAATTTTGCTTTCTCTGAGACATTTAAGTAGGTATTCAAAAATTCTGAATAACCCATATGACTTTGGGTAGATGCCCTGAGGATGCATATCCAAATAGCTGTGCTTTTGCTTATGCTGCCTCAAGCAAGTCACAGAAAGAATCTTAATATTAATAATAAAGCAAAGTTAGAAATCAGTGTCAGCCCTCAGTGAGACCTTGCTCGAGCAGTGAAGCCCTGTCATGAATTTCCTGAGGGCAGTCTCCTCAGCAACAGGGAGGCGAGTATGGCAGCACCAGCTTTGGAGGACATCAGGGATGGGCCCCTAAGCTGAAGGCTGCTTGACACTGCAGGCATGGGGGGCCCTGACTGGCATCCTCTGTGCGCTGGGGCCGGTGCTCTGCCACCAGGTTTGGGCTGTGGCTCTGCACCATCTGCCTCTGCCCCTCGGTGGTTTGCTATAGGCAGTGCAGCCTCCCTTCCCAAGGGAAGACCCTAACAGGAGCTGGTGGGTTCCTGTCCTGGGCCAGGCTGCCTGGCAGGGCAGGCAGAAGGGGTTCAGGTACAAGCCCTTTCTTGGGGCACAAACTTCCCACAAGTGCTCCAGCGCTTGGAGCATCTCCAGGTGCCCGCCATGCACCAGGTGCCCCACAAACATCAGATGTCCCAAAAATGCTATAGCCATGTCCACCCCCTGGGTTAAGCTGGGTGTGGGAAGCCCCACAGTCATCCCCATCTGTGGGACATGGATCCTGCAGCCAGACTCTTTGGGAAGCTTTCTGCTTTGCCGTGGATCAGTAGGTTTCCCTGATGTATGCAGCCAGCAGCTCTCGGCAGCTTTCCCTAGTTTTGAAAGGATCCCAAACAACAATCTTTAATCATTTCCCTTTCCACTCTTCTGCTTATCAGCTGTCTCACACATCAATCCCTCCTGAACTTTTGTCCTCTATTTTTATCACACACAATATTTGTCTTGACTTATGTAGAGTGCAGGCTGTCTCAGGAAATGTGCTTTATCTGCTTGCAAGAAATGGCTGTGGAAATGTATGGCACCATATAAATGCTTTGTAATACTAATAACACAAAAAGTTTGTGGGGTTTATGGTTAATAGATTTCATGGTGACTAAGTTCTTTCTATCACTTGAGATGACAAACACCATTCTTAATGCTCTCAAAGCATCTCAAACCCCTCCTTCAGTTTCTTGTATTTTCATAGGAAGATAGAGCAATGCATCTTTTTTATTTTTGTTTTTTTTAATATGGGAGGCCTGGGGGAGGACAAAGTGTTGCATCTGAGCTGAATGTAACAGCAGAAATCACCCAACAGCATTTTTAAGTATTAGTGATGAGAAAGATAGAAATCACTAGACAAAAAGCCTGAGGTCATGTTTTATTTATACCACTGTAAATCAGGAATCAATTTTCTAGTGAAAAATTGTCCAGCACAAAGTGTTACCAGACTTCAGCCCATAAAGACCTGAACTGTAGGCAAAGCCTGCAAAGGGCAATGAGAAAGAACAGGGAATTGTAGGAGAAAGAAAAGAAATATGAAATATCTATTGCAATAAAGATTGCTGGAAATATATATAATAAGACAAATGAATTGGACCTGTATCTGTTGCAGGAGGGGTACTGTATCTTTGGTACTGCCAAAACATAACACAGCCAAGAAAATTATGGACTTAAAAGTAGAACTTACAGAAAGGATAGGCTGGGTGATGTGGAAGTGTCATTTAGCCAAATAATCTTATGCTTGATGAAAGAATATTAGAGCTTTATATGACATAGAAGACACTGACCAAAGTTGTGATAAGAAGGAGGGACACATTAAATTTAGTTTCCATTGGTTTTTAATAGAAACTTATGTGAAATTATCGCACCTCCACAAGTTTTAGCAAATCACTGCCACAGGCTGTTTTACAGTAATTTTTCTGCATAATAATTTCTGTATAATGCAGCAGTAATTGAAATAATTTCTCTGCTTACTGAAGTATCCTTACTCTCATATATTTTCTGTAATTAAAAGACAGGCTGCCCGTGTCAATAGGTAGATGTCCTTTATAATACAGTTTATTATTACTTAGATGTCCCTGCACAAAGCTGATAATGTAAAGGCAGTAACATGGAACATTTCTTTCAGAATATATCTTCTCTATGCCTCAACATCAAGAGCTTATTTTTCTAGTATTTTGTTCCAGAATTAATCAACCAGATGTTTGAAAATATGATGCTCAAATTTTATGTTTTACACTTCCCAATGATTAGCTGTTGCTATATCCCTAGTTTTGCTAGTAATTCTCCAAAAGCTCTGACTGACAGCACTAGAAATGTAAACTGCATATTTAAAATTACAATTATTGTAGTATGAAAATTTGCCTCTTCATCTATTCCTTACCTGTTCAGGTATCTGTTTCTCTGTTAAGGTGCAGTTTCTCTATTAAGGTGCAGTTTTCATTTTCCACCCATTGAGCCTTTGGCTACTTTTTGGAGTGACCAAACAACAGTGCTTACATGAAACACTAAGCTGAGACAGTAATCTAATTCTTCAACAGACAGTAGTGATCTTTGCTACTGGCATTCTCAGAATCAGTGACTCTCTGGCAGGAGACATTGAGCTCAAAATACAGTCTTATTATCAGTCCCCTGAGCCAGACACTCCACTAACAATTTTTATTAATTTATGTCTGCATTATGCTACTACTGCTAATTACAGGGTCTACAAATTGTGGTTTTACTATCACTTTGCCCCCTTTACTACCTGCAATTTACCATAACTCTTCCTGACTTCTATTCTAAACTGGCTTTAACACAAGACCCTTTGCTTTTCACATACAGGCTCAAATTTTCCAGTTGTATAAGCAAAACTTCACGGGCATTTTTCTGGTGTCAGATTTATTTGCCTGTAGCACCTGATACATCAGAAATGCAGAGGAGGATTTACATGGACACTTACCCTTGCATGCTTCCAATTAGTGTTTACAAACTGGGATTTTGCAGGGCTAATTAGATAAGGAGTAAGACATACAGACACTTCAAACCAAGGATAAGATTCAAATTGAATGAATCATCTGCGACTTCTTTTGGACCATGACTTTGGGAGATTGTCATCCAAACTGATGCTTAGGAGTAAACAGAGACTGTACCTTCAAGCAGTCAAATCTCTACCTGTAATAATTGAATAGATACTCTTTCTAAATATGTACCCTGTAGATAGACACACACCACAGCTCAAATAAATCAAGGGAAAGTAGAAAGCTGACGGGCCATCAGAAAACACAACATCAGTCTCCCAAGGGGTGTATTTGTAATAAACCTTTACCTCAGGTGCTCCTGTCTATTGGGAAAGCAAACGGAGAATTCTGTTCATCCACTGCCAGCACAGAGGGAAACTTATCTTAATCTTTGGGAAGGTGTTTTTATATACCAGTCTAATCCATTGTTGTCTCCCTGCTCCTACAGTGCAGCTTGTATCAATACATCATGCAGATTTTTTCCTCCTACAGCTCTGAAAGCAAGCTTCTGTGCACACTGCATGTTGATCTGAGGGGAATGATTGCTCCAGGAGGTCAGGACGTTTAAAAATGTTTTTTACTTACTCTCATTCAGAGCAGTGGTAAATGTCTTTGGTCCCTGGGGAATTAAGGTAAAGCCTGGCATTTCTGGCAAAGAAGTTAATGTTGTAGAAATTAAATGCATCATAAACTGTAAATTGTCCTCCAGTGATAATTTTCTTGGGAAATGACATACTGTGCCTGGCCCATTCTTACATATGTTTTACATGAGCAGAAATGACCCACTGTCCTCCTCCAAATTGTACAGAGAGGTATCAGTACATGTAACAGCCTCAATCCAAATTAGGTGAATTATCACAGGGTAATAGAAAGAGTGTGAATGGGTTTTTTTTGGCATAATTGCTACAATCAGATTTCCCCTAGCCCTGAGCAGCTTGCATATATACACATATTCCAACCGTATGTCAGCCCTGGGTTTTGTCTAAGATCCTCCGCCTGTGCTTTCTCCACGGTTTTGGCTGCTCCCTGGCAGAGCCCCTGCCTGCTCTTTGGGGCTCCAAGGATCCCAGACTTCTCTGCTGCTCTGGTGCTGCCATGCAAAGTCTCCCTGCTGAGGAACCAGGCTCCCTGGTGCACCACCCTAATTCTTATCATTCTGCCACAGCACAGTGCTATCAAAGCAGGGATTTTCTGTGCCTAGCAAAGAAGGCACAAACTGTGGTCATTAGCTCTATCAATATACCAAAGCAAGCAAAACAGTGCAGAACTACAAAGAGTGTTTGTTTTTCTGTATCAGAGCATTATGATAAAATATGCATCCTCAGTTATTAGATAGCTTATGAATAAATACATTATTATGCTAGGCATCACACACTTGCTCTGTTAAATGCAGTCTTCAAGATATTGTTCTTAAGACCACGAGTTTTAAGTTGTGCGATGGTTTTATGCAGAATCAGCTTAGAGGGAGAGGGAATTGCCTGAGCAGCAAAAAATTTGCTCTCTGCTGGAGGTGCTGATTTGCATCTGTCCCTAAAGCAAAGCTGACCTCTGGGAAATAGGGATTTTCATTTTGGTACAATTCCTGCAAGAAGAATTGCCTTGCATGCCTTCTGGCTCCTTCTTCTCAAGATCGTGGATTTCTGTAAATAAAGTGAGTCAAACTATATCCACAGAGCAGTTTGCATTGTAATGGAGAGATACTTCAGTAAGCCTTAAAAAAAACTAGCTCAGCTCCTGAAAGCTGTCTGCTGCAGTTTAATCTGGTTGTCAGCTCTGTAGAGGTCTGCTGTGGGTAACAAACAAACCTGGCCTGGAGCTGAAATGCAGATCAAGCCAGGGCAAGAAGAAATGCTTCCAGGACTTGGGGTAGCATCATGGTGCTTATCCTTGAAGAAAACTGCACCCCTGACATCTTCACTCCTTACAGGCCGCCTGCATTGTGATTCTGTTCTGAAGCAAAGGCACAATGCCTCAGCACAAGACCTGAGACTTAGGGAGACATAGCTGCATGTTAAGGTTCAGCTCTGTTAATTGTGCCTTCCTCCTTTCAGGCTGAGGAGCACTGGCACATCAAAACAAGAGGAGGCAAAGTGTATGTAAATAAAGTAGGGAAAACTGGCTAATGTAGAGAGAAGGAATTTATGTGCAATGTGCAATCAAGATAACAAAAATTAAAAAGCCAGGTGAAGCAGAGTACCTTTGATCAGGGTTCATGTTTTTCCCTTTTTTAACATATGATATTTTGGGTTCTCCTATGGTTTTGGAGGAACTGCAAAATTATTGTTATCATCTTTTGTGAAGTCCTGGTTAAAAATTCTTCTTTTCCTCTGCATGGTATCAGGGCAGCAATCGGTATTGCTATTTTCTTGGATTGAATTATATGTTTGCAGTCTGTACTAGCCTGAGGAGGCTTTGTGAGTTATTTGCAACAAAATGTGTAATTTCATATCTCTTAATTCTTTCCCTTTGGGGCTGGAAAAAAGTAACAACCATTTCTCAACAATATGATCAGCAGCCTCACAGGTGATGGGGAGACTGCTGTTCCCTGGGATCCCTAGTTCCCACAGTGGGTCTGCACAGTTTTGTTCTGAGGAAGAGATGGGGTTTGCTGGGATTCTAAGTCATACCCACATTTTTCTTTTCCTTTTTATTTCTTCAGGTTCCTTGTGGCGCGGGCATTGGTTTCTAACTGGCACGTATCCTTGTTTTCAATTTTCTGTTGACCAAAACACAAGACACAAAACACAACTTGTGCTCCCCTGCTGCTGCTCAGGAGTATAGCCATAAGTATAGGCACTGAATTCTGACTGTGCTCTGCTCCTCAAGGCTGCTCCATGGGAAAGGCTCTGTGCCCAGCCTGAATGAGTGGCAGGTCCTTTTCCCCTGAAAAGGGCATAACAGAGATTTCTTTTTATTTCTAAAAATTGCACCTATTCTGGGCTTTTGTTTTGTCTCTAACCTGTGGCCCAAGCAGCTAGTACTGGCTAGCTGAGCCTTAGCAGAAACAGAGGGAAGCAGCTCTTGGGCAACTGGGTTGTAATTTTCCAAAAGCACAACTAAATGTACTTTGCACAAAGGACTTGATTTTTTCCCACCCCCAGGATTTACTAAGTGCCTTGGCCTCTTGTCTTTGGCACATGCAATAAACTTAAGCAATTCCTTCGACATTGCTGTCCATCTAAGACTGATATAAAAGATGGAAATAAAAACTCTCACATTTTCCTCAAAAATGTATAATACCTTAATGTTTGTCATTCAGTTGGCTTCAACCAAAATTCTGCCTCCTTTTCAAGGTTTCTTTTAAGATTGATAAAACGTCTGGGAATATGCCACCCCAGGCACCTGCTAAATGCCTTAATGACCCTCTATATTCTCATCCTACAACAGCTCTGGCAACCAGGGATCCATGTTTTGGTGGGGCCCAGACAGGTCTGGGGATTTTTTTAAAGAAATCAGATTGACTTGAACATTGTTTGGCTCAAGGGTTGGCTCCACTGCATTTCTGTCAAGCATTTTACAACCATGTGTGTCTTTCCCAAGTCCTCCTTAATTAGTATTCTATTTGTGTAAGAATTATCCTAGCCCAGAAAGTCAGAGCAGCCACCAGCTCGTCTACCCTCCTGCCTCTAGCAGCACATTTTGCCAAAAAAATCAGGGATGCTGCATCATATTTTTTCACAGTGTGTGTTGGAGGGCCCCTCACTATGCATATTTCAGTGACATAAAGAATATCTTAACGTAGATGAATGCATAGAAGTGCAATTTCTCCAGAGTCTGGCTGCCCTCTTCCCCTCACCCTGTCGGTGTTCATACTCCTTTTAAAGCCCTATGCAGTCAGCCATTCAGGGAAACAAAAAGATACAACCTGTACCTGCCAACCCTGGAGCTATTTTTGTGGCCCTTTATTTTCATGCCTCCAGGAAAGCATCACTGAACACCTCCAAGGAGTGGTGGTGCTGTCAGACATGCTCCGTTCAGCACTCTCCTCCTGTCACTTCCTACTGAACCTCTGACCCCAGCTGATACACCTGGGCTTCATTATTCTCCAATTCAATGAGAGCTCACTGTTTTCAGGCTAGACATTAGCTCATCCTTCCATGGCAGTTCAGTGAGGATGATGAAATACAGCAATTGTGAAGAGAAAAGGCAGCAGGGAGGTGTGTTCCTTCCCCTTGGCGTGTCCTGCCAGCTTCTAGCAGCTGGCAGCTCAGCAGCATCCTGGTCTGGAGTTTGTGTCTGAATGTTGATGTTTAATAGGCAGCAATAGGCAAAACCCCCGTCTGTTCTGCAGAGCAGGGGTGGAGGATATGGGTGTGGCTATAGGTTACAATTCTATACCACCCCCATCATTGCTGGGGCATGGCTTCAGGGCGAAGAAGAGCTGAGCTGACCCCTGGAAGTGTCATTTTGTTTCTCTCTCTCCTGGCAAGGGGTTGTAGGGGACCAGCACCTACAGACCCTGCCCTCTCTCATCACTGCCTGTGCCTTCCTGGTTCTGGGAGAGCGCAGCTCCCAAAACAGCAAACACTGTTAGCTGGTCAATGTTTCCATCATCTTGTCTTTGTTCTGGTGGCCGTGAGGAACTAAGTTGAGGTAGTAATACCCTTTTTGTGGGTCAAGCACCTTCTCTTTTTGTATACCTATGTTATAAATATTGCTGCTGGCATGGTGCATTCTTATTCCATTGCTGCTTGCTTTCAGTAATTGTTAACTCAGCCCAAGGTCTCTGCCTTTGTTTTTCTCTCACCAGCAGGGGAGGAGCAAAGGGGAGTGGCTTATTTGACCTGTATTTGGTTGATGTTAAATTACTTCACCATTCAGTCCTTCTTTAAACAAGTTTATATTTTTGGCTTCTAAAATAGGCTGTAGTGTTATCCACAGTTATCTTGTGTGGCTTGTGAAAAAGAACTGCTGATTGCATTAATGCAGCTGCATGGGCATTGCAATGGTGCTCTCTTATTGAGTGGGGTAATGGATACAGCACGCTTTAACCAAGAGTCAGCCAGCAGGTCAAGGGAGCTGATCCTTCATCTCTGCTCCAAACTGGTGATGCTACACCTGGAATGCTGTGACCAGTTCTGGGCTCCACATTAGAAGGGAGACATGGACAAACTGCAAAGAGTTGAATGATGTGTCATTAAGACGTTTAAGGGAGTGGAGCATCTGTAACATGAAGAAGAGATGTGAGAACTGGGGCTGTACAACCTTAGCCTACAGGCTTAGGGGGAGCTCATCAAACCTCATGGAAGAGTACAGAAGACAGAGATAGAGTCTTTTGGAGAATTCCTGGTAACAAGTCAGGAGGCAATGGTTACAAGCTGGAACACAGGATGTTCAACATGAGGGTGGTCAGACGCTGGACCATATTGCACAGCACATTTGGGGAGTCTCCATCCTTGAAGGTTTCAGCTCTTACCTGGAAAACTCCCTGAGCAACATTGTCTACCTGGACCTGGTTTGACAAAGGACTTGGACTTGATGCCTTTTAGAAATCCCTTCTACCTAAACTATTCAGATTCTATGAATGATAATTTTCTTCTTAAATCCTCAACTCTGTTCATAATTCTAGGAGTTCTTGCTCCTCTTGTGGAAGTCACTTGGTACCTTCCTCTCCATTTCTGTATAATTTCTAGTTTTCCTTCTCTGAGTTGTGCACCCAAAAGTAAAAAAAAAGAATCCCTTTTTCCTCAGATCTTGAGTTGGTGCTGGTCTCTTTTTGGTACTGGCACTAACTGTTGTTTCTGATCCATTTCAGGAACACACAGCTCACATTAAAAAAAAAGACATGAAAACATACAGAAAAAATCCAAGACCTCCTGCTTGAACATGCCCACAGCCTATTTTTGGCACAACTTACAGCACATTAACCACCTGTCTTCAGTTTCAACCTCACAACTGCAAGAGGATGTGAAAATATTCTGCATGGAGGCATCCATGTACAACTTTCTGGTGCTTTACAGCTCTGAATTGTTCCATCGTCTTCTTTCACTTTTCATGAGAAGCTGCACATCAGAGTCATCACACACCTGCACACTTATAGGACTTAAAAAGAATAATTCCCTGTCTCAAAGACTGTCAAGGCCACCGAAGGAACTGGCCATAAGATAAGCCACCACAGTGATAACTTGAGATAAGCACAGAGGGGAGGAACTTGTGACAGGAGAGCACTAATTCCAGCCTGATACAGGTGAGATCTGTCTAGCACAACCCGCTTAATGCATTTGGACAAAAATTCCCGCTGACTGAACTGTGGGGAAGGAAGCAACTGCTTAAATGTATATCACCAGTCAAAGATGACCCCAGGTTATGAGAATGGCATCTGAGACCACCCTGCGGATACCCAGAACTTGGACTGTACAAAGGTGGTACCATCCAGAAGAAAAGCTCCAGGAAACCCACCACTGAGAAGCCCAGGGTATAGAAGGATAAATGAGATGCTGCTGGATCCATGGGTGGTGACTCTCTTTTACATGGTCTCCCTCCCTCCCTCCCTGTTCTGTTTCTTTTTATCTTTCTGTCTCACATTTATTGTTTAAAAAATCCCTATTGTTGACTTTGGCAAATGGTCTCTTTTGCACCTTAATTCAGGCAGAGGCATTTCTCACTAATTAGATGCTAACAACACTGGCAGTCATCAAGGGCTGAGTTGGGCTGGGTGTCCACACTTGTTTCACCACGTGGAGGAACCATGACATGTTCCCTGTCCTGTGAAGTCATTTTACTAGATGTGGTCTTGAATGCCCTATGAGCTCCCCATACATCTTACTGTGCTTCCTTTTTCCCCATATATGTTATATACGGGACTCCAAGGGCAGAACGTAACTCAAGGCTGCAACATCAAAGTGCAGATGTCTGCATGAATGTGTTCCCAGGCACAGTAAATAGTCTGAGTTCCCAGAGGGATGTTGAAGGGCACAGTGGGCTGCTCATGAGTGTTAAATGCCATTTGGGAACTCCTGTCACAGCCCACAAAGTGCATCCAGAAGCTGCTCCTCTGGTGTGAGGCATCATGGAAAGCTTGTGTTATTTTGAACAGCCTTATGCAGATGGACCAGATGCCCTGAGGCACCTCAGATATTACTCAGTACTTGTGTTACCTACTATCTCTAGCTTTCTGCCTACATTGACTACTTTTACTAGTGGCTTGTTCAGTTTTTCCACAGACAGGCACCAAGGGATGCTGGAGACTCATTGGCTTTGACTGGCAGTCCAGGGAGGATGCCTAGTGAGAAAATGTCACTGTCCTGATGCATGAAGCATAGACAAATACCTTCCATTTCTTTCAGCTGTTCAAGAGTTATATTTGGAGGAAAAATTTTTGTGCACATACTGATTTAAATCCTTCTGATCCCATGCATCAATGAAGAATTATGTCTTTTTAAATACATTCAACATTATATTTCAGATTCTTTAGCTCTGAGGTCTCCAGAGTAATGAAACCATCCTCGTTTCTTACTTTTGCCTTGCATAAGAATAATGTCCTTAAATGTGGGAATCACATGACAGATGTTCTTTCCAGGTTTGTCCTGTACTCTGCTAGCAGATCCCTTCTTCCCTGAAATACATTCCCACATCTCTTTGTGTTACTGGCTTCTCAAATGAGGGCATGCTTTAAAAGACCCAGGGACAGACATGTTTCCATCAGAGGAATGCAGACATTTCCCTTGTGTATGAGCTTTTTTCTAACTGTTGTTTCACCTGAGGCTTCTGTCCCACTTCAGAGATGCTTGACTTCCCAACCTGCATCCTGAACTTTAGCCAATTGCCTTCTATTCCCTGAATTTCTTTTAACATTAGTACCACTGCTTTTAGCACCACGTTGGTTTTACTCAGTTAAAAAATAATTAAATCTCCATTTGCTTTCAGGCTCCATCTCCCTGCATTGTGTCCATTGTAAAAAGGTTTTCAGTGAAATTGATGGTGTGTTTTTCTTTTTCCATATAGTCTGTGCACCCTTATAGAGGCTTTCTATGAGCTCTCACTGAACAATATACTCTGCCATAATTCTTGCATTACTTTCCAAAGGTCAGACTTTGTCATAGCTTGTGGTGTTGGCTAAAGGACATCCAGATTTCTGAAAGTTCCAGCTTCAGAAATCTTCCTTTTTGCTTCCTTTTTATCAATGTATGTGACTCTTGGCTGTCAAAGAGGTAGTACATTTTGGAGGCTCTATACCAGGCTGGACTTCAATTTTACTTGGAAAAACATAACCTTATTCTGTTGAGGATTAATCCTGTGCCTTACTAGAATTCTGCTTTAAATAATTTGCTTCAGTTCCCCATCCTGATGTCTCTGCTCAGGAATATAAATTGCTAACATTATAAGATGTGATACACAATCACAAATCTGACACAAAGTCTGTTTTGTACTCTGGAAGCAAATCTGACACTTTATTTCATCACTATTCCTCTTTTTTTTAATGCAGTAACATGATTTCATTATCAGTCTGAGTTAATTGCAAGCTATTAAAACCAGAAAAAGCTTCAAAGCTAGCAAAAGTCACAACTGTAGTCTTTTAGTGTCTTGGAATCTGTAGTCTTTTTCTGCATCAGACACCAAAGTCAAACCTTCTCCAGTTGTTTTCCACATTTCTGGAGAATTTCACCTTATATATATATATATATATATTTTGTAATCTGTTCCATTTTTCTTCTGGGAAATTTTCTTAGATCATTTTGGTTTTGTGCACACACTATAAGCATTTTGCTTTAAGCTGCAGAAGAGAGCAGAACAGTTTCATTTGGTGTTTAAGCTTGGTCTGATCATGATTTCAGCTCATGAGCTCATGAACCTCTGCCTAACGAAGGACTGGACCCTTGCCAGCATCTGCTGAGGTGTGGTTCCACACAGCCTTCCTCCCTGCTGCTCCTAGAAGGGGGAGAGTAACAGATTAATACAACCATGGATGTTTAGAAGACCACAGGAGACAGTTTATAGACTTAATACATTACCTCCAGGGTTACAGATCATCACACATCTGCTTTGTTGCCATAAGCGTTACTTCTCCTGCCTTCCCTAAATGCAGTGGATCTTTTCTGCTAAATGAGTCCATCAGTTTATGCCAGGAGACAAATGACTTTCTCCTCCTATGTCTGTGAGTGCTGTGGAGCCCAAAAACTGGTACAAGGCAAGAATTTAGCAGTGTACAGGGTAAGGTAAATAAGGTATGACATGAAGTCATGAGCTGTCTCCTTCACAGAGTTCAGGCTGTAGTGTTAACTGTAGTGGAGAACTGAAAAGGATAAGCTTTGAATTTAAAAAAAAAACCCACCACATGTCACCATTTCTTCTTCAGTTGTATGTTTTAGTGTAATGTATCCCTGTTGGTGACCAAGTCAAGGAGCAAAGACATGGCTCGCTCCCACTTTAAGCTGCAGACCTATTATTTTACTAGTGGGAAATAAGGCTTTTGCAGTCTATGATGGGAAGCAAAATTGCTTCATCCTCAGGAATCTAAGTATTTCATGAGCTAGCAATAGGGAGCCCATACAAAGCTATAATTTGCAATCTGAATCTAATTTCAAACTTCATCTCACCAAAAATGAAAATTAATGTATGAAGGGACTTGTACTACAAGTACTCTCTTTTTGAATTCTATTACCTTCTGAGTTAACCCATAATTTAGCTTTTTAAAACAAATTAAATTGAAATTGATGGATGCTTTAAAGTTTATAGTTTAATTTCTTTGTGTACTGTATCTTAACAAATTACAGTCAGCTTCGGATAAAACCAAGTGTACCTAATATGAAATAATCTTGTCAGGAAGCCTAGTTGCTTAGGCTGTAGAGTTTTCAAATCTTCTTAGCAAAAAGGGGAACTTTTAATAGACCATATCCAAGTGTGTTGAGACCATGCAGTCCTGCAAATCTCCTGGAAATAGATGGTAGGCACGAATAATCACCATCCTAGACATGGCTTAAACCTTTAATTCAATGCATACATAATATATATTCTTCTGATCTGAAGAACACTGCATTGGAGAAGACAGGCTAGACACAGCTTGTCTTAACAGGAGTGACAAGAATGATTTTGAGGTACCAGAAAGATGATGTTTCCCAAGTCATTACAGGACAGGCAGCTATGCTTCTGTGCAGATGGGAGTCTTTTCAATGTCGTGTTTACAAAAGACTTGAAGACTACATTGGCTTGAAGTTTCAATGAACCCACGTACAAGGGGGCTTCTGCCACCAGCAGGAGCCTGCATGGACTGTGCCAAGGCAGGGGCCCTCTGGTACAACAGGCCCACAGTCTGGGATCACCTCACTGGAGACCTGGAAACAGATCCAAGCACAGGAAAGGGTTCCATGTCAACACACATGGGCAAGGAGTGAAGGCATGCCCTGAGCCGTCTCTGATTACCAAAGAACCAGGTCCAATTTACTTGCAAATAAGCCATGATAGTTTTCATGTCAGCCAGCAGCCCCATTCTACCTTTTTGACTTAAAAAAAAAAAAGAAAGATACACTTCAATTGTTCCAAGAGTAAGTTCATTGCAAACACTAAAGAAAGTAAAAAAATGATCCTCAGTAGTTTCTTGACAAGGTCTTTCACGCTTTCTGGCAGACACTTGGGGTCTGGCCCTAATCACACTCACCCAGGGATATGCCCTTCTCTGTCCCTGTGAAAGCTTCCTTGAGTGTGCACCAAGCATCAGACACCGTGGAGAGCTCTGCCCATGGGGGCTCATGGAAGATTTAGCAGCCCCCAGCAGCAAGGACCTCGGAGAGCCTGCTGGCAGTAGGCAGGGTGTGCTCCCTCCACACTGTCATTCCCTGCCTGCTAGTGGCTGTGCAGAGCTGGCCAAGGGCTGGGGGGCCATTACATCAGCTGTGGTACCCAGCAGTGCACTCCTTGGGGATCTCTGATGTAAACAGGGAAGGCAGCAATGCAAAGAAATACTTAGAATTATGCAGCAGCCAAAATTCAGTTCCTAACACACACATATTCCCTAACTTTGGGGACCTGCCATTGAAGCCTTATCATGGAGTGCCATTTCTTACCTGCACCAAAGATAATGCACACAGAATCACAGAATCACAGAATTTCTAGGTTGGAAGGGACCTTTAAGATCATCGAGTCCAACTCATGTTCTAACAGTTCAACTAGGTCATGCAGCTTCCATGTCTTACATTTCCATAGGAATTTCAGTGAGCATGGACTTTCTCAGGTTTATTTTGTCTTGCTCTTACTTAGGTGCTTTCACTTTTCAGGTAAAACTGGAAAAACTGTCAGTCTAACATGGATTAATGAGTCTATGTCTCTGTGGAGGAGGAATATTCACATGAAACACGAGTTATTGTTTTATTATTGCTTCCAAGGGTCAGGTGTTACTTTTTTCTGACTTGCATCACCAATTGCTTCAATTTAACTTGTAAGGACTGAAGAACTCACATTCTCACTCTTCATGCATTCCCATAACTGAGCCCTCAGACCTTTGCCAGCAGAATAACAACATGATCCAGTATAAACCAGGATAGACAAATGCAAATTATATATAAAAATAATGGTATATACTTATTCTTATGGTAAAGAAACTGATTATTGAGGAGTAAATCAAACTGACCTAAATAATTTTCCAGAATCCTTTAACATTGGGCTGGACAACATGTGATGTTCTTAAATAAAGAGAAGAAGCCATGTGAGCAGATAGCAAGAATTTATATGAAAAAAAATTTCTCTTAGAAAGCCATGAAAGATCCCCTTTGCATGTCATCTGTTGGGGCCTTCAGATGTCATTTATTTAGGGTGATCCTAAGCAGAGCAGATCTACTATTTTGAACAATATATTTTTATGTGAATGTAGAAAACTTTATAGTAGATTGGCCTTGTCTACTTTTATGAACAACATTTTTATTGTGCCATTAACAAATATTTTTCAGAAGCAAAGGAAAGAATGCAAAAACCTGCTGCACTTTCTTATTTATGCACATGTATTAATGCTAAATAATGCATGTTATTTGGCAATGGAAAGTTATTCTTGTGCCTATTGACATTAGTCTTGCTATTTCTGCAAACAGTTGGGTTTCTCATGCATATTCATTACCTTGCTTGCCTTGACACAGACCCAGGTAAGCAATCATCATTCAGTATTTCATTGTGTGAAACGGCAATAAAGTCTTGCAGCACCCACTGCCTTCGCAGCCTCTGGCTCAGTCATTTAAACACTGCCGTTTTAAACATTGCTTCCCAGAGGCATAAAGTCCAGAGAAAGCAGGCCCAGGAGCAGAAGTTCAGCTCTGGAGCTGGGGGTGGAGTGGTACAGGTCACTCAGAGCCCATCCATACATGTTCCTTCCTTCCCCTGGGGGGCAGCAGAATATTGCTGTTAAGGGCAGTTCACTCGATGCTCAACCCTTGGGACTAACAAGCACAGCTTCCTTAGCTACGCTGAATTTTCCTGCCATGTGCTCCTGCCATCCTGGAAATAATCTGTCCTGCTAAGAGCATTACCAGGGCAGGAGGGTTGGTTGAAAAAAGTTCCTTTGAGGGAAAGCATTAAGCGAGACAAATTTATAACCCGTAGGTAAATTCAGATTGTAATTTGCCTCTCACCCCCCTTAAATTCTACATCAGCTCTAGGAAGGGTCATGTCTGGGATGCTGAATTGGCTTACTGAAGGTGTTACTTTGGCAGGGATGGCAAATAAATTCTACATTGCCACAAAGGCAGACCTGAGACACTCCAAGAAATCTCTGCATCCTCTTTGTGCTACAAGATTAGAGTGTCCTTTCACGGGCTGGTGCAGTGCAGGTTGTGTTGCTTATCCCAGGACACCCAAAACATCAAATATTCCATCTGGTTGTTTGGACATTTGGGAGCAGCATGAATGTTATTCTCACAGAGCACCTATGGCTCAAGCTGTTCAGCACAGGTTTTCCACACTGCTTTGTCAATGTCTTTATTCATCTCATCTACAAGCATCACCCTTTAAAGAAAAGTGTCTCCATACTTGTCTCCTCCTATATTATGCTGTAATGTTCAGAAGCAAAGGGAGCCTCCTAAAGCAGTTACACTACCTGGCAAACCACTGAAATTTTGAAAATGCTATACATTTGAAAATCTCTTTATTGTTCATCCTTTCTGGGACCATATTTTATTTTATAATAAAGAGCCAACCAAACCAGAGGGTACTTTCATATGCATTGTCACAAGCCCTACAACAGCTGCAAGCATAGCCCTTCTCGTCGTCACCTGCTGCCCCTTTGCTCAGGCTGTAGGATAACTCTGCCCATTGCAGCGGCAGGCATTTCTGCAGTAAACATCAGGCCTCAAGAAAATGAAGGTGAGCACATTTCAGATAGTTTTTCCAGTCAGAGTGGCCTCAGGAGTGTTGGTGGCAAGCTGGCAGCTCGAAAGTGAAGGACTCCATATCCCATTATCAGTCTCACCACATCCTCCCTTTCAAGCACTCTTTGAAGAAGCCCAAGGCAATTGAGAGGATATTGAATCACTTCTGTTAAAGTTGGACTTCCTAAAGCTGACTGTGGTTTATTAAAAAAAAAAAAAGCACTGGAAGAGGTTTAAAGAAAGCATAAATCATATTACCTTGGAAAGTACTGGAAAGAGCGTTGAGGTCCAGCAAGGGCATATAGTGTAATGTATTAAATATGGTATCCTACCACAAGCAAGGCTTTCTTTGGCTCTAGGAGATATGATGAAAAATAGGGCTAAAAGAAGGTTAAGAGGCTCCGGATTCTCAATTACTTTGTAACAAAAGTGTCTTGGGATGATTTATGAGAGATTCAGGACTTTTATTTCTTCTGGGAAATGATTTTTTTTAATGGGAAACTATTCAGAATGCCATAAAACCCTATTTTTTTTTGTACTAAATGTATTTTGTACCTCCAAGTATCATATCGTGTGGCAAAATTAATAATAATAATAATGATAATAACAACAACAACAACAACAGATCAGACAAAAAGCCTAATTTCTGTTGGATAAAATATCTGCAGGAGAGGCCTTCTAGCACTGTGTGGTGGTTTAGGAAGGCAGCAAGATGGTCTCTGCATGTGGGGATGCTCTGCCACGAGAGGTGTCCTGCACACCCAAAGGTTGCAGCGCCTGGCTCCCCACAGTAGCAGATCTCCACACAAGGGCAGGTTGCTCTCAATAAATCTTCATCTCCCCAGGATGAAGGCAACCTTCCACAATAGCCACGTGCTATAGCCAAAGAGGATGACAGAAACAACGAGACAATCCTTACACTGGTTTGAAAAGCAACTGAATACAATAACCACATACACAGCCCATTTTTAAGGCTCATCAACGCTGCCCAGAGTGTTACAACTACTTTCATTTTTTACAGTTTCATTCCTGTTGCCCCAAAAGATCCAGCATCGTGATGGGATATTAGCCGGATGCTTTTCATTGTGAAACATCATCAACTGAGTCATTCACTGAATCCTAGCAATTTTGCATCTGGGCTGCAGGAAAACAGATGTACACAAGTGACTCTGAGGGCTGCAATGACTCATGGCACTTTATGACTAGACGTGGCAAGTGAGAAGGAAAGACTCAAACCACAGAGCCCAGTGTGAGCCCACGGGGCTGCTGAGGTTTTATTTGCAACCTGAGCACATCTCTCCTGGAAGCTGCTGAATGATGGTAAACTCTAATGCTGTGTGCCACTTTCTTACAGAGGCATTTTGCCCTGTGTAAGGGCATCATAAGAGCAATATAATTTCTTAGATGTGCAGCATGGCTCCTGACTCTAATATTGTCTTTTCTGTATATCAATGGGAGTTCTCAGCATATAAAAGAATAGTACCAGAAGCAAAATGTCATTTGCAGGTTGGGAACATAAATTTTGCTCTAAGACTGATTAGAAATGAAATTTGAAAGATCCAGAGATTTACTGGTTCAGCCTACAGTCAAACTGCTCAATGCTGCACTGCCAAAGAGAGTCAACTACTCGTAGCCATTTGCTTATCCTCTTAGAGCGCCAAAATCAATCCCTGAAATGAAGTAAACATAGCTGCATTGATCTGGCAATGACCTAATTTTTGAAAGTCACTAAGAGGCTATAATGGTATTTTCATAAAATACAGCATTTGTTGGAGTGCTGACATGCAGGCAGTAGGAGGGTTAAGTGATTGCTTTGAATAAGTCTCAGCACTGGAGAGCAAACCGTAGCAGGAATTCCCCAGGGTGCAGAAGAGAGACAAAATCATTAAAAATTCTCCAGTGCTGTTCAATTTAATGTGACAGTCTTGATAGTGGCATGATTTTTCTGGATAACTTTGACATCAGAACAAAAAGATGTATTGCTTTCCACTTCTTGCAGAAAGCTTACAAAACCAGTACCCTCTTTGTTAGGACAGCCCATTTATTTGCCCCCAGCTCTCTGGAACTGAGACTTGCTGAGCCTGATAAGGGCAAACCTATGTCAGGTGACCCTGTTGGGTTTGCTCTGTACCATGGGTGAGGTGTGCCCAACTGCCAGAGACACCTGCACACGCTTACACTGAGGGGTCTGCATGAACACTAGGGCTGGTGTCACCTCCTAGTGATGCAGAATGTGGTGGCCTGAGACCCCTTGGGTGTTTGCAGGACATCCATGCACACACAGCAGATGCAGCACAGGACTCACAAGAGGTCGCAAGGAGAAGGGAAGGGAAAGCTTAAGCCATGCACATGGTGCTAAATATTTATGCTCAACCACCAGAAGTGAGCAGTAAATGTTGTTCTGCAAAGTCCCCAGAGAGTCCTGTTGTCTGCTCCTGGGTGTTCATAGAAATGCTTGTGGTAAAAGTAAGTACTCCTCGAGGCAAAGAGCAGGAATAATTGTAACACAGTGGCTGGGACACTCCAGAAATGCCAGCCCCTGTAGATTTCCATCCAAGTGTGGACAGAAACCTGGTGTCTCCAGGTAAATTTCTCACCACTTTACCTGCAGATTAATATTGATTTGTATATCCTCTCACTCTCCCCTATTTATTTTTTCCTATTCTTTCAGCCTTTTCTCTCTATTCACACATTCACATTCCCTCTCCCTTTCAGCAGCTCTTTCTTGGAAGGGGTGGTTCAGGCAATCAGCACAGTTGTGCCAGATGTGAATCCAGATTGGAGACTACTCTTCAGGCTCAGAGTGACAAAGCCACACATGCATCTTTCTTCAGCCACTTCCCTTTTGTCTGACTCTCTGCTTGGGTTTTGGACCTTTTCAGATTTTCTGCCCTAGATAAGGTGCTCAGAAGCTCCTTAGGTGCTGCTCAGGGAACTGTGCATGTGTGGAGATAACATTCATGAGGCTCTTCTTCAGCTTCATAGTGCTGCTGCTTCTGCACATGGCCCAAATGTGCCCCTCCCCACTTTCAAGTCTTTACCTTTCAGCAGTTCTTTTGGGTCACACAAAAGATTTTAAGGGGAACATGTGAATCAAGTACTTAAAGGATGTAGGTGGATACTACCAAGTGGAGCAAAGCACTCAAGTTGATGAAGTTGACTCCATCCTACCTTCCTCAATAAACTGTACAGTAGATTATGTCCCTAGAAATCAGTATTCAGCTAAGTCCTTTTTTTGCTTTCCTATAGTACTAATTATTTAGCTTTTTAAATTTCTATTTCCAAGACAAGATCTCTGATTCACTGTTACTTCAGCTGTGTAAACAACTTCCTTCTAGTACTACAGGTTATTGTAGCCTTCTGTTACTACAACACATTTTGGGTTTCACCAGATTGGGCTTGGAGTACCTGTTGCAGTACCTCACCAGGGTGCCTTGGAAAATCATCCATTCAGTTCTCTGTTTAAATGACTCCATCCCTAACAATCCAGATTTAGTAAAACACTTCTTTTCAAAGGCTTGATTTTGGCTACCTAAAAGAACTCATGTTCTTTCTTTTTGTATTACCTTCTGGATACCTTACTCTGCCTCTTTGGAGTTGCTTTTCTGTGCTGGCTTTCTGTGTCCTGCATTAAGTTTATTCTATTTTGCCCTGGAGGCCATGGGTATACTTTGTAATTATAAGTCTTTGTTGTCTTTCTTTGAGTGCTTTCCAATGTAGTAATACCTCCCTATTTTTAATTGACTTGGCAGAGAAAAGATATGAGCCTGAAATGCACCACAGATTACAAGAACATTATTTTTTCAAGTTTTGCCTGAGCAAGAACAAGGTAGATTTTCATTCAACTGGCCAAAGTTCAGATCACCTTCCAAGTCTGATCAAGAGCACTGCCTGCTCTCCAAAAAAATTTCCAAAATATTTGAAAAGTGAGGCAGCCACAAACTCTATAATTCCTTCTCCAAGGATGAACATGGGCTTTTTCAAGGTCACTGAAGCCAAAGGACTCTATCCCTGTATAATCCTAGAATCACAGAATGGTTTGATTTGGGAGGACCTTAAGGCAGGGACACCTCCCACTGGACCAGATTGCCCAAAATCCCTGGCTTTGAGCAATCCAGCCTTGAACACTTCCAGGGATGGAGCAGCCACAGCTTCTCTGGGCAACCTGTTCTAGTGCCCCAGCAGCCTGACATTAAAGAACTTTTTCCTAACATCTGATGCAAGCATACTCTTTTTCAGTTTGAAGCTATTCCACCTTGTCCTGTCACAACACATCCTTGTAAAAAGTGCCTTTCCTTGTAAGAAGTGGCCCCTTCAGGTACTGGAGGGCTGCTTTAAGGTTCCCCCAATGTCTTCTCCTCTCCAATCCTCTTATCTCTGACATTTCCAATTCTCCCACCCTGTCTCTGTAAGAGAGGCGCTCCAACCCTCTGATCATCTTCATGGCCCTACTCTGGACTTGCTCCAACAAGACACTCCAACAGCTCCATGTCCTTCTTGTGTTGGGGCTCCAGAGCTGGACACAGTACTCCAGGTGGGATCTCACGAGAGCAGAGTGGGAGATGATCACCTCCCAACATCTCCAAGTCCTAGTCCTCCAGGCTGCTCTCAATCCATTCTCTGCCCAGCCTGAATTTGTGCTTAGGATTGCCCTGATCCAGGTGCAGGACCTTGCACTTGGCTTTGTTGAATTTCATGGGGTTCACATGGGCCACCTTTCAAGCATGTCAAGGTCCCTCTGGATGCCATCCCTTCCCTCCACTGTGTCAATTACACCAGGGAGCTTGGTGTCATCAGCGAACTTCCTGAGGGTGTGCTTGATCCCATCATAGATGTCACTGACAAAGATAAATAGTGCCTGTCCCAATTCTGACCCCTGAGGAGCACCACTCATCACTGTTCTCCACTTGGGACATCGAACTCTTGCCTGCAACTCTTTCAGCGTGACCATTCAGCCAATTCCTTCTGCACCACATGGTCCATCAATCAAATCCATGTCTCTCTAGTTTAGAAACATAGGTATCGTGCAGAACAGTGCCAAATGTTTTTCACAAGCCCCGTGGACTTTGCACAAGTCCCTTTTGCACTTTCAGGTTACTTAGATGGTCTCAAACCTGATCTTTTGCAGTGGGCAGTTTCTCACTCTCCTGGTTCCCACCTTAACCCTCTGCCACCTGGGCAGTGTGGCTGGAGCGCTTGTCAGTGAAGACTCAGGGAAAAAAGTCATTGAGTACCTCAGCCTTCTCCACATCCCAGGTAACCGAGTCTCCCATTTCCTTCTGGAGAGGGCCCACAATTTTCTTAGTTTCCCTTTTATCACTGACATATCTGCAGAAGATTTATTTTGTTGCCTTTGATATCCTGGCTGGATTTAATTCTGTAAGGGTTTTATCTTTCCTGACCTTACCCCTGTCTGCTCAGGCAATCTCTCTGTATTCCTCCAAGGCTACCTGTCCTTGTTTCCACTCTCTGACCTGTCCTTGTTTCCACCCTCTGCAGGCTTCCTTTTAATATTTGAATTTGCCCCAGGGCTCCTTTGTTCATCCATGAAGGCCTCCTGGGGGCTTTGCCTCACTTCCTCTTGGGTTGCATGACTCCTGAGCTGGGAGCAAGTGATCCCTCAATACTGACAAGTTTCCTTGGGCACCTTCTCCCTCTAGGGCTTTATCCTATGGCACTCTACTAAGCAGATCCCTGGAGAGCAAAGTGTCCTTCTCCAGAAGTCCAGGCTGCACAGATATTGTTGTCCCACCCACAGGGTGGTTGAAGTTTCCCATGAGGAATGGAGAACTTGCATGTGAGGCTGCTCCTATCTGTCTACGAAAGGTTTAATTAATTAGAAATTCAAAGAATTACAGTCTAGTAAGAAACAAGCAAAAGAGTGAATGAATTGTAATAAATTACACCTGAAGCAGAAAATATGTTATTATTAGACATTTTTGTAAACTACTTTTTATTGATTATAATGCATCCTCTTCCTACATTTACTTGTCTTTGCTTTTATTTTAATCTCGGTGATTAAAACTGAAGGACATAAAAATGCATTAATGAGATTGCAATTTCTAGCAAGTTACTTTCTAGAGAGTAGTCAAAAATACTGCATCATCCTAATAGCTTAACAGAATAACATGAAAGCCACACCTGCAGTTGATTAGCTCTTTTACTCAGATGGGGAAAGAGGAAGGAAGGAAGGAAGGAAGGAAGGAAGGAAGGAAGGAAGGAAGGAAGGAAGGAAGGAAGGAAGGAAGGAAGGAAGGAAGGAAGGAAGGAAGGAAGGAAGGAAGGAAGGAAGGAAGGAAGGAAGGAAGGAAGGAAGGAAGGAAGGAAGGAAGGAAGGAAGGAAGGAAGGAAGGAAGGAAGGAAGGAAGGAAGGAAGGAAGGAAGGAAGGAAGGAAGGAAGGAAGGAAGGAAGGAAGGAAGGAGGTATAAAACCCTTATATGCACTAGTGTGGATGCACCTATCAGCATACACACCTCCTATAAAAACACAGCAGACCCACATTTAATAGTCTGACAGACAGTGGTCAGCAGAGCATATAGTGTTTCTATGTAATATAAATTTTCTGGAATGATGTGATTTTATCATCTACAATACAAAACTCTTTCCACTTTCTGTGCAGGCTGAAGCGATGCTCTCATTCAAAATGCCAGGATGCAGTGCAACCTCATTGCTGTGCTCCTCTCTGCTCACCTGCACAGCCTGCACCCCTGTGGAACTGATCCTGCAGAAGCAGAGCAATCTGCTGGGAACAGTAATGCTCTAAAATACAAGCTTATGGCTTAACCATGCAAATTACTCCTCTGAACCTGAAGCACAAGTTAAGTGCTTAAAGCTAGGGTAAGTCTGTAGGGAGACCAGAACTGGGTGCTCTGCCCCTTGCAGGAGCACGCTTACTCTGCAGTGGGACTCCCACTGGCAATAGGTGTATGCAGGGCTGGATCCTGCATTTGCTTGACCATTGGTCGTGTTATTCATCATGTAAGAGTCCCCTCAACAAAAGACCAGATTGGCTGCATGAAACACAAATGTATTTTGGGAGCATTTTTTGAAGGTAAAAATTCTTCAAAACATATAGGCAAAAGGCCAGATGAAGAACTGAGCCTGTTAAATGAGCTGCTTTTCAGCTGGCACTGCCAGCCAGAGCCTGGTACAGCATCTTTCAGGCACATGCCCAAACTTACACTAGCTTGGATTATTGTTGTTCATTTTATAACATTCGATGATAGTGTAGAAAATCTTTGTGCCTACAAGACCAGTGTGAGATGGTGGTAGAAAAAACTGCCAAGAGCATCATCTTGGTGTAGGAAGATCTGTATTCTGGAAATGAGAATCTTGCTGGCATCGAGAAAAAAACATTTGGGGTGGAGCGTGCTGGACTTGTGCTGGCTTTGGGGTACCACACACATATCCTGGTTAAAACCACAAACAGCCTCTATTGAGTTTTCTTTGGTTTTTAAGCCCACACAAAGAACTTATACATAAGATGTCAAGATTGAAGTGGACCAGTGGGCTCTGAAGACAGCTGTGGGAAATGAACTGCACAAAGCTTTACCATGTATGGGCTGTCTTAATGAGTGCAGGAGAGTTAACAAATGCAGCTTTTAAAGCAAGAAGAACACAAATGAGCAAGCACTGGGAAGTTTACATTTGAAATCAAAATGTGTTTTTTACTTCACAAAAACGTATTTGTGTCCAAAGGAGGAATAGTTCTGCTGGGTGTCTGGTCTTTTCTGTTTAAGCAGGAATTGTAACAGTAAAGAGTTTTACTGTAGAGAGTAACATTTGTTAGCAATGATCTAATTTACTCAACAAGTGAGGGGAAAAGGATCCTGAATTTAGCTTACCAAGGCAGTAGGTGGTCACCAGCATAGAAAATGTTAATATTCTACCCTTCACAGATAGGCTATGTCTATCTATCAGTGTATTTCTAAGTACCCAATCATTGTCACATCTCCCTGGGTACTTTACAAAATCAGATAAACCATGGCAACTGAATAATAATGTGGCTTGAAAGAAAAAGCCATTAACAAAAAGAAATGCATTCTCCCCCTCTAGTTCCTTAATTTAAAATTCACACCAGGCTCCAGCAATCTGAATATTAGAAAAAAATTTCAAAGAGAATACACAATGACTAAGTGGTTATGTATTCCTATCCCCTCCCAGAAGAATAAATGACAACTGTGCTTGGCAGAAACCTGAGGAGTTGCACTATATGCAATCAGACCAATTGTATCCGGGTTTTTTTGCCTCCAGGCATGGCCAGCAGCAAACTGCTTTTGCACAGCATGTTTGGTCTTAAGCTTTGTAGCTCCAAAAGGAAAGCTAAGCAGCCACTGCTCTTCAGTGCAAGCCATGGAGAGCAGGAAAGCATCCTTGCCCTGTGCATGTTCCATCCATGGAGGGCAGGAAGGCATACTTGCCCTGTGCATGTTCCATCCATGGAGGGCAGGAAGGCATACTTGCCCTGTGCATGTTCCATCCATGGAGAGCAGGAAAGCATCCTTGCCCTGTACATGTTCCATCCATGGAGAACAGGAAGGCGTACTTGCCCTGTGCATGTTCCATCCATGGAGAGCAGGAAGGCATACTTGCCCCGTGCATGTTCCATCCATGGAGAACAGGAAGGCATACTTGCCCCGTGCATGTTCCATCCATGGAGAGCAGGAAGGCATACTTGCCCCGTGCATGTTCCATCCATGGAGAACAGGAAGGCATACTTGCCCCGTGCATGTTCCATCCATGGAGAGCAGGAAGGCGTACTTGCCCCGTGCATGTTCCATCCATGGAGAACAGGAAGGCATACTTGCCCTGTGCATTTCCCATCCATGGAGAGCAGCAAGGCGTACTTGCCCCGTGCATGTTCCATCCATGGAGAGCAGGAAGGCATACTTGCCCCGTGCATTTTCCATCTTGGCCAACATGGCAACAGTTAATCCCATTAGGGCTGCTGGCAGCTGTGGTGTGTCAGGGACTGTGATACGACTGCAGAGCCCTTCTCTATCACGTGGCAGTGCATCAGAGGCTGATAGAGCCCAGTTGCTCTATTTGGCACAGAAGTATCTAATTATTGCTAAGCTTTCAAGAGTGGTTTGGTGGTGGTGCATTCCACATGACAGTTGTATAATACACGACAAAATTATCTTTGAGCAATTTCTGATATCTACAAGGGTGGTTTCTTCTCTTAAGTTTGAAAGCATCAATAGTAGACTTCAATTTCTATCCTATTTTCTGCATTATATGCTTGCTCATTTTCCTGTCCTAACTTTAAAAATCTCACTCATATAGAAGAAAGGATTCCATGCATATTTTTAATATTATCCTTTTCTCTGGTTTCAGCTATAGTGTTTTTAGCTGGACTATTTGAAACTATACACCCTAGAGACCTCCTTCTACATTAGTTAATAGGGCTCCAGTGCATTTGGTTTTCTTTTGATTTGGCACTATTCTTTGTCCCCTTCTTATTACAGCTTAACTTTTGTTTGATCTACTTTCTTATTTCCTGTTGAAACTTTTTCAATGAAATACCCATGGTGGTGTTCATGTTCTTTCTTATGATTTATTTGATTTAGAGTACTGTAGTGCTGAGGTAGAGAGAGTTGCCTTCTGCCTTGCATTTCTATCAGTTAATTTAACAGCAGCTATCTGTCCTACATTCAATTTCATCTTTCATTATGTGACATTTTAACAATGTTGTGAGATTATTTGGAAATTCTACAGCCTTTTGGTTTTTCATTATGAACTTGTGTCAGCCTGAAATGATGTCATTTCATTCACTTCAGACTCTTTCTTGGATATTATAACCTGTGTCTGTGGATGTTTCTGTGCTTACACCCCTTCTTTTTATTGAATATTGAGTATATAGGCTCTTCCTTTACTGACAACTTTACATGTTCCTATAAAACCAAAAAACTGTGGTTGGTTCCCTACATCAGGTTTTGATTCCAGCAGAGACAAGACTATTTAGGAAATTTGTATGAATAAATGCAATAATTTTATTTTTATTGTATTTTAAGGGAAGAATAAAAGTAAACATGGAGTCGGACTAAGGTCACACTTATTCTGAAATAAATATTGAAATATGCAAAATATATTAAAATTATAACCATAAGTAATCAAAGTAGTAATCTTCTCATTGCAGAGCACAGAGTAACAGGCACAGCTTCTTTAATGGGCTATACCTACAATGCACCATCAAGAAGGAAGCTAACAAAGCAGGCTTTGTATGCTCTGTATAATTAGAGTGATTAGTAAGAATACCAATGTATCAGGAGAGGCAAATATTAGAATAAGGGTAGAAAAAAGGTTTTTCTTAACAGCTTCAGCCTGCAGAGATCAGGTAATCCTGCATGTCAAACACACACCACAAACTGATGCAGAAATAGTATGGGCTATCTGCTAATGAGTGTAAAACAAGTCATTCATTTACAGCAACCTGCTAAGGAGGATAAATCCTCAAAGGCTAATGAAGTAAAGGGCTCTGAGCAAGGATTTAGCTAGGTCTGTGTGCCTGGGAAGGATGCTCTTTTAGCACACATCCACCCCCTGAGCAGCTTACAGAAAGCCTTCGAGGTATCAGGACACACAAGCACACCTCCTGGTGGTTCTTGACCCAGGCTGCCTGTGTAGCCCTGCCACCAACAAGCCTTGTGGGGCTGCCCAAAACCCCACAGGGTCACCAAGCTTCTGCAGGCTTTTCTGAATGCAGACATATGAATTAAAAAAATGGGCTGTGTGGCCTTGTACTTCTGCTGTACTGACAAACATAGGTAGATTTGATTTTCCAAAATCCTGATTTCAACACACCCAGACACTAATATGCTTGTATCAGTCCTGGGAACATGCTTCCTGAGTATCCTTGAGCCCAGGGTCTTGAGAACTCCAAGACTCACCAGTGAGTCACAGCTTTACCATCTCCTTCCAAAAAAGCTGCAGCCTCACTGTCCAAATCACAGTTGGATCGATAGTCTTTATATATAAAATTTTAGGGTTACTTATTGTGTAAGTTAAATAAACAGAGGAAGGGGTGAGATCTTGTAAACAAGATCCACACAAGCACACATGCATATGTATATGTATATGTATGTGTATGTGTATGTGTATGTGTATGTGTATGTTTATATGTACATGTGTATATTAAAAGTGAGTTGATTAAACTTTAACCAAACCTTTATCTACCATTTTCAGCCTCAGAAAAAGACAGACTAAGCTGTATGCCCAGAGGACTAGCACATCTCTCTTCTGGCAAAGCAGAAAGGGAGAGGAGATGTTCTTCAGCCAAAACCCCCTTGACTGAAATGGGATTTCAGCTTCCCTGGAGACTCGTCTGAAACCCAGCAAAGTAGAAGCTGCTCGTGCAGATCCCTCCCGGGCAATATGGCCTCAGGGAACTGATAAAAACAAAGTTGCAAATTTTTTTAGGGCTTAATATATTAGTGCTGTCATGGCAATTTCAGGCTGTAGTCTACCAGCTCCCAGAAAATTCCTGAACACTGTTACTCTTGTCTACTTGGCACTGTGTTGCACTTGGTGACAGGGCAGGCACAAGACTGCCCTTATTTGTGCAAAGCAGCCAAGTGTCACGAGAAGCGGCTGCTGCAAGTCAGTTTTGGCGCAGAAAATCACAAATTTCTGGGGCCAAGTGTGTTTGAGACTGGACAAGTTGATTCTTCTGAACGTATAGTATATAGATGAAGAATTTTCATTCTTTGCAACCAAGTTTTATTTGGTATCGTATAATTATGGAATGGCTTGGCTTGGATTGGAAGGGACCTTAAAGATCATTTCGTTCCAGCAGTCCTACTACAGGCAGGGACACCTTCCACTAGACCAGGTGGTTCAAAGCACCATCCAACCTGGCCTTGAATACTTCAAGAGATGGGGCATCCACAGCTTCTCTGGGCAACCTCTGCCAGTGTCTCACCAGCCTCACAGGAAGAAAATTCCCTAATAGCTAACATGTTGCAAGATGGTTTGTTGCTAATTACTGAATTATTTTGTCTGCTTGAGTTTCTTGCTGGAATCACTCACATTACATTTTGAATTTGACTGCAGACAAAGTGTGATGCTCTGTCACAGTGTGGGAATCCTGTGGGGTCTCCTACTGTTGTTTTGGATACAGTGCATGATCCAGACCCTCCTTGTGCCAGGGACACCACAAGCCAATTATCTGCAAAACTGAGCAGTGGACATTTGCACTTTGGTGGCTGCTTATACAGTTTTTAATAACTTTGTAATCTCAGTTTGGCAGGACAGAGAGAGTTTTTTCCTGTCTCTGGACTGTGCCTTGCCAGAAGTGCCTCTGCCAAGATGCAGCTCTAACAGGATTAGTCTGGAGCAGGTGATGAACCTGGGGAGTTGGTGTAATGAAAAAATATGGCTTTTTTTTTTTTTACTTGATGTGATTAGCAGATGAAATACGACTGGTTAACAGCACCAGACAAACACTCTGTAGCACTCTTTAAATAGTATAATGGGCCATTAGCAGCTCTAACAGGCGTTAGCTCAACCCAGCTTTGCCTGATACAGTACCAACAGCGGCTCTCTAGCAGGAGCCAAGTAGCAGGGATCACATCATATTTTTTCTGAAGAAGGCTTATAGCTCAGCTTTTCACTGTTACTAAAGCAAAGACATATTGAACCGGGCCCCTGAAAACCCCATGAGAGTCAGCAGGATTTCCAACCCAGAGCCCTAGGTCAAAGCATCTTTTGTTAGAAATATGGTGTCAATGTATCTGTTTGGAAAAGAATTATTCAGGAGAAAAGGATTGTGAAGCACACATTTAAAAATGGAGGCAGACTATCAGGATAAGCTTCCCAAAAATCATGCAATTGTAACACTGAAAGAAACTTTAAAAAACCTCCACTGCCAAACTCCACAGTCATGCTTTAGAGCAGAACCAAGTATTTTTGTACAACCCACGAGACATATTTAATCTCTTCTTAAATGTCCAGTGAAGGTGATATAGAACCTACCCTCAAAATTCCAGCACCTTACTGAAAACTGGGAAATGCTTTGTGATATTTTGCATTACTACATAATTTTGCATTACTGCAAATCTAGCTGCCCTCTTGTTTTCAATAGACAAGAAATACAGTTAAACACTATCCAATTTTTCTTCAGTATTTCAGGACCATTATTACATTGCCTCTAGCTTCCATTTTCTAATGAAAACAATAATATTTTTGAGCCTTTCCTTAGAAGTCAAGGTGTCCAAAATGCATTGCTCTGTTTCTGTGGATCCTCTTTTCTCAAAGGACAGAACTAAACCTGGACACAGTATTTCAGCAACACCAGAAATGGCCACATTTTATTAACTCCTTTTAAATATTAACTTCTACATCTTATCTGACACTTCTGACAATACATCTCATGACACTTTTCCTTTTGAGCAGCATATTACTACTTTGTCTCTTGTTAAAGTGTAATCCTACATCATTTTCTGCAGAGTAATCACAGATCCTCTCTGTATATATGCTCAAACTTCTATTTGTGCATTTGATTTTTTTCCTCTCTAAATGCAGTAGTGTGTACTTGTCTTTATCTCAGTTCATCTTATTGATTTCAGGCCATTTCTCCAATTTGTCAAGACCATTTCAAATTCTAAACTTATTTTCCACAGGGTTTGCAACCACTCCCAGTTTGGTGTCATCAGCAAATTAGTATACATGCTATTCCATCTTTTAAACTGCTAATGAAATTATTGAACAGAACTGGCCCAAGATAGCCCCCCACAGGAGCCTGTATAAAATGCTTGTCTGGTTTGATAGAGAGTGTTGATAAGAATGTGAATCATTCTGACTATGTTTTTTCAAGCAACATATCCATTGTACAGTAATTTCAATGAGGCTGTCTCCCACTGTGCTGGGCAATGTTGGAGAACATTATACAGAACAGTGTCAAAAGCCCTACTGAAGTCACCACAGTGACTGTTCTCTTCTCCTGCAGGCTTGTAAAGAGAGGAAATCAGGTTTAACAGGACTTATTTTCACTAACCCATGCTGTTTCTTATCACCTTGTTATTCTCTAGATGCTTATATAATGCATGCAATAATGTAATCACATAATAATTTGTTCCGAGATCTTTTCAGATACTGAAATTATGCTGACTTCTCCAAAATTTTCAAGGCCTTCCTTTATTCCTTTCTAAAGGCAGAAACCATGTCTGTTGTTTTCTGTCCTCTGAAATTTCTTCTGCACTCCATGTGTTTTCAAAGCTACCCTCTTCAGATGGTCTCTGTTGGCTTCTTCTGGCTCAAGTTCTCCCTGACCCACAGTCTGTGCCCCTGCACTGGTCCTCCAAGGCTGTCTGTGGTGTTCCTCACCACATCCCTGGTGCTGTGTCACAGCTCTTTGCAGATGAGGGGGGCACCCCTGGTTTTCCCTCCCCCTGGAGTTCCCTCTCTCCCAGAGCTTTGCGACTCCCACAGCAATCCAGCCCTCTGCTACTTGTCAGGGGGTATTGCTGGGTTCACTTGGTCCACTCCAAGGAAGAATTTAATATTGAGCAAGTGAATTATTACATGCCTTAAATTCTGAGAGAGAATTTAAGCTTTTTTAGACTTTTAGTAAGGTTTCTCGGATAAAGTTTTACTGCATCCCATGATTCTATATATTCAGCCTAGTATGCTAGGCAGGAGAGTATTTCAACATGACATGAAAGATTGAATTTGACTAATTATTGTTCAAAATACTTTTTCCTTGGCTCAGTTTTGTATCTTTTTTTGTTTAATAAATATTTATTGGTTTCTGGAAACAATTGCATTTGCGAGAACCACAGCCAAAAAAAGAAAAGACATTAATATATCACCCTTCAAGGTGTTATTTGTTGTATGCTCTCCTTCTGTTAAGTATAGCTTTTCTTGCACCTCCATCTGTCTTCTAATGAATTTGGAAAAAAAAAAAATCAAAACCCTAGAAAAAAATACAAAAGAGCACAAAATCCAAACTTTTCCATTGCTTACCTTTTCAAGTGCTAACAATAGGAGGTGATTTTCCTGGAAGTGGTGATAGAGCTTCTTGGGAAAATTATATCTGTAGTGTGGAAAACACAGTAGGTGTCCTACAGGAAACTGTCTCTGTTGAAAAGGAAAAATTACAATCTAATGTGAGTTCTCCTTCACCCTCAATCCATATTATCATAAGAAGTAACATTCTGGTAAAATCAGAATTTGGTTAATTAGGTTCTACTTCAGCTAAGGAACTTTGTTTTCAGACATAAACCTCTTCTTACAGGGTTACTTCTGTTCTGAAATCCTGCCATGGTGTTTGTCCTGCAGTCAAGAGCTGACAAGCATCTGCACTTGCAGTGTGCCTGCATTGTGTTCTGGAAACAGGTGCTGGTTTAGCAGAGAGAGGAGCACAGAGCTCACTGAGAGACTGTAAAATCCTCCAAAGGAAGAGGGAAACTGAAATGATGTGTACCTTCCTCATAGGTGGAGCTGAATACTTTCATATTGGCTCTGAAGTAGACATGACATTTTCAAGGTTTAATGCCAAGTGCTTTTCCTCTCCATTTCTGTTTTCACACTGAGAAGTGATCAGCATATTGATGCAAAGCACATAGCTCCACTTTTCCTCTAGCTTTGCACTAATATTTGAAAGTCATAGGTGCAGGGAAACGTTTCTTCCAGGAAGAGCCATTGCACTTGACAGCCTTGACTGCAGGTTCTTTTCTTTGAGAACTTTTCATTACCAGATTTTATATACACCTACACATAGATGATAAGGTATTAACCAGTTCCCCAGGGGGTCTGCACTTGCTGTAGTACACGAATGTAATGCCTTCAGCTTTGAACATGGCTCCCATTATTGCAGCTGAGCATGGATAGACCTCCACAAAGTCACAGTTCTTCCTCAACCAAGACCTCCAGCACATCTGCCACATAAAACTAAAGATAAACACACTCTCTCTTCCATTAGAAATGCATGGAATTTTTCAAAATTTATTTTCATCTTACACTGGGACAGAAAATTGAATGCTTACCTTTTTTTTCCTTTGATGGAACAAAATATATTGATTACACTGATACCATAATTTGTGATTTAACATATCCTGAAAGTAAACTTAATTATTTTGTTTTCACATATTTTTGAAAACCTTAGTTCATCAACTCAAAGTATTTCAGTGTGAGTGAGAGAATTTTGCACATTTTCAACTTCCAAATACTTGTTACCTTTTTTTTGCCCATCTCAGATACCTCAAGAGCAGATACCACCAGTATCTAGCTGGCTACCTCACACTTTTAAATGAATTTACTTTCACAGGTTCCATGTTTATTAAGGAATTGGTATTACTGCTGCTATACATACAGGAGAAGTAAAACTCAAGGATAGGGAAAAAGAGTGTCTTTGAGGTCCAGCTATACTCTTCTTTCTGACACATCCCATATACATTTTTGGCTCCAAATATCAAACCACAGACTCAGACAACTGCAGACAACCTGCATCCTGCTCTTTCCCCACCCTTTTTACCTACTACCAAACTCCCAGCCTGATTCCTCAGCAACACCTGTGAGGACAGCACAGCTCGGGCACAGAACTTAATTCTCTTCTCTGTCCTTCTTGAATAGATATATATCTCATGCTGAAACCAGGACCTAGGAGATGTGCGAGCCTGTGACAGGTGTCAAGAGTCCTCAAAGCTCACACAGCACCTGCAGGTCAGTAGGTCTGAGCTGTCAGCACATCTGGCACAGCTGTGCCTCCTTGTTACTGACTGGGAAGTGAGCTGATGCTGCTGGAGAATGCATCAACTCAGCTGCACTCAGCACCTTAGGGGTGAAGTATCCTGGCACAGAATTGCAGAACAGAGGTGTGTCACACAGAGAAATGGTCTGCAATCTTTCATTACATACTGCAAAAATGCCATATGTTAGGCACAATCATCTGGGCGTTGTCCCACATTGCTGATGTAGCTATGCACTGATTGCTTCTCAGACTAGTGCCTAAGTGGCACCATTTATGTCATTTATAGTGATTGTGCAGTGATTTACCACTCTGTAGTAAATATTAGTTGTTGGTGGTGAACTCCAGGTCTCAAGTGTTTGTTTATCATGAAAATAGGAAAGTTTTCATCACTAAATTGTCAAAATTTATAGGTTGTGACTTGTGTGTGTGAATTTCTTCTTCAACAGCTATAGGAAAGAGATTCAGAAAAATTCCCTTGCTCTACACAAGCCGTACTTTTCTCTCTAGGAGAATTAATTTCTATTTAACAGGTGGAAACATTTATAAAATCCCACAGTGAAGTAAAAATAACACCATTTCTGCCATCAACACAGAACCCCCCCATGGCTTTCACAGGAGCATTTGCCCTAAGGAAATACTGCTGCAGCAAGTATAATTACAGCAGGCTAATACACACTGGAGAGCCAACTTCTAGCAGCTTTATCACACACTGCTTTATTCCACTAAATCTGTTTTACTGCATGTTTTACTAAAGATTTTCCTTAGAAACTGAGGAGATTGTGAGAGGTCTTCTATCAACTGATCTCAGTCCTATGACAATTCAATAGATTGATATTGACTGGGAGACTGATATACTGGGAGATTTAAATGTATTCTTTAGTATCGACCCGACTTCCCTTCTTTTTCTGTCCATTTTTTTGTAAGATTTGAAACAGATCTTCCATCTCACTATTCATTTGCTTACTCTCCTCATCCCTACTGACACCATGTTGTCTTGTGCAGAGGCTGGAAGTGGAGGGTACTGTTTTTCTGTGAGTTTTGGTATCCTCTTTTAGTTTTATCTTTTCCTAGTTATACCTGGGATACTGCAGGGTTATTCACTGTCACCCTGTCCAAGTCCTAGGTAATACTCAGGGCTCAGTTTCTGTGTTTGTCTTCCCAAGTACACAGTGGAGCCTAAAAATGCCAACTTGCCCCTGCTCTTCACTAAATGCTCTTCCAACTCCTGTCATCTTCATTTCAACCATATCCTGCAAGGATGAGCCACCTCTCCTCACCAGCTTAAAGCAAAATTCTACATACTCCACAAGAAAGTGGAACTGCAATTTCTATCAAGCCTACTGAATTTTATTTATAATCATTTTGAGCAACAGAATGTAAATCCTCTTCTAGGGGAAGGTGGCCCCAGCCGTGTTCCACGTACACGTAGGGGGGTGTGTGTGTGTGTCTGTGTGTGTGTGTGTGTGTGTGTGTGTGTGTCTGTGTCTGTGTCTGTGTGTCTGTGTCTGTGTCTGTGTGTCTGTGTCTGTGTCTGTGTCTGTGTCTGTGTCTGTGTCTGTGTCTGTGTCTGTGTCTGTGTCTGTGTCTGTGTGTGTAGCTTTGGCTGTGTTTCTTCCCTACTCCCCTCAGCTTCCTGGCAATTCCAGGGCACATTCCCTATCCATGAGAAAGTGTGGCAGAAGCCCTGTCCTTTTCTTGTGCCATGAAGGAGTCCAAGCAGACTTTTGGTTGTAAATTCCTTTCCCATTTTCCTGTCCCCAATTTCTCTGCATTTTGTGCTTTTTGACTGAGGCCATGTATATGCATTGTAAGAGGTTCAACCAAAGGTTTTCCGTGGTCAGGAATTGATTCAGGTGGGTTTCAGCTGAGCTGTCAGCTTTTAGGGGCTGTTTTGTTACAGGAAAGAACAGGACATCATCTTTCCTTCCCCCAGCTGTACATTTAGGAGCCTTCTGCTGTCCTGCAACTGCCCCTGGTGCCTGCAGGGCTGGGGACAGCTCAGGGAGCACTTTAAGGGGGAGGCTGAAGGCAAGTGCCCTGAGCTCCCAGGGGCTCCTGCTTGCAGCTATAGGTAGAAAGCATTTTTAAAATAGGCACATTTATATCTAATTCCAAGCTGATGCAGTAAGCAGAAACCATGTTTTCCTAATCAAAGAAGGAATAATCACCTGTCTGTTACTTCTGTTAGGCACAGAATGAAACTCCAGGTGACAGTCACCTTCCAGGAGCACTCAGCTGGTCCTTGGCAGAGAGCACCAAAGAGTCAAAAATCCCAAATTACAGTGCTCTAGGGCAATTAGAGAAGATTGGAAAAATGTGCAGTATTGCTGAAGATTACAAGAGAGAGTGAAGAAGCACTGGTCACTATTGAATAACCCCTTGGGAGCTCCTGCTTTTTCCCATATCTAGCTTTGGTTGGTGCGTTGAAGGATATTTGTGAAGTAAGGCTGATTCAGGTGGCAACTTTTCCTGGGGTCCTTTACTTTTCTCTGAAATTCAACAAGCCACAACAGATTAGGAAATGAGGCTTCCTGTCTTTATTCCTACTAATTATGATGGGCTGTATAAAATCACTGCCCAGTCAAAGATCAGGGTTCAATTGTGCTAAAGCTTTGCAGAAAGATTTTTAAAATATCTTTTCCTTCCAGTGAAGGGTGGCTTTTTTAAACTCCAGGTGCAATGGTTCATTATGATACAGATGATCAAAGAAGGACTGGCTGTCTCAGAAAAGGAAAACAAGTACCAGGGTCCCAAATAATGTAGTTAATGAGTTAAAATGAATGATCTAATAGAGGGATTTTTTTTCAGGAGTCTTCTTCCAGTTTGAAATCAGTGAGTTTACCCTCTGCAATGGAAATCAAAGGGTTGCTCCTGGGGAGATCAAGAGTTCAGCCTGCCCAGTATCCTATTTCAGATACAAGTGAATCCAGAGAATGTGGGCACAGGAGAGGAGAATAATCTCCTGTTGAGTACTCTCCTGTTCCACAACTATTTTCAGCTTAGAGAGTTTTCTGAGCCTGATGTGTTTTCTGTGCTGAGTGAACCAAAGTGGATCTGTCCTCCACAAGCATTTGTTCAGCCTCTCCCTTAACCTATACAAACACTTTGCTCTTATGGCTTCCACTGGCAGGAGGTGTCCCAAGCCTACCACCACAACTTTTCCTGGTTTTGTTTTGCACCAAGTTCCTGTTAGCTGTATTTATAGGCTCCTACTTCTTGTACTGGAAGAAGCAATTGCTGCCTCTTCACTTGCTTTTTGTCATGGTGATTTACACATCCAGCTTATTTATTTTTACTCCTATTTTATCTCTTCAGGGGTATGATCTTTCCCTGCTTGCTCTTTCAGCTAAATATATGGGAGACTTCCCCAGATTTGGGCCTCCATGAAAATCTTTCCTGAACATTCCTCCAAAATAGGGGACCAAGAGACAAAATAATACATCATTTTAATATCTTCCCCTGTCCATTGGTGATATCTCTTTGCAGACTGCTGATCTTGTTGTCATGACCTTAAAATAGACAAAGGATGGTTGGTCAGAGTAAGGAACAGTTAGGATGCTTAATTAAAAACAGTAAATCTAAGGTTTTAATGGTAGTTGGAGTAAATGATGAAGTTTTACCAACTCTTCTCTCCAAACTTTGAATTTACAGGTTGAATTATCATTGGATATAATTCTTGTGTATAATGTGCTTTATTAAACCATGCAGGAAGGTTTATCCCAATGGGAAAATCTGCTTGGTAAGAAAAATTGAGCTGATTAAATGATGCCCACTTTATCCTTATTACAAAGCTCTTTCAGTATAATAAAGTGCAGCCATGTCACAGCTCCTGGCTATTTGCAGCACTCATTATTATCCTTATTACACATCTTCATAATTTGTGTCAAGCATTTACTGACATTTAATAATGTCTGTGTTCCGATTGCAAAGTGTCCATCTCAGGTTTTACAGCCAGCACAGGCTCAAGCAGGGTGTCTAAATCCACCCACCTGGCATCTGACCTACACCTGTGTGTCAGGGAAAAGGCATTTACCACCTGACATTTCCACAGTCCCAGAGCTCAAAGCACCTTTCTGCTCCAGGTATGCTGCAGCACACACCAGCAAAATGCTCCTGGTGTGGGCTTAGCTGCATACTGATAAAATATCAGCTCGGATATTTTTGCACAAATGATTTTCTCTGATCCTTCAGGCTGATATAAGCTGGTCTAAAATGGCTTCAAACCATTTTTGCCAATTAAATGAGCAACTGCTGGAGTGTGAGTGGATATCCATGGTATTTTTATGTTATTCAGAGTCTGAAAAGCATACAGCTGTGTCTTAGGGGTTCTGAGCAAGCATTTAGCTGATTAGGTCTCATTTCAGGTACTAAGGTTTTTTTCCCTGTTTCAAGGGGTGGTATGCCTATAGTTAGATTTTTAAAAGTTATTATTTATTTATTTCCAAGTATGACTGAAGCTTTTCTTGCCAAGTCATCTGCCTTGTTACAGTTGCTGAGCTGATTAGTGTAATCAGCAGGCTTTGTTCCTCACTTTAGAAGACCTGCTCCCTTGTCATTTCAAGCCCATCCCTCTCCACTCTAGTATTTCTTTCCTTCTGGGTTTGTTAATTAGCTTTGTAGCTGGATGACACAATGTAAATGTGAGGCACATTATCCAAAAGAAAGACTGCAATCCGAATGTACAAGGGAATGGGGAGTTTTCTGATGTCTCACTGGATCCAGAAAAAGCTACACTCAAACCCTGGAGGGTTAACCTAAAATTAACCTAGAAATAGTTGCAAACAAATGCTGTGCAGGCACACATGAACATATTCAGACAAGAAGGCAAATGTATGAAAAGTGGTATAAATAAAAAATCAAAATTCTCAAAAGCTAGTAAGAAAACAAAAACCAAACATAGATGAATCAGTGGCCTGGTAAGGTAAGGACACAGGAGAGTCCTTTTCTAAACACAGTAGGAGTAAAAGGAACAGTGATCTTTGTTCATTACTAAATTAGCATGAAATAAGTTTCTGTTTAGTAAAGATCTAGTAGGACTCAGGTCCTGCCGTGTTTGACTTAACATTTTCATCAGTGCTCTGGAAACAGATATGTCCTTATTGCCAAAAACTGTTCAGGTGATAGAAACATATAATCTTGATACACGCCCAAAAAAAACCACAAAAGCAAGTAGTTAGAGATCTGGAGATTGCTTACAAAGGACAACAAAAATACCCTCTATGTAACTTGCTGTGGACAAGTAGAAGTAATGTTTCAGCATAAAAAGAATGTAGGAGTGTGAGATTTATATGGGGAAGTCACAGGTTCTGAAAAATGGGTTGTGATTGTTACCAAGTTGAGTGCAGACCATGGCTTTAGGTGTGGTACCAATACACATCTTGGCTGTGGAAAGGAAGGCATACCAAGCAGAACTTGAAAATATATATCTGACAGTAATTCAATTTCTTCTAGGCATCTTTACTTCAATAGAAACACTGAGAAATTGGACATAACTCAGAGAAGAAAGCTCTGATAATGATTAAAGGGTTGAAAGATATGCCTTGTAACAAGGCCCTCAAAATGTCAATATGTTTGCATTATCAAAGGGTAGGTTAAGGAAAAGTCTGCTTTCACTTCAGGAGTACCTGCAAAAGGAAGAAAATGTTGCTAATGGAGGATCTTTAGAGTTAGCATAAGAAAATGTGGCTGAAATTTGAGGTAAAAGAAAGTTACAAGAGCAAAAAGTTGGAAAATTTAGAAGGCAATATAATTTGATCTGGTAAAGCCCAGAGAGGTGCTAGAGCAGCTCTAGGTATGTCTCCCTAAAAGTTTGATCTTTACCAACTGATACCAGTTGGATAGAAGAGAGAAATTATAACATGCTTTTGGACGCCCTCTTTATATTGTAGCAAGCATGATTAGAGGGTCAAAATTTTTGAAAATCAGTAGAAGAGTTGTGAATTACTGAAATATAGCTATATAAATTTTACACATTTTTTTATTAAAAGGCTACATTTTTAGAATTTGATAACAACATTTAAAATTCTCAAAAACAGTGGGCATTTTATTTTTGCAATATTTTGCAATATTTCTGTCAGAATAACCCAAATTTCTCCTTCAATTATTTTTTCATTAAACCCTAGAATCTTGATGATTACTTCCTTATTTTTACCACTTCTCCTTCCCTTCTTATTCAAATATTCAATAAATTCTTTCAGGGGGAAGAGAGGTGAATTAATACTGACACCACAAATCATTGTGTAAGAAATAAAGAAGTACCTAATTAAAACATATTTTATCTGTGGAGTGTTCTTTTTTTTTTTTTTCATATTGAATGTAAATCATTATCCAGTATGTCTTGCAATTGCTCATCTGATGAGCCTTGACCTGGAACGCTGATGAAAGCATTAAGGGATTTAATGGCACCACAAAATTGGTTCCAGGAATTAGCCATTACATGGAGGAAGGAAAATGCAGATAGCAGTGCAAGACTTTGTAGTTCTCCATGTTACACTGCACGAAAGTATTCTGGTTTTAGAATGACAGCTCAGCCATAGGATAATTGTACCCTTTAATACAGAGAAACCTTTCCAGGCAGTGCACCTTGCCTGGAAAGAGAAGATTTCATAACAGCTTAGTCCTAGCTATGTTCAGTGACTCAGAGAGTGCAATGACATCCATAAAAACTCCTGCAAACTTGGAATCAGCTGTGGGGTTGCTGATGAACTGAGCTGTGGAGGCTTGTACCTCACTGCTACCTGTGCCTTGATGTGCCATGAAAATTCCTCCAGACTGGAAGAACACTAATATTCATACTGGGAGCAGAATGACCCAGGTAATTATATGTGGGCTGTGCTTGACATCGATCTGACAGCTGCTTGGGACTCACTAGTAGAAGAAGTAAGTGTTGGCAGTATAATTAATACTGGTAAAGCATAGGAAATAGGCTCAGTCAAACACAATTTCCTCTTTGATAAGTTTGCAAATGTAGTTATTAAAGATACCATTTAGCTGTAATTCATCCAGACTCCATAGTAAAAGACACCATTACGGTAAAAAATATGGAGTGCAGTATACTGCAAAATACATCTTAGAATGGATTCAAAGTTGTCTAGCAATCCAATTTTAAGCAACTTTCAGTGTAGAATCACTGGCAAATATTCTGCAAGCTTTACCTGTAGACTAAATACTACCAAAAGTTGTGCAAAGATCTGAAGATAATCGAGAGATTGTTCCTGACAGAAACTTTGGATGATCCCATTAAAGTGGCAAATATTGAGGAAGGCTAAACAGTCTTTTGGGAATGAATCTGAATAACTCAATATGTAAGTCCATTCATAAAGCAAGTATTTTCATGCACCTAGTACACCTTAATACACAGGAACAGAAACTTTAGCCCATACCAAGAAAATGGATATTTATTGGGCAAATCATGTGCTCCTTAGAGATTAGGAAGAGTGAAAAAGTGAAATGAGGCCACTGTAAAGAAAAAAGCCAGTCTTAGCGTTAAGAGAGGACACTGAGCAGTGGCAAAGAGATACTTTTACACCAGGAAAAAGTGAGCCTGGTAAGAGGCTGTTCCACATGTGTAGCAACACATTTTGGCACAATGTTGAAATATTAGAGAACAAGCATAAAAGTTTCCCAGTAATAGGAGCTAATGCTTCTTGCAAAGGAGATTTTCAGTATTTTACAGTCTAGTTACTGTGCTGAGCTTTGTGTCACAGTTCCTGTTGCTTGACCTAATTCTTCAAAAGGTCTCTCTGTGTTGTGTATCAAAAGGGAGTTTGAGAAGCAAATTAACTGGAAAGTGTACATCCTTTATTAGGAAAAAAATACTGAGGACTGCATCTTCAGCCATTCTGGGCAAGTGATGCCAGGAACCAAAGCAGACTAATTTAAATGGGGAACAAGACAGATTTTTAATGATGAGTCTGCTTGGCCATTGCTAAAAACTCTCAGTGGTGGTTTTCCCTCTCTCATTATATTCACATCAGGTCTTGAAGGCATTTAGGAAAATCATGATATTAAAAATGAGCTATTTGGCTTACTGTAAAATGCAGTAGGGAGGAAGCCTTCAGCCTGGCCATACAGAAGGCCACTCTCTAACAATGTAATGCTCACTCTGGCCTCAAATTTGGTACAGTACTGCCACTGATTTAAGCTGTTTGAAAAAGAAGTGATCTGGATGCAGTATCAGAGAAATTGTATTTTCCATGATGGGCTAATGAGAATATAAAATTCCCCTGATCATTCCCTTGTGTTGTCAGACTGTTATGTCTAGCAGTTATTTTTGAACTCTTGCTAATAGACAAGAAAAAATATAGGGGATTAATCAGAGGAATTTCAGGAGGCTCTTATTATTTCCTCTCTTCTTTATTCCCATAGCAATGACAAAGATGAAGCATCCCCTATAAAAATGCCAGAACTGCTAAATCAGGACTCATGTGAACACATTTTTGCTTAGTGCTGCCCTTGTGATTCTCCTGCTGTTTACGTGGCTTTTATAATTGAAATGATATTGCTGAAATCATATCTAGCACAAGAGCTTCATGTTTATTCACTCCCCGCAACACTTTGGTCTCAGCCTTCTCTGATAAATGATATGAAGCAGTACATTCTCTTCCAGCTATGCAAACACTCTTTCTTCCACACATCCCCAGACACAGCCACTCACACCATCACCAGGGCCCTGGTCTGTCTTCATTTGTTTGCATCATTAAGAGAAGAGACAGAAGCAGCACCCATATCAATGGAAGGAGTGCAAATACAAATGCAACTAGAAAGTGCTAATAGAGACTTTATAACCCCTACCATGGTCTTTCTCTTCCATCTGGACCTCTGGCAATCTCTGACTGGTTAGAGGGAATGTTCTCTGCTCTGTAGGATCTCTGCCACCAAGGTATTAATGTGTTCAGCCTGTTTATTCTAGAGCAGGACTTCATAGGTTGCCCAGGTTCACAATTGAACTTGTGGAACACCTTCCTCAAATGACTGTCTCCATATTTCATACACTGTTTCTGCCCTTTCTTCAACTTAGTGAAGCAAGTGGAAATGCACAGGTAGCATCACTCAGCCTTCCCATCTACCCAACATTTTGCTGATTTTTACATGAAGGAAAATCAGTCTTATTCATGGTCACACAGAGTGTCCACATCAGGTTCAGTCAGGAGTCATGACTCCCCAAAATGTCTGGCATGGCAGACACACAGTCTACCATACACTTTTTTCTATTCCTAATTTCCCACACAAGTATTGCACAGAACTCACCTTGTGAGAAGTTTTGTTTTGAAATTTAAATGAACTCCAGCACAAGTGTGTCCTGTTGCATTTTTTTCATGTTCTTTTTGTGTTCGATTTTGACTCTGGAAGTTTTATTCTGGTCTGAGGTGACACAGGTTTGCTAGGCAAGTATAAACATAAATATGATAGCAAGAATTGATGGTTCCTATTGAGTCCAAATGCCCTCAATTTCCATTGAAATCAGGAATTCTCAGCTTTTTACAAGACTGGGTTCTATATTTCCACGCTACAGTCCATAGTCCATTATACAAAATGTCAAATTAATCTTGGTGCAGCAGTGAATGACCACTTAGCTCAGAATTTGTATTTGATGCAGTACTGAAGACCTGCTTCAGTTTACTAGATAACAGAGAAATATAAGCATATAAAAATTCTTGCTTTCTGATGTAAATAAATGTATGTAAAAAGACTATAGGAAGGAGATTTTACTATATTTTTGTTGATACATAAGGTGTTTTGTTTCATTTGTGTCATGCTTGCTTTTTTGTTTGAATCAAATCTTATTAAAGTGGTGCAGAAATAAGAACTGCAGAGGATATTTAACAGACCTGATAAGTGAAGTTAGTGTTGGAATTAATAACCAGATTAAAAAAAATATAAAGTGCTTTATCAGGATAAAAATTTGCATTACCCAGGACCAAACCATTTTCCTTTCCAGAACCCCTCTCAGATGGCAGTGTCATGCTGAGCTGACTTTCCTTGGCACATCAATTTCCATTTTGGTGAAAAGAAATTTAGTGGTTGCACCTTGGATCCATCAGAGCACTGAAAATTAATGCTATTTTGAAAAAATCCACCTGACTATGTCTGGTCTGTAACACAGCAGGAAAGGAAAAATTACCAATTGCAAAAATACATTTCCATTAGCCTCAGTAACAGAAAGCAACAGTATCTTGAACACTTCTAGTGTATTAAATAGATAATAAATGAGCACTGAGCTGTGCTTGTCACCAGGAAAGCAAAGTACTTGCAAGGAAACACCAGAAAAAAGATTTTTCCTGATCTTTCCCCTTGAGCCAACTTCTCAACAGCGCTCTGTGATGGTGATGGGGATGTGGTGCTTTTGTCCATGTTGTAGTTCAGATGACATATGTGAGTCCTGACCAGCTGTATGTGGGACTTGGCAAAGGACTCAGAGGGGAAGTTGTTAGCCAGAAAACCAGGACATGTTCCATCTTGGGTAATTTCTCTACGATTAGAAGCACCTTCAGGAAATTGATTTGCTCTTCTTCACTTCCCATTCTAAAATAACAAGCTGCCTTAAAAAATTGTTGGTGTGGAGCTGGATTGTGTTCCCCCAGAAGAAAATTACTTTCCAAGAGCAGGTCCCTTGTATAAAGACATCCTTTAATTTAATGTATTTCCCATTTGCCATTGAGTTTGTTACTCCTCTGGCAGGCAGGCTGTGGTGTGTCCAGGATCAATCAGCAATGTGCCTGCCTAGTCCTGGGGTTTTGCTTGGCATAAAACAGCACTGTGGCTTCTCCCCCTGCATTTACACCTTCACTGAGCAAAGCTGACCCTGAATGCAGGAATAAATACAGAAAACACCCTCTACAAGGAAGGAAATGTCATATTAGATCCATATTATGCCTGGCTTTTGATAGGAAGGGATCATGAAAAATGGCATGAGAAATAAGAATGACAGTGAAAGAAAGAGAAATGAGTGGGAACTCAGGAGTGGGAAAAGGGTAAAAAAAAAACAGTGAAGCTGAAGTAATTGGAAGATGTGAGATGGAGGGCTTGCACTCAAGGCTAGGCAAAATTACACCATGTTTTTTGAATGGCCGGTGATTTCCTTTCTGCTCACTGTGGCGATTTTGCAAGTACTGTTACTACCTTGTTCAACTGCAAAAAGCTCAAAATGAGACCCTTAAAAGAATACATTTACAAGGTAGTATTTAAGACATTTTGGGAGCTTTTAAATTGAAGAATTCTACATTAAAACTAGGTTATTAGCAATAATTACATGTTAAAATCTTGCAAACCTCTTGTTTCTTCTCATTGCCAAAGCTTTTTATATCACAAGGTTTTTATTAATTTAATTGTAGCTTTATGCCAAACTTGTTCTGCATTTTATCTAGCTTTGGTTTCTGGAACAATAGCTTATCCTTTTAACTATGTAGCTTTCACATCCCATTGTAGTGTGAGGGAAAGATGAAGATGCTGAGCTGATCCACAATAATTATATTGTTCCATTGTAAAGAATCACAAAGCACTCTCCTTGAGTTCCTAAACAAAGACCTACATGTCATAAAGCATTAGGAAGGCCTATTAAAACAGTCAACCTGAAAGCTGGTATCCCCACAAAAATACCTCTCTTTGACCTCCACTTTGATCACCGTTATATTAGATGCTTTCTATGCAAATTATTAAATTTCCTTTCTAAAATATTGTCCTCCTTTAAGCTTTCCATGACCAGCTAGAATGGTGACTTTCCAGCCAAATTCACTTTAGGCTTTTTCCTCTGCAGCTCGCTGCAATTCAAAGCTACCTCTTCCCTTACCCACTTTCACCAGGCTCTGAAATTTGGTCTGTATTCAACATCCCCCCTTTGAGATATCTATCATGGGCTTAACTGAGAAAAACCAAAACTCCTCTTCCCTGTCAAATCCTCAAACTCTCATTATGTACAGCTCCTGCCACTGCTTCTGTTCTTGTATTGCTTTGGACACTGCATGCTTTATTTTTCTCACCTCTCCAGACATGCAGACCACATTCAAGGCCAGCAAGAACTCCTTCTAGAGCAATCACCACTGGTGCTTTGCACATTGCCATTCAGACCCTCCTCACCTCCCATAACAGCAAAGCCTACAGTAATGCATTTTCTTCCCTTGCCGGTATTACTGTCAAACTATAAAAAAGTAAGACAAAAGCTTTGTGTTTCTGAGGCAGCAGCCCAGCTCTCCCACCCTGCTCAAAGTCTTCACAAGTTCCCCTTTTCTGCTGCTGAGCTTGAGATGTTACACTGAGGTTTTGCACAGTTTTACATTGTCCTACTTTACTTTTTATCTTAGAACCTGTCGCCCTTACGGCTTTCATTATCATGCTACCAGCACTGAAGGCTTCCTTCACTGTCTCCCTCACTAAAGACTGTAATCTTTGCACATCTCTCCTTGTACATGCTGTGCTCACCCTGTGGTGAGACCGTCATCCTGCTCAAAACCCTCCTCAAGACATCCCTGCCTTCTGCAGCCTACATGGGCAGCCTTCAAGAAATTGGTCATCCATTGATAGCCAATACACACTGAAGCTGATATTTTTCTTACATCATCATTTCTTATTATATGGGGTTTTCTTACATTATACTTATAGATTCAGACTTAGTTGCCCTAAGACCACAGACATGTGCTTTATGTAACCACAGCATTGTGATTATTCAGGTCACCACTGTGCTTATCTTTTGTCTGGTTCTTCATCCTTACAACTTGTTTTGAATTCCATTTTAAAATTTTGGAACACAGACAATGTCTTCACATGAATCCATAGTGTTTCCAGTCCTAGGGGGTCTTGTTTCCAGTTGAAGTAAGACTTTGGATGCCATCACGTCTCAAATTATATTAAGAAACAACAGTAACAGTGATTATGCTCCAGAGTAAGAAAATAAATAAAAGAATAAGTAGCAAACAGGATGGAATTCTGAAGTGTGTTTTTGTATAAACAGAAATAAAGTCAAGTCCTAGCTCTCTTATTCATAGTTAGTAAAAATATTCCAGGATAAGTGATATCCCACAGCTGCTTTCTTAGCAGTGATCAAAGTACCTAGAACAGAGAGACAGACATATGACTGCACAGTGGTCATATGGCTAGGCATACTTCAGTACTGAATTTCCAAGTGAATTGTTCCAGTTATAATCATCTTTTCATACCCATCAAGATACTCCAGATAATATTATGAAGCTGAACTTTAGGAGACCTAATAATACTGAAGCTATGCTATCTTATGCCTAAAGGCACAGCATTTTTTTGTGTTTTTGAAAACAGAACTGTTCTGACTAGGTTCTGTGTAGATTTCTTCATGGGAGAAGGCAACTTCCCTACAGAGAAATATGCAGCCCTGTGTGGTGCTTGGGAGGACACATGTTGGGAGCCAGTGGGACATTCTGTGGCACTGAGGGACAGCCTCAAGCAAAGAGCATCTCTTGCAGCTTTGTCTGCTGCATATTTCAGGGACTAAATTTGCACTAAAAATAGCACAATTGGGATCTAAAACTGCCATTTTGGCTGAGGCTGTAGCACAGCTGTAGCAGGCTGGAAGAGCAGCTTACAGTCGTGCCACCATAACCAGATGGGCAGACACGTGGAGATACAGGAAAGCCCACGCTGGCACAACAGGCAAATGTCAGTAACTACTTTAAAGGGCAGCAGATAGACAAATGAATTGCTGAATGTGAGATTAAAGTCTGCTTTTCTTTCAGGAGTGGTAGTGATCTCTGATGGGTTTGGGTTCTGAAGGCTCTGCTTGCTGCTAGAAGCTGGGGCAGAAGTCACATGCATTTTCACATGCAGTCCCCTGAACCGAGAGTTTGTCTGTCCTTAAGTTGAAGTATTAGATTTACACCTGGAAATGACATTTAATCCTGCTTTTCAAGATATTATAAAAGGAAACAAAAGGTTTCAGGTGGACTTTTGGCGAGGGGAGCTCCCTTCGAATGGCACCAACATCAGAATTTAGTTTTGCCTTTTTGCAGAGCTGCTGTTGTCATTGGATGAACAGTTGTGAGCATTTTCCCAGACATGATGCCTTATTAGAATATAGAATATGCCAGTCTGGAAGGGACTCATCAGGATCATGGAGTCCAACTCCTGGCCTTGCACAGGACAGCCCCAAGAGTCACACCATGCACCTGAGAGCATTGTCCAAATGCTTCTTGGACTCCATCAGGCTGGTGCTGTGACCCCTTCCCTGGGGAACCTGTTCAGTGCCTAACCACCCCCTGGGTGAAGAACCCAACCTAAATCTGCCCTGACACAGCTTTGGGCCATTCCCTCAGATCCTGTCACTGTCACCACAGAGAAGAGATCAGTGCCTGCCCCTCCTCTTCCCCTGATAGGGAAGTTGTGCATGCAGTGAGGTCTCCCCTCAGTCTTCTCCAGGTCAAACAAACCAAGTGCTCTCAGTTGTTTCTCATGTGGTTTCCTCTCAAGGCCCTTCACCATCCTCATTGCCCTCCTTTGGACTGTCTCCAACAGCTCAATGTCTTCTTCATGTTGTGATGCCCAAAACTGCACACAGGACTCAAGGGGAGGCCTCCCCAGTGCAGAGCAGACTGCAGAGTATTCTTAACTAATCCTCATGCTTTTTCTCCCAATGAGTTTGCATGTAAATCCCTCTAAACAGGGATTTCCAACCACTGTCTGTGACTAAGCAAGGCATAGTTTATAGGGAAATATCTCTTTCATTATGGAAACTGATGTAGTTGAGAAAAATTAGCTGGACAAGCTTGCCAGTAAGTTCTTTTTCAGGTGATGAAGGTTTAGAGGATTCAGAGAGACCTGAAAGAAGTGGCCTAGCAAACAGCTTTGGAGAGGGTTTAGTCAGGCGAGAAGGCTCTGCAGATGCTATGAAAAGGAGCTTCTGTTTGTTTTTTCTGTCCACACAATGAGCTCCTAAACCTCTCTGATCTCTCTAGAATGCAGATGCTGCTTTGTGAGCTTTCTACTTTAACTATAGCCCAGTGCAATTTCTGATGGTAGTTGCTCCGCTTGCTAAGGTTTGACCTTTTCTTGCAGATAAAAGCAGTAACCAATGTAATTTTAAAATCCTATGGTCATTTACTTTAATGATACCACATACATCAGAAAATAGCATCCTAACTAACCAAATATCTAGAGAATGTAATTATTTAGGACAACTAAAATTACATCTTGAAGGCAGTCCAGTGTAAGTATTCTTTATTTTTAAAAAAATTTTCTTAAGGGGCTTTGCTCTGAAATGTGCAATTCATTCAACCATGTCCTATCACTTGTCATTATAGGCAAAATTATTAGCCTAGGGACAATAACCTTTTTACAAGACTGTGCATACTGGGTGGAAATTTATTGCTCAATAATAATGAGAGGTAAGAAGCAACTATTTTATAATGTTACCTTTAAAAACCCATTACTTAATATTTGCTGACATTGTATTATATCCCAGAAATGTATTGCATATATTTGTAATAAGAGAAATATTTAAAGAAGATAGTGAATCGCTGGTGTCTGTGTTAAGAAGTAGCTTTCTTTGGCATCATCAGAAAAACTAGTAGCCATGCCAGTATTCCCTCTTATACAGATGTGTAGGGTAGAATTCATTTCACTCTGATGGCTCAGCTGGAATGCAATAGTGGCATCCCCTTGGATGCAGGGAATGAAGAGAAGCACAGAGCCCAGTGAGTGAATCCTGGTCTAACCAAGAGCTCCATGTGGGCCACCTCGTCCCACAGTACCAATGTGTGCAAAAGCACTTGTTTCCACACACAAGTCTCACCTAGAAATTCACATCTTCCTCTGCTGAGGGCTATTCACATGCCCTTTCTTCCCAGAAAGTTCCTACAGTTCTCAACACAGACAAGATCGTGCTACTTAATCCTGGTTGTGATATGATACATACAGGAAGAGGCCCCAGCTAAAACCTGTCTCCAAAAATAGCAAATGTGCTTGCCTTCTCTAGGCTGAGAATCTCACTGCCTAACTAGCAATATAAGACACATTTACATCTCCCCAAAGAAATCCCTTTGCTCCTGGTGTCAGGGGCTATTTCATTGCAGCTGTGAAGGATTACAGGCTCAACTGATTAAAAACCCTCCACAAGTCCAAACTACTTGAAGAGCCCAAAGTCCTTGCTGCACAGCAGGACTAGTGACCAACCTCATGGAGAGTGCAGAAGCTGCTCACAGGACTCTTGCATGTTTCCCAAGAGCTGTACAAAAGTGCAGGTTTTACTGCTGTGCAGGTGCAGATACAATTCAGATAGGAAGATTTGTCTCCAGAGATACCCTGGTTCCAACATAGATTATTTAGCTGCATGTTGACTAGTCCTGCTGCTGTTGCCTCTGTGAAAGCTCAGCAGAACCTGGAAGAAAGATGACGCTTTCTATTTTCTGTTTCTGGTGGACAATACCAAATACTGGACCCAGTCCAGTATTTAGTTCTGCTGTTTGTTTGGTTGATTTTTGCATTCTGTAGCTGAATTGTGCAGATTAACCCTACAAAATGCATGAGATTACTCTGAGATCCATAAAGAGTCTGGCTTGGCTGAGATGCTTTGCTTACCTCACGTCCTCCCCTTAGAGAAAGTAGCAGAAGCTAATGAAGAGATGTGTGGGTTTGGATCTCCTTGTGTGACTCATGTATAATGGGAAGAAAAAAGGGAAAGAACAAGCCTGTGGAAGCTGCCAAGGTTGCTGAATTGTGCAGTGGCCAAGGCGACGTGAGGCTGCTGAGCTGCAGAGCTGCTGCATGCACCCTGCCCAAATGTGTGTTGGGTGGAGGTAACAGGCATGTCTCCTGTTCTTCCTGCATCCCAGCCATGACAGCAGGCATATCACTTCTCCATGTGCCTCCCAACACATCTTTTATTATTTCTTTGGGTCTGGCAATGTTTCTGACCCTGCCTTTGTGCAGTGCCTCTCTTTGTATGGGGCTATCTCCTTTTAGCTGTCCCTGGACATATAATATTTTTAATACCTGTCATAAGGACAGAAATGGGGGAAGGGGATTTACACATAATGGGAGAAAAAACCAGCAGACAGTAAATACTAAAAGTAAAGCAGAAGACTGCCCATCATTCTTTCTATATATTTTATTTTAGACTAGGAATTGTAATTAATAATAAAGCAGTAAATTTTTATGAATTCAGGTGGTTTTGTTTCACTACCTATTCAAAATTATGAAATGGGTTTAGTAAAAAGAGAAACAGAGATGATAATAATCTGTACAAGTGTTAGAAATAGGAGCACAGGGGAGCAGTTTGAAGCTCTACTTCCAGCTGTGCAAAAATGTGGTTACTGCTACCACTTTAAATGGGTTGTGGTTGCAGGGCTCAATTCACAGACCGGACCCAGATGCCAGTCCTCAGTCCTGGTTTTCTAAACAATTTTAGTTTAAGTCTGAGTTTCCTCTGCTCTTTTCACCTTTCTACCACCATAAGTAAGCCTTACTGTCTCCTGTTGTGGTCCCCTCCCACCCATCTAGGACCATCTTTCCTTCTACCCAAAACTGTTCTGTCAGTGCTTTCAGGTCTTCCAAATTTCTTTGGAAAATCCCTTTGCCAATTTTGCCAAACACCTGTCTCAGCAACAGCTCTCATCCCTTGCGTCTCCTCCACTCTCATCTCATAATCAACATTACTCACTGGACTGTGCCAAATATGGATTTGAGCTCTTGGCAGGATCTCTCCTTCTGTGTTTGTTTGAGGAGTGTAGTATGTACTTGACAGCTTGAACAATAAAGCAGGTGAACCATATTGATCTATTAAGGCATGATTTTTAGAGAAAGGAGGGTTGGGAATTTCTCCAAAGCTCTGTGGATTTTACAGGCTGCTCTCAACCACAAATCTCCCAAGGATCTCACTCTGTGTCAGGGGCAGGGCTGAGGGCGTACCCCACAGGAAATTTGCAGTTAGGACAGGAGAGCTATGGCTCTGGGTGAGAGGAGGCAGCCTGTCCCCTTTTAGGGAATTCATTTCAAAAGAAGAAACTCCTGAAAACTGCTTTTTGGCCAGCCAAGGGCATGGGATTTCCTCAGGGTAGTGACCCAGCAAGGCAGGGTGCCTCCAGCAACAGGTGTCATTGCTGGAAGTCACCCCCAGGTATAATCAAAAAGTTTTAGCAAATCTGGAATAGAATCTACGCTGCTGACAGATCTACTCTGGCAAAAAAAAAGCACTGGCCTTGTAAAAGAAGTCTTGTTTTTACCACGAGTATGAAGATGGACCTTTGCTGAACACAGGAGCAAAAGAAAGGATGACATGCTAGATGGCAGCAAGGGATGTAACCATGCTGATAAAGTAACTAAAAAATATTTTGGCAGCAAATAGGCAGCAAAGAGGTGAAGAGTTTAATTAACACACCCAAACCTACTGTCTTGAGGCAATAGTGAATTTGATATTTAAAAGGGAAAAGCTTTCCAGCTTCTGTTGCACTTTCTTGCCATACCAGGGAATGCTTTGCTATTTCAATTCCCTGTTTTGGCTAAAAGGCCAAAAACCTCAGTGTATGTTCAAGGAAGCTGCTAGAACAAAAGGTCAGTTACAGCATCAACATTTTGGTCCAAAACCCAATCTTTACCCTGTTTCTCTGCAACATCTGTGTGTCAATTGCAGAGATGTTCACTCATCTCTATTAACATTGCTCAAACACTTCCAGATTTTATAAAGTTCTGGTTTTAATTTCTGCCAATTTTTGGATAAGCTCTGACAAATCCAAACCGATTTCAAGTTACAAAGATGATTCAAACTTTAAAAGTACTCTAAAATACACTGCAACAAATAATTCCATTTCCTCTACTGATGCCCTAAGCCCCAAGGGTCTATGCAATAACCACTCTTTTATTCAATCTGCTTCATCCTTCAATGAAGCAGATTAATTTAATAATCTTAATATACAGAGTTTTGTTTCTTACTAGTGCCTGCAAGCTGGAGTTCTCACTACATAGGCCCTACACTGACAAATTGAACATTCATTCAAAAGCAGAGCAATGGAATGACCAAGGGAAATCATGACACTCATCAGTTCCTTGTGGCAGCTCTGCTGCTCTCTGCACTCAGCAAAGCAGACAGGGGGTCAGCTCTGAAGGCATCATTCGCTGAGACAGCCTGAAATGTGCAGGGAAGCTGAAGACATTGAAGCACTGTGAAGTCTTCCTTTGGACATCATACTGTAAAGGGAGAATAATTGAATTTGTCTGAGGCTTGGCTGGTGTTGACATTTTCAGTGAGACAAGTCAACTTACAAGTGTCTGCAACCTTCAGTCCTTGCTGACATAAAGTAATAGTTTGTCCCTTGCAGTATTTTAGTCACTTAACATTCCAGATACACTGTTTGAAGTACCTTGGGATAAAAAGCACTCCCTAGACAAGCACAGGCTCCTAACATAGACAGATACTATTTACTGGTGATGCCCTTTCTTCCAGTCTCATTTTAAAATGCGATGTCTGTTGGAAAAAATCCACCAGACAGACAGCTTTATAGACTGCAGCTCTTACCCACATGACAGGATGTCCTGGTTTAGGGCAAATTTGGGAGAGAATCCCCAAAGGGGAGCCCCTCCAGGAAGCAAACCCACACGGTCCCTCCCCCCAGCCAGTTCGGGAAGAATTCCTCAGAGAGAAGTGGAAAGAACCTGTTTATTTAACAGGTACAGCATCCCCAGCACACAAAATGAACAATACTGGATGGCAGCACTGTTTCACTGCTCTGAAAAAGATGACAAATTCAGAAAGTCTCTCTGGGGGTGGTCGCTCTGTTATCAGTCCCTCCGGCGCTGGGGCAGCTGCTGCAGCCACAGGGTGCAAACCCTCGGTGTTCCCAGGTCCCAGTCCAGAGCAGGTTCGAGTGGTTCCACAAAAGGAAAAGGAAAAACAGTCCAGGAAGAAATTTGGACTGTTTAGCTAAACTAACTAATGAGAAGAAGCAAGAAGCAAGAGCAAGCAGAGGTGAAGCAGAAGCAAGAAGCAAGAGCAAGGCCAAAAGCCAGGCAAAAAGCCAAAGCAGCACCATGTACTGTCCTGTCTGTGTGTCCTGCCAGCTGTGGGGGAGCGGCTGATAAGGAGCCAAAACAAAACATTCCCTCTTCAGAGCCAGTCTTGAAGGCACAGAACGTAATATCCAGCATAAACAGCGCACACAAATGGGGATACAAGCATCATAACCTCACCCTAGGACACAAGAATATTGCAAATTGCAGGACCCCATCATCCTTCTCACCACACTATCCAAACCAGGAAGGAGCTCCCTCACAGGAGAAAAGTTCACTCCTTGCAACGCTCATTCAATTTATATATTTTTTTTTTTTAAGGTGTTAATTACAATTCTAAAGTAAGCAACAAGTTACCTAGAGACTGGAATTGGAGCACAAAAATGCTGAAGGGAACCCCAGTATTGTGTTTAAGTATTTATCTCACCTTACTTGAAATGTCTTCACCATAGAGATGAGTTACTTGTCCAGAAGCCCCACATAGTGTAGGGACTAAGCAGAACTCTCTAGAAGGATTTGTGTCAGGTAAATGGAGTCTTACATGTCTTGTTTACATGCAGATACCTACATTGCAAGAACCTGAATTTGAACCAATAAATCCCATTCCAAATGATATTTAGATAGACACATTTTTTTTTTTTTTAGTTTTGTGGCCTACGTCAAATTCAAAGCTATGATTACAAAGGAAGAAAAAATTAGTCTGCTGCAATTAAACCCTGCTTTTGAGAGATGCTGTTAGTCCACTTGAAGTATTAAGCTGCCACTTCTAAATGCATAATAACAAAAAGCAAAAAGGAATACATTTTGCAGATAGAGTGCCCTGTGTTCGGAATCTTAAACTGGTATTAATATTACTTATTATTCTAATTTTACCTGCCGAGCACAAGTAACATTCACACAACTTCATAGACAAATAAAGGTGACAGGCCTTCAGAACTTAAAATATTAATGAGGCTAAACATAGAAAGGGATGTCAACAAATGAAGGAAAAATTGGGCCAGGAAGAAACAGGTCACAAGAGTGTAACAACACAAGAGAAGCACTTTGGCTTTTCTTCCTATCGCTGTTTTCACACTTATAAAGTGGCTGGAGGAGCCAAAGCAGAAGTAAAGAGGTGCAGCCACCCCAAAGACCTTGTCCAGGAAGAAAGAATGTCAGAATTGTGACCATCAGTTTCAGGAGTTCACCAGTCTCACCTCAAGCCACTGTACCAAATTACTTTCTGAAGAGCTCACAAAAGTGGAACAAGTAAAACTCTGAAAGCACATTAAAGTAAACAGTTCACTGTTCCTTTGCTTATTGGAAGAGGTTAAAGCACCTTAAATAGAATTTCAATCAATCATTCCCATCCTGATGGACAAATTTCAGTCCAATGTAATTGGAAATAACAGTTGAAAAATCTTGATAAAAGGGATTTAGAGAATGCTAAGAGCAGTTTACTGCTTAAAAGCAGTAAAAACTCGCATATCTAATGCAAGGTTGTTTTTCCTCTTATCCCCACGGTACTTTTCTAACTCAACTGTTGAATTTCTCATAATATCCTGAGGGATGCTCTAAAGGAATCCCTATTGTCTGAAAAAAGGAGACACATTCAGTTCATGAACCCAAACCCAAGTTTCTTTTTTTTTGCTATGTTTTCCTCATATAATTTCAAATTACAGATCCATTTCACCTCAGGCTTACAACTATGGTTTCAGGATGTTCTGGAAGAAGATGTTTGATCAGGTGCCTGACAGAACACATGCTGAATTAAGCAGGACCATCTAACCCCTCCCCAGTTAATTAAGAGGTGTTCTGGGATGATTTGTTGTTGACTCCCCTCACACAGCATGACAATCCTCTCCTCAAGTCTTTAGGATCACCAGCATTTGTGACCTTTCTATACTGATATCCCTTGAAATGACCTTAGATCATTATGAAGGAATCACACATGTGACCTTCAGTGTTGTCCTAGGCTGATGTTATGATGCTTGTATCCCCATTTGTGTGTCTGTTTGTGCTGGATATTACGTTCTGTGCCTTCCAGACTGGCTCTGAAGAGGGAATGTTTTGTTTTGGCTCCTTATCAGCCGCTCCCCCACGGCTGGCGGGACATACAGACAGGACAGTACATGGTGCTGCATCTGTTTTTTTGCTGGGCTTTTGGCTTTTGCTCCTGCTTCTGCTTGCTCTTGCTTCTTGCTTCTTCTCATTAGTTAGTTTAGCTAAACAGTCCAAATTTCTTCCTGGACTGTTTCTCCTTTCCCTTTTTTGGATCCACTCAAACCTGCTCTGGACTGGGACCTGGGAACACCGAGGGTTTGCACCCTGTGCCTGCAGCAGCTGCCCCAGCGCCGGAGGGACTGATACCAGAGCGACCCCCCCCAGAGAGACTTTCTGAATTTGTCATCTTTCTCAGAGCAATGAAAGAGTGCTGTCATCCGGTATTGTTCACTTTGTGTGCTGGGGGTGCTGTGCCTGTTAAATAAACAGGTTCTTTCCACTTCTCTCTGAGGAATTCTTCCCGAACTGGTTGGGGGGAGGGACCGTGTGGGTTTGCTTTCTGGAGGGGCCCCTCTTTGGGGATTCTCTCCCAAATTTGCCCTAAACCGGGACAAGTGAGGGGTGACAACACAGGATTGCAGATACAGCCCCAATCAAAGGATTCATGGCAGCCTGTGGGATAAGCCAGCTTTATTAGCCTGATTTATTAGCCAGACAGCTACAGGCAGCAGCAAAGAGGGCAATAGCTCTGTATGAACTGGCCATGAGCTGATCAACAGCGGCTGAACTTGAGCCAGGGTGTGCCCAGGTGGCCAAGAAGGCCAGTGGCATCCTGGCCTGTATCAGCAATAGTGTGGCCAGCAGGGCCAGGGCAGTGATTGTCCCTCTGTAATCAGCACTGGTGGGGCTGCACCTCAAATCCTGTGTTCAGTTCTGGACCCCTCACTGCAGGAAAGACATTGAGGGGCTGGAGTGAGTCCAGAGAAGGGCAATGGAGCTGGTGAAGAGTCTGGAGCACCAGTCCTGTGAGGAGCAGCTGAGGGAGCTGGGGGTGTTCATGCTGGAGAAAAGGAAGGGGAAGTTTAGGGCAGACCTTATCACTCTCAACAACAGCCTGGTTGTAGCCGGGTGGGGTCAGTCTTTTCTCTCAGGCAGCCTGGGGCAGCACAAGAGGACATGGCCTCAAGCTGCACCAGGGAAGGTTTAGTTTGGAAACCAGGAAGAATTTATTCATGGAAAGAGTTATTAAGCATTGTAGTGGAGTCCCCAGGGAGGTGGTGGAGTCGCCATCCCTGGAGGTGTCCAAGAAATAACTGGATGTCACACTCAGTGCCGTGGTCTATCTGACACCGTGTTGTTTGGTCATAGTTTGGACTCAAGGATCTCTGAGGTCTTTTCTGACCTAAATGATCTTGTGATTCTGTGATATGTGCAAACTGGGTATGTGATGTAGTGAGATCATAGGTGACAAGAGAGAGGGAACTGATGTGATTAAGGTATGAAGCATTGTATATACTATGCTTCCAGATACCATATGGAAAACTGATTATTTCTATGAAGTAGAGAAATAATGTCTACATTTTTTAAAACTGAGTGAACAGAAACAATACATGGCTCTATAGAATGAAACTTTACAGCATAAACCAGAAAGTTACAAATTCTATTTCTTTATATTGTACATGTTAAAATAAAAACTAATCAGTGAAATCTGAAACCAAAGCAGCCCACATTGCACCGTATTTCTTGTTGCTAAGCATCATTTTTTCATACTGTGATGCGAGGTGTTTTGCTTTTAGTGTCAAAAAAGGTGTTTAAATTCTCCCACCTGGTAAACATTTAATCAGGCAGTAGAATAGATAAGCAAGTGCTGAAAAGATGACTGACTAGATTAATCTTCCTTTTAAATTCCAGAAGAATACTGTAATCCAATCCTGTGAAACAGACCATTCCCTGTGATCCTGTTTATGCCTTTATGCTACTGTCTTTTTTCTCAAGCTAGCAGGATGGCTCCTATCCACTTAACCTTGTTTTGAGCACAGTAGTTTGGATTTCACTGTAGCAGGGTGTTGTAGTTTAATCCCAGCCAGAAATAGCTGCTCACTTATTCCCCCTTGGTGGGATGGGGAGAAAATGGAAAGGGTGAAAGTGAGAAAACTCATGGGTTGAGACAAAGACAGTTTAAAGGTAAAACTGAAGCCATGAATGCAAGCAAAAGAAATAAGGGAATTCATTCACCAATCCTGATGGGCAGGCAGGTGCTCAGACATCTCCAGGAAAGCAGGGCACCATCACATGTAATGTGATGTGGGCAGACAACAGCATCACTCCAAAGGTCCACCCCTTCCTTCTTCTTCTCCCAGATTTATATGCTGGCCATGGCATCAGATACTGTGGGGTAACCTTTTGGTCAGTTGTGGGCAACTCTTCGGGCTGTGTCCCCTCCCAGCTCCCTGTGCACCCTCTTCCTGCTGGTGGGGTGGCGAGAGGAGCAGAAAAAGCCTTGACTCTGTCCAAGCACTGCTCAGCAATAACTAAAACATCCCTGTTATTACCAGTATTTCCAGCATAAATCCAAAACACAGCCTCATGCCAGCTGAAGAAAATAAGTCTATGCCAGCCAAATCCAGGAAATGTACTCACTCCAGCAAGACATTTAGTTCTAACCTGAATGTGCCAAGAAAAGAAGACACCCTTTCCTTGAAAAGTGTTCCCAAATTATTCATTCAGACTGCTTACAAAACTGAAGGTGACTCGCTCTAGGTTCCAACTACCTGTTCCTTCTGCTTTCTCCTCAGTAGATCTTTCAATATCCAATCTATTCCCTCGTATAATTACACTATAATCCTCTTATTTTGAGTGTCTCTTGCATAAACTAAATTCATCAATCTCTGTGTGAATATCACAAAAGGCTTTTCCAGTAGTCGCAAAATAATTTTTGTATGAACTCCAGCACGTCAACATCCTTTAGGAAATGTGGACATTGCAAATAGAACTCAAATAATCTAAATTTAGTTGTCTAAAACACAGGTCTAAGTTCTGGGTCTCTATCCAGTCAACAAAGTGAAACAGTGCCAGGAGACAATTATTCCCACCTCTCTCAGGCATCTAGGAAGGCTGGATGCCTTCTGAAGGTGTCTAATTAAATGTACAGGATGTCTGAACAGCTAGTTTCCACTATATTCCTTTCTGTTAAATCATGAGTGCTAGCTGAGAAGGGTAGCAACACAGAACTATACAAATTCTCATATCAAGCAGAGAAGATATCCCCACCCACTCATTCTACTACTAATACACCCATCAACAGGAGTAGATTTTTCCACTTGGAATTTGTATTCAATTTGTCCTTTGCTACAAGCACAAAATCCCTTTTTAGAGTCAAGTTTACAGCATACATTCACACACTCTGTAAATAAGCCTATGCATTCCCAGCTTCTGGGTGTGGGTGTCTGTTTTTGAATTCAGTTGTTACAAAAATTCATGCTGTGTAAAGAAGATCAGTTTCTCAGGCAGCTCCATCAAGACTCCCTTGCCACTGTGTCCTTCTTATTGTCACTCATGTTTGCCAGCTCTTCATGCTGAGATGCAATACACGCAAGGATGCAGGGTGCTGCCAGTAACATTCACACTGATGTCCCTGCTTTGGAAATATTGCAAAATAAAACAGTTCTTCTGTTCATCATTCATTGAAAATGGTGTAATATCCCACACTGCTTCAGTTCTGAGAGGTTTAGAAAGAAGGAAAGAAACAACCTCACCAGTGAGTTTGAAGCTCGTGTTTCTCACATTCAGGTCTTTGAAAGGGATTATTATGCCAAATCTATAAGAGAGGATTTAAATGAGAAGAGGATGCAGTAGTCTCAGATCAGTTGGAATGATGACCATGGTAGGATGGCTTTTCTTAATCCAAAGTTTCATACAGCAAGATCACAGTTGTTGTGGTGTTGCCCAGACAAAACATCTGCTGAGATAACTCCAGCTTCTTTCACATAATCCCAGCAGTTTAAGTAGAAAATACCAGAAGCTTCTGCTATTAAAAATATGCTCTGTACAAATTAAGTGGCTTACAGAAATGTGTCTCCTTTTAAATAATACAGAGGACTAATATTAATCTGACTGCAGCTCCTCACAGAAAAGCCTGGAAAAGCTCCTACATTACCACTCCACAGTGAAGCTCATTTTGATATGGAAAAAATGTAACAAAAGTATGCAGAAATGCCACTTCTGAAGTCAGCATTCTCAGATATCTGTGTTGAACATCACCACGCTCAATGGTGACATTGTCAAAGCTCAAAAGAACACTACTGAAGCACTTTACATAGTTTTAAAAGCAGTCTCCTCCTCACTGATAAGATTAAAATTATTTAGATGAACCATCTCTGCTGGACCAAGAGAAAGATTGCTATGTATCTTATTTTTATTTACTAGACAGAGGACAGTTTCGTAATATAACTTCTTGATGGCAGCTTTTTTTCACATGTTACTGAATCACCTTTAAGAAAACAGCTTGTCTTCCAAACTCAAATTTGCCACTGGGGGAGTGTTTTGCTGTTGCTTCGAAAACTATTTCTGGAGAACTGAACTGAAACTGAATGTAAGTGAAAAAAATTCACTTCCTATGTCCAGAAATACAGTTGTTTACATAAATCGCCAAATAGAGAACATGAATACCTAGATGTCTGAGCTAAAGGGTTTAATCCATATTGGGTTCAGTTTTACTGTCGTACTCAGGAGCAGAACTGACATTGCACTTCATGAAAATGTCTAATGTGACAGGTACAAAGTGACTCTGGAAGTATACAACATTATTTCAGGCCCTAGTACCACGAGCCTCTTCTCCCTGCAGCCTCTCCCATGCCAGAGATGGCTGAAAGGATGTGTGCAGTCCCCACCCATTCCCCTGCTAATTCTACATTTTTAATTGCACAGCAGATCAATCTGGTTTGGAATAAACTGGTGGGTTTTAGTTTAAAGTGAATTTGGCTGAAAACGAGCAATCTTTTTCTGCAGAAATGATAGAATTTCTTACAGATTCTAAGTGGCTCTGTGTGTTCTGTGAAAATATATAATGGACAAAATAATTAATCACAGTTTTTGTTGTATGTAAGTAAAATTACTACTAACTGCCAATCTTTGAGTGCCATGAGTGGAAACAACCCTATTGGCTACCATTTAATCTACCCTGTGATTCTGCATCCTTGTCTGTGCATGGCAGTAGTTGCTCTACTTAGATGCTGGTCTTCATGACCATGTCAGAACTAACAAATAATATGGGCAAAGGGCTCTTGAAAAAATGATCTTTTGTCCCAAAGCAGGGTGACTTTACCCAGTGTGTTGGGCACCTGGATGGGCACGAGATGCTTACCAGGTGCTCTGTCACTTCTCTCCTGAGGTGGACAGGAGACAGAAAATATAACAAAAGATTAATGGGTCATGATAAGGGCAGGGAGAGATCACTCACCAGTTCCTGTCATGGGCAACACAGACCTGGGGAAATTAATTTAATTTATTTTATTGTAAGTCAAATCAGAGTAGGGTAATGTCAACTAAAATCAAATCTCAAAAAACATCTTCCATTCCCTGCTCTCCCCCTCTTCTTCCCAGGCTCAACTTTGTTCCTATTTCTCTACCTCCTCTTTCCCAGTGGTGCAAGGGTACAGGCAATGGTCATTTTATCACTCCTGAGGGGGAAGACACCTCACATTTCTTCCCCTGCACCAGCAGGGGGTCTCTCCCTTGGGAGACAATCCTCCATGAATTTTCCAGTGGAAGTGCTTCCTACAGGCTGCAGTCCTTCATGCACTGCTTCGGTGCGGGTCCCCATGGGGTCACAAGTCCTGACAACAAACCTGCTCCAGCATGGGCTCCTCTCTCTGTGGGGTCACAGATCCTGCCAGGAGCCTGTTCCTGGAAAGGGCTTCCATGGCTCACAGCCTCTTTTGTGCATCCCCCCGCTCCAGTGTGGGTCCCCTCCACGGGCTGCAGGTGGATCTCATCTGCCTCACCATGCTCGGCACCAGAGGCTGCAGGGGAGCCTCAGCTCTGGCATCAGCAACACCTCCTGCTCCTCCTGCTCCTCCTGCTCCTCCTGCTCCTCCTGCTCCTCCTGCTCCTCCTCCTCCTCCTCCTCCTCTTCTTTCACTGACCTTGGGGTCTGCAGGGTTATTGCCCTCCTGTATTCTCCCTCCTACCTCTGGCTGCAATTCTGCAGAAGTTTTTTTGCCCCTTACCAAATCCCTTATTTGATAAGGGGCTACCCCTGCCACTGATGAGCCTGGCCTTGGCCTTGGCCAGCAGTGGGTCCATCTGAGCTGGCTGTCATTGGCTCTGTTGGACAGGGGGGAAAGCTTCTAGCATCTTCTCACAGCAACCACCCCTGCAGCAGTCCCACTACCAAAACCTTACCATGCAAACCAGATACACCCAGAGTGCCCACTGGGAGCCTTATCTGGGAATGTGCAGCTTGAATGTGCTGAAGCTGTTCCATGAAGCATGCTTAATAACTAAAGAAGAGAGAAGGCCCTCCAGAGGGTGCTTCCCTTGTGTCTGGCTGTGTCTGGCACTCTAGGTGTAGCCTGGAGGACCTGAAACCAAAATTTCTCCCTGCTGAGCAAAGCTGGATGAAAGAACAAGTACATAACCTGTAGCATGGCTTGCCACCTGCTCCCTTAGAAAATTTGGGTTCTAATTTTACTTCCATTAGAATCTGCTCAGACTTACAGAGGACATGTTTTTCATTAAGCCATTTATTAATGTTATTGATTTTGAAGTTCTTAGTTGTTTGAAAGCACTGTCTTAGTTGGTTCACAAATAACAGAGACATTACAATGTGAGCATTAACTTTTATTTTGAACCTTTATATTACGTACAGAGACCTTCAGATTATATAGGTGTGTACCTATGGGGATGCTGAATAGTGTTATCAGACAATCTGCTATCCCTCCCATTCTATGCTCTAGCTGTGGAGCAAAGTACTTGCATTTAATATTGATAACATGGTATTAAAAAGACTGGTTTTAGAGGCTTCAACGTGTTTCTTAAAAACTAAATTATGCTTTATTTTAAAGAGACAACAAAGAAATAGCAGTGTGTCCTGTTTTTAGCTAAGGTAGAATTAATTTTCTTCAGAGTAGCTGGAAAGGGGCTGTGTTTTGGATTTGTGCTGGAAATACTGGTAACAACAGGGATGTTTTAGTCATTGCTGAGCAGTGCTTGGACAGAGCCAAGGCCTTTTCTGCTCCTTATGCCACCCCACCAGTGAGGAGGTGTCATGGGTTGACCCTGGCACAGTGCCAGCGCCCCCATGAAAGGTGGATTTTCCAAAATGGTTACCGTGAGATGTGACCCAGGAACAGAACAAAACAGGCTCCAACTTGGGAATGGAGGGAAAAAAAAAAAACATTTTATTAATCTACATAGACACAAAAGGGGAAAAGGGAAAAACTACACACAACAATCCACAATAGAACATCTTCAAAAACACTTCTCCTCCCCCCACCTCTCCAAACAAACAAATCCCCTCTAACACATCAATTCTCAGTCCAATACCCTCCTTCACACACACTCTCCCCAGTTCATCAGGAGAGAGGAGTCTTCCTCTCACACCATGGGCCTCCCCAGGAAAACACTGTAAAGTCCCCAGTGCTTCCACGTCACACACTGCAGCCGCCCGAAGAAAATCTGTAGCGGTGACCATCTTCCTTCCATGTCCAGCGCTCTCACCACTGTCCATGGATCCAAACTGCTCCTTAGGTCCTTTTAAGAATGCTTTGCCCAGTTCCAAGAAGTGGCCGCCTCTCACCATTTGGGACACCTGTCCCCCCCATATTATTTCCCCTGGGGCCTGGGGTTCTCAGGAACAGAGATCCTTCGCTGGAGGCAGAGGGCTCCACCACACCCTCCCCCTCAGTCTCTGTTCTCTCCGCTTCTCTTCGTGGCCTTGTCACTCCTGGCTTCTAGCCAACCGCCTCCCCCAAGGAGCAGTCTCTGTATTATCAGAAGAACTTGGTTTCGCCCGTGGCTGTGTAAGAGAAAAGTCCAGCCAAAGCCACTCCACTCATCTCCTCCACCTAGGGCACTCTCATCTGCAAGCATTCCTTCACCTAATCAAACTTCTTCTTCTTTCCCATCCTCTTTCCCCTCTCACTTCTCAGCTGGGGAGGATCAGTGTTTTTAAAGCTTCCAAAGGTTCAAAAAGGTTACAAGCTCGGCCCAGTCTGCTGGCGGCTGGGCACCTCGCCCCCCCCACTTTCTCCTCCTGGCTGTGCTCCCGGCACAAGATAACAAATTTCCAGCCTGCACAGTCTCTGTCATTCTCTCTCCCAGGGGGGCTGCCCAAACCATCCCAGGACTCCTCCACCCCTGCACCTTGCCGGGGCTCCGGCCTTCCTTCCCAGGCCGCATGGCCTCCCCTCCCCCGCCCAGACACAGCTGGGCAGGGGAGAGGTCAGAGCAACTCACCGGCCGGACTCCAAAGAGGAAGGTCTTCTCTAAATCCTCTGCTTTTTAACCCACTGAGTGTGTTCTCGGAGGCGTACCCAAATCCTCAGTGGCCACACCAAATGCCAATTTCACATCTGGCCACTGATTGGTTTGACCATAACTTTCCAAAAAAAAACCTCACTTCCGGGTCAAACCATGACAGGAGGCTGGGGGGGCACAAGGACTCAGGAGGGGACACAGCCAGGACAGGTGATGGCAGCTACCTCAGAGACATCCCATACCACATGGCATCATGCCCAGCATGTAAAGCTGGGGGAAGAAGAAGGAAGGGAAGGGAGCTTTGGAGTGATGGGATTTGTTTTTCCAAGTTACCCATGACAGGGTCCTGCTCTCCTGAGGATGGCTGAACACCCGCCTGCCCATGGGAACTGAGGGATGAATTGTTTGGTTTGCTTTGCTTGCATGTGAGACTTTTGCTTTACCTGTTAAACCGTCTCCATCTCAACCCACAAGTTTTCTCACTTTTAGCCTTCCAGTTCTCTTCCCCATCCCACTGGGGAAAAGTGAGTGAGGGAGTGGATGTGGGGCTTTGTTGCCAGCTGGAGTTAAACCACAACACAGTGGCAAAGAAAATATCCCTAGGGAAGCATGTGCATGAAGTTCCAGATGGAATTGAGAAAGGCAAAATGCAGCTGTCACAGTCTCACACAAAGGGACTTGATACAGTGATATATTTCTCATCTTGATAGCTATTGCCAGACTTCACTTTGTTCCTCTACACAATTTGTTTCTCCAAGAAAGCCCAGGCATGAGCAGAGCAGCTATTGTGCCAACACAGAACAGAAAGACAGCGTTCATCCCAAGAGGTTGAAGATGGGATCTAAAATATAAGCATCTATTTATTTAGGCAGGATGTAAAGAGGCAAAACACAAATGCCTGCTTTTCCTTGAAACACTTCCTTAGGGACCCAAAGCTGGCTGAGGCACACCTCTGACCTGTATTACATGCTTTTACAAACTGGCTGATAAGTATCAGCCATAGACACTTCAGCACGTCTTGCTAGAGTTCCACACCAAGACCTTGTTTGTTCAACAGCTCATACATGCCCTTTGTGCCCCCAAATTGTCTTTACTCGGGTAATTACTTTCATTATGAAAAGCTAAGCATGGTATTTTTTTCACGTTAAATCTATGCATTCACTTGTCAGGTGGGTCAACAACAAAAGAAGGTTATGCATGTACAATAATTGGTTTTTGCAGGTGAGCCATGCCCTTGATTTTCTTCTGAATGTAGATTTTACTTCAAATATTTTGCTCAGGTTCCTTTGTGCTTTTTTCTGCTACCTGCTGTTAGAGTTAAAAACTCAAATTTTCTTTGATTTACGTTGTAAACAGACAGGTTAGAATAAAGGAAAGCATTGGGAGACACCAAATGAGCCAGCTTTCTGTCACTCTTTTCAGGCTGATTACAAGTCTCACACTGTGCTATGCGCCCTTGGAGTATTTTACAAAAGATTTAAAATCCGTTGAAAAGGTAAATGAAATTCATCCTGGAAAAAAAAAAAAAAAGAAAGAAAAGAAAGGAACATTTTTTTGACAGTCTTTGTTCTACCCAGATAAGCTACTGCTTTGGTATTGTTTACAGCCTCCATGCACAGTGAAGCATGCTGGCATTCCGAATAGCTTTAATACAGCATCACTGAACTTGTGAAACATCCTAGCCTGCATCAGGCTTTGCCATGTTGGAGTCACACTCCTCTCCAAATGGTTGTTGCTGCTTAGTGATTAAGGAAAAAAAAAAAAAAAAGTAGTTTTTTCAGCCTTCTCACAAAGCTTGTATATTATGGTATGAAAAGTCTCATTAAAAAATAGGACTCTAACCATCTTTCATTTCCCAGAGTTTAGGACTCAAAAAACCCAGGAGTGCTACAAAATGTGTTAATACAATTTTAATCTCTGGTTTCTTTTAATCTTCCACATATCTGAGGTAGAATTGCTTCTCCAGAAGAATAAAGTATTCAAGTACATATTTTGTGTTTTCCCTGCTGTGTTAATGAAACCGGGCAGGTTCTAAGGAAATTGAATTAGTCTCATCTTTAAATATTCATTAATTTATACAGGAGGACTGGAAAATTGGTCACTAGCTATTCAGTAAATAGCACTCTCAAATTGGCTGTCCCTATAATTGCTATGATTTTTTTTAATAACATTGATTTCTTTGTGCAGTGAAATAACATATTGATACAAGCACATTCAGCACCATTAGTATGATTATTGTTCAGCTGTTTTCTGTAGGGCTCCTGCTTAAAAAAAGGATAGATTGAAACGACCTTGTACATATTTTGTGAAGATATTAAATAATATTTCTCTATCAAACTGGTAGCAAACCTCAGGGAGCCCACAGCCATAAACACTGTAAAGTTGAAAACACAAACAATGTAAGCAATGCACCTTATGCTCTTATTTAGTTGCTTTTTAAAATGTGACCTATATTGAGTATACCTATATCACAGGCCAGACATATTTCTGTCCTGGAGTTCCTGGACAGAAGTTTATGAACATGCCCACAGAGCCTGCAATGACCAGGGTGTTCCCAGGCTGCACATCTGCTGCTCAAGTGACAAGCATTTGCAAAGTCTGAGGTCTCCTCCATGTGCTGGGCTTACTGAGGAAGCACTCACCACCTATCCAAAAAATGAGCTGTATTCTCTCAGTTGGCCCCTCACCTTTCAAGCACCAAAGAGCTGAGCTGTGTATGTGTAAGGTACACTTATGAGCAATTTGGGGAGGTGCCTGTCCAATTTTTTACTTAGCTGGCTCTTTGTTGGTCACTGGCTGCTTTCATACAATGATGAATGATACTGTCCAGTATGCTAAAGGGAAATTTCAGAAGACAAATGAGAAAGACAAATGAAAGTGACAAAAATAATCCTATTTCCTAACCTTTACAGGAACACACTACTAGTGAAAAGAAAGGAAAGAGGAATGTATACATTCCATTATTATATTTTCTTTTCTCTATATTGTACATATTGTGGTCAGCTCCATCTACCCACAACAGCTCCTTCAAGTTCTTGCATAGGAATGTGAACCTTCTTTAAAAGCAACTTTGAACAAGTTGGGAATGGAGGATGTAGCTGAAGCTGAGAAGAAGGTGGGGATTTTGGATGGTTTAGGTTTTGTCCCTGCTTATCATCATCCAACTCTGTTGTGGCTGGCAATAACTTAAATTGATCTTCCCCATGGTCAGTCTGTTTTGCCCATGATAGTAAATAGTGAACAATTTTCCTGTCCTTAGCCCCATGACATTATTTTCCCTCCTATCTTGTTGAGGACTGGGGAGTGAGAGTGGGGCTGGTTCGGTGTCTATCAGCTGGCCAAGGTCAACCCATCAGATAGGGGTGTGGAGAAAATACAGGATCCTCAGTCAGCTAGATATTTACTACAGGGGATAAAAACATACCCTAACAGCTCCACCTCTTTTTAACTAACTCTCCTAATCCCTTGCCTCACCTCCCCTACATGTTTGTTTATGTTCATGGAAGCAGTGCTTCCATGAATATTCATTTCCTTCTTGTGCTTAGAGTTCTGTTGATGAAGACGTAGCCTGGTAATGTTTTGAGATGCCACCATCTGCCTCAGCTGAAGAATAGTGCTGCAAAGCAGTGTGGAACCTGAAGGTAAAACAAAGCCTCCCAGGTATCTGTGGAAACAGGCAAACCAAGGGGACAATTCATTTCCACAAGCAAAAGGCAATTATCCAGGTCTGGAACTCAGGTAAATGTAGCAGGTCATGGCATTTTGTTTGTGAAAACACCACAAAAACTCCTTCCTTGCTGCTAGGGGCTTTCCATGTGACAGGCTGCCCACATGGCAATAGATAAAAGGCCAGTGCTTTAGGAGTCAGTGAAGATTCAGAATGCTGCATTTTTGCAATATCTAGCACAAGTGAAGACTAGGTGATTCCTTTCTTCTTTGGAACTCTCCAAGTATAGTTTGAAGCATTTGCAGACTCCTACAATGTTTTTTCATTCAATTTGTCTTCTTTCAGTTAACAGTGTGAGTGTGTTTAATATTTCTTTGCAAGTTATATTTTCAGCCGTCTCAGCACTCTTATTGCTCCACATCATCCTCAAAGCTGAGTACAAAACCTTGGCTTGAGACCTCTAGGTTATCCTTTCAGCATTATTCAGTGTTATTAAGGTTCACTTACTGTAGCTCTACAAATCTGTTCATATGACCTATCACTAAATTACCTGTGCTCACAGTTTCCTTCATGCTTCTATGAAGGTAGATCTGCTTATTTTTGCTTGTCCTCATATCCTAGTTTCATGGAATAATTCCATTTAGAAGGGACCTTGGGGCTGTTCAGCCTCTGCAAAGAGCCTGTCCATCTCTTGCTCACTCGTCCTGACAGTGTGCAGCTGCTCACCTCCTCTGCAACTCCTTTGCCTGCCAAAGCTCCTGCTGCATGTCCTGCCACAAGGACACCGCCACTGTCCCCAACCTGAGCCCCAGGGCAGCAACCAGGCACTGCCTGGTGCTGTGTCTGAGACTTGGCATCCTTGGTTTTGTGGCATCCTCCCACACAACTCCACCTGGAATGAGGTCTCCAGTTGCTGAGGGCCAGGCTTCCTCCCAGGTGGGAGACCACATCCCATGGTGCTTCACCACTGTCTCGGGATTATGTATATAAAACCTTTTTGGTTTTGGCTGTGTATACACCCCATTCATATGTTTTGGTTCTTCCAGTTATCTAAAGAAGGCTTTTTCTACTTCTTCCTGCTCGGCTGGGCTGTAGCAGACACCGATCACAATGTCATCCATGATGATCTACCTTCTAACTCTGAGCCATAAGCTTTTCACCCAGCTCATCGCCCTCCCCAAGGCAGAGACAGCTGCACCCTCCTTGCTCTCTCATACAAAGGCAACTCTCAGTTGTTCTGATTTCCCAGAAAATGAAGGAGGTCCTGCCCCACCATGCTGTCACGTACACTGACCTTATTTGTGTGTGTACCATTAGGATGGCCCCATTTCTTCGCCTTTCTGCCTTGTGTTGGATGTAAGATCTGTCATCCATCTGTCATCTGTATCACCCCACATCCCTTCCTTGCCAATCGCTTCCTCACTTTATTGTAAGCCATCATCACCTCTCCTCTCCATCACTTCTAGTATAAAGCTTCTCTTCCCCAGGTTGGCCAGCACATTGGCAAAGACCTTTTTTCCCTGTTTGGTCAGAGGAATCAAATATCTTCCCAGAATTTCTTCTTGATCATCAGAAAGGCTTCCAAGGTCTTGAAGACAAATCTTTATTGTTGCCACCAGCTACAGTGGACCACCCTTGTGGACATATAGAATTCCTCCACTCTGCCTGAAGACCCTCCCCTCACTGATGGTGCCAAGAATACCCTGTTTTTGCCTCTGCACCCTTGGCTAGCACCCTTGGATCCATGTAGTGAGGCTTGATATGCCCCATGTCTCCGCTGACCTCACTGCTGCCCTCAGGGAGGAGCAGTGGTAGGAGATAGTCCCAAAGCTGACAAGATTGGGAGCCTCTCACCAACACCCTAGAGAAAAAGTCCCCAGCAAACCTCCTCTAATTAACTTGCAGCTTTATCTTGAGGGAGCTCCCAGCAGTCTCCCTAAGATCCCAGGATTTCACACATCTCAAAGCTGAAGGCAGCACCTGCTGTTGGCTGCTTGTGTTACCTGTGCTGTCAGGTGTCTCCTGCTCTGGCTCCCTGGCAGTGCACAAGGATGAAGGCAGGAGATTTGCACCTCTGAGGCCTTTGGGGCAGTAAGAGCAGACTGGGTGGCAGGGTCTTTGTCCTCACAGTGAGGGTCAGGCTTGGCTCTGCAGCAGGGCTGGCCCCATCTTTACCGCAGATCAGGGGAAGAGCCAGACCCCATAGGAAAGGAGAAGAGTTGGGGGTTTTTTTGTGAGCCTTTTCTTTCATTTTTCATGACCTTTTTTGAATAAAAAGTTACTATTTTTCTTCCCAGTTCCATTTTGTTTTGAATGGTTGGCAATCTTTGTTGGTACCTGTCTAAAGGAAAAGGATACCCTGATGAGGAGGGGAAATGTATCAACAATAAGCTCATGTGCCATCATGTCCAATATGCTTTTCATTTTGTGCAAATGTAGGTAAGAACCTCCTGCCTTCAAGGCCTGACTGAAATCAGAAAGGAAAACCAAAAAACTGTGAAGACTTTAACCTCTTTCCATGATAGAATTGAAAGAACAGATGAAGAACAAATGCATAATACAGGTCAAAGTTTTGAAAAGAGGTAAACAAACTGGAAAAGTGTGGAGGAGATAATTCTGGACTTACTGCATTTAAGTACAGACTCTGTTTGGGATACCACTGATCTCAGAAGGCCTGTTTAGTGAAATGAAACACAGCCAGCCAAGTGCTTGGCTTAGCCTCTGTACTTTTCAAAACACCAGGAGGTACCTCAAGTAAACAAAAATTCAATCAGTGGCTTTCCTACAGCCCAGGAAAAAGTTTTTAAAAGACGACAATTCTGAAAACCTGAATGCAGAAAGCCCTGGGCTGGCTGTTGGTCTGTGAGGTAGTTATGATAGTATTGCCTGATTTAGACATAAACAATTGAAGAGATAACCTTATTTTTACATTGAAAAAATTATATCAGATGTGACTAATTGAAGACTAGAGTCAGGGAAGTGCTTAGAGGCACAGTAATTGTTCTTGTCTGATCAGAAAGATCAAAAAAGAATCCCTTAGAGAGATAAATTAAAAAATAAGATTCTTGTGGCATATTGATCATAAGACTGATTTTTTCTGGACATGCCTGGACCGTATGCTGAATGTGTTTAAACACAATCTTGTTACCAACGATCTGAAGGATTTATTCTCTTAACTACACATCTTGTCTATATAATGGCCACGTTTCCATTTGTCTGCTCAACAGCAGCACTTAAAATAAAAAGATACAACTCTTCTATTCTTTCAGGAATAGTGGATGTGCTATCTGCCTGTGGAATATCTGCGTTTATAGGAATTTCAGTGTTATGGATCTGAGTGAATGTTTGTTAACAATGATTTTCAATTGAATAATTTTGTTTCAAGACCACATTGACCCTCTATTTAAGGGCTGAGGACACATAAAGACCCACTCACTCAGACACTGAGTCTCCTGTGGCATCAAGCCCAGACTACTGAGGTGAAGGAGTGGGAGACCTTTGGGAAGCCCAGCACAGCTGGCTGGGCTAGCACCAGCCTGCCCTCTTCATCCTCTGAAACCTGTCACAAGTCAGGACCTGTGCCTGGGAATGTCCGAGCTGCTGCTGGAAACTGGGGCACTGCTTGAGCTTGTCTGATCAGGAAGAACAGAAGATGCTGCCATCCACTTTATCTTTCCCTCTGTCTGCACATGCCAGCACTTCTGAAACAGGACCATTTTTTCCCTCCTGCCACAAAATGCAATACTAAGTGAATAAACTTAGAGTTTTGTGATGGAGCATTGTTCAAAACTCCCTTGGGAAATTCATCATAAAGGAACTTCTTTAGTATTATACAGCCTTATTCAGGAAAAGCTTCTGGGAGGGACAGATCCTGGTATGTGCACACGAGGCATTCAGAGCAGGAGGTGTCCTGTGTCTGGGAGAACAGCTGGGATTCCCTTCTTTAATGTGTGCCTCAAGATTTGCTATTTTTTCAGCCACAATGAGATTTCACCAGAGGGACATAAAAACTGGTAAAATGGATTAAGTCAATGTCAGGCTGAAAAATTCCCAGTGCTCCCTCTTGAAGTGGAAGAGTGATATCACTCAGTAAGGGAAGGGAGATTTGAAAATGCTGTGTCTCTACAAGCACTCCTGCTCTGTCAGGGCTCTTCTATCACCTCGAGAAAGGGATGCCCAATACGTACCCACACGAAGCACTCATTTCAACACAGCATTTCTCTCTCACAATGGATTTCAAATCTACTGTGCAGGCAGCTGCTTTGAGTGGCTGAACCTGTCTGAACCTTGGAGAAGAGTGAATGTTTCACATAGGCGGTGCTTTCTGACCTCTTGCTGTTCCTCTAGCTGAAGTCTCCCATAAGAGTGAACAGTCTTGCTTTTTTAATGGATGCACAGCCAGCTCACCCCATGCTGAGAGAGCTGGCAGAAACAGCTGAGTTTCCTTCTTTGCTTCTTGATTTAACTTCACCATGGTGCCTGAGTTAGAAACACAAACTTGTCCTCTTAACACACTAGTTACTGAGCAGTCTCAGTGTTGAGGATATTTCTGTCCAGGTTGCAGGCTTTTCTAGAGGGTATCTTGTTAATATCTGGCCAGTGCCAGATCTTTTCATTCCTCTCTGCTGTTGCTTTTATTCTGCTAACTAAGGACAGCAAAGCCAATGCCACTCTCTGTCCTTTTGCTTTTGAGGCATTGCAGTCAGCCCAAGCAAAACATGAGGTGTATTTTTGTCTGCTAGGCACTCTGTCTTCTCTGGCATTCATGTCTCACTACACTATTCCTCAGCCTAACAGGTTTTGTAAATTGATGCCCTACAAATACTAGTCAATCCCAGAAAAGGAAGGAGGGAGGGAAGGAAGGAGGTAAGGAAGGAGGTAAGGAGGGGAGGGAGGGAGGGAAGGAAGGAGGGAAGGAGGGAAGGAGGGAAGGAGGGAGGGAAGGAGGGAAGGAGGGAAGGAGGGAAGGAGGGAAGGAGGGAAGGAGGGAAGGAGGGAAGGAGGGAAGGAGGGAAGGAGGGAAGGAAGGAAGGAAGGAAGGAAGGAAGGAAGGAAGGAAGGAAGGAAGGAAGGAAGGAAGGAAGGAAGGAAGGAAGGAAGGAAGGAAGGAAGGAAGGAAGGAAGGAAGGAAGGAAGGAAGGAAGGAAGGAAGGAAGGAAGGAAGGAAGGAAGGAAGGAAGGAAGGAAGGAAGGAAGGAAGGAAGGAAGGAAGGAAGGAAGGAAGGAAGGAAGGAAGGAAGGAAGGAAGGAAGGAAGGAAGGAAGGAAGGAAGGAAGGAAGGAAGGAAGGAAGGAAGGAAGGAAGGAAGGAAGGAAGGAAGGAAGGAAGGAAGGAAGGAAGGAAGGAAGGAAGGAAGGAAGGAAGGAAGGAAGGAAGGAAGGAAGGAAGGAAGGAAGGAAGGAAGGAAGGAAGGAAGGAAGGAAGGAAGGAAGGAAGGAAGGAAGGAAGGAAGGAAGGAAGGAAGGAAGGAAGGAAGGAAGGAAGGAAGGAAGGAAGGAAGGAAGGAAGGAAGGAAGGAAGGAAGGAAGGAAGGAAGGAAGGAAGGAAGGAAGGAAGGAAGGAAGGAAGGAAGGAAGGAAGGAAGGAAGGAAGGAAGGAAGGAAGGAAGGAAGGAAGGAAGGAAGGAAGGAAGGAAGGAAGGAAGGAAGGAAGGAAGGAAGGAAGGAAGGAAGGAAGGAAGGAAGGAAGGAAGGAAGGAAGGAAGGAAGGAAGGAAGGAAGGAAGGAAGGAAGGAAGGAAGGAAGGAAGGAAGGAAGGAGACTTGAAGTTTTAAGCTTTTCTAAAGCCCCTCTAGAAGTAAAAACATTTAAAAGTAAAAGCAAGACTGGTTGAACTTTCATATAATTACCAGATTGTGGTATCAGAAGACGAATAATTTATCCTTTGGCTGAACTGAAAAAAAGGAAAAAAAACATGTTATCCCATTTCACAGATGAAGAACAGAAACATAAAAGCCTAAACTCTTCCTGTCCCAGTTTGAGCTTCCAACTGGGACAGCTGTGCTAGGAGCAGCAGTGTTTCCTTTGGCATTCATGGAGCAAAACAGGTACCTCAGAGAACAGTTTCCTAAAGCAGCAATCATGGTACTTACACAAATATGCTCAACACTGGCAACACACTGTTTTCACAATCGCACATAAGAATCCCAAAACCACAAACTGTCTCAAACTGTCTCAAATCGGAAGACTTAAAAGAATGCACTCAGGGGTTTTTCCATTTTCTGCAGCTCTTAGGCAGAGGTGGGTCACAGATTTTCTTAACCATAAGACTCAAAAAGAATTTTTTCAACTGTAAGATTCTGGAGTAGTCTGACATTTACCGATATTAAAGATTTCAGGAAAAAATGATGGGCCTCTCACAAGCTTCACACAAGACTAAGGACGGAGAGCTGGCAACTTTATATTTCCCCTCTCCAAATGATAGATTTGAAATGCCAGTTCTCCAGCAGGGCTTCCCTTGCCTGACTGGAAGTGTTTCTGTTGTTGTTTCACGTAGCCAGCCTGCCCAATGAAGTGGCACTGCCTGGCTGGCTGGCTGGTGTCAGAGGCTGCCGCTGCCACGTGCTCCTGCCAAGGCTCCACACACAATCCGCTCCTTTGAAAAGCCAGCTCATTTCCATTTGCAGCCAGCTCTATTCATATTCCTCTCAGAGTTAGTGACAATAAATATTATAAAATCACACAGATCCAGATGGTGTGGGTTGGAGTTGCCAGCTGTTCTACCACTTGTGAATTGCCTCTCTTGTCCTGCAGCTTGGCTTCCAGAGAAAGCATCTCATCAGTTTCCTACGGCCTCATTGCATTTCTTTACAAGCCATCTCCATCCTGAGATATTTTCAACTTTCACTGTAGATATATATAAAGGAGAGAGAGGCAAAGCAAATTGGAGACAGAAAAATCAAAGAATCCTTTACCTCAGAAATTGAGGATTATTTTTCAAATAATGACCTTAACCTCTCAACAGCTTCCCAGTTTTCAGCCATGAAAAGAGACCACTTCAAGGGTTCAGCTCATTTTCTGTAATTCTCTCTCACAGGAGACTTACATCTGAAAGAGAAGCAAAGGTTCTCTTATCTTGCCCATAGTTATCCTTGCAAAATCAAGAGGAAAACAGTGCCAAATGACCACAGAAATTGAAATGCTGACATGACCTGTGTGAACAGCACTGTGTAAATCCAAACATTGTGACAACTATCTTGTTTTTCTGCTCTGAGTTTTCCCATGAGTTTTGGCTCTTGGAGCCTGGGGTGGTATCTGCAGGCCCAATGCAGTCTGCAGCTGAGTGGAGCCACCATCCAAATGATTACCAGGGCTGGGAGAAAGGCTGTCACACAGCAATGGTTAACGGGACTGGCACTAATATAGATGTGAACACACACGACTGTCACTGCTTTCATCCTCATATTGAGACTTTTTGTTAAAAGGAATGTAGACAAGAGTGAGTAGAAGGCAAGGGAGGTGGGGTCAAGCCCAAAGTCAAGGAGCAAGGTAAAGGAAAGCTCAAATTTTCCCAGTAAGAATAGGGAAAGAGAAAGCCTGAGGCCAGAGGTGTGAGTAAAGCCACCAGCCATGGGCCATGATGTAAGTCAGCAGGCTCTGGGGCTGTGGTGCCAGAAGGGAGCAGGCACCAGTAGTGATGCAGATGCTCACAGCCACTGCTCTGGCTGGTGCCATGGTCTGGGGCTGTGATGGTGGGACAAGGGTGTTTGAGGAGGAAAAAATGTTCTCAGGGGCTCTCCACTCTGGTGTCTGAGGCATCAGAGTGTTTTACAAGCAGTCTATCTCATTATATTTGCAGCAAACACTATTCAATTTCTGTGTTTAATTTCGTCTTTCCCTTGCCTAGTCTCCAAATAACAAAAAAAAAAAATCCAATAGTGAAGAGGCAGGTTCAGACCAGCCATGAGCCAAGCCATCCTGTTAGGCTCAGTGAGGAGCATGCTTGGGCACAAGTCAAGCCCAACCAGGAATCTGTGCCTGAGCTTAATCCCAGCTCCAGTGGAGGTGGCCAAGGTGGCCACCAAGGGGTCTCATGGTTTTCTTGCCCAGCTCTTTTTGCAGAGGTGTGATCCCACAGTACAGTGCTGCAATGGGTCAGGGCTGCATTGAACACAGACAACCAAACCCCTCCTGGAATACTGCAGAGACTGTTGGTGCATTCAGCACCAAAATAATAAAGAATCATAAGGATGCTTGTTCCATTAGGGTTTACAAGTTTCCACCCTTGCAGAAATCCTGCTCAAGGTAGGCTCAGGACTTTTGAATAAAGCCTTTAAATTCAAGTTAGAGGAAAGTAAAACTATATTTGTAGATCCATAAATGCATCAGAGATTGAATGCAACATAAGCCTCTTGAAACACTCATAATTTCTACTTATCTCCATGCCAATGGCATCCAATCAGTTCTGGATGAGAAAGAGAGTAGGAGAGAAGGGGAGTGCCCACCTCTAGTCTATACACACCCCATCTCACAATGGCATGAAAGCTCCTCTTCTCATTCTCAACCTGGTCCTTAAAAAATATCCTTGGGTCAGAAACTCTCCAATTCAATACACTCCTTTCTGTGTCTGCTCTCTCAACATCCCTCTGTGCAGAACCTCGAAATGTTTCATTAATTCCCAGCTGCCTCCTGATGCTGGAATTTTACCATCAGAGACTGCCCACAAGTGGGATATCAGGGATGCTGGAAACATTTCACTTTATAGATAAGATAATTTAGGGTTAGGCAACCATCAAACTGGAGTTATCTGGTCACAAATTTCACATTTGAGATGACGTTTTTAAAATTCTATATTTTAATTTTATACTAAAGGATTCAGTCAGCAAAATCCTAGTTTTACCTTTGCTCGCAGTCTGCTTATACCAAAACACTGGGATTTGTGTAATTTCCCAAATTATTTCTGAAAAAAGTGTATGATGCTCACTGGGATTTACTCAGGTGCCAATGGGAGAGTCGTTTCTGACACAACTTTCATCCCACATCTAATTTCAACAAACATGTCCCAGAGGAGACAGATTCTCTCCAGTAAAGATCCTTGAACTACAGTGTGACTTTTACTATATAAATTTACAATTCTTCTGAGTTTATATTGAAAGATCTTTGCAAAGTTCTTTCCAAACTCTGCCTTGAATTTACCTGGTAGGAGTCCTATTATCTCAGTAGCAGTGCAGCAAATGAGTCAGCAGAGAATGTGCCACTGGGTATGTTACTCAATCATCCCCATCTGCCGTGTTTGGGGACACATCTGAGACAGGCAGCAGCGTTCCCAGCCGTGCCCCAGGGAGGCACTTACGCTAAGAGGGTGTGACTCAGCAACGTTTCTTAATTACCTGATGGTTGCAGGAGACTTCAAGATTGAAATGTTGTCAGCAGCATTTTATCCAAAGTGGTGAAAAGCTTCTAAAAAGCACTTTTGGGACATATTCTTGCCAGTTTGATGGCACTGGGCCGCTATTACCATAAACAAACTCTGATACCTGAGTGTGGCCTTGTGGGAAATTTCATATAAAGCCACAGAAAGGCTCAATTTTGCAACCTCCTACACCTCTGTCCTTAGAAGCAATGTAGTCCCCGTGCAGGCTGGGCCTGGGCTGGGCTCTCCCTTTCCCAGGGGGTTGTGGCCTTCTCTTGCTGCTCCTCAGTGCTGGCAAGGCTGCGCCGCCTGGCACCGGGGTCACGGGTTTGTCACCATCTCTCCCGGTGAACGGAGCTGGGCACCAGGTGTCTGCACGGTCTGAAGGTGGGAAAACAGCCAAGGCCTTGAAAATATGGACAGTGATTGAGTAAAGAGGTCTCAAAACACGTAACAATGCACAGATGGGCTGCTACCTATTGTTTAGACAGGGCAATGTGGAAAGTTGGGAGAAGCTGCCTCTGCTTTGGAAAAGGGAGCAGCAGGTACCTGCTGCAGCCTGGAATGCAGTGTCCCCCCCAGGACCAGGCAGTGTGCAGCCTTGGAAGGAGGTCACATGCTGGGAATTGCCTAAAAATTCAGCCTTATAAAAGGGTCAAATTTGGGGGGGAAGAGGAAAAACCAGATGTTTACTGTAGATATAGCTTTCCTCATTGAAGAGCCGGGTGTGATCACCTCCACAGCAGAGCCTGAGGCCATGCAGGACATGGCCACCAGTACCAGTTACACAGGTCACCTCCGTGGTGCTGGGCACTCACAGGTCCGGGCAGGATCACTGAGAAGTGCCAGCTTTGGGTGCGGGGTGGTGGTGACTGAGGTGGAGTAAGAAGCAACCACCAGAGGGAGGGATGTTGATAATGTGTGCCAACATTACAAAGGGGTTATTTTGACATTTTAAACTGTAAAAAAAAAAAGGTTCCATTATCACAGCATCCTTAAAAGAGAGAAGGAGAAGAATAGAAAGAAACTTATTTTAAGTAGAGTTAAAATACAGGGGTCCATAATAATCTTTTCAAATCTGACTGAAGAATTAGACTGCTTCTGAGTTTCCTCTTGATGCAGAGAAATCCTTCACAGATTTCCTAAGAGCACCTGTTATTAAAGTATCAGCATTAGGTACCTTGTAGTTTTGAACCATGCTATTAAATTTCTGCATTTTCAGCTGACTACAGATCTGCCTACAATGGACTGAGGGTTCCATATAGGACCGAAGATCCCGAGTTCTAATTCTCAGAAGTAATTCAAGGCTCTAATTTCAGCTCCCAGTTTGGATGCTGAGAATTCAAGGCTTCCTTGTATAAGCTTTCAGAGGAAATTGGAGAAATGAAAATGTACAGTTTCTTTTTTTTTCTTTTCTATTCTGAAATTTGAAACAGCTATCACAAAATGTTTACAACCATACATAGTGCTCAATAAATGTCTAAACCTGGAAGGAACTATGCATGAATTATGTCTGATTTATACATTAAATAAAAATAGAAAGAGCCAGTTGAATTTTAAACAATCCCCCACATTCAGTAAGACTAAAATTACAATGTCTATAGAATATTTCCTGCAAAAATGTCTAATGCATTGCATGTACAATATAAAAAATATTTTAAAAGCATTCTGTGAGTTTATCAGTGGGCCTAATCAAACCTTCTTAAATTGGCTTTTCATAGTGAAAAATAGTTTTATTTTTAACCTCACCCCATAAAGTGCAGTCCAAGATTAAACATAAGGAAATATCTGAGCTGCCATTAATTGCTGCAAGTCATTGTTCTTGGAAAGGTCAATAAACTCACAGGGCACACAACAGCCATCAGGAATCAGACCCCAGGGGTGAGGCAGGACAATCCCCACCCCAACCCTGGATCCTGACCAGATCCCTCTGAGAAGGTCAAATCTTCAGCTCATCTCCTTTTGGGGCAATGAAGCCTGCTGGATTACAGCATCTTTGGAGAGGGGGGAGCAGGGCCATGACTGGTCCCAGACTCTGCTGGACTGGCTGCCTGTGCCAGCCAGGAGTGACAGCCTTCCCAGGTGCAGGTAAGGCAGGGCACACCAGTGTTTCTAAAGATCCAATCCACCTGCCCCCACTGAAGAGAGACACTTTTTAAAGAACAGATTTCACAGAGCTGTAGCTCCAGGTCCCTTATAGGTACAGATGAGTCAATAAAGTCATGCTGAAGTTTTGCCTACAATGTAATGCAACTCTGAAGAGATGTGAATGTAACATCCAAAAAGCAATGCCATTACGTGTCTTTATTTAGTTGCAAAATACTTTGGTAGATACTTTTACTGCTTCTTTGGAGGGTTATTTTCAAACTGCAGATACTCTCCAGGCATACTTACTGATTTAACTTTGCAGGGATAATACTTGGCCCTATTAACCCCAGAAAATGACAATATTTAATATTTTTTTCTTCCAGTTTATTACCCAGCCCTGGCAAACAAAGCAAAATAAATCAATTAAAATGTAATTTTAAGAAGAGTATTCCCAGGTATGGTTAGCTAAATCACATTTTTGCAATTAATGTCTTTATAGATGTTTCAGACCTTTCTCAAGATCATAAAAATAAAACATTCTCATCCCAGTTTTATGACACAGCTCTGTTAGAAAAGTATTTGAGTGGAACAATTTCAAAACAAAACTTTGTCGTTTAGCTCCCTAAACCACAGAGGTAGTCGCCATTTATTCTTTGCTGTCTCCACCACCGCTCTGTGCATAACAAAAGCGCTTCCCTTCCCAGCTCACCTTGCACAGACACAAGCACTGCCCCTTTGGTCCCTCCTTGTGTGCTCTCCCCTCCAGTGCAGAACTGAGCTCTGTGTGTCACCATCGCCCCAGCAGCTGGAAATTCCCTAGATCTTATCCCCCAAAATAAAGCAAAGGAAGTGAGTGGATGCCCTGAGAGATACGGGTGGGAGGGACAGAGCAGGCAGCTCCCCTCTCGAGCTGACAGGCTGTGTGGCTCCATGGGTGCCCGCCCCAGGGCTGGGGGAGGCACAGGGCACTGGCTCGCCAGCCCCTTGTTGCACCTCCTCCAGAAGCTGCTCAGGCTCAATTTAACTAAGGGCCAGCTAAATTTGGGGTATCACTTTAGGCTCTTAATCTTGGAATCAGCACCAACAAAACTTCACGAGTGGCTCTGGCACCCAGGAGGGTCTGAGCTCACACAAGAGCAGCACTTTTACTGCAGACTTGCTCGAAGTCTGGAGTTGCAGGTGCTTCAGCCAGCAACATCAGCAAGTGTTTGCACAGAGGCCCCAGCCCTTTTTGGTGCAGTTCATGCTCCCAGGGCAGAGGAGGGTGACTGCCTGACAGCCAGTCTTTGCCAAGGGGCAGAAGAGCCACAGCAGTTGCCTCAGGGAGCTGTAGCTGAGTTTTCTGGGGAGACCAACACACTGACAACCCATGATATTGGCTACGAGTTCAGTGCCCGCCCTGGGTGGCCTGACAACACAGGACTAGGTTTATAGAGCCATCTTAACACCAAGCTTGATTTGAGACACAGACCACAGCCTGACAACACAGGACTAGGTTTATAGAGCCATCTTAACACCAAGCTTGATTTGAGACACAGACCACATGGGAAGTCCTCCTTCAGTGTGAGGCTCCTGTTTCTTCTCCTCTTTGAGAAGAAACATGTGAGATTAGGAAACCCTTTCCAAATCTGCTGGGCTCTTTATAGAGCTTTACACATCTACAATCACACCATGTGACTAACAGCTTACTGCAAAAGCAGAACTGAAGCCATCCAATCCCACAGCTTCAGCACAGCATAAATAAAACCAGCAGGTTAAATGTTTCCCTGATACATTTAAGCAGCAGTAGCCTGGTTTTGACACTACTCCAGACAGTTTATGCCTGCATGATCATAGTGGCTATTTTACTATTTAATGTTAACAGTGTTTTGATAGTATACATTTTTCTTAATTTAAAAAACTAACCATGGACTTTTAGAAAAGCTGACTCTGGGCCTTTCCTCATTCCTCTACTGTCCATGGTCATTTTGCCACTGACAACAAAAAAAGGAGGACCAGAGCCTTTAATTCCCTACTTTTAAGTGTAAATATATTTACAGAAGACTTTACAAACAAGCGCCAAACAGCAATTGCACATTATTAGAGCTACACAATATTTGTACATGTTGCTAAAACAATGCTGCTAAATGAAGAAGCTTTATTAGTTCAGAGGTTTTGGCTGCTGTTATTAAAAATATATTTACCTGAAAGGAAATCCAAGTATTTCATTTTACAAATGATTTAAAATATAGCAGTAAGCAACATAAACTATTGCTTTTTATGTTTATACAATTTTTTGGCATAACACTGCCATACAGATACAGAATTTTAAAATATCTCTTTATAGTGCATTACAAATCCAGAAACTGGTTACCACTCCTACCACATACACATGGTATTGGTACTACCAAACATGCATGGCATTCTGTAATTAAACACTGCAAAGGAATACAGAGAAGAGAGCAGGACCATTCATAAAAACTGACATAGAGCTGTTCCATTTTGCAAGTAAAAATTGTTGGGCTTTGGGGTTTATTCTTTTTACTGCACTTTTTTCTTAGAATACATTTCAACAATGAGGTCTATGATATTTTCCAATTTTATCAGTGCAAAACTACACTTAATCATCTGTTGCCAAAATCAAATTGCATAAAGGGCAAACAACCGTGGAATACCTTAAAACACAGAAAAAAAAAAGAGCAACTAATGATTAGCAACCATGCTTCAGTGGACCCAAAAATATACGTGCCATAACCTTTTTCACTGCAAAACAATAATTTTCACATGGTTAGCCACAGTAGTAAGTATATTTAGTACATTTCACAATAAACTTTAGATGATGAATACACCACTGAACTTCTAAGTGTGGTAGAATTAGAGAACCACATTTCTAAGAAGAAATGAGGTCTCTGTAGAATTGATCTCTATAGCTTTTGAACTACATTTTAGGAGTCCATTACATACAGCATGTAATAAACCTATTCTTTAAAGTAAATTCTTGCTTTCACCAAAGGTCTTAAGTAAGTGTACTTAAGAATAAGGGCTGAAAAGGGAACACAGCTTTCAAGAAAAGAAACAGCTCATAGCCAATACTGAGCACAAAGATATTACAGAGACACAATGGGCACTCCCCTCGGAGAACTGCACCTAAATATCTGTAAATAGTGAAACTATGGTGTTGACCATAATGTGAATTGAGGGGGGGTAGTATTTGCTTAGGCCTTTTCTGACCCATTTTCAGGCTCTGACAGCCATAAAAAATACCTTTTGACCAGTTACTCCAATTACAATTGGAACTGTGAACATATATCAAAACAAATTACCAAAATGTGGAATGATGTCTATTTTCTACATGATCACAATACCAGATTCATTGATGCTGGCTGCTCCAAATCCAGAGGTAGCTCACTCATATGTGGGTTAGGAGTAGGTTTTCCATTTGACTGATTTTTCTTTTACACAGGTAAGAAAAAAAAAATCAACCCTGTTCTGCATTTGGAATCTGACATTTAACACTTAATCTACACTTTTAGCACTTGTCTACAAAAGGATTTATGTGCAAATGTGAATTCAGAAGGAATAAGTAAGTTAGCATTGTCATCAGCTTAGGACAAGTTTCTGCCTAAGCAGACATCTTCTGCTTAAAAGCAGAAGAAACATGGGACATTTTCTGCCTAAACAGGTATTTTGTCATTAGAATCTCCCATGGCATTTAAAAACTGATTTGATGTGGATTACTCTTCATCTTACAGTACTTTTAGTTCTGTGTTCAAATGCAGTAGCAATTCTTTAACAAACAGACCTGAGACAAATAAAAGATCACCTTCTCCACACAACACATTATTAAAACATAGAACTCACAGCCACAAGGGATTGAAGAGGCTGAAAGAAGCTACGAGTTCAAAACCAAAAAATTCCTGCAGAAAAATGGGGTCACTGTATAATTTCTTTGTTTCACAGCATCTTTTGGTGGCCAGCACTGGAGGCAGGACACAAGGCTAGAAACATCTTTGGTTCCGATCCCCACTGGCAATTCTGAGGACAACATACATCATCAGCATGATATTGTCACACTTTTATTAATGGCAAAACTTGCTTCACAAAGTTGCATCTTATTCATAAATACAGCTTTTGTCAAGGAAATTCGATATGATATGTTTCCTGCAAAAGTGTGGTGTAAAAAAATTACATTTTCACCTAAACATATATATGTATAAATTGTAATCAGTACCATCACAACAGTCAGAAGAAGAAAGGGGTAAAATTGCCTCTAAATTAAACAGATAGACATAAATTTTATTTAAAAACAAACAAGAGCTGTTTTCCATTTAAATCCAGTAAATGCCACTTGTCTTACCTCATTGGATCATCCATCAATACTGTACAAAACTTCTAAAGTCTGTAAACCTACTGTTTGTAGTACAGATATATGCAACTGCAGATTATTAGAATTATCCTGGAACAGTTCAGGGAGGCTTATGCTAGGTTACATGAAATATTAACAATGATTATACAAATACCTAATACATTAGAGTGCTGCAATCTTAGAGCAGGAAACTGAGGAGCTGACCCAAGCCAGGGAACAGCTCTCAAAGGATTATTGCACTTATTTTTAGCATCCTTCAGGATATTATTTGAGCAATGTGAACACAAAGATCTCAGACCTGCTCCTAGATAGGTGGGCACATGTAACTACTCTTCTGCTCTGAATGGTCGATGCTGCACACCTCCTGTACCCAAGCCTTCAGTCTCTACACCAACACAGTATCAGGTACTGAGGCACACTTGTGTCTGGCATAGTAGGGCACAGAGCTGTAACTAACCTTAAAGTGCTGCATTTTTGCATGATTTGTATGATTTGTATGATTGCCTTGTGTGTACAGTTCCAAGTTGCACATTCATATCCCCTCGCCATAAGATCCTTAAAATCAAATTCACAGGTATGTGCACGTCCACACTACTCCCACTTAACAGTACCAGAGGCTACTCAGATGTACTTCCTTGGGAAGAACCTTCATATGGAAGGTTCTGTTCAATTAACACATGAACAGCTCAGATTCTAGTCTAACACTGGGCCAAAACACACTATTGTAATAAGTACACGGAAATCCCTGAATACTTAAGCATACAGCAAGACAAAAAGAAATTTAACAGTAAGCAAATGACTTGACTTTCTTTGCATACCCTCAGTTAACCAACTATGTACTGGCATCTATGAGAATATAATCATTTCAACACACACATATACTGTATATATACTGTAAACCTGAAAACCAATACTTAGAAACTTCAAGCACAGGCTGCTTCTGGTTGCTAAGGCCATGATTCTGTAACAAAAATGCATACAGTGCACCCACTTGATCCTCACAAATCTCAATGGGATGCTACGCTGTATGATTGCCCTGCAATACATCCTTCTTTTAAGAACTTGCAAAATCAGAAGAAACAATTCCTTTATGGAAAGGATGATAAACTGTCACATTTTACATAGAGCAGAATTTGTTAGTTAAAGCTGAAGTGTCCCATGGGAGTAATTCTGTTGACAAAGCTGTAAAACAAGGATTAGAGAATGCAGGAGCCCACCTGACACAAAACCCTCACTTACATAGTCCCCATAGGTCTTTGTAGGCAACTGATATGCCACTGCTCCCCTATGAAAACTGAGAGAAATATATTGAGTTGCAGATTAAAAAAAAAAAAAAAAAAAAAAACATTGCAGAGTTACTACAGGTGTAAATGCCAAAGTTCTTGACGATATTTTCAGACACCTTGGCCCCTTAATGCAAACAGCTCTGTCAGATTAAAAGTATTTTAAGTACTTAATTATGAACATTGAACCAGTAAGCATGTTGAAATGAGAGATGTGTCATGATAAAAAAATACTGCAGAGTAATCTTCTGGATGCACATCCCAAGAACTTTGTTTAAAATCAGGGCAAGATTTCTCTTTTTTTTATTCAGTAGACAAAAGATCTCCTGAGGTCATTGATGTTCAATCAAATTACACTATAAATATAATAACACCTCTGTGATCCCTTATTTCATGTCAATACTCTGCATTTTCTGTAAAGTGTTTAACATTAATACCAAAGTTCATAAATTGAAGGCTCTGTATAGCTTCTTATGCTATAGTTATGTTCCTTATACACAAGGTATCTATTTTCCCTATGATACTCAAAAAATAACTATGTAAGAACAACTCTATGAAGTTTGCACAGTTAGGCACTCAAGACTGAAGAAGTCATAGGCAGAAAATGAAGTGTTCTCCCTTTACAAACGTGGAGGGGCAGAGTCCTTAACTAGACCAGTTTTATCACAGCACTTCCTTCCCCTTCTGTTCTGAAGGTCAGAGGCAAACACAAACAAGGGGATCCCAGTTCATGTCCATGGAATTGTGAAAGGCTTCTCAGGATCCTTCTGGCCTTAAAAAGGTGGTAGCTGGAATTCTTTGGGGCATTTCTGCTCAGACAGACTTAATGCCTACTTGAATGATCTTGATTACCCTAAAAAACAATCCATGTATATAAATTCCTTTCCTCACAAGTCAGCACAGAAGGAGAAATACATCTTCCTTCTTCTCTGCTTCTTTAGGATGGAAAGAGTCTAATCTTTTTCCATAGGTACCAAGATCCCTAACTGCCACTCTATTTGATCCCAAGAACCAGCGCTGCCTGGAGAAAAAAATGGATGATGCATTGCCATGGTGAGCATTAGCAAAACAGAATACAAGACATTTTGTCTATGCTCTGTAACCCCTGAAAACATAATTTACAGTTATAAGACTTGAATAAAGTCCTGTAGCATTTTGATGCTCAAACTGTAGTCAGCCTCTTGCCTCGTAACATTTAATCAGCAATGCATTAAAGGCAGTGGATAATATGTACACTTTTAAACAGAAAATACATACAGAAGTTTTAGAGTGTTTTAGACCTGTAGGAAGTGTCACTTGTACCTGCATTATTTTTTAATTAATATTCTGCACAACTAACTTGCTGGGTACCACCATTTGACTTGAGCAGCAGAAAATCAGAAGAAGCTACTCAGGGAGAGCAGACACTTCTTTGGTAGAAGCTGGGAAAGATCTTAATAGTGAAATTTCTACTTGTTGGGCTCCAGCCCAGCAGTCTGACCTGCCTTAAGTTTACATTGCTTATCAAAGTAACATAAACAGTGAGAGACTTATGACAGAGAGCAAAGAGAGGAAACAGACATCTGGAAAGAAGTATCAGGACTGCCTTTGTTTCTGAGACCAGCAACAGGTGACTGCATTGTGCGGATTCGACCCAAAACTGGCCAGGAAACATCAAAGTTCAACTAAGACCAAACTTGCCATGCCTGGTGACCTTTTCACTGATGGCTTTGCTGATAAGGCAGTGCTCTGTGGTAAAGACACTGCTTTTCAGCTGTCCAGAGACGTTCCAGATGCTGAACCTAGCTGGGGGAGTCATCTTACTACAGCTGGTAACAGAGCTTTCAAACTGAGACCAAATTTGAGAGACCAAAGAGATCCCTCTCCCCAGATTAGTTGTAACAAATGAGTCAAGAGGAGGGAGAATTTAACAGGGACTAAAAGAAGTCTAAAGTGCAGCTTCCCTTGTATCCAAAAACTGTGGATACAGTTTCTTTAAGTTAAAACTTTTATTCAATGTACAGTGATTCCCAGCTGTACAGGACATGATATATGCTATCCATTGTTAAGTGCCTCCAACAAAGATGTTAATCTAAGCTAAAAGATACTGTGCAAATACTGCTATTAATCACAACCACGGTTCCTAAAAAAATAACCAGTAGGGTAAGAAAACATGGTTTTGAAATAATTTCTAGTAATTTCCTAAATGGAAAACAAAACCTAAAGCAAGCTTAAAGGAAACTTAAAATTTTGATGTTCCAAGGCTTTTTAGTTGTTACACTTTATTTTTTTTTCAATACTGGATGAATTTTTAAAAGTAGATAAGCTTTTCTGTGCAATCTGTCCGGAAAAGATAATGAATTTCTTAGCTTTCAATATGCACAATTGTTTTAAAGAGACACACCTGGCTGACTGCTGATAAACTGAGGTTGAAAAAACCAAAATTCATTAACCTAACAGAAGCCTAATCTGATGCATTTGCAACAAGCATAGTCTTGTAAACTAACATTGGATGGAAATTTCAACCAAAATTAACAAGCAATGAATAATTTTGCTTCATTCAAAGTGAAACAAAGATTTTTTAAATCTCAGACTCATGGTTTGAGCTCATCCTTAGTTTTTGTGGTGGTCCCCCCTGAAAGTGTATCCTTATCAAGGTTATCTTGCACATCTGCTGATGGATCATTTGAAGAATTCTCAGTGTTACACAAAACTTCCTCTATAACATCTGAGTGATTTCCACAGTCATTGTTCAGATTTTCATCATCTTTTTTGGAATAAGAAGCATCCTCCTTTCTGTCTGAATTATCATGAATTTCTTCTGATTTTGAAAGTTGACTGGTATCAGTGTCAGTGTTCTTTTCACTATTGTTCTGCCTAACAGCATCACAGTTTACTTCTTGTTCATCCTGATCATTTTCTTCCCCATTTTTTGTGAATTCTACCTTTCTTTCTTCAGTTATTTTACCAGCTGAGCTTCCACTTGCCGATGTATTCTTAGGCTCTTTTGGTTTCTTATGCTTAGAAATATGACTATTGGGAATAGAAACTGGAGATGCTGGCTTTTTATTTGCTTTGCTTCCCTCTGACTTCTGTTTTCTTGGGGGTCCCCAGATAAAATGCTCTGAGGGCGTATAATGTTGCTGGGCAAATCTCAGCAGTTTCCTCCTTTCTCTTCTGTCTCTAATGGTATACACAAAATATTCTAGAGCACTTTGCTTAATGTTGGGAATGGTGTCTTCCACAAGAGCTTCATGCAGAATAAATTTTACCAGGGGAGATTTGAAACTCTCATATCCAAGTTCACCAAGGCTTTTCAGAATTCGAGTGATTCTCAAGTAGTTATGTTGAGACCTTTGAAAGAAATAGGTAAAAAAAATTCTATTGAATCAGAAAAAAACCCCACTTTACAAATACAGAACTGGAACTGCAATTCCTCAGTCCTTTTTATCACTTCAGATATGTACTTCAGACTTCCTATATTTTCTCAAAGCTGCTGAAGCTTACTAGCACCTCCTCTGCTAGGATGTTGTGAGTGAAAAACAGTGTTTGTAAAAAGCACTGGGGGAGAGAGCTGAGAGCAAATAAAATCAAACATACTGATTTTCATTCCTTCGGCTGTATGAGAAGAGCAACAAAGCTGGTGAAGGGTCTGGAACCCTTAAGTCCTATGAGGAGCAGCTAAATGTAATGGGGTTCTTTATTCTGGAGCAACAAAGGCTCAGGGGAGACTTTACTGCTCTCTACAACTGCCTGAAAGGAGGCTGTGGCAAGGGGAGGTTGGTTTCTTGTCCAAGGCAACAAGTGATAGGACAAGGGGAAATAGCCTCAGGTTGCACCAAGTTGAGGTTCAGGTTGGAACTGAAGCAACTGATATAATTTGCTGAACATTGGGCCAAGGCTTTCCAAATCAGCATTTCAATTAAAAATAGTTAAATAAAAAGTATTTCATGTTTTGAGGAGAGAGGAAAATCTTCTTACTTAACTTTCATACAGGTGTGGAGAATTTAATCTTTCTCAAAAAGAAATGTAAATACAAAGATAAGCCACTTGTTTTTTCCCAAGTGAGAAGCAGCACTTTGGGATTGGGTGAAAACAAATTCAGTACGATGACAAATTAGTTTGGAGCTGGGATCTTCTTCAGCACCATCTTAAGTTGTATTTTCAAGGAATTCAATGATGTCAATCCTACTGGCAATGCGTGAGAAGAACAATCAAAAAAAGGGGGAGGAACATACAGAAAGAAGCATAAACCAGGCATCAACTATTTATTTTTCCCTTTTTTTTTTCCTGGCAGTCTTTGGAAAAAAAATCTTTGCTTCTTCTAGAAAACAAAAGGATAAAGAGATTCCATAGCAATTCTAGCAAGTGAAGTGCATGTCATTACTTACTCATTCAAATGCTGAAATCTTTCTTGCCAGTTAGCAGCTCGTGCTACATTTCCAGTTTTATCAATTAGTTTTATTCCAAAAAACTCCAACATCATTTTGTAAGCCAAAAGGAATCTTCTAATTGCTTCTTTTGTTTTCTTGAATTCCTAATGGACAAAGAATATGACCGAAATTCTTAGTGGCACTAAAGCAAGTACTTCTGCATCGTGTAAGACAACTCTCCATAACAAAAAGCAGTTATGTATTAAAATTACAGTGATGGCTTGTATTGAGCTCAATTTGCATTACCTCAATTTCATATGTAGTTAATTCTTTAGCATAGAAGTTCAGACCTTGTTCCCTTAGTGGAAAAAGCCTGTTAAAAGAAGAAGTGCATTATGGCTCAGTATAAGAACACTTAATCAAATTAATGCTTTGAAACAGAAATAGGTAATAATTGACCAACCACTGTATATAAGTGTGGTTATGTTCCAGTTTTTCATAGTCTCCTTTCCATTTATTTAGGACTTCTTCAATATAAACCCCTGCATAAAAATAATTTGAAAAACTGTTAGGTAGACATCAAAACCAGCACTCAGTTACATAAGTACCTGCATGTTAAAATAATGACAGAACACATACTTTAATTGTCTTTCATATCCTATGTGCAATAAGGTCTATTGCAGCCATAAATAATTTCATTTTAATTAAAAACTAATTGAGCTACTAAAACTTAATTTAAAAATGAGGTACTTATAAAATACCAATATAAACAAAACCAACTGACTTATACTGGGTTACCAAAAAGTGAAGGTATGTGACAGCAACCTATGTAAAATAAATCCAAGAATTCCCATGCTATAGATCCCTTTTATCACCCTGACTGGGAATTAACAAACTGCTCCCATAAAACACTGCACTGTGAATCACCTGTCATTGATTTTACAAGACAAAACTCTGGAGCTATCCATCTATCTATCTAATCTTCATAGAACAAAGCCTCAACTCTTAAGGAAATCTCCCATACCAGGGATCTCTACAGCTGCAAATACCATTATGACTGGGAAATCTTTCTAATTAATAGTGGCCAAGCACAACACTGAGACTGTGCTCATGAAATTCAGTCATGGGCCAGGGCACTTTTCCAGGTACTACACAGAAATACAAAGTACATAAAAGGATGGTCCTTGTTCCCAAAGCTGTACAGTATCTTTCCATGAGCGAGCACTGTGTTTGTCTGTTTCTATTCTGAAACCAACAACAGTTTCAGTACTGCTGCACAGCACCTCCCAAAGCCAAATAGCATAGGAGCAACCTAAAAATCCCAAAGCCCCATTTATATAGTCTCCTACTATACATTTAAGATGCCTCTTCACCCAGTGAAAATTTCCATTTGTGTCTCAATGGCAAAGGAGGACACATCTGATACTTTTATTTGAGAAGTGAAGAAAGCAGCTAGTCTAAGGGGTTGGTAAGTACATGGGGTTTCTAGTGTAGGAAAAGCTGGAATAGGACCTTGGAAAGAGGACCTTCACCATCACTGCATTGTATCCAGCCTATATTTCAAGTATTGGAAAACTTGCTACTCAGACCCAGAGCAGAGACAAACAGGCCAGCTCTGATCCAGAACCACAAGCTGAATCTGTAGATCATGGGACTAAACTTCAGATCTAGTATTGCACTAGAAATGTTCTGGGTTTTTTTAAACGACATTCTCCAGTATTTCAGTCTGTAACCTGGTAGCTAAGACTCCCTCCAAACACTCTCACAGATCCACAGACTTGGGTAAAGGTGGTGGTTACTCTTTTCCATTATCAATACAAATTCTGCACTGCCAGAATTCACAGCCAACAACATGTCATCCTCCATGACTTATCAGCTACCTTTGACATTACTAACTGCGGTTTTCTCCTAGAATACGAAGAGAAAAGTTATTCTTTACAAATTTTGGGAGGGAAGATCTCCTACAGCTTTCATGACTATCTCTTTTTATAGCTAATCCTCTTGAACCGCTCCTTCATTTTGGACTTTTAAAGGAGTTCTTCCCCACAACCTTTTCTGTCTTTTAGTTTCAGAACCATATGGTCCCCAGGTTCTCACAGACCTCACTGACCTTAGCTTTCTTTCTATATCTGTTCTCTGTGTCATGTCTCCCAAATCTGCTGCTTCTTTACTGGCAATTACCAGACCCACCTCTTCTTGCAGTCAGGCTAAAACTGGCTAAAAACATCTGCCTATGGGTATCTAGATAAAGCACAAGTTGGTTAAAGCAAAAGTCTTATCTTTTTTTCACAACCTGAGTTATCTTCTCACTTGCTAAGGGTATTACTGCTATCTTATCTATAAACAGTTCTCATCTTCAACTTTCCTCTGTGTACATTTTTACAACCTTCTGTGTAACATTCCTTTCCAACCAGCTTCCTAGCTGAACTCTCACACTTTGTATCTCAACTTTTTTTTCCTAACCTTGAAAAGTGCTTTCTTGTCATGCTTACACCTACTCTGAACATTGCTGAATACAGCTACCCTGAATGCTGGGAAGATCATCTTTCTAGACTGTTACTTTTTTATACTGACCAGTTTTTTTTGCTTCACATTCTTCCACTGTGAAACCCTGCTCTGTAACATCAAACAAAAACAATACAGCTTCACTTCCAAAGCCTTTGTGACCTGTCCCTCACTACCTTATCAGAACCCATTTGTTGCTATGAGACTGATCCTGCTTCCAACAGGATCCTGCCTCAGAGGCAGCCTACACATCTCACTCCTTCTGCACTCCAACATGCACTTCACTATTTCCTCCCAACCCGCTCTCATGCTGAGAGGATTCTTCAGCAAATACCTTTAAAGCAACCTTGTCACCGTTCTTTTAAAAATCAGAAAATCTTATTTTTGGCCTTCAGTTTGTCTTTTTTGCTACTGGCTAAGCTCTCATGTGCTGAGACTTCTGTCTATCACCCTAACCAAGACTGCTTTATTGCCTTCTGCTGCTTCCCCATCTGTCTGCTATCCTATTGTCTCTCATACGTCTACTGCAAACTCTCTAGAGTAGGGCTTGTCATCTTTCAGCTTCTCCTGTGTTTGTGCAGAATGCTGCATATGAGGTCCCTGCTCCGCTACCAGAACCACTAGGGACACTGAGAAATGGCTTTATTATTGGTATTACAATAATCTCACACAAGATTAAAGCACATTTTTTTCCCCTTACACAATTCTAGGGATATGACCCATAGATTGCTGCCACTCCTATTCAAACACCAAGTTGTGTTTGTGGAAGAATTTTATCTTTGTTTAATAAAAGGTACTGCCACAAACAGTGGTACTAACAATGCCTTGTACTACTTCAAGCTGATAATGTCTAAAAAAAGCACCACCTTCCTAGAGTGAAAGCCAACTCTGTTTTAAGCACAAACTGCTCTTGTGTTATCAATGTGCTACTCCAACATGGGAGGTTCAGGTTCTACAATATATTACTATACACCTTTCATTTGCCTCAATTATCACCACTGTTTCAATTTGCCACTATAATTAGAGGGCATTCTTTTGGTATCACCGTTTTTGTGGCAGATTACTCACCATCAGGTTTAAATGGGATTTTATTTTTGTAAAACCGGAGATTGCACAAGTCATTCTGATAGCGAAGATCTTTAAAGTTCTGCTAAAAGAAAAGAAATAGGACATTATCAGCCTACAAAAACCTACCAAGACTATCCAGGACAAAAAATTTCAGAGTTTTAGGAACCACAAAGTTCTACTCATGCACTTAAAGACTAAGTTTAAGGATCTGAAAATTCTTTCTGGCTGGTACCTTCTCCTACTGAGGCAGCAGCAAGCATAGCAGCACCCTCCCTTCAGTCTCAAGGAACTTGAGAGACAAAAAATCAGTAAGGTAAACTCTATGATCTTTTATCTTTGATATCCAAAGCACAAGCCTTTTCCTGGGCTCCTACCACAGTTCCCAGGCTTACACATATCACGTGCTTGCATGTTTGCCCGGGATGAAAAGACATTACTTCTCTCCCACTCGCATATGGTGTGCCTCAGCTTTTTGGTTTGTGTATCAGCTTTTTGGTTCTCATTTCTTGTACTTATTGTTTAACACAAAGGTTTAAGAATGTTATTTTACTGAAAAGGCAATTTTAAACCATAAAATGTTCTTACTGGATACTGGTGTCGGTACTTGTATAAATCTCTTGCTGCGTAGAAGCTTCTCTTTGGCTTGGCTGTCAGCTCAGTTCCATCACCATTCTGAAACAGTTGGAAAGCAGAAAATCATCATACACAAACCCCCCAAAATAGCAGACTTGTATAATATTAAAATAATTACTTTTCATTATGGATTTCAGCAATGTAAACAAATGTAAGCACACTTATTTGTCAAACACTGAAAATTTCCCTGCTCAATTCTTACACAACACACTTTAAACCTAAGTTAAAAAAATTAATCAAAAATACAAAAGCAAGACTATGAATTGTCCTTCCAATGAGGCTGAATTTGAGCTAACTCAACAGTCTGATTGGCATTTCCAAATGCAAGACTTCAAAGTAATCTGGCAGGTGCTAATACAAGATGAAATAAGTAACTGAACTTGAAAACACAGAGACACCACCAATTTTGAGGAGGAAATAATACTATTTCAAAAAAAAAAAGTCACGTACATAGACTTAATTGCTACTGTTGCACCCTATGGAAAATAGTTAATAAAAATATTTCATTCTACTCCTTGCAATACACATTTTATAGGTTAAAGTCAAGCTTAAAAGAGGAAGCTCTCTGGGACTGCACTGGGCATTTACCATTCTGATTGCCCATCCTATGGCTTATCGACTGTACACTAATGTCAAACAAGCAACTATGTTCCTTCCTCCTTTCACAAGACCAGCTTTGACCATACCTGCAGGCAAAACACACTTGCTTGAACAAGACACACCCCTTGACACTTGGTTTTCCGGCACAAGTATCACCATGTAACAAGCAGAAAAGGGAAAGACACTTAGGCTTACTTAATTTTGTTTGGTCTCTGAACCAAAACACGATATAACGAGCAACCTAAAAAAAGACCCAGCTGCTCCACCCTACATGGTATTCTAACTCAAATAAAATTATTGTCAAAAGGACACTTTATTTCTTTTAGTTCAGCTTACAAAGCTTTCTGAAGAAGAGAAACTCGCTCTGAAAATTCGTCACACCCACCGAGGAGTCACAATTCCATTGCCACACATGATCAAATATTCAGATTTTTATCCTGGTTAATGAAGAGGCCCCGCTAAATGCTCCATTTAATTTAAAACACAGCCTTCCCTAGAAACAGCAGCAGCGGGAATGTCAACGACACCAAGGCCTCGATTTTCTCCCAATAATGACAGGGGAGGGGTGGGCAGAGATAAAACCGGGCTCGTCCTTAGCGGAGCTGCAGTGCTGGGTTATCCCCAGCCGCTCCGGGCGCTGGCAGGTGCCGCCGCCGGCAGCAGCCCGGGCCGCGAGTGCCGCAGAGCAGCGGGAGCGGGGCTGCCCGGACCGCGGCTCGCCTCGGCTCGGCTCCGCCCGTCCCCGCTCGGCCGCCGGGCCCGCGGGCAGGGCAGGGCAGGGCAGGGCGAGGCGGGGCCGCGTCCGGCGCTGCCGGTACCTGCTCGGGGCTGGCGGCGTCCGCCTCTGCCCGCTCCGCGTCCTCCTGCGCTGGCGGGGCCGGCGGCGGCTCCCCGGGCCGGCAGTCGGCGGCGGGCGGCTCGGGCGGCTCTTCCCCGCCTCCCGCGGCGGAGCACACCCCCTCCTGCCGCCGCGGCTCCGCCGCCTCGGGCTCCGAGTCGGTCTCCCAGGTGGAGTCGCAGTCCTCCACCGTGGTGGGCTCCTTGAAGCTGACCCCGCTCAGCAGGCTGCCCATCGGCCCGGAGGCCGCGGAGGCCGAGGGCTGCGAGCGGCCGCGGGCTGCCTACGGCTGCGGCATGGCGGGGCGGGGCGGCGGCGGCCGGGGCTGCTCCCCCGCCCGGCCCCAGCCCACGGACACGCGCGGGGCGGAGCTGGAGGCTCCGGAATTTCCACAGAAACGCGCGCCCAGCCCTGGCGGCGGGCACCGGGCAGCACCCGGCCGCCGGCACCGCGGGGTCGGGCGGGGCGACTCAGGGCCCGCCCGCCGCCGCCCCGGCACCGGGCAGGCCGTGCTCGAGGGGGAGCGTCCCCTCCGAGGAGGCGCGACCCGCGGGCACTTCACTGCCCGGAGCGACCGCGAAGGCTTATGAGACAAGCATTGGGTGCGGGTGTTCGTCGGGAAGTGCGGGGGTGGCGGCTGCCCCAGAGCGGTGGTGTGGGGAGGAGATGCTTTGAGTGACAGAAGTGGTCGTGACACCTGCAGTGTGCAAACTCCGGCTGTCCACTAGACATGGGAACTGTTGACCCCAAAGAATGTACAGGTACTAGGGAAGACAGGAATGGAGGAGTAATACTGTGGTAACCAGCCAGTTTTGGTTGCTTTTAAAATTCCTGCGAGTTTGGGGATGAAACTGACATGATGTTGAAGGACCAGTTTGAAGGGGCAGTGACAGTGTATTTTGTATTTGGCTAGTATGTGCCCTTTGGACAGAAGCACTGCCAGGAGTGAAGACCTGATGAGTTGAGAGCTTAGCACATTGTTCCAGTGCCTACTCTCACGCTCATGTCTAAAAACATGTCCTAATTTCTAACCAGTGTTGGTAGGCTTCAGTTCCCACTCAGGGATTTCTGCCTTCTCCTTAAAGACAATTCTGGGATGTCTGGTGACCACTTCTAAAGATGTGGATTATCATCAAGTCATCTCACTGCTCTTCTTGGTAAACCAAACAGGTTGGGCTTCTTCAGCCTCTCGCCATAAATTCCCTTTCACATTCCCTCGCTCCAAGTTGTACCTTTTTTTGTCTGTTGTGTGTTGAATGTTTTAGCATCTGTTTCAAGTGCAGGTACCAACATTTTAATTGGATGTCTGGGTCATCAGTATAGACGTGATTTCATCTATACATTCTTGTTGCCCTAACCACTCTCTATAAACTGAAGGATCATTTTAAGTCAAGTTGCCACAGTGTCATGCTTAGATGCACTCACGTCACTCACACATAACCCTCCTTCAGGTTCATTTGAAGCATATTAGCTGCACCCACTGACACCAAACACAAGAAATTACTGAGATTGCCCTGGTTTGTCAGACCTTGTTTCAGGCAAGTGTATTTGCAGTAGCAGCTCACTTAGATACAGTCACAGCTGCATGGCTGACCCGTGAGCCTGCGCTACAGCTCACTCTACCCCTGCTGCCCATGCCCCTGCACCTGCCTTGGCCAAGACATTTCTCCTCCTCCTGTGCTCTTCATGAAGATCAACGAAGCCCACTCAGCCTTTCCAATATCCCTTAGTCACCATCATGCCAGCTGCTTCCCTCCTCAGGATCCAGCTATTCCCGCTCCCAAGATCAAAGCTAGTGGCCCAAGCCAAAAGATCCCCTCCACCCCCAGCCCTGTAGGTTTTCAAGGTCCACTGGAACTTTTTTGATATGTGATATTAAGGAATGTGTGTAGCATACAGGAAGGTCCAGTCTCATTTATGCCAGTGGACATCATTTTAATAAAGAATTAAAAATCCCCATCAAGCAGGAAGAAGAAAGGTTATAAGAGAGCAAGCAGTAGGACTAGATGCTAGGGCTGCAGTTGAGGGAACAGAGTATTTTATAACACTCATGCTTATGTATCACATTTTTGGAGAGTTCCCTGTTCTTTGACCTCATTTGGGCGAATGAGGTCATTCTTCCCTGCTTCCACAGTATCTCCTCCCATGTTCTTGGCATAGTTTTAAGGAACTTACTGAAGAAATTCTGATGTCTGGAACACATTTTTCTTGACTAGCTGCTGACCAGGTACTTCCACTGGCAAACATCTACAGGCTCGGTATAGACCAGTTCTGCTTCCTCTCCCGTACTACAGCTTTTGTCAAGGTTCCCTCACTGGAATTGTATTTATACTATGGACAGTGGAGCTTTAAAAGCATGCCTTGCATGAGCATCAAAAATCAGGGGAAGGTTTTGATGACATTTCAGTTTGCATGGAAGCTAATCCCACAAACTAAAGATCTTTCTGCAAGAAAGCTCAATTTCTTGTGCAAATAACTGCACTTTATTATAGAAAGCTCAGTTTTACCTGAAGAGCAAGGCTGTCAGCCAAGTCTCAAAGCTGTCGACCAAATCTCATAACAGAATTTTAAGTGGATTTTTAAAAGATCTGGATCTCAGAGCACGGATAAAAAGTGGAAGTCAAATGAGCTGGTGGAAGAACTCACCAAGCCATTCCCCATAATTTACCATCAGTCCTGGTTAACCAGGGAGGTCCCAGATGACTAGAGGTTAATTAATGTGATGCCCACCTACAAGATGGGTGTCTTGGGGTGATTTTACGATGAGTAGTCTATTCCCTTATCATCTTCTGTATGCCTAGAAATCGTTGTTGTAGCTTTAAGGTGGGCTGGCAGGAGGGGAGAGCCTTGGGACTCTTCCACAGGCTTTTTCAAAACTTCATTCCCCAGGCATCTCTGGTGCCATGCAGACTGTATCTTTTTTTTTTTTTTTTTTTTTTTTTTTTTGCTTAACTAGCTTGGGTTTTGTTAGCTTAGGCAAGCAGGGTTTTTTTACTTTCCCTGGTATTGGAGAGGCTGCTGCAGCAATCCTTGGGTGGCATTTTTTCCAAAGTGAACTGTATGGTTTGGTTTTGGTCTGAGACCCGAGAGAATGACCAGCGGGAGAAGAATTGGCTGGGGGCTGCTCCATCTCGGCCCCAGACCAGGAAAAAGCCGAGCCAGTGAAAAAAGGGAGGCCAAATCCACCTCCTTCACCTGCTCTGAATAGGGGACCAACACCAGAGATTCACCAGATTCCTATCTGTTTTGCTGGAGCTGCTGTGTGAACCTTTTGTTTTGATTTTGTTTTTTCCTTGAGACAGGAGGAGCCAATTTTTTCCCCCCACCAGGTTGCCAGCCATTGTGGACACCCTAGGAGGGCATTCCACGGTTTTGGGAGACACAAGAAGCTTCCCTCAAAAAGCTGTTAGACCCCATTGGCTCCTTCCCCTGTTCCTATGTCCCTGAGCCACTCTTTCCCTATTCCCTGATCAGCCCTCATCTTTGTACTGCCCTGAGACCAAGTTTACCCCCAGGCCCCTTGGCAGACAGAAAGTGAGACCCTCTGTGTGGGGGTGCTGGGACTTAAACACCTCACCACGAGGCTGAATAAAACATCTGTGGATATTATGCAAAGGTCCTTTTTGCTTCCTTACCGTGGACTATACTTGCAGCAATTCAGCCTGCTACAAGCCATTGTGGTTTATTTTTATTTTCTTTCCCTGGCATATTGAGTTTTTTGTTCTGATGGTGGTTGGGGATTTGCCCTTTGCCAGATGAATGTATTTTTCCTGTGTACAATGTGTTCTTTCAGGGTTGTGGCTGGTTCTCGTTGTGAACTAGATGCAGTCAGGATTCATGAAGAGGCTCTAGCACCCTAAATAGTTTTGTAGGGTGGTATTTCAGAGCTTGAGCAGATTCCCCCAAGACATATCTTATTTAGGAAAAAATAAATACCATTACCTCACAGTAAGAACTAGTAGTCATTTTTGGTAGTGAAGGTAGTGAATTTATGGCACTTGAGTTCACTAAAGTATTCCTGTACAATGGAAGATGACTAAGTGCTGAGGACCTGTTTCAATCAAGTAGTTTGACTGTCACATAACACAGGTGAAAAACAACAGAAGATCTAGGGGACTGCACATCAAATACAGACTTTCATAACGCTTATAAAAATAAGCACTTTTGATTATATACATTTATATACATCTTAAACAGCATAGATTAGTCTAAGCCGTGGGTTTTTTTCTTTGATGAAGACATGGTTTTATGAGGACTTCAAAGTGGAAACCACATTGCTTTCTCAAAGCTAATGCTAGGTATGATAACTGTTAAAAATTATTAAAAATGTGGTAATTGTAATACTTTATCATTATCTTGGGAGGATGCTTGGAATAGGATACCAGAGAGGTCAATTAACAACTGTGGAGAGACTTACCAACCTAATATTAAGGTGATATAAAGCTGAGAGGGATTATGCATCCATAGAGAATATAGTAGACTACAAAACTGCTTTGATAAATGACAGAGGAGGATAAAATAAATAACATTGGTAAAATGAAATTTAGTTGAACTAATGTAAAATGATTCACAGTGGATATTTAAACATACAAAGGTAGATTTAGGAAATGCAGAAAGGCATTGATGTGACAGAAATGTCTGAGCTACAGTATTATTTGCATATATTCAGACAAGGGTCCAAATATATTTGGACACCAACACTGGGAAGGTGTTCAAAGTCATACAGGTATGACAATGTTTTGTATGAAGTAGCTGTAGCTGACTGGTATTTTAATGGGGTTTGTTACCTCATTTGCTTATTTTTTGACTATGGTAAATGTTAATTCTCTTCTTTAGTCCAGTAATGCCCCAGACTGCTAAATGCCAAGCTTGATGTAGTAGCTATAGAAGGTGAATCTAATTTATAAAGTTCTCCATAATTTCCCTCTAGTGAGTGTCATTGGAAATGATTAACTAACTGTAAACTCAGAAGTCAGGTTGCATATTTGCCTAAATTTGTTTCTATTGAAATCTGAAATTGATTTACAGCGAAGAAAAGACTTCACATAAATCATGCTAGATGTGACAGATCAGTGTATTAAACTCAGTAAAGGCAGTGGACGTTCTCTCATTTTTGCTGGGTTATGACTACAGACCTGAAGAACCTTAACTGAAGGTTAACAAACCAACAAACCTACAAACCTTAACTGAAGCCCTGTTTATTGGAGTGTCTTGCACTACAAGTCTGTAAAAGGTCACTTCAGAACAAATTAATAGAAGAGTGTTTTACTTCAGAACAAATTAATAGAAGAGTGTTTTACTTTAAGATGATCTGTCTAGGTGTCAGAGGGGCAGTCTCAGTATTGTCCTTAAGCCTCTAAGATTCTGCTTGTTGTCTTTCTGATAGAGTTTGAGCAGCCAGTTTCTTGAGAGGAAGCTGATCCAGTTCTAGGATGCAACATGGTCTAAATGAATTGCTGTGAAGAAACCCTTGATTTATAGCTGGAATCCTACATCACCCTTATGGTGGACTGCAACCAGCTACCCAGGTTGGCACTACCAGCTCTTCTGTAGTGAGCTTGCCTGCGGTGCATCAGCAGGTCAGCTGCCTGACATCACTGATAAGAAAGGACATTCACTTGCCAGAAGTTCACAGAGGATTAGGTGATGCCATTAAGTTTTGCTGAAGGGCTCCTGGACTGCACCATGCAAGCTAGTAATTTTGGCAGTAGCACCCAGTAAGAAATTCTTCTCCCTGAAAGACAAACTGAGAGTGTGATGCAGAAGCCCAAATGCAGGTGTCCAAGTGCCTTTGGAGATCCCTTGGTGTATCCATCTTCTGCTGCAGAAGGACACTGGTGCTCCATAGGCTCAGGAGGTCCCATGGTGTAGCTGCCAGCACCACAAAGACATTTTGGCTACTCTAGGTCATCTCCAAGGAAATGATGCACCTACTATGTGCATGCTTATCATATATAGGCATAGGCCAGCTACGTCTGTATGTGCCTGGTTGGTTGGCTGAATGCCTCTGAAAGCTGCTGGTCTGTATTGACCAGAGCTGCATTTATCTATTGCACTATTACACCCCTTGTTATCTTTTGGTATACATCTCTGTGTAAACACATAAATTTAGGTGTTTCTTTACAAACATGATCCTGCCTCTAATGTCCCTGAGCATCCATGTTTCTGTTGGGAAGGTGTGCTACAGACTCCCTCTGATAACTGATGTGTAAGTGGACATTTCTGACCTGACAGCACACAGTATCTCCTGTCTTGAACTTCCAGAATTGCTAAATGAGGCACCTGTGCCAGATGTAGGACAACTTGGTGTACTCAGAGTAGGCACAATGCCCCCAGAGCTGTGTGATTTTCTCCTCTGGGTCTTTAAAAAGAAACAGAGACTAACATTCTTCTAAAGCCTGAGAAGGCTTCTCATTTGGGGAATTTATGTCCTGAGGTGTCTAACCTGTAGACACTAAGTCTGAGCTAATCCCACAATGCTTCTTGTGTACTCCAATAGGGAAAAGTAGGAACCTTCAGAGGATAATCCCTGTCATCCTAAAACAGGCATTTTAAATATGTAGGCCAAATCACAATATTGTCTGTTTCTACTGATTATAAAGGAAGCCAAGATCTAGCCAAACTCAGGTTTAGACATCAGACTTTCAAGCTGTAAATATTGCCTGACATGATCCAGTCCTACACTCTTGCGGTTTTCTGAAAATACTGAATTTTGAGTACCCAGCTCCCATAGGAAAAGAGAGAGCATCCAACTGAGCTTGTGGTGAGCATCCCTTTCCCTGGCATGAAAGATATCTGTAATCAGGTCATATCATGTAATACACTTCCAGTGAGAGACTGAGAGGACTCTTGTTTCAGAGTGTCTGTTGCTAGGTATGCAGAACTCAAGAGTACAAATCTCTTTAGAAAGTGACAGAGCTTTAACCTTCCTGTCACATCCTATTGAATTTCTTATGCATAAGATCAAAACGATAAGGAGATGAACAAGAAAACTGCCTCCTCCTTGGTCTCTGAATGAGCAGCCAGCCTTTGGCTCTCTGATGAACAGACAAGTATGAGAAGCTATAAGGAGATCAGAGCATCACACTACCCTGCTATGTCATTTGCTGTGCTTTATTTCCTCACCTAAACACAGCAGAAGTTGTGAAGAGCCCTTCTCCATCCATAATGAATCCCATTCTGCTCTGCTTGGGTTAAAGGGCCTCACTTTAAGGTGACATAGTCAGAGCATCCCCTGGGAGTGCAGCCAAGCAGTACTAACACAGAGCCATCACAAGTTTGACCCACCTCTGTCAGCTGAAAGTGGAGCATGCACAAGCAGTAACACTTCAGTTTGACTGGACTAGGAGCTCATGCTGACCCTGGTAGAAATATTGCCAATAAACCACTATTTCAAGACCACGGACTCTGCTCGTTCTTTCTTAGCTGAGTTTTTATATGACTGTGTGAATTTATGTCGTCGTGATGGTGCAGCACAGCTATTTCAAAGATCTAACTGACGTCAAGATTGATGTGATTCATGGGAGTCATAGGATCCCTACCACCGAAAAAGCGTCCAGATTAAATGATATGCATTTGTGCAGTTCTATAGTTTGCTTCTCAGCAGATGATTGTGGATTTCATACACTCCATCAAGGATAATTTGAAAGTGCCCAAAGTCATTGATCTTCAATGAACTTCTCAGCAGTTAGTTCCAGCCAGAGGCTGGCACAAGACCAAATTACACAAGTGGGACAACTGCAGGCCCTGACTCTGCCACCACCTGCTTTTCATCTTTTTCATATCAGGCTTTTTACATCATCTGTAGAAAATTTATATAAATATATAAACTGGGGAAGAAGCTCATCGGGAAGCCATTTTTAATTTGGTCACTGATGCTACATCTTTAGCTTGTGATTAAGGCAAAGAGGCATAGACTGAGACACAAAAGCAAACAGACACAACCAGAAACTGAAACCACTAACAACACTGGTTTTCATGTGATTTTTATTACAATTCAGGTTAGTTCACTTAGTTAAAGTACTCTGCACAGCTTTAAAGCACAGGTCCATGTCAGTCCTGCCTGTTGGTCTTTGACAGAACCTTAAAGCAAGCCTTCCTCATGCCTGCCAATCTCTGTGTGGCCAGGCTGGAGGGAGATGACAGCAGAGTTGAGGAATTCAACTGCTTTGGAGTAATGAGGAGCAAGACATTGCCCACAGTCTGTGATGTGAGATGGGACTGAAGCACTTTACACAATGTGATCCTCATAGGAAACCCTGTCAGCAGTTTACATGAATATGCACAGAATATGCACACATATTCTGGAATGAAAGGAGTGATTTTCTTTTTCCCCTACCTATCTTGTAGCCCCTTTCATATTCCCTATGACAGACTTCCTTAGATCACCACAATAGCATCGTAATGCCATTGTGTTCCTCTATTCTGAAGAAAACACGTTAGTTTAGAGCCTGTAAAAGCCATTCCCTGTTTATCTCTGTGGTGCCATCAGTACATTAAATGTACTTGCTATCCCAACAAAGCATGCAAGGTGGTAAATTTAAAGAGATTAAATTCTGCTTCTAGTGACACAGGAGAACTAAGAAGAGATAGGGATGATCTTTTCCTGATACGACAAATCTGAGTCATGTGTCAAGAAATAACAAATGCCCACTTTAGGAATCTGATGCAGTGAACAAAATTATCAGAGTAGAGTGAGCACGTGCTCTATTGCAGAATTAGCCCGATTCATTCTGGAACATGTGCTGTTACAGCGGGAAGCCACCTGGCAGCTGGAATACAAGCAGCCTTTGACAGGCTCGGGAAAGCCATTGCCACACTTTCACACTGGTGTTTGACCAGGCTGACTGCACTATCCAAACAGGCTCGCTTCTGGCCTGAGTGAAGAGATGAGTAAATAAGCACAACAACTTCCTTTTGCATGTGGCCCAGTGGGTCAGCAAAATATTGCTGGTAATGTGCTAAAATACAGTGAATGCTTTGCACTTTTTGATTTACTGCTCTGTATGAACTCTGTATGCTTCTTTACATCATAATTAGGGCGTTGCTTGCAACTGTGTTTGGGAGGAGTCAATTTTTTAAAAGGAAAAAGCCCACCTAGGTGAACTGGCAATTTGGGGAGGAACAAAGGAATATAAATTGCATGTTGATCAATAGCATTGTTACAAATACTAAAAGCAAAACTAAAAAAGCCAATATTGTCACCATAATTACAGATGAAATCAGAACAGTGGGTAAAAATGTTAAGATATTTTGTCAAACATTACATTTGTTACATTAGAGGTCATTACAAAGCAAAACACAAACCAGGACATGGGCAAAAGAGCACAGCCAAATTCAGACTCAGCAGGCAGAGCTGAGGACAAGCAAAAAAAGAAAAGGACTGATCTAGGCTAGGGACTGGAAGCAAGGAACAGTTTCCTTGCAGGGTAAATGCAGCTTGGACAGGGAACAGGAGGATCCTTACCAAGAGGCAAGAATGACTAAACAATATATACTTGTGTCACTATAGTCATAACAAAAAAAGAAAAAAAATCCCCACACTACAAGAAATGTATGGCTTACAAGAAAAGGGACAATTTTTCTTGATGTTGACATGAAAAAGGACAAAGCTCCATTGTCATTTCTTAACACCATTAAAGCAATGGCATTTGCTGGCTTGTGATGTTTGTGGTGGTATTTCTTCGTGGCAGAAGGCTACAAGTTAAGAACAGGAGGTACTGTTAACATTGTATGGAACACAGGAGAAAGAAGTATATGATGCATGTTGGTGTTCATTAAATGAATTCTTCAAAGGAAACAAGACAAAAAATAAAGATTGCCAGCCTTTCATGAGTAACAATATTGGGTCCTGTGGAAGGGTTTTTTGGTTCAAACTCTGACACAAGCAATTCACTCTCCTGCAGGTGCTTGCTGTTTCTAGAATGCAATGATCATCTCCTGGTTCTGCTTCAGATGAAAACAATGATTCATTTCTGTATTACATTTCTATGAATTTGTCACCCTCTAACACCACTCATAGCTATCCTTAAGCAGGGAAATACTTGACAGGTCTGAGGGTGTGCCAGAGTGAAAAAATAAAGCACCTAAAATAATGTAAACATCATGTTAGGCTTAAAAAGAGAATAGGATCAGCTCTTTCCAGCACCATGTGTTTGAGCAGACACAGCAGTGGGATGTGTATCTAAGTGTTTTGCTGTGTTCTTTCATTTACATTACAAAGGGATGTTTTTGGCAGAAAGCAGCATATTCAGTGTAAGCAGCATTCATTATTCCTTTAAGGGGCTGGATAATTCAGTATGGTAATATGCTGCAGGCTGTCAATGCTGTCAACCATCTACCAAGAGATAAATTAAACTTTGCTCCAGCATCAGTATTTCTGTACACAGTGCTGAGATTAAATGAGATTGGAGATCTGACCATGGGGTGAGAACTAGTGACATTTGATATGTTTGTGAGACATTTTGGGTGAGGCAAAAACCACCAGGAACTGAATAAAACATGTGAAAGTAGTCGTCATTAGCTCAGGGGGCATGAAAGTTACAGAAAATGAGAAAAGTGATTCAAGCTGACAAAAAAGCCCAAAAGAACACAACAAAACCCACCAAAACAACAACAAAAAGAAACAAACACAAACCAAGCCTCAAGTATATCTTTGAAGTCTGACTCAAATATGGAAAGGAGAAGTGGTTTTCTCATGCAGCCTTGGGTGTGTCTAAATGGTTGCTCAGAGTACCCTTACAGTCAGGGGCAAAAAACTGAAACTTTTAGGTACCAAAGCATTTAATCCTTAAGTGGCCATTTAAACTAGGTCTGATGAAGTACCTCTTTCTTTGTCTACTTTATAAAGGGAGCACAACTGATTTACCTGCATAAAGACACAAACACTGAAGATATCTAAAGTCACCCAGAAGTGATTCATCTTCAGCACCTAGAAACATTTTAATTTACAGGACCTTATTCAGCTTGGCCATCTGATGATGACTGACAAATTGGCTGCTTTAAAAGACTTGAAAAGCTCGGTCCTGCCAGGAGGGAAGGTCCACCACTACCTCGGTGTCACATGGAAATCACAACATAACTCTCAGCACCCAACTTTTCTGTTGCTGCTGTGTCTCCACAGGTTTGCTCTATGGGGAATGAAGAGAGGGGGAGACTGCTACAGCAGGAAATTCAGAACTGTAACCCGACATCAGTGCTTTGAGGCTGCATCTATATTAGTGTTTTAGTCTGGATCAGAAGAGAGCAGAGCTTTTAAAGATAAGTTCCCAATTCTTCCTCATGTTACTCATTCACACAGTCTCAGGGAACATAAACTTTATTTGGTTTAGATCAAACAAACTGGGAGATGGAGATCAGGAGTGCACCCAATACACTCCAAATGCAAAGGGCATTCTGCCCATGGGATCAGATTAGGACTATTCTGAAGAAAAAAAAAAATCACTAAGTTTAGCAGTGTGGGTGTCAGATTCTCAGCACTATTTTGTTCTTTAGGTCTGCCACTGGCTTGCACTACATGGTAATGTATCCCAAAGTGAAGAGGATCCTGGAAGAGTCCATTGCTCCATTAACCACTGGAGAAATTTAGAAAGATGAGACAGCTGATTTAGCGTACTCAAAAGTGAATGAAACAAATAACCACCAAATGGACAGTGGACTAGTTTTCCAAAATTCAGTATTTTAACAAAGGAAACATCCATTAAACAAGTCTGGCACAAGGCATAAGGCAGTGAATTAAATGCACTGCTGCTGATGTACCTGCTGTGGCCACCCAGGGATCCGTTGCCTCCGTTGCAGACCTGTGTCACATCCCCGACCATCTGGCTGCCCATATGAGAAAACAAAATCAGGTTCACAGCCCACATGTGGTTCAGTAGGGACGTCTGAGGAACTGAGTGGTCATTGCAATAAGGCTGGAAACATCTACCACGTAGAAGGTGCTTCAGTCTCCCCAAAAAGCAGCTGAGGAGAGCAAGAACTGCTGCTGGTTCACAGCGGGGCTCTCCAGGGACTGGGAGGCAGTGATGCAAGGGCAAACACCAGGCTTGGCCTCAGGAAAGTGCTTCTATCATAGGTTTCCCAGGCAAGGAAAAACAAAATTACAAACAGAGAAAGCAGCAAAAGAAGAAGGGAGGTATTGACTTGCCCTGGAATTCAATGTACAGCAAGAAAAGAAGAAAGTAATGGAGCAGGTAAGGGAGCAAATATACCATCATCAGAGCTAGGAAGAGCAAGCACTAGCCTGCCAAGTAACAGCTAAGTATCTGTAAGAGCTGTAAGCTCAGTCTAGCACACTCTGATCAAATCTGTCATCTCAAACTCCTGAAGCTCCAAATCAGGTGCCAAAAATGACTGTGGTGGGCTGACCCTGGCCAACAGCCAAGCACCCACATTGCTGCTTGCTCACTCCACCACTGCAGAAGGGCAGAGGGAGAAAACAGGAAGAACAAAACTGAGACAACTCATGGGCTGAGATAAAGATTTTTTAAAAGGTAAAGAAAACAAAACAAAAAGAACCAAAACAAAACAAAACAAAAAACAACAAAAAAACCTCCACATCAAACAAAGGAAGTGAGTCTGTCACAACCTGTCATAGGTAGACTGATGCCCATCCAGTCTCTGAACATTGGCCACCTAGGAAGCCACCCCCTGTCCTTTCTTCTTTCTCTACACACTTTTTGCTACTAAGCAAGGTGCTATATGGTGTGGAACATCCCTTTGGCCAATTTGTGTCAGCTGTCCTGGCTGTGTCCCCCCCCTCCTCACTGGTGGACAGAGTGGGAAAAAGAAAACCTTCAGGCTGGGCAAGCACTGCTAATCAATGAGCGACTGAAGTGACACCAACACAGCCTTAGCCACAAATCTGAAACACAGTGCCATGAGAAGTGCTAAGAATTAACTCCATCCCAGCTACTGCTCCGAGTGATCATTACAAGAATTGCTTTCTGTGACATCTGTGAGTGCCTCCATTGCTCCACCACCTTTAAGGTCTTTCTCATGCAATCTATTTGGGGAAGTTACAAAACCCTTTATCCTTCCTGCTAACAAATAGACCCTTTTATTCTCAGCAGAAAAAAAAATCATATTTAGCATACCTAGTTCTTTTAGCATCTTTGTTTAGGCACTGAAACAGGCTGGCCAAGAGAGTGGCTGAGTCACCACCTGGAGGTGTTACAAGACATGCAGTTGTGGCATTGAGGGACGCAGTTTAGTGGTGGACTAGGCAGGGCTGGGTTAATGGTTGGATTCGATAATCTTAGAGGCCTTTTTCAACTGAAATGATTCTAAGAATTCTGAGTTTTAAAAATTGATTTGGCGTGTTTCCATAGTTACATTGGTGTGGGGTTTTTTTTAAAGATAAGTAAACTCTTTCAATCCTTCACAGTTTAATCCAAGTATGTGTTAAAATTGAATTTTTCTGAGTAGGCTACTCTGAGTTAAATTCTAGCAAAGCTGCTACTAAAGGATCAAAATATTTTTTACTTAAAAAAACCCCAAAACCCAGCAAAACAGGCAAACTCGACCAAAAAAAAAAACCAAAACCAAAAACCCAAACCAAAAAAAACCCCAAAGAACAACACAGCCTTTCTGAAGTATATTGGAAAAAGGCTATCTCATTAATGATTTGCTCTGTAAAGCAGGTGTATTGTAGAACAACTCCAACTTTATAAAATTGAAACTTTGTTGCACTGATATTTTGACATAGCATAAAAACACCAGAAAGGCTACATGTAACATTCTACATGGAACCACAAAAATTTGATTTTTGCATACTCTGTACAAGACTAAAGGGATACAATGCAATACATCTCTTAATAACTGATGTTCTTTAAAACTTAAAATTTAAAATCAAACTTCGTGATTTTTGTTCCAAAGTATTCCTACTTTTCTCAAATATAATCAGACATTAATACTCTTGTATTTTCTCTGCATGGTAATACAGACAGTTCTACTCCTCTGTGGTAATTTCTGCTTATAATAAGGTTACACACACTAAAGGAACACTGCTTCTTCATTCTCTAACTCTTCCTATCCATTTGCAAAGGAAGTATACATTAAAATAACCAAGAATTTTTTTACTGAAAGCATTTATTTTACCCAAGAGTGGAAACAGATAAAAAAATTATGTGATGCAACAATTTAGAAAAATCATACAGGTTCAGCTGTGAACAAAAATTACATCCTTCCTTATGTCTACTTTTCATAACAGCAGCATCACTCCCATTCTCCTTGTAAATGAACCAGTCATTGCTTGCATTAAACTAGCATCCAGAGGTTTCAATCATGGACTTATTGTTCCATGTCCCTGTACAAAGCCATGGCAAGCTGCTTCCCTTACCTTGAGTGATACACTTGGGATCTCAGCTCATGTAGGCACTGCTGCCAGTCACACAGCATATGGCAGTACAACAGCACTGCTCACCTGCAAAACTGCTCAGAACTAAGACAAAATGCAACCAAGTGATGTGAAAATTGAACATAAAGAGCATGGCAGGGCAGATGGATAATGCTGAGAAAGCAATTTGCCTTCACCTTGGTGGGCTGCAAGCAGATGGTGCAGGACTCAGGGGTGGATCACTTGGGTTTCCTAGCCCCAAGGTTTACCTTGGGCTCCCATCAGGCAGAGGTCTGTGAAATACCATCACCCATGCTGTGCAAGGCTATTCCCCTGCAGCCTTGCAGTGCTCATCAGTACCAGAGCCCTGCCCTGAGGGCACAGAGTCTGGCAGTAGAGCTGACCCCTACTTCTCCAGGTGCAGGTGGGTTTGCCTGCTGCCGAGGCAGAAGGTTTGCACCCAGGCTGCCACCAGCACAGGCCACAGAAATGCCCACAGCACTGTCCCCTGAGGAGTAGCTCCTGCTGTACCTATTTCCTGCCAAACTGAGTCACTGGGTACAAAGTGCAAGGACCCTGTTCAGTTTGATGTGACACACCAGACGAGGCATTCCAAACAAGCACACCGCACTGACAAGCTGTTCAGGTAAATGGTAACCTAAAAATGTAACTGAGAATGTGCTGTGTAGCATCTCTGCTCACTCAGCCCAGCTAGTGAAAATCAGCTTTCTTCCACTCCCATGTCGAGTTCTTTGTCCCCAGTGCAATGTTAGCTCTTCCTGTATCTAGGCTGAGCACCCCTCCAACACTAAGCCATTTTTTCAGCTGCTACTCTTAGACCAGCACTTGAGGTTACCCAAATGAAGATTGTACACCATGCTTGCAGGCTCTGATCAGACATCTTCAGTGTTAGCAGGGAAGAAAGCATTCACTCAAGAATCACACTGCAAATAGGAGCTGCTTAAAGAATAAAGGAAATCTAACCTTCCTTCTATATTAGAAATGTTACAAAACAGTCCTTTTATTTTTCTTTACGACACCACGATGCAGTGTTCGCGTAGTATCTCTGCATTGAAATGTTCCAAAGTCAGACAACCTCAAAAATTCAGCTGAAGGTAGACAGTTGCTAAGCTAAGGCTGGCATTATCCTGACCCAGGCTGACTGTATTCCCTGATGCATCTATACCCATCTGCTATTTTCCTTCTGTTGTGCCAAGATTATCCATCATTTGGGGCAGGGGAATACTTTTTATTTGGTGTCTGTTCAGGACTAAGGAATAGGTGCTACAAGAATACAAATCATCAGTACCACAGTGCCTGTGATGATTTATTCTCCCCCCTGGCTTGCCTTGTCTGCAGGAGACCTGAAATCCTTGCATGCTTTTTATGAAGGGGCTGGTACTTTTTTAACACTTGTGTCTCCAATAGCTGGTGAAAACAATTCAGGATAATCAATCCATTGGGATTTATGGCTAAACACCAACATACTCAGCAGAAGCAGAACAACTGGTTATTTTCTTCAGAGCAGGGACGGGTGGTGTCAGCTGCTCCTGTTAACCAAAACCAGTTGAAGGGGGTCACAGGTATGTGTTTGAGCAAATCAGGGGCAGGTTTGCTCGTGGCTTGAGCAGGTATGCCAGGAAACAGGCTGAAGCAGTAGAAGAAACTGGACTTCCACAGCAGAAGCTTTTTGCTGGTATTTGTAATTGCATCAGTAATTCTGCAAGAAGGAATCTCTCACATGTCTGTTCTTGCTAAGGAAAGTGCAGTAGCTATGGTTACCCAGCAAACAGGGACAGGAGGCAAAGCTGAACCACTGCTCTGGGCACTGTACACCATTTTTAACATCAAAAGCCTAGTTTTAGCTTTCCAAATAGAACTATGAGAGCAGCCACCCACGTTCCCCATTAAAGTGTGTTTGCATATATAAATGTGTGGCTATGCATGTGTGGGTATATATATAGATCTATAGTAGGATGACAGGATGACAAAGAGAACAAAAAGGAATCAGCTTTTAGATCATCATACAACTATGAAATTAGAAACGTACTCACAGACAACAATCTTGCACACTTGGTTAGTCATCCTTGGGTCAGCACCACAGGACTTTCCCTGGCAAACTTCTGCCTGCTACAAGGAGGAAATGTCTTCAAGTGTCTTCATTTGCCTCTGATGATTGCGAGGATTGCTCAAGACCTACAGGAAATTCCCTGGAAAGGAACTATGTCTACATTGTAGCCTTAATGCAACCATTCTAGGAAAGTTTCCTTATTTAGGGTTATTTGCATAAGTACTACTGTAGTGCAGAAGCAGCAATGTGGAACTTAGCATATGCCATGGCCTGGCCTAAGAAACTGGGTAAATACTTAAGCAACTAGTGCACATTGAATTTCACTTAAAATGGCTTCACACAGTCATCAAGCTCATAAAGGGGTGCTTGACAGAGGGTGGGGATAGTTTAGTGGGCTGTAGCCCTACTCATACAGTGGATTCCCCAGGCGTGGACTCAGACCCGGCTAGCTACCTTCATATCTCCAATGGAAATGTCTTAAAGCCTGACCTATCTACCTGCTAGGATCTCCTCCTAAGTTCCAGGAGCAGGGCCTGCTTCACCTCCTTCCTCCCTGCTGTCCCACAGGCAGTCCCTGACATAGCAACAAAGCACCCTGGACACTTGAGTTTCTGGGCTGTCCTTCTGTCTGGCTGTGCCTTAGTGAACACCTGCAGTCTAATCATGGTTTCATTAGCAGACCAGGTAGGTGTACACTGTGGCTGCAGTTCAAATTAGCCACCCAGGTTTGCTCTTCAACCATGAGGAATAATAATGAGGCACCATCATCTCACTGGGCTCAGGCATCTCCTTGTCACAAAGCCCCTTTTATATTACCAAGCTAGTTGTCTAGACTTCTGTAGACTAGCTAAGTGTTTGATCTGTAAAGTTAGGTGAAATTAATCCCATCTCTTACTACGTGCAGTCTCCTGAAGGTGGAACACGCTGCTGCTAGTTCATCTCCATGAGCCTCTTCAAAAGGACAACAGGACAGCTGTGGTTGTTCGGTAATAGAGCAGATCAGAGCCCTCTGCTCTGACACCAACTTCTACATGAAGCAGCGTCACAGAATTCACAGAATCACTGGGTTGGAAGAGACTTTCAAGATCATCGAGTCCAACCCATGCCCTAACACCTCAATCTAACCACTGCACTGAGTGCCACATCCAGTCTTTTCTTAAACATATCCAGGGATGGTGACTCCACCACCTCCCCAGGCAGACAATTCCAGTACTTTATCACTCTTTCTGTAAAAAACTCCTTCCTAATATCCAACCTGTATTTCCCTTGATGCAGCTTGAGACTGTGCCCTCTGGTTCTGTCAGTTGCTGCCTGGTGAAAGACACCAACCCCCAGCTGAGTACAGCCACCTTTCAGGGAGTTGTAGAGAGTGATAAGGTCACCTCTGAGCCTCCTTTTCTCCAGGCTAAACACCCCCAGCTCCCTCAGTCGTTCCTCACAGGGCTTGTGTTCCAAGCCCCCACCAGCCTTGTTGCCCTCCTCTGGATGCGCTCAAGCATCTCAATGTCCTTCCCCAGCAAGTCCAATACTTCTGAGACACTCTGGAGTCCAGACAGGGCTTTTAGATGAGAGGAGACTTCTGTGAGACCAGTGTCTTCTTGGAACAGTAACTGGGAACCAGGAGTTCAGCACAAGGGAATCTTGGCTAGCACTGGACACCTAATCATGTCTGCCTGAGAGCTGGGGGTGTGAACTACCTGTGAAGTCAAGGCAGACACAGTCAATAGACTCTGGAAACTGATTCAGCTTGATCCACAACCAATCCCGTGAAACCAGAACACCCATACAAGGCTGGTAGGCAGGACACAGAATCTTTAACAGATCTGTTATAGATGGATAATGAGATTATTGGTTCTCACAATTAAAAGATAACTATTGTGTGAATATTGAGAAAAGCCTTAATGATGTGTAGTTATGTTATTGTAGTTTAAATGTCCTCTGCTCTCCCCATAGTTCCCTTTTCCGCCTTGTATTGTTGCCATCAGACAGCCTAAATTGTCCAGGACAGGTAAAAAAGAAGGCTGCACACGTGTCCCTTGCATGGGGCCGTTGGGAATGGAAAAGCTTGGTGCTTAGGGGGTGCAGCCTGGCAACACCTGACTTCCCATCAAGTTACAAGAAAACAGTTTCCACCAATAAATGGCAAAGAAGGGCTGACTGACAGACTTTGGGAGGGGCCAGGGCTGGCTGATGCAATCCCCCAAGGGTATAAAAGACTGAGCATCCATCTTGAAGATGAACTGGCCACATGGTATGCACGAGGAGCAGTTCTCAGCACTGCAGCTTTTTCCTTATGTAGTCCTTTGTTATATTTTTATTAAGGTTTAATAAACCTTTTTAAAATTTTAAAGTGAGCAGCTGTTTCTCATAGATCTTTAACAGAATCTTCTGGAGCAGCAGCTGGAGGCTAGGCAGGATTTGTAGTAAAAAACTGTGTGTGAGGATCTGAACTGAACCCAGCCAGAGATTCATGTTGCTTCTGTAGGCTAGTACTGGAGAGTCACAGTAATTTAGAAGAAATTAAACCAGAACCTGTATCAACTTTCATCCATCCATCCATCCATCCATCCATCCATCCATCCATCCATCCATCCATCCATCCATCCATCCATCCATTTCCAAGAAAGAGTAAGATTTAGTCTTCTAATTTTTTCTTCTATAAGGTCTTTCTAGACATTAGAGGCAGTCTTAAGTGTACTTATAGATACACAGGCTGATCAATAAGACAAAGGAGTCATGAGATACTAGTGCCATTTTGAACCAGAAGCAAAAAACCAACCAGGAGCTGTATTTGCATGTGCTGGACAAGCAAGAAACATTGGCAGGATGAACACAGTTTTTAATACTTAAAGATATGAGGCTTAAATCCCTTGCATTTGAAAATTTAGATAAAACAATATACATTTAGTTTTAGGGCAGGAAGTTTTCCCAGAAGAATTAGTTTCTAGTTTCTTTCAGCATGATCACAGGCTGAACTTAGTTGTAGTACAAACAAAATTATAGGAATTCAAACCCTGTTTCTTTCCACCTATGAAAAGAATAAGGCTTCCTATATCTATACCAGTACAGCGACCTCCTGCACTCATATAGAAAGGAAACTTTTTCTATGCTATAAGTAGTTTTAAATCACACAGATTTAAGAGAAGAATTCAGAGTAAAAAACAATACTACAGACACTGATAAGGAGTTTTATCTCAACCAACAGAAGCCAAGCAAAATGAATCACAGAAACTCTCTCATCGTGAGAAATTTATGCATTTTATAATTCCCAAAGGAAACAATCGCATCAGATAAAAATCTTTAGACCAAAATTAAAAAGAATAAAGCTGACAGAACTGCCTGAAATACCTATTTTAGCAGAGAGTTATTAGAAAGTGAGCATAAATTGCCTCTTAATAATACTCATCATGCATCTATTGTCAGTAAATCCAAGTAACCCTGGTTTTATATACCTCTGTAGACTTTATTTTATTGCTTACTTGCTTAGTAAATTTAAACTAGGTATATTGGCAATGTGTTTAAACTGTCACCTGAAAAAGGTAAACTTCCATCACTCATTATGAGACTGCTTTAAAATATCCAGTGCTTGGGGCTAAAGGCATGAGTTTGCAAAGCTCAAATTATTGGTCAGAACATTCAAAAGATCCATCTTCAGAATATTTTTTAGTCATGTTGCAGGCATCTCAGTAACTCTGCCTCAAAATGCACTTAGAAGTTTTAACCTGAGGTACTCAAGATCTTAGTGAGGAAGCTCTGATAAACCTTTAATCCTCCTCACTTCCACTTTTAATTCCAGCAGAGTATCTACAAATCTGAGCTGAAGAGAAGATTTATATACACCACCAGGTAACAACTTAGCAATATTGTATGTAAAAGTTACAGCAAACAAATCAAATAGGCAGATATGTATTATTGAGCTAAGAGATAATTTCTGTCAAATTCCAGTTGTTACATTTTTGTTAATTTCTAGATACCTTTTTCAGGAGAGAATGTCCACTGAAAAACTGCAGGATACCATTTCATGGAGTGATAGAATATCCTGAGTTGGAAGGGCCCCACAAGGAACATCAAGTCACAAGGATCACCCTACACAGATCCATCCCCAGGAGTCACACCCTGTGCCTGAGAGCATTGCCCAAATGCTTCTTGAACTCTGTCTGGGTGGTGCTGTGATCACTTCCCCGTGGAGCCTGTTTCAGTGCCAACCACCCTCTGGGAGAAGAAATTTCTCTAATTTGTCAAGGTCTCCCTGCAGGGCCTCTCTGCCTCCAAATCAACAGTTCCTCCCAATTCTGTATAGTCAGCAAATCTCCTTAGTATTCCTTCAAGTCCTGCATCTGTTTGGTACACAAATTGTATGTAAGAGGCTTTGCAAATATATTTAGTATGTTAAACTTTTCAGTTACTAACAATTCAAACAAATGCTTTAGAAGTTAAGAATCTTTGAATCCCATAATCCCCTGGATCCTCCAGTTCCCTCAGGAATAGATGGATAAGCCTGGACTTCTTCCCAGCCCCATTCTTGCTAAAGAATGAATAGCATTAATGTTGCCAGAGCAGGATGTGAGGAAACATGCAATACCTTCCATCAGGCATTATGAAATCCAATGTCAATGTCACAAAAATTTCCAAGCTATTTCACGGTGTTTTAACAAGCAAAAGAAAAATTAATTCAGTGTTTAAAAATGAAACACTCAAGTAGTCATTATAATTAGTATTAAAATAGGATAGAGAATTCATGTAAAGTCTGACAATAGGCTTTTATATGCCAGTAACGTGCTGTAAATTACTTTTAAAAGACAGTTATTTCAAGTGTTCAAAAATTTCTGACAATAGACTAATTAATAACATTGTATTGGTCTTAGTAAAGTGGATAACATTAATTAGTTAATTAATAACATTGTATTGGTCTTAGTAAAGTGGACACTATTGTCTTCTAAAGCCTAATTTTGAAATTATTGTGAAATCTCAGATGCATTATGTTGTCTGATTTAAACTATATTTAACACTGTTTTGTTATTTAAAAATACAATTTGAAAGTAAGATAACAAGAAGTAAATTTATTTGGCCTAAAGGGAAAATAATTAAAGGAAAGAGCTAAATAACGATATAAATATTCATATTCACAGGGGGAAAAAAAAGATTGAAAGGAGAGAAATATTTTCACTGGGACTAGTTGCACTAGTGTCAAGGGCTGAAGCTCAAACAAAAAAAATATTAAGCTCTGTATTAGGAAAAAGTATTTTTGAAGACAATAAGGTTGGCTGGACAGAGAGGAAACTGACTGCTTTTCAAGTGAATCAACTTGGTCCCCTTCCTTTCCTCTCTCCTAGGCAGTTAGAGGGGTTTCTCAAAGAGAAACAGTTGGTGCCCCTCATCTTGTCATGAGTCACCAAATTATTTGAATTGTCGATTACAACATTAAAGATTCTCAAGAGCTTTTCTCCTCTAGTTTCACCCACTTCAAGGACACCATTAACCAATGGAGACAGGACATCCCAGCTTCTAGCTAACCTGCAGAAAGGCGTGCAGTCAGACTAGGAATGTAATGGAAACACTGCGTGATAGCCACAGACGTTCTTGGCCAGTGCCAGCTCTGAACCTACACTCCAGAAGGCAGGTGGCATCCTGCACATCAGAGCCATTAGGGCACTACTGTAGAGGAGGTTTTGAGGAAACAAATCATCACTGGACATGATTATCAACTCAGTCCCTAAGTGGTGGGCAGATACTCAGGATGGCACAATATTGGAACTATTCTTCAGCTTATATAGAAAAACCCACAGTTAGTCCTCAGGGCATTTGTTTTCATTTTCTGAGATTGTGCCTGCATTATGGCTACAAATTAATAATTGGGTCATTCTCTCATAAACACAACACAGTAAAATCAGTTGTATTCATTTATTTGTTTTGACTGAATACCATATTGCTAGAAGGTCCATGGAGAAAACAGAAAATACTGCACACTTAATGACTTGATTTTTTTCTCTCTTTTCTGAGAGTCTCCTGATTTCAGGAGAAAAGAGAAGGGAAAAGAGAAGGGAAAAGAGAAGGGAAAAGAGAAGGGAAAAGAGAAGGGAAAAGAGAAGGGAAAAGAGAAGGGAAAAGAGAAGGGAAAAGAGAAGGGAAAAGAGAAGGGAAAAGAGAAGGGAAAAGAGAAGGGAAAAGAGAAGGGAAAAGAGAAGGGAAAAGAGAAGGGAAAAGAGAAGGGAAAAGAAAAAGGAAACTGCTTCTCCATGAAAAGGTTTCTTCTATCTTGCATCCTTTGTTATTGTTTTGTTATAATTTATGCTAGCTCTTACATAGACAGGGTCTCCTTTAAAGTCTGGCTTCTGCCATGGTCAGATGACTTTGCAACAGACTTTGCTGCTCCTGTTGACCGTGGGTTTTTTTGGTGGGCTTTGTTTTGTTTCCTTTTGGGGTTTGTCATTTTGTTTTTTATTTTTCAAGTTCTTATAGTGACACACACACCCCCTCCTGGCTGGATATTATCACCTGGGACCAGTGGCCTGGTTGCAAACTTCTGAGCACACCTAACCTTTGCATTCCCTGCACTGCCTTCCACAGGTATCCAGATCTATCATAAATACTCTCAAAGGCTGCTTAAAAGAAATGGGTGTCTCATGAAATCTGCTGTGCTGGCTGAGGGGTTGGCAGCAGTTGCCTCCAGCAGCAGACTGGAGGTAACAACCAACAAGTACCCATGGCAGATCTCAGCATCACAGCCATTTCCACACTGATTTGGATCACCAGTCCCCATGTCCAAAGTGGTTTGTTGGTTTGTATTCTCAGAAATCAAACTTAGTATTCTCAGAAATCAGAATTAGTCAAGCTCTGTATATGGACATACCAAATCCTCAGTGAGTGTCTGTGGATTTTTATGCTTCTCTTCTCCTACTTCCTTAATTACTTTAAACATGATGTTTTGCTTAGGTTTCTTTGGTTTGTTTCTTATAGAACTTGTGTTAATCGTAAGCAGAGATGAGGACTCTGCAGCAAGTTGTTGCCTATTCACAGGAGAGAAAAGCAGGTCTCATTCAATAAAAAGTGAAATTAAAACCCAATTCTGTTCCTTCACCAAAGTTCTGAACTAAACGTTCTGAAAGGTGGAATAAATAAATGTTCTGAACTGTGGCTTTGACAAAATAGGAATTAAAACACCTTTCTTAATGGAAAAAAAAATCAAAACACAGTTAAATGGTGGTTGAGCTAGAGCAATAAACCTATATTAAAACAGTAAATAAATTTTTATTCAAAATTCACCCTTGTTCTCCTTTCTACTCTACACCAGCTAGATTGAACTGCACACCAAAATCACGTGTTTTATGTATTCCCTGAAACTTTGGAGGTCAAAAATCTAAACATCATTAAGCTTCCTTTACAATGAATGGGGGCACCATGCTTGAACACGCTTTTTAGAGCTACAAGCAATTCACTACTTTCCCTGAACTTTGGATTAGGCCAAGAGTACCTTGGCCAAGGTGTAAGCCCAAATAACTTGGCTCTCAACACAATCTTACAGCAAGGACCACAACAAGGATTTACATCTAAACCCACACAGACTTCTGTGGCACGTGACATGATTGCTCCCACAGGGAGATGCTACTTCCAAGTTGTGCTATCAAGAAATATTCCCTAGCTTTGGCATAATTGTTCAGTAATATGCATTTTGTGTATGGAATAAAACAGAAATGCTGATGGGCCAGCTTTTATGGTTGCTGACACAAACTTTTTGAGCATAGCTGTATAAGATCTGCTGACACAAACCTTCTCCTTGAGAACAGCTGCGATTGCCTGCTGCTTTGGGGAGGGGATGGGGAGTTCTTTTCTCCCTTTTTCTGCCTCCTGTGGTGAACTCCAAAATGCTAGCTGTGCTGATAGGGATGGAGTATCTACCAATAGCTGGTTGTGATACAGATGCAAACACATAAAAGACAAAGTCAGGTCTCCTCCTGGTTTCATCCTCCATTTGTCTTTCAGATGATTTAATAACCCTGTGCTCAGCAGTATTTGAATAAGATGGACAGTTATCAAAAGTGCTCCAGTTAAAGCTGAATACAGCATTATGCCTATTCCTCTAAACTGATAAGCACTTGGGATGGGCAAAATTCCCACAAAGAATCAGGTGCAAGGCAAGTTACTTGAAGGTTAGTGAGCATATTCACAGAGGATAAGTGCAGCTTGAGAGAGGGTAAGGCAGCAGCATCCTAGGCTCCACATTTCAGGGCACAGCTAGTGTTTAAGTGTTTTGAAAGATACTCAAGGAGCCTCCCATCTCCCTGGTTCGGCACAAATAATTAAGAGCTTATGTCTCCCCTCATCAACAACAAAGTGCCTAAGGATATGCTTAAAAGTATTTTGCTGATTTAGGGTCTCAGTGCTGACAACTCTCCCCTGAATGTAAAAGTGCATTTGGGTCTTGGAGGAGCTAATGTACATTGCCAAGTCTTTCATAGCAGTCACCACCACAGAAGCCTCATTGCTTAATTTAGATATCCTACAGCAATTACTGCCAAGCTGTGTCTGGGCTGATAAAGCAAGCATTTTGCAATTCCAGATTTTCTTGACTTGTGAATGCTCATTTTATTGGTCCTAGAGTTGCCTTAACATAGCACAAGGTCAATCTTCTGATTTCTAACCACCCTCTTACTTACTTGTGTTTCAAGCTCTCAGCTCAAGCAGAGCTGCTCACTGTCAGTAAGTCCATACTCAGGTGTCATGGCCTAAAGTGAAGCACTCACCAGAAAAGTTCGATCCAGAGCAAAAGTGTGAAGCTTCCTGTTAAAGAAATTAAATTTAAAAAACCAAAAAAAACCACTCCACTCACCTCCAAAAACCCAACTAAACAAACAAAAACCTCACCACAATGATGAGTTACAATAAAAAAAAAAATTAAAAAATCAGTACTTGTGTTGTAAGACACACAAAGACCAGGGTGCTAAGCCTGAGACAAATGTGCTTTCCCAAGGGCTGCCACAAAAGTTGTGTGCCAGCAGACATGAGGCACACACACAGAGTTGCATTTCTGCATTCCCCTCTCTGCCCCCATTCAAACAATAAAGATGATCAGACTTTAAATAGCATAGTCTCTGCCCAGTGAAACCCTCTGTGCTGCAGGCAGAAATCCACACAACCACACTGCTCAGCTCAGTTGGTTGCAGACAGAAAGCCTAAGCAGATGGATGAAGTACTGACAGACAAGTCAGCACATTGTGCCTTCTTCTAACAGAAATTAACAATCCTGACCTTTTCTTGTAAGAAGCATAAAAAGTAAAGCCATCCACAGACCCCCAGTACTCTGTCTTTATTGTCCAATTAAATTTTTGTATCAAAATTTCTAGATATTTCTTGAATTTCAGTGAGGTGAAAATAGGAAAGAAACTGTCACTGAGAGCTCCAGGCTTAAAAGTTGTCCTCTACTTTTCCTCAAATAAAACATTTCTCTTTCCTGCACCAAAGGCATTATTTGGAGTCTTGTACCATTCTTTGAAAGCCATCTTAGATGGTATAAAGCTATCATCTTGTCCTTTGTAGTCTTTCCTCAAAGAATTCTTCCAGAGTGGAGTGGGACAGAGAAGGTAGTACTTGTGGGGTGACAAAAATAATTGAAAAAAGCTAGCAAGATGTATGGTGTGACTATTGCTAGCCTCTCTTGGCTGTGCAGCTTGCAGCTGGAGCTTCATCTGAAAACAATCAAGTTTTGTGCTTTCACCAGGCTGGAAGGTCTTAACCCTCCCTACCTCCAGAAACAGGGAGAATACTGGCAAAAAAGAAGCTCCTGAAACCTACAGACCAAATAACAGCAACACTGAATGACACAGATGCTAGCACATTAAGGAGAATTTTACAAAAGCCAGTCTTGTCCTTTCTGCAAGCTGTTGTAAGCATCTCTGCCTCAAAACTCTCCAAAAATAGGCCAAATCTGCTATAATTCACAGACTAGCTAGCTGAGAAAAAAAAAATCAGACTGCCTTAACTATGTATTGCCTAAATCCTAAATGAGCAAGGAGACAAAACAGGGTACAGCATTCACCTTGAAGCAAATAACTTTTCTTGTCCTGGAAGAGAAAACAGGAGTTATTAAGCTAGGCCATGTCCCTGCTCATTAAAATCTGACCTTTATTACTAGATCATTACTTCCAATTATTGCCCATTTCTCCTCAAGGCAGTGTAAGGCAGGTACCTCATGTATCTGAGCCAAAGGATGAGTCCCCTGGCAGGTGAAGGTTGTGTGCTAGCTGGGCAATGGCAGAGGAGGCTGGCTGTACCTGACTGTGCCTTCAGACAATAGGTCCCATGGATAACTGAGGAGACAATTTCATTTCTTTCAATGCCAAGGAAAAAAAATTATTTTCAGCTGAATGGAGAACAGTGCTGAGGGAGAGTAGCAAATTTGCATCCTACCAGACCAGCAGCAGCACTGCAGACTGGTTTATTTTTATTGTTATAACATTCCAGAGACAGCAGGGGCAGGCTCTGCCTCTGTCAGTCCTGCAGCCTCCAGTGACAAAAAAAAAAAACAATCCCCAAACATAGATCCATGTTATTAAATGTATTTTCTGCTCTGTTCTCACAGCCCTGCCTCTGGTCCCTTCGCATCAGCCACCCTGGGAACCAGCAGGGACGTGGACAGCTCCTGTCCTACACCACAGCACTGCAGGAACCTTACAGAGCTACCTCCAAAATACTACTCTGGAGGAGGAGGAAGTTTAAAGGCACAATATCAGAGGGGTATAGCCCCATCTGCTGACTGCTGATCTCCACAGGTCTGTCAGCATCAGCAAGGATTAAGTTGTACCTTTTGGTATTTGAAAAATACCTCTCTACTTTGTGCATCACCAGCCCTTGATTGACTCCCTCCTCAGCCTTCCTTTCCCACATAAAAATTGTATCCCAAATGTAACTGGATCCTTCTATAATTAAAGAAATGAGAAATTAGGATGACTTAATTTGAAAAATATTCTCTGAAGCAGGCTGAATGTCAAGGACTTCATAGTGTACAAGAACTATATTTGACTTCAAGACTTGTTTTCATTTTTGAATCAAGTAAGACACATGTGAACTTCAGTCTCCCACATCCCACTTGAGTCCCAGTGACTGTGCTGCAGGTCTGCCCTCTCTGTTCACACACAAACCAGTCTGGAGCTAAACACATTTCTCAAAAATTCTTTCAAAATAGAAAATATTTCCACAAAAAGACTTTGTCTTCAACAAACTGTCATGAATTTGTCTCTGCCTTAAATCTGTTAGTATTAAAGCAGAATGCATGTCAAATACAGTGGATGATACAAATATGAAACTGTATTTTAAAGCCCCTGTTCTACTCACAGAGACATCCTGCAGAGCTGTTCAGAATAAGCCCATGTACAGGCAAGTCCTCAGAGCCAGGCCACAAAAAAGCCAGTGTTCCTGCTTGAAAAAGTGAAGCCTTCTCCCCTGCTCACCTTTTGAGGTCTCAGATCAAATCCTCTTTAGAAGAGCACACAGCTAAAAAACCCTATATTGGGTAAGCCATGTGAACCATCCCTACTGGTGACAGCCATATGCATTTTCCCATCTTTCTGGTTAATCTGAAATCAATCTGGACAGTCCTGTGAAGTTTCTTTAAAGTTTACCAGGGGTATCAGAGGGGAAGGCTTTGAGGAAGCAGAGCCCAGTCTGCTGCTGCTGCCTGGCTGGGTCTTGTTCAGTACAAGCCTCAGAGCACACAGTCTGTGACTCACTCTCTCACATGCTGCAGAACTAATTGCTGGTTTAGTACCCACCCACAAAAGCCTGCAAAGGCTTCACCAAAAATCTCTGCAAAGCACAGAAATCTTCACTCAAATGGACAGAAGCAAAATCCTTACTCTTCCTGCTTCCCTAGGCATAAATACAGACTAGAGAGAGAGAGGGGGGAGAAGAAGGGAGTAAAACCAGCCTAACGCTGCTTTAAATGATTCCAGCAATATCAAAAAGATTAAAAGAACACTATGATCTACTAAAAAAGCAAAAAAACCATAAAACAAGACATCCAAACACCCGAACTCAAAACCAAAACATAAAAACCCCACCCAACAAACCAGAACTACTTCCCACAGCAATCCCGAAATCATTTGTGAACTTTTGTGCACCTAAAATCCACATATATTTTTCAGATTGCTCAAACTGGGAGATGATGATAGCATCATCTACCTTTTGTGTCATTTCAGATTGAAGTGTGAAATAGAAATGGCATTTTTGTTAAAATATTCAAACTAAGTCCTGTTTTTAAGTTTCATGCTGCAATGGGAAATGGGAATATATTCTATTCCTTTACAGGTAATTACCTTGCTTACTGTAAACAGTGCATTTGAGCATATAGAAATACTCAAACCAAATCCATGTATTTTCAAGTATGAATCAACATTTTTCATCTCCCACCTCCGTGTTTGCACCAATTTGTTCTATTGTATGTATAAGAACCTTACACTTACCCCTGAAAGACTTTAAATCAACTCAGTTCAAGTCTCTGTGCCAGACCTCTTTCTGCCAAGAACCTGGAGTTTCCTTTCTGGCTGCAGATAATTATTCTGTTCCTGTAGAGAAGGATGTAAATCCATGCTGTTCTCCATTTAGATTTATCTTTAGAAATTTCATGGGGACCTTAGGGGAAAACTTTCCATTCAGTTTATCTCTGGAGTTTCCTGAACTGACAGTTCAGACATTGATTTGTCTTTAATACTCCTAATTTCTGATCTTTTTTTCTCCCCCTCTTGGAAAAGCTCAGCAATTCATAGAAAAAATCTTACCAGTTATTTTCAATCCAACTACTTTTGTTTTCTGAGTTTCAGTCCTATTCTAAGCCATGTGACATGGCAAATTCACATAGCTCTAACCAAATCTCCAAACAAAAGGACAGCAAAGTCTCACTAAAGAGCATTTGGCCTAACACATTCCCCCACCTCTGCAGGAGAGGAAAAATCTTTAAGGCACTCTTGGAATAAGATTTGCCACTGGAAGTATCAGAAAATAGATCTGTCTTAGCAGTAGAGCTTGCCTCTCCAGGTACAGAGCCACCATGCCCCTCTCTGGTTACCTGCTAAGACTTTTTAGAGCATGCAGACTTCAGCAAGGCTAATCACAAAAGGCAGCTGATAGTTCTCACTTCCAACAGGGAAAGTGGGTAAAAGATACCCTCTGGAGAACCCTTTCCTGGGATCCAAAGGGCCAGGGTCCCCAGGAACCAGCAAGGCTTCTAGCCATGGACACAAGCAGCCTTGGGACTTCTCATGAATGTTAGGACTTCAGTGAAGAACAGACAAGCTTGGTCACTTCTCCTCTCGCAGAGATCTACACACTGTGACACACACCTGCTCTGAGTGGCAGAGGAGACTACTAGGTTTGTCACTTCTAATTTAAAAACTTTATGCTACACACAATTACCCCAAGGCAGTAAAACATGATCTATTTCAATTTAGATTTGATCTGCTCTTTCATGCAGGCACAAAGCATATTGTAGCTTTTAATCAATTAGAGTCCTAGGATCATTGAATTATTTAGGTTAGAAAGGCCTTTAATGTCATCAAGTCCAACCATAAACCTAACACTGCCAATTCCACTACTAAACCATGTCTCCAAGTGCCACATCTACACATCTTTTAAATACTTCACATTAAATTGAGCACAGTCAAGCAGCAAGATCTTAATTAGCAGCTCCATTAATATCTATGCTGTGAGTATGGTCACATACAAGAAAAAAAATTACCACTGTGCATATTTCATCTGTACTTTGTGAACTAAGCATAAAATCTGGTGGCATCCCAATGTCCTTCAACAACTTTTCAAGTCAGGCAAGTTGCAAAAAGTTCAACTATTTACAAAGCTCATAGCTATACAGAGCCATCTATTTCTAGCCAAGCTACAGAACATAAATTTCATAGATCCTGAAATTATTTCATTTGTCAACATTGTCAACTCAACCTATTCTTTGCCCATCAGAGCTGAGTTATTTTAGCAGCACTTTTTCAGAACACCTGAGCCAGCAGATGCTCCGGGCCATACAGAAACACCTGGAGAAATGCAGCCTTCAAATGACAGAAAGCCCAGAAATCCTTGGTTGGTGACAATACCCAATGTATTTCTCATAAACTGAATAATGAAACAAGGTCATAGCTAAAAATATACCCAGGGTCCCAAAGCAGGGTGAGGATGGCTTGGAGCCAATTTCCATGGTGCCAGAACTGGGCAGATCTCACTCCCTCAGCTGGCCAGGCACACCTGTACAAACTGTGGCTGCCCTACAAACACACACTCTAAAGCACTAGAAGTTCTGTATGCCCTCTTCTCATCGCCAGGAGGACACAGCATCACAACAGAAGCACAAGGAGGAGCTCTCAGCAGCCTTTACAATAGCCCTGCATTAGGTCTGTAACACCCTTGGTCCCCAGCAAAACAAGTGGGTAATGCAATCTAAATCACAGAAAAGGCTGGAACACAATGAGACAAACCAGCTTGTGATGGCATCATGTTACAAAGCATGCTTTATTGCAATTGATGAACAATGTGGGGTTCTGCCTTCACAGAGGAAGTGTCATCTTTTTCATGGAGAAAGCAGGGAGTCTATCCAAAACCAGGATTAAAGCTCAGCTCTCTGCAGTATTATTTTAACAGTTTAATAACAGCACCAAGGCAGCAAACAGAAAATTCCCAATTAACTTAAGCAGGAACAAAACTGGGTCTTCTTGTAAAAGAGTCAGCATTGCAAACATAAGACTTAGCAACACAGCCTCACTCTTTTCTCCTTTATGAAGAGTTACATCAAGCATAATCCAGCTATCATATAACACTATTTAAAATAAGCAAGACCTCGGTTTTGTAGTTATAGACTGCACTGCTCTGCTGAAGTTTGCTTATTCTTTGAACTTCTATTTGAAGTTTGCTAGAAAAGTGTATTTTCATTTAATTCATGCTAACATCCTTAAAACCAAAGGTCAAAAACAAGGAAACAACAGCTTAACTGTAATTAAGTAGGTCTTGGATGGAACCCAGAGCTGACAAGAACCAAAATCTTCACAAGAGTAACAGAAACTTCAGCTTTTGCATTCTATGTAATTAAACATGATTTTTATGAGAATCAGTTTTCATAGAAAGATTATTTAAAAACTGAAACTGATTTTGAATAAACCTGAATCAAACAAAGTGTTTGATCAGATTTTCAGCTAATGTATTTTTAAGCTGTAAAAACATTTGTTTGCATATGAATGAATATTTGTACTGCAGATGTTCCACACCTGTTTGCATTTTGCAGAAGGACAGTTACTTTTACATGTTTTAATCTCAATCACAGCACAGAGAAAACTCTGATCTAGAACTCCATCTCTCATTTCAGGGCAATTATGATTGAAGTCCACATCATGTGGTTTTCTTCTTCTTCATTCAAAGCAAACACTTTTTTCTTTGTCAATTTTGGTATAGGTCTTCAAAGTAGAATAGCGAGTCATAGACTTTTAAATTCTCCTGTGCTGAATTAGAATCAGTGACAATGAGATTTACTGCATAAAACAGACCCTGATTTCTGTATAAGCATTAAGGAAAATTACAGCTTTCACTGCATCATCAAGGAAGTGTTTACACTTAAAATCAACATTATATTACTTTTCGCCCTTTGGATGACAAGTCAATTACCTCTTGTCCCCTTTCACCTCTCATTTCCCTCACCAGCAGCTCTTTGAAACTTTTAATACAATATTTTTCTAATATTTCATTTTTAAATCTCGAGTTCAGGTTGCAATCTCAGTACAAGCAAGAGCTCTGCCTGAGTACTCCCATACATTTTTTCTTCCTTGCTATGGTCACTCCCTGTATTACCAAATGTAATGGATGTTTGACAGTTACCTTGAAGGACTACATAATCAAAAATGTAGCTTAAAAATCCAAAGAAACTGTAACCAAACAAAGTTTAGAAATAAAGAAACACGATAACAAGAACTGTCCTTTTCTTCATAACAAAAAAAGTTATAGAAACACAATCAATGTAGCATGTCGACCATAACAGGCAGGAATAATATTGTCCAGGGTGGTGCCAAGAATTACTTGGAACTAGCCATTTTTGCATCTTGGCAGAACCACCCTTCAAGAAAAAAGGCCATGCCTACAATTAGCAACTTCCCAGACATGACTTGTGGTGGTAGTTATCCAGATTACCTCTCCATGGACCCAATCCAAAGCTCATTACTGGCAACAGGCTTTTGGAACAGCCCTGTACACTTTTTTTCCACAATGGAAAAACTCAGTGTTTAATTGATTGACTGGAAACAATCCTCAACTCTTTGAAGTCTGGGATTAACAAGAGAAAAGGACATAATGTTTGCCTTTGGCTTGGCAAGCAATACCTTGGAGGGAAAAAACCTCTGTGATCTAAAAATGATGCAATTTATATAGTGCTCAGTATGGTGAAGGTACATCAGAACATGCCTTTGCCATTAAAGTTTTGGAGATAGCAAAATTACTAGTCGCTCCATTTTAGGAACACAATTTAGTTAGACTTTACCAAGACATTTTAAGGAGAAGCAAAAATGGTGTTCAAAAAATGAAACATTTTAATCAAAACAATTTAATCTGAATTTACATTATCTATTCAAAATAAAAGCTGTTGATCTTCTTCAGAAGAGTGGCCATATTTGAAGGAACTAGGACTTTCAGTAGCATTTCATGCCACAGGAGAGTGGTGGAGTAAGCAGCTGATCCACATAAAAGCTGTTTTGCTTATTTAGTTTTCAGTGGGGTCAAGTCACTGAATTAGTTTGTAGTTTAAACAAATCATGTCAGTACAAAGCCAGGAAAAATGTACGAGAAAGTTGGGAGTATTGGAGTCTTATACTGATGAAAATGAAGTTGGAATTTCACTATTCAATGCACAAGTAAGTAATATTAAATTAAATATAGAGAAGTGTTCTCAATTGACACAAAATAACGACTCCAAACCCAAAGCATGTCTAAATAAAAATAATAGACAAACCCACATTTCAGAAATTAAGGAATTTATCTCCTTCAGGAGGTTGTCTTTCCCAGACAGCATAGTCTACAATCAGTACTGTCATGCAGTGAAGGAAGTAACTGTGCTCCATCACACCTAGAAATCTTTCTCTGCCAAGGGAACCATGTGTATTAGGAAATGCTACCCCCTGCCGTCTGACTAGTCTAAACAGCTAACATGTCCTTAAAACAATCATTTTCAGGGGTTAATTCTGCTTTTTTTGGAAATGACTACATTAATAATAAGCCTTCTTTTTACTCATCAACTTAGTCCTTCACTACAGCACTTTTACCCTGGCCTTCCCTCTTACTGCTTCCTCCAATAGGAAAGCAAGCCAGAGCCTGAAAAACAATTATTACTTCAAATAACTTTTTAAAGTTCTGCATAAAAGTTAGAATTCTTTTTTGTCCATTTTGTGTAAGTACTACTTCAAATCCTTACACATTCTTTTACCTGTTGTCTTTTCACTCCCATCCCTTTTCAAACCCTGAAAACAAAACTCTTCTAAAAGCCCTTTTTTTTGAAGATTTTATATTTAAATGCTTTTTCTAAAAAGCTGAAGCAGCAGAATCTGTAGACATAAAAATGCTACTGCAAAAGAAACTAGACAGTGATCTTGGAGCACACAAAATGTGTCCCTTCCCCATAAAAAAGTAAAAAGAAAAGAGGGAAACAATATTCTTTCTGCCAGAGTCCCTGCTTAAGAATTCACTTTAGGAGTATTTAGGACCATGCCAGCAGGATATTAGATTTAAAAGGAAAATTACTTTTTCAGCTTATTCTACATTTAAAATGAGAGGTTCTACTTGGCTTACAGCATACAAAATAAAAGAAACACAAAGGAAGAAAAAAAGCACAAAGTATAATACTGTCTGGGGAGCAAGCGGTAGGGAACACCAAGTGGAAAACATAAGGGGTAAGACCTTTGTATCCTAATTTAATTTAGAGTTGGAGTTGATGTTAACACCTCTGATTTTCTTTGAAAAGAAACTGAAATTTTAATTCCCCTACAGTCTTTTTGCCTTCTAACCTCTGTTTCTAGCCCTTTTGGGTAAGAGTAGATGTCAGAAAACAAGGCCCAACCATTTAAGGGTGATTTTGATTAAATAAAATACTAATATGTCAATTTGATGATGTCCACACTGCAACTTTTATGTATCACTACCTATAAACAAACAGTGTGACAGGTCTTTTTAATCACTGCTTAAGGATGGAAGTGTACCACTGCTACTATTTAAGTTTCCCTCAAGCCAGCAGTACAGCTGAAGCATATCATAAGGCCCTTCTGACCTTGGTCTGAACACAAGACATGGATGATGTGATGTAATGACATAATTTGTTTACTGACACCATGATGTAAAGTATGAAATACAAGCTGTCAGAAATACAATCAACATAATATTCCATCCTTGCCCTCCAGACGGTTTCCAAGGCAGGGAGAGTAAACAGCCTTCTCCCAGCTTTCTTAGTTTCCACAGCTGAGAGTGTAGGATGTTTACAATACCTGTCACTCAGAGCTCCCAAGAACAGACCAAATGTCAGCAGACCTAGTACTGACTTCATCACTGACTGCTGGAAACATGCAGATGTCAAGTAATGGGAGGAAAAAATCCATACCCATGACCATATGAATCCAAATCAGTTTTAAGTCCTTTGTGAACAAGTTGGAGTGTCTAAGAAAGAAGTTCAAGATAAGGCTGAGCTTCAGCATCTCCAGAGGACAGCCAGTATTATTGCCACCATGGTACTGCAAGGCTTACTGCCAGTTCACTCCAAAGTACTCTTGCATGTCCTGAAGTTGTACCTGCAAAAAAGAGAGATTTCACCATTTTAATGAGTGCACATAGCAGAAAAATAGTCTTTGCATTCTACAAGTAAGAGCTGTCATGTAATTTCCAAAGGACTGGAAGCTTTTAACAGGATTTAAGAGTGATATTTAGAGTGCTGGCTCATAGAATGCTTACACTATCTAGCTTATTTTTAATTAACAGAGGAATAACAGTTCAGGAACACTTTTGAATACTGTGAGGAAAAGAATACTTTTAAAGATATAGCTTGGTAAATGGAAGAGTTTGGTTAAATAGCAACATGTGGCCATTAACAGCAGTCTAGGTATATCTGAAATTGTACTTTCCACTCAGAAACATTTTAAGTATTCAGTTTCCTTGAAGTCATCACCTCTAAGAGGAAAAAACCCCAAACAAAATAAAAGTAAAAAAAAAAAAAAAAAAAAAAAGAGAATCCAGTCAAAAAAAGAAAAAAAATTTCTCGTATAGAACAAGTCAAAATCCTCAGATAAGAAAGAGATTCCACTTAAACAGGTTTAAGTACAATGTAAGGAAAAATTTGGGACAAGATTAATAATAGCTTCTGCTTTAAAAACAATGCACATGCAAAAAAACATACTCAAGTGACCAGGAACCTGAATTGTGTTACAGAAGCACAACAATGTACTTCAAAAAAGTTAATCTGCTATTGAAAAGGTAGAGGAGCTTTAGCTGGGTTCACAACCCATAGAAGGGTTGCCCCAATACTAGTACGGTGCTCATCATCATAAGAACCATTTATAGCACAGTATATTGGCCAGCTGTCTGAGGAAACAGCTGCTCTGTGGGCATGAAGTAGGTTTCATTTGGACCAAAGTAACTATATGGTTTTCTTCTCTACCATTATCTACATATCATTCCAGTGATTCTAAGAATCAGGATAGATATCCAAAAGCCAGTGCCTGGAAGGAATTGATCTGGTCAGGAAACACAGCAGCAGCAGGAGGGGAAAGAAGGGGATTATGCAATTGTCCATTGCTTGACCATTCATAAGGAGGCCTAGAGATGTTCAGGAGGCTCAAAAGTTGAAATAGATCTGAAGGCACAGATCACCTTTACCTTCTATTCTGCTATAAAAGAATACAGACTGCAAGGCCAGAGGTGGTACAAATTTTAAGAATTAAAAGTCTTCTGTCTCGAGCTGTCCATCCTCAATAAATCATCTGGTCAGCACTTAAACAACCTATGCTAGTTCTGCACTAAGATGATGCATTTTTCCTAACTTCACCCCTTTTACATGTCAGTGGGGTCTGGGGATTGGATGTCTCTCTAAGGCATACAGTAGAAGATTGCCACGTAGCCCTGCAAGAAACAGCCTGGCATTGGCTCAACAATGAATCCAGGTGAAACAAAAGCATAAAGTGCAGAAATAAAATCATGGAGCTATTCTTTCAGAGCAAGGAAAATGGGTACATCTCAGAATAATCAAGGTGTAAACATCTCAGTAGGTAATCTAGTCCCAGGTCTTCCTGGAGGCAGAGCCAATTTTGAAATCCCACATGAACTGCTGCAAGAGACCTTACATTTCTCATTCAAGGTTTTGCAGATTAAATATGATTTGCAGAAGGCACTTCAGCTCTTCACAAGAGAAAGCTGAAAAATAATATTGTGGTAGTCTCTGATGAAATTTACCACAGTACACTCAATCTTTAGTTGACGGGTGTCTGACATTTCTTTTGCTAACAGATCTTATTTTCATCCTGTAAGAGCTATGATGATGATTTTTTATATTTAAAACATCAATCATGATATCATCTTGAGGTGCATCTTTTATTGCTATTGGTTAGAATTGCTATTTACAATTACTTTTTCAGTACAATTCAAATTTCTGGGCTTAAAATCAGACAGCTGACTTAGAAAATATTAACTTACTTTACACTCTAAGATTAGAACAGTTCTTCCAAGTTTAATACATGGAACAAAAAAATGACCCCTTTTCTAATAACCTAGTATGTTCCCAATACAAAAACCCCCACACAAGTATGTAAATTCAGAAAGCACTGATATTTTATTTGCTAAAAGGTAAGCAGAAGGAAAAAAATACCCAAACTGTCTATAGCAGGAAAAAATTCTGCTTTCAAAACAAGCCTATGAACTACTGGAGCTGTGGGCCTCATATCTAAGAAAATTGTGAGAGCCAATTCTGTAACAGGCAACATACTGTCAGCACACAGAGAGGAAAACTTGTCAAGGCAAATGATGCAGTGACAAGGGAATACTCAAAACATGTGAAGCAAAGAGAGTCTGGAGTTTTGGAACAAGAAAAATCAGAATAAAGCCTAAGTAACATATTATGGTCTCATGGAATCCTAAACACTTTTGAGACTTGTTATATATTCTTCAGCTTTAGCATTTAAATGAACGAGACAAGTGACTTAGGACTTTAAACGTCAGTTTTGCACATATATATTTCAGATGTGCTTCTGAAAGGTGCACCAGGTAACTTCAAAATACTTAAGGAAATCCTCTGGCAAGAACTTCATTTATGCTCAACACAGTAATTCCTATTCTAAAGGGCCTACAGTCAAAACAAATGACAGAAGAACATGGCAGCAATTAAATGATGACTTTAAGCACAGATCCTCTGTATTTCTACTGCTTCTCTATTGACTGCCTTTGACTTCCAAATTGTTTCAGGTGGCTCCCTTTTTACTAATATTTCTGTAGTCAAAGATGCATCTAAGGTGATGTACCTGGGGAGAATAAGAAGCTACATATATCATACCCCCTTGCCAAGAGGGATGCTTACCACTTGCCAGGCACAGCTCCTTGTCTAGGTCTAGGTACCCAGATACAGAAACCTGCCTGCCCCAGCTTCCATTGCAAAGGATGTCCTTCTGTAGGTGTCTAAGAAACACACCTTGCTGGTGATTGGCCAGCAAGCCTTGCACAAAGCTAGGCTAAAATCCTTCCCCTGAAGTATCTAAGGGAAGGCATTATTTGCACTGATGGCCACACAAGCAGTCATGGTCTCAGCAAAGCTATAACAAAAGTAAGGATTAAGTACTGCAAAAAAAGCTTTCTTCCCCAAATCTCCAAGAGGTAAGGTGTTAGTGAAATAGTTATAATTATTTACCTGATGCTAAAACCTGCTCTCCCTCCCTTGGTTTCAACCCTCCTACACTTGAGGGATATGACTGTAAAATGTAGCACAGTTATGTTAGAAGCAGCTGCTAAAAGAATGCAGTGCAGCAGCAAACTAACAACCCAAAACTAAAGCACTGCCCTGCCATCACCTGGAAAGAAGAGACTGTGAGTTGTCCAGTAAATGCCACACTATAAAGAAAGTGTAGTCAGTAGTTTGCTTTCATTTTACAACTAAGCACAAAAGGGAAGGACCGAAAAGAAAACGTATTCTCTTTCCTTTGTAGCAAGTTAAATGTTTAATTTCTGGTAATGACAATAAGTTGGGTGCCAGCATGCACAAATTACTCACTGCTCACTTTAGAGAATACTGGTTATAGCCAGAACCACTCAATTGCATCACCCAACAGCAGAGGACTATAAAATAAAGAAAAATTACCCTGTCTGCAAACAGGGAGAAAATTATATATAGTGTAAGTTTTAACTCCCTTACAGGCTTGTAAGATGAGCTGACTTTATGCTACCTTCTGTATACTCATGGCCCTCTAAAAAAGCTAATCATTCTTCTCTGCATCAAGCCCACCATGAAAATGGGGGCAAATATCATTGAACATTATAAATATTATGCCATTAGCAAAACTAATGATGCACTACTTATATAGAAAGGCCTCTTACATTGCCTTTTACAAAAATTCAAAACTGTCTCAAAATCTTCCTCAAAATCCATAATGCACACAGGGAAGGCTAAACTGCCTGCATAGAGGATTACCTGACCCACCTGCAGTGACCCACTTGAGGGGCAAAATACTTGTGCCAAATCCCCCTTCTGAATACAGACAGACAACTTTAAAAGGAGCAGGCTCAGGAAAGACTGCAAGCTATTTAAAACTCCTCCTTCTTTGCCTGGTGGCATCCTGGAAACTTTGTGGTCTTTATATTTGGAGACATTCCCAACTTACCTCCTTCACTGATCAGCCCCCGCTCAAGAAGCAGCAGTATATAGAGTAATAGCTGTGTCAGTTTGAAGTAAGAACTGAGATCTGGACTTGGGAAGGAGCAGTCACAGTGCCAGGCATCCTTAGAGCTTAGCTAGAGTCTGGTGGAGCCCCCTTCCTAAGTCTCCACAAAAACTACAAACCATGAAAACGACAAACTTTTCACTACTGCTGTTCTCCTACATGAAGAAGAATTTCTCTCAAAATTGCCAAGATTTTTTTCTCACCTGCCTGTTCCTGGAAGGCCACAGTTTCAGTGAATACCTTTTGATCCTGGTAACAATGACTTGCTATCAACTTTTTAAAAAAAAAAGTCTGACATGTTTCTAAGATTACTTCAAGTCCATGACAGTGAATTCTGTTTTTTTCCCCATCTTAAACATTCTGTGTTCCACGTCAGAAACATGTAATTATATATATATGGGTATGTAAAGAGGAGCCCTGGAGTCTCTGTCTGATGGGGAAGACCTAAAAATGGAGGTAGATCTCAGGGTTCTCCTTCAGCTCTCCTTTTAGCTTCAAAGAAAGAAAACTATCCCATTCATTTTCTTCATGAGCCCTGCAACTATTTGAAGGGAATGGAAGAAAATAAAATAATAATGTTTCCTTTTCCATATACCTGCTTTAAGACTCTCAAAAAAAATCTGAAAACAAAGTAAATACATTTTTAAACTAGGTGAAATAATATTTAGTTCCAACATTTTAAAACTTTTTTGCCTCTGAGAGTCAGAAGTAAGACAGTGGGAAAAGAATAGCCACTATACACAAGCTACAAAATAAGGTGGAACAGCCCAAAATACATAAGGTGGCATATTCTAGACAGGGAATTAATTGGCCCACCTTTGAATGTAAAGCATTTCAAATATTTTATAAATATACAAACTGCCACCAGATGTCAGTACAGCCTCAAGAATTGGTAGTACAACCCCCTACTCCAGGCTGATAAGGATATTTATTTAACTCCCCCCAGCTGTCCCAGTAAACATATCCAGCCCTTCTGCAAATCCTGAATGGAAAAAAAAATCACACACAATAGCTCTCACTTGCACGTTATCAACATGAACAAAACCCAACAAAGGTGTAAGAATAGGCCTAAACTTCTTATGCCTCAGGACAACAAGAACCAGCTTGATACTAAATAATCTATTATTAAGGTTCAATGCCCCCCTCTCTCATGCTCATCAGATTCTCTAGCAATGAGTCTTGGCCTCACACATTCACATTCCCTCTGTTCCTAAATAGCTTTAGTCTCCTTAGATTATGCTGCAAAGTGGCAGGGAATATTTAGCAATGGGGTTGCTAAGCTAAATAAAGCTTTTCTGCAAAACAAGCATTACCATGTCTGTCCTTGTGCTACAGCACGGGCTCTCCCCACATTCTCCCCATCTCTGATTTTTTACAAGACTTGCAAAGGAAAGAGTTTCCAGAGAATCCCCGGCTGAGGTGATTTTGCTTTGAAACTTCTAACAGCAGACTTTATATAACTTCTTAATGCAAATAAATATATAAATCTATGATTTCGTGATGGTAGAAATTAGTTTCAGCAAGACATGTGGCATATAAACATTTTTTTCTGCTCCATGTCCAAATTCAGTGACAAACTTCACTACTAAAGCTATTAAGTAGAAAGGTTTCACAGGCTACATAAGAGCAGGCCTTACTTCAGACCATTAGTGCACAGGTTAGAAAACAATCCAAAAGGAAAGAAACCACTCTCCCACACCAAACATAACTTATATTATTTAGTCTCAGCAAGAATTTTCAGCTTTGCGAGTTTATAGATTGAGCTTCTTGTCCTACCACAATCAACAAGTCTTACTTTGAAGCAAAAATCTGTATTAAGAGAATACCAGAAACTGTAGAAATCAAGAAGAGAATTATTAAGTGACTAAAACACCTAACTTAAAAATTTTGCTTGGCACAGACCTACTCAATGTTAGTGACACTGTGATTGCTGTTTTGTAAGAAATACTCAGGTTAGCAAAGCAACATACGTTGCTGTGGACCTGTGGAAATTTACATCAGGAAAACTTGCTTGCATAAGAGTAATATAACAAATGTTTATCATTTTAATACTGGCTTATTGCACGGTCTTATCTCTTATTTTCTTAATAAATGCAATCAACTCAGTGCATGTATCTTCTTAAGTCCAATGCAAAAAATTTTAAAAATTATAATGAAAAGAAACTTGGTAAGTTAAAAACCACGAACAAAAAATTAACTTTTTAGGCCAATGGTTTGGAAAAGAACTCACTGAAATATCTTTCTTGCCTTACAGGGCCATTTCAGCACAGCTCTGAGGTTTTAGCTTCAGTTTTAACCATACCGCACTCTTGGAGGTCCTTGTACAGTTTCATATCTCAGGTTGAATAAAACAGAGAGCAATAGAAATACAGATAGAGACTTTTTCTGAGCATTTATGTTTTAGATATTAATATGAAAAAAAAAAAAAAAGCAGAGAGGCAGCATCCTGAAAGTAATGTAATTTTGAAGGGGAGAGGGAGTACAAACTGCCCGTAAGTTGAGCAGCAGCAAATGCAAAAAAAAAGAATGTGAAGTAAATCTCTTCACAGGAAGCCCTCAAACCACTTAAAGTAGAGCACCTCCTTATTTCATACCTAAACTAAGCCTTGGAATCTCCTTTCAATTCAGGTGAGCTTTGTAGTCTGAGAAGTTTCTCCTGGAGGAGCCTAACCACGGACTCAAGAGGAAAGGCAAGGTTTGCTGCAGACCTGACTAAGTGCTTAATTAAATAGAAAAACTATAAACATGTTTCACCTTGCTTTTGAGTTTTATTAGGAAACCTTTCACAATTCTTATTTTGTTCTATACAACTGCACGTCTTTGTCAGGTTAAAACAAGAGGTAATTTATGTGTACTCTCTAAATTGGAATTTTTAATTCCTGAGTCTTGGCTCTAATTGTAACAAGGACCCTTGAGGCTCATCATTTCTCTCTGTTAACTTCCCTCCCTCAAATTCCCTACATGTAAACACTTGTTTCTACAACAGCTCTTCTGCATGTCATTTCCCCCCCACTTCTTGCACATTCAAAACATGCAAAAACCAAACCCAAGTGTCTCAGTTTCACACGTGCCATTTGCTCAGACCAAGTTTGGTATGTCCAGATAAGCACTATTCCAGTTACTGTCTATTCAGGAAATCTCAAGAACGTTACCAGCATTGAGAGTACATGACTCAACAGCCAGCTTGCACACTATGCCAGAATAATAGAATAGCTGGCTCCTTTCACCCAAGAAACGTAACTCCTTCAAAATCAAAGTTTTAAGAACACAAAGAATTTCAGATTCTGCAGAAGCAGAACGGCAAAGATGCACTTAAAAAGTTACTGAAAGTTCAGATCAGCAGCAAAACTTGAGTGCAAAGAAGCTTACAGTCAGTCACTATTTAGCACAACCTAATTTCCTAAAATCTTTCAAAGTTCACCCTTGAGCATTCAAAGGGGGTTTTGGATTCTTCTCTACATTACCTAAATTATGTACAGCTATCTTCTAGCATTTCCTCTACACCCGCCAAGCAGCCAGCTCTGCTTCTGAATGCACTTTGGCAAATGGCATTCAAGCTGTGAGGCTTTGAAAGAGGCTGGCATTTCAACAGTTATGGGGCAGTATGGGCATGCCCATGCAGAGGGAGAACGGTGGACACATTTTTTTCCTCAAAGAAAAAAGTTCTAGTTAAAGGTGATTTTTAAAAAGGGGAAATTGTCAGCCTGAAATGCTGTCATTTCTACATGGACAAGTAAGAATAATATTTGGCACTATGCTTGAAATACTCATACATGTAATTTTTCTTGCCAATGCTGGCTTAAGAGTTCTATTACATTCACAAGTAAGAATTAAGAAATGCAGGAAGCATTTCCTATTGCTAGTGTCTTATGGTTACTATAGCCATGTTAGAATATTAATGTTGGTTCATTTGTTTTTAAAAACATCCCCTTTTCAATGACTTACAAATATGTTTAATGGCAAAGTATGACTTAGTAGGGAATTTTCATCCTTAAATTATTTTGCCTCTTAGATTACTCAATTCTTCTTTAAATACCCAGATCTCCATTTCTTCTCTAAGCACAGTAGTTGCTTTAAGTTTCACCTTCCTATTTCCATCCCAGATCTTCTTTAGGTTAACTTAGCAAACAGTACTCTTGCCAAAGTCCAAAGATATTTGCACTATTCCATCCCTGTGTATTTTGAGTTACCAATCTTTTCTGTGACAGTCTAGAACCAGGTTTTCTATTCTGCTATCCCCCTCCTTCCTTCCTTATCAGAAGATATTCCATGTGTTTTAACAGTGGAGATCCTTAAAAGCTCTTCTGCACATTCAATGTGGGTGGTTTACTTTGCAATTAAAAAAAATCCCATCCCCTTTGTGAAGAATGTCCAGAAAACTGCCATTTGATTCTGTGTCCAATGGCATACATGAAATCTTTCTTCATCTCTCTAACACTTCAAGAAAAATATTCCTGCTAACTCTAACACATAATACTAATACTTGCAACTCCACAGACCTAGCCAAACATTATTTATGCATAAAATCTAAATTGAAGCCCTTTCAACTGATTCTTACATTTTCAGGCAACTCCTTGCCTTCAAGGTTCTCTTTAACCTGATACTCTCCAGTGAAGGAAAGGTGAAAATCTTGCTGTGACTGGAATAGATTTAGAAAATTACTTTCAGAAAGAATACTCTAAGAATCCTTATATCCTCTTAGGGCCACCTGTCCCTTCTCAGCTGAATCAAACAGCAGCTATTGTCATGGTCTAGACCTATCAAGATCTGCAACCTTCCTTGCCCTTAGTAAGCCTTCTTCTCTACCTCCAGCATCACACAAGGACAGGCTTGGCACTCCACATTACAGCTCCTATTACAGCTCATTCATGCTTTCTTCTTCATTGTGTCTTAACAGAAATGATATTTCCACCCTCACATCCTCCCTCAGAGTCCTCCTCTTCACACTCTCTACATGTACCAGTCCCACCAGTGCTTCCTTGCCCCACGATCCACCCATGCAGGGGTAGGTTCATGCACACACTGTGATTCAGAACTGTGCCAGGAACTCCACAGAAATCACCGTGCTCAGCACCACCACATGCTGCAGTCACACTGAACATCTGACTGACAACTTATGAAGTCATTTAACCCATTTTTGGCTAAGGCTGACTAATTAGCAATGTTAAAGAAAAATCTGAGAGAAAAGAATACTTAAAGCAGCTATGATGAAAAAACTAAACAATTTTTTTTAGCAATAAAATCACCACTTGACCTGAAGACAGTTAAAAAAGCCTCACCTGAACATACTTTCTTTTCTCCTAAATACGCTGTTAACTTAAAAACTTCTTTTGTAGTATTTCAGTAAGGCTCATCACTATGGCATGTGAGCAACCCAAAGAAGATCAAGTTGCTCATCTGTAATAAACAACAATTGCTGCAGGTTGAAAACAAGCAGGGCTTCAGTTGTGCAGAAACTCAGCTGAGGTTTCTGTTTGGCAAAGATGATGTATTTGAAACAAGGCATGGACCCAGATTCCATTTGATACGGTTTTTCCTGATGCATAGATTTCAGGTAAATTCAATAGCTCCTCTCCTTCCCCTCCATGGAACAAAAAACTTTTCCCTCTGTCTGCTAACAGGATTAAGTGTCACATTTAAATTTCATCAAACTCCACTTTGTTCTCTAACCCCTACTCTGAATTAAGAGACTGCTGCTGAAGCAGGCACAGCTTCTCCTACTCGTTAACATCACGGACACGCTGTGGCAGGGATCCAAGCTCTGTTTCCCTGCAGAGGATATAGCTTCTGTGGAAGTGAACAATCTCCAGCAAAAGCTTAACACATCGTCCCATTTCCTCTGTTGGAAGGGAGTCTCCCAGCTCATGCTCTGAACAAACAGAGTCCTGGAGCCAGCCCACAGACAATGTTTACAGAAACAGCAACGTCATTGATAGGACAGATTCGGATGCAGCAGTACTTTTTTTCCATGAAAACGTAGTAAATTAAGCATTAGTCAAATGCTGAAACATTTTTTTTTTTTTAGCTATTTCATACAGAGGTTCCTGAAAAAACACATCTTTTTTACTGTGGTTAAAAGAAATCTCATGCTGAACAAAGGAACTGAGAGGTACCAATTTAGCAGCAGTTCTATATTTTCATCCCCACCTGTCCTCTTGCTGCCCAACTTCCATATGTGCACATGAGGGGCCTAGGTCATGCCAGTAGAAAATAAAGGAACACTTTTTTCTTGTGGGATTTGCATTTTTTAAATGCACTGAAAACTTAAGACTACCCAAATTTTGTGAAAATATAAAGGCAGAGTACCTAAACTATTTAGAAAAGTTCTGGACCATCTGTAATTCTTCCTACATGGACTTTGACAATCTTATTTAATTAGTATCAACCTTCCACCACTTAGCATGCTGCTAAGTATCAGTCTATTTTTATTTTATTTATTTTAAGGAAGTGGAACAATACAGTGATCATCAAAAATAGTACATCAAATAGTACATGCTGTACCCTGTACTTAAACAAATAAATACAGAAAACTATAATCCAAGGGTAGGATATATAAATATAAACTTTCATTTTCATAGTGTTCATGAGAATTACAACCTTTGGAAAACCCAGTCCATCTTGTAATTTAAGTGGTTTCAATCTCACAGTTACTAACACAGGAATGGAGCAAAAAGCTGCTCTCAGCATTCATTTTGCCAACAAATCAAACTTGTCACATCACATGGTCAGTGTATAGGACAAGGCAAACAGGCACAAGAGAAAAAGGCACCACATTTTTTTTCTTGTTTCTACCTCCCTTCCAGTCCTACAACCTGCCTGGTGACTCTGAGAGACACAGCTGATATGAAGCAAGAGGCAAAGAAGTGTCAGTTAGAGAAAATGTGAAAATCCAGGCTCCATCCAAGAAGCAGGAAGCAAGAAACTCAAGGGTCAGCTGCATAAGATAAGGACAGAGACAGGCTCCAGCACACAAAAATTTTAAGCAAATGGCTTGGCAAGAGAAATAATATCTTTAAAAGTTTCTGTGCCCAATGCCTCCCACACTGAAGTGGCAAAATCTCACCCTATTCCCCTCTTCATGGCTGTGAATCGTGCTAACATGGAATGGTGCTACTCACATCCAGATCCCTCTGTACAAAAATGAGCAGGCTACTTCTAAGAAAACTTAATTTGCAAGAAATCTCATCTAGACCCAACCAAACAGTGGACAGAGGCTTCATTTTCTTTCACAAGTCTTAAACCATCAGGAAATCTAAACTGCTGCATAGGAAAATAGTAAAGGTAAAATACAATTTAAATAAATAAAGCAACTGCATACAGTTCTGCCTGTGCCCTTTCTGGCAAAAGATGAGGGCAGGCAGCTAGTATTTCAGACAGACCCCATATTACTTCCTGACCAAGCTAAGTAAAGCCTGCCAAGTATTAAAGGGAGAAGAAAGGGATGTAAGCAGCTTGGGCACTTCCTTTCTAGAGATATTTTTTACCAGCGCTGCAATTCTATGAGTCTTACTGAGGGAACTGATGTGTTAGGCAGAGTTCAGCAACATCCTGATTTCATCTTCTGTTCTGAACACAAGCCCAGAGAGGGCTGATGGCAAGTGGCACACAGGCTGTTTGTTAGGAGGCTATGTAAAATAGTGAGAACACCTCGTGATGTTGATTAAAAAACCATGATGACTACTTTTCCTCCCAGCCTGACTTATGTTTCTAGCTAGACAAACTCTACTTTCTCTTCGAGGCTGCAGCAACTGACCTTTGCCTGCCCACAGCCCCAGCTGGCTGCACAAACTACACTGAGGTTACCACGGGATGGTATCAGACATGGTTCTGTCATCACCATTAGACACTTCAGCAGAGGCCAAAACCCGAATTTTACAAGCATAGTAATATATACACCATCTTCATAACAAAAAATCTGTCCTGGTGATGCTCATGCCAGTGCAAGGAAACTTTGTTCCCTAGAGCTCTGTGAAGTGACACCTTCCGCCAACACAAGAGCAGTGCCAAGACATGCTAAAACAGGAACCAAAGAGGAAATTGAAAGTTAAGTTGGGTTCAGATTTTAATTTTTTAAACAAAAAAAGTCCTTCATTCTGAAGTGGTAAATGTAGAAGTGAATATTAAATGATGTTCCATTTTACGTCACGTGTCTTCAAATTGTTTGGAAAGGTAGAAAGTTGACACAAATCTTCTGCATTAGAATTTATTGTAACAGTCATTTCTGTGAGAAGATCTGAAACCACACACCTCATTTTCTAAAATGCAAATATTTTACAAATATTAAGTTTAAAGTGTCTGGAGGCTCAAAATAACAGCAGATATAAACCACAGTTAAAACCTATAATATATACTAGCCTCAAAGCATAACTACATTCAAGATACACTAGTTAACATTTTTGGTCAGCTCAAAGAAAGGTTTGAAATTATATCTCACCATCTGATATTTCTCTGCTAAGAGGAGAAAAGTGGTTCCACAAATCCATTCCAGCAAATTAAAGAGTACTAGCAACATAAGCCAAAATGCAATCAATTCAAAGTGATGATTTAATGCTTATAATGAAAACTAGAGTATATATATCTTCAGATGTTCTTTTCAGTAGAACACTGGTATTCTGCAAGATACTCTGTAAGAGTTCAAGAAATTCAGTGCAAACTATTTCTCAGTATATGATGGATGTCACAACTGATTTCAGTTCATGATGCAATTTTAGCAAATCCTGTTTCTACTCATATACTTCACACAACAGGTTTGCTGCAACCACAGAAACATCTTTGCAAAGTTAAAAACTACTTCTAAAGCAAAAGTGCTTTATCTGTACGTGTTCTACTAGGAGCTGCTGAATCTCTACGAAGATACCTCACCAGAATCCAAAACAGATTCTACAGATTCTACAGCAGACATTCTACAGATACAATTAGGAGCATTTTCTTGTTCTACAGCTTTCATGGAGGAGAACGTATATGACACCACCTTTAAGTCAATACCCCCGGCAAGTGTAGTCTGCCCTCAGTTCAGAAAACTTCTCTGCAAGAGAAGCACCAACAATGATATGACCAAGTTTAATCACCCATGTCCCATGGTGTCAGAGAGTAAGTGCCAGAAGTCTGAGGGACTTAAAGCACCAATACCCTTTCTGGAAATATTTTAAATCAGTTTAGCTATGAGTAAATGAATACACTTACATAGTCAAGAGGAGCTGTAGACAATAAGCACTTGTAAACACAAGGCAAACTGTGTGCATCTCAAGGAGAGTAACCAAGCAGGGATATCTAAGCTTCAGCCCACTGTGCAACCACCTTCAGAAACATCAAACATTCAGTTGGCAGTGGAGAAAACTGGCGTATATAACCACAGAAAAGTGGTAGAAGGCTTAGACCTGGGTCCAGCCAACACTAGTGCAAGGAAGATGTTTTTCATACCTTTATTACATGCTTGCAGCTTTTTGCCTGTGTCTTAAGAGAAGCACTTACACCTTCTTCCTCTCAATGTATGTCCACTTGGCAGTATAAGGCTGAACCAGTCATACATCAGTGATACTGACAGAAGATTTGAAACATTCCAAAAAAACACTGTTCTCATAAGCAGCAACTGCAAAATGCCTGAGGCAAAAATGTGTCAAGTTCCAAATTTTAATTATTCAAACTCTACTGAAACACTCACGTTCTCCTCTTCCTAAAGCTACCACTTTAATTCCATTTAATAATGTGAAAAACCTGCAGATCTTCCTCATGGGTAGGAGAATTCTCAGATTAGGAAACTTGCATGCTTTTTCACTATGGGTTTGCATCTCCTTTACTATCGTATTTTCAGCTCAGCACACTGACATGGAAGGAAATGTAACAGAAAAAAAAATCTTTTAACAAAGCTGCTATCTGCAGTCAGTTCCTCCCAGGAATGAAACACCCAACCTTCCAGGACAGCACCAGATATATTTGTATAAAATATCTCTGTGATAGAAATGAACAAAAGAACAACAAGGCTTCTTTACAGATTTCCTCATACAAGACACGAAATCCTTCTGTATAGATAGTTGCTATGGTGCAGACTTAAGGGGAAAAAGAGGGGAGATCAGACTTCTTGTTTACAGGTTTCCAATATGCTCCACTTGATCCATCTTGAAATTGAAACCCTTTAGCTTCCTGTCTTAAGGCTGTCAGATAGTAGAGAACAAACACAGTGTTAGCAACTTTACAAAGCCCCCACATGTTCTGCACAGAGCTGCAGAAAAACATCCACGTGGATTAGCCAACAGACAGGAGGGACAATATAGCTTCAAAGAGAACAGAAGCCATACTAAATCCTGAAAGACTTATTCAAGGGAAAAGATACTTACTCTAGGAATGAAATGCCAGATTATCTCTGAATATTGTCAACACTTCACCACAATATAACACTGCATAGAACTATTAAAAAATACACCATTTTGACATTCTCAGGCAAAATCCTGATTCTTCTGAGAACTTCTTACACAGGTTTTATCCCAACAGGTATGCCTGTCTATTTACAGATTCAAGACGAATAAGACAAAGACACTTAGGGCAGGATTAAACTTGCAGTGAGACACCTAAACAGCCAAAAAGCCCACAGAGAAATTCAGCTTACACTACCTCAGACATCTGGGGTCTAATTCAGGTACCTAGACATAGGTAAGTTTAAATGGCTTGGCAGTTTCACCTCAGTTTCAGCTGCCTCTCCTGTACACTTTATATCTATCAGCATGATGCAATTTTTACCAATGCTTCAGAGATCCTAGCTAGCACCTAGTTCAGACACATGACCAGAGGGCTACTAGCCAGGCCCCAATGACTCTACCAAGGACATTTTTACCAGCTACAAACACCAACAGCATAGAAACTTGGTGCAAAAATATAAAATTTAAATGTCCTTCATCAATCATGAACAGAATGCATTCTTTATTGTTTTGATAATTGATAAGAATAGCTTATAGCTATTCTGATAGCTCATAGCTATCACTTGGTGAATACACCAGCTGAATACTCCAGCTGCTCTTTACTGTGGTTTGGAGGCTAAGCAAGAGATTTCACCTCTGCAGTTACTTCTTTAGGGTCCCATGTTTTAAAGAAGCTCCCATATGTATTTTCTTCCCTAGATCCCTGAGTCACTTGCCAGAAGATTAGACCAGAACCTTGTGGCCAAAACCTTCTATTTAATCTGCATGAACTGCCTTAACCAACCTTTTTTCAGCATGATGTAAAAAACTCATTCATACAGAACAGGTCAGTTCTCCCATTCAGTCAGTGACCAGTCTGGTTCTGTCATATATTGTGCTTCCACTAAACATCCAGGGTGAGGTAGAAGCAACAACCTGATCCAGAATAACTCCAAGGTTTAGGAAATAAATGATGCAGTGTTTCTTAAAAAAGTACAAAATTCCCTTCATGGACAGAGATGCCTTTAAAGACCTCCAGAGGGAGATCCTGTCTAATTTTTAGCATTTAAATTGCTTTGAACATCCATCTTAGGCATCATCAGTGACACCACCAGCATCTTGCTACAGCCTGAATATTCAGCTCAGTCAGATCAGGAATTCAAAACTCAATAACAAATAGAAAAGGAAACAAGGACTGTGACAACTTTCAAACACTATGGCAGTTTTCTTGATCTCTTTAGACTGCCATTGATTTATCCCCTGCCCTCAGTGGTCTTGTTTGCCTTAATCTATTTCTCTTTCTTTACCTGCTTACTGTTTGCACAAAGTGTAAAAATATTATTTTTCCATATTGTCACATATGCCTGGAAAATTTAACTAATGTCCCAAACCATTTACTCCCCACTGTTAGCAAACAACCCAAACTGAAACAGTAACATCTAATCAAGCACCACTAGAAATTTGAAGAAGAAAAAATAATACACTGGAGGGTACTGGCCTAGACTTTTTCCTTTTTTTTTTTTTTGTTCTTCCATTTTCTGGGATTTGTTTCCATGTGAAGATATTAATCTGCTGGCTGGCAACCCAGAAGCCCTCCTGATTGTGTTCTGCTGACAGAAATCAGACCTTCACTAAGGCCAGACTGGGACAGAACAAATACTAAGTTTTAAACAGTGGAGAAAGCATTGCCCCTTCACAATTACAGGCACACTTTCCCATTTATTTAACAAGCATCAGAATGATTCCACTAACGTAGCTATATTCCATTTCTCACATCTTAGAGATAAGGGATACTGTGCAAGAAAGGCATCCAAGTGCTTCTATAGCTATATTCCTTACACACAATCTACGCAATAGTAAGAATATTTAGGAGAGTCACATAGTTCCCATGGAGAGAGAGCTGAGATCTTGTCAGATTCTATTCCAAATCTACTGAAAACAGAGGAGCTTTTGCCAAGTCAATTTTGGCAAGTGTTTCTAGCATTATCTTGTCTTGCCAAACAGCATTTAGATTTTGCTGAACTTATTTACTTGTTCAGTATTCTCAGAGAAGCGGAACTATTTATTGCTGGAGAGAATTTGGAGACCTGGAACAACATTTAAAAGATGAATCAGAAACTGACTAACTTAGGAATTTGATCTGTTAACCTCAGCTCATAGCAATAGAGCATGCTCAGTGTTAGAAGTAATCCATAGTGCAGCTACTTCAGGTCTGAGACCAGCCAACTCTGAACTATAAATGACACTTCTAACATGCTGTTTTTATATAGCTAAGTTCTATCCCTCTCAAAAATACCATCCAACACAAGCTGTAAGATGATGCTGACAATTCTGTTTATGGGTCAAAAGAGCACAACAATGTTTTATGGAAAAAAACCCCAACCCATTAGCATTCTTCACTGACTGCATGGAGATGAATCCTCTGAAGGCTTGATTTTCAGAAGACATCAAGCATCCAGTCTCTCTCTCTCTCTCAGACAGAAAGGTACATCTCTTTAGGACACCCTAACTTAAAGGCTGATCCCTCTCACACTCTTGTCCACACACTCACTCCCCACAGAGCCGGTCAGTGCTCTGCTTCCACCCTGTCAGTGAGGCACGCAGGAATGCTTTTGATCAGATGCATCAGAGGTACACTGGTGACATATTTTGCCTGACAGAGTCATGCTCTACTGCTCAACACAGAAAACCGACTGAAGATATTTAAGTATTTCAAAAATGTTATCTGCAACACTTGTTTTCAAGATTTCAGTACTGTTTCTCCCATGCTTGTCCATTCCACATTTTCAGCTTTACTAGCTCATTTTTTCTCTTTGCTAAGCCAGACATTCATTCTTCATGCCTCCCTCTATTCCCCCATCTCCTGACACTGTCCACTGCATTGCAATAGACAGCAACCTTGCCTTCCCTTTTCCAAAACACAAGCTATGTACTAGGTCATAGTCACGGTTCACCTATCCTCTGAGTACATACCGCCTTGAAAAAAGTACAAAATACCACTTAGTCTTACATAGTGTCCCTTTTCTAACGCCTCATAATTCAGTCTGGAGGATATGTAAACATGCCCTACACTTACGGTTTCTAAACCTGTACATGTATGTATTTTGGTGGCATTCAAGGTGACCGGTACGACCTTGCTTCTTAAGAGATACAAACAACCTACCATATGACCTGTTCCCATTTTCGTTGTACCTTTCCAATATTTAATTCACTTGCAAGCTAACAGGAATACCTGAGGATTTCTCTAGAGAAAAAAAACAAACCAAGAGGAAAAAGAAGAATCAAAGCCTACCACTCTCCACCCCAGGGAAACATACCACTCAGTGACTATTCTTCATCAATAGTTTTAAATCTGTTGACCAGATACATCATATCTAGACTTTTTACTATTTCAATTTTTTCTATCAGGATGCTTGGGCTGCCAAACGCAATATCATGGAATACATCACAAAGGCTAGTGTTTGTATGAGGCTATCAATCTGCCTGATTTAACATGAAATAAAATAAATTGACAATGTAACAAGTGAGTTCCATTTCCTGGTAGGATGTACTCAACTTACCTACTTTGGTCCAAGTCCCATTTCAGTATTTCTGTCCAAAACCTTGTCTATATGGCTATGTTGACCATGTCAACCAAGTCCATAAGCAGTCATAAACTCTACTCACCCAGTTAAACTCTGGTACAATTTAGTTTCCATCTGTATTCTGGAGTACCCTAATTTTAGATTACCAATCCACAGAGTTTAATATTACTGCTCTCCAATTCCTTGATACAAGTTACTGGCATCTTCTAAGCTATGTCCTATTTTAATAGCTGTTGTTAAACATTCTTCTGGATTGCTAAAGCTGAAAGAATGCCATCAACATTTGTATCTGACTACGCCTCAGCTTTTTAATCACAAGCCTGACAAGTCTATAGAGTATTGTCTTGAAGCACTACTATATAATTTTGACTTCCACCTGATCATGAGCACCCCCATTAAAATCCTTTTGTGTCTAATAAAAGTCTCTCTTTCTTTTTCTGACTGTCCAGCTGTCCTGCCTCCATCCATGACATTTTCTTACTAATTTTATACATTGCTTCATTATCTGCTAATTTATATTCATGGAATAAAAGCTGACAGACATCTATTTAGGGATTTCTTGTGGCAGGAGGAAGGGAAAGAATATTTTAAAGCACCGTTTCCACCTCTAGCCTCAGAAATTTTATCTTTGCTATCTCTCTTGATTATGGATTTTTCCACGACTAGTAAGATTTTTGTAACCCATTTAAAAGTGCTACACTTTTTCAGTTCATATTTCATCTTTCCCCTTGTGTTGTTCAAAAGCTTTCTACCTTTTGAATTTCTTCCTTTGAGGAAAAAATATTGAATTCATCTGACTACAAACAGACTTCTGTTAGCACAGAGAGGAACACCTGAGGTAGTTATCCCAGACTGACTTTGAAGCTAAGGGAGAGAAACAAGCAGAGCAATTGAGGACAAGTTGTCCCATTCCTACATATAAAACTGTCACGTAAAAGGGCCTCTTCTTATTCATTAATGTAAGCCTAGAACAGTGCAGCTCAGACATATTTAACTGCAGCACAGCTGTAAGAAGTTCAACAATATGAATGCTTATCATAGGCATTTCCTACCAATTTTCATGAACGATTAGAATCCCAGAGTATTCAAAGGTAATAACAACCACACTAACCCACTGTGGGACAGAGAAATTACATTTCCAGTGGACTTCCACTTTAAGACACAACCATACTTATTTTTAGAATGTCAGTAATTCCTATTAGTTTCTTTGTGAAGAAACATATATATATTCATAAAAAAAGCATTTCTGAGATATTTCACTGATTCACAGACACCTGTATTACTGCTAAGAACTGTACATCTGCAGGGTCACAGCCCTGGGCCTCATCTAACAAGCTCTGCAGAATATATACAGCCATTTCAAGTAAGTCTGACCTGTGTCTTTCACGCTTTTCTGAAGATGCTTCTGCACATTCAAGTTTCTCTAAGAAGAGCTGGAGAAGGTTTAGCACATAGGTCATTGTGCTAACTCTGCAGAGCCATGCTGCTTTATATGCTTTTCCCTCTGCTCCTAGTGACCCTGTAAATCTAGGACCTAAGCTAGTTTCCTTGCTTTCACTGCATTACATAGAAGCTCCAGTTACTGGCTGGAGTATCTTAAGGGACATCACTACTCAAATGAAAGACCAAAACCCCTCATACCAGGTATGATTTCAAGAAGATAGCAAGTAAATGTGTCTCACATAGGCTTTCTGCCATTTCATCTAGTTTAAGCTGTCAAAAATCCCTCTGTATGTTTTGAAAACCTTTCAGGAAGTTGATGAGGAACATTTATAGTCAGAGAATTAATCACTGCTATGAATCCCAGAATCACATCAGATATCTAGAAAGGATTTAAGGTTACATAGCTTTTAACAGTTCCTCACAACAGAGGAACTTCAAAGATCATTCTAGCCTCCATAAATTAAATTGCTGACACACTAATAAGATCCTTGCTCTAAAGGAACAGCAGCATTTGTACCTAATGCAGGTAGACTACGTATTCAGCTGCTTTATTTTTTTAAGCCTCTAATTTCTGAGCAAGAGCTTCAGATAAGCACATATTCCACTGGATAATGTCATCAACTACAGGCAGAATGCTAGCAACTAATTGTATTAAGAAATTCTAGAACACAAGGCTGGTTTGCTCTGCACAGCATGCATGTCTAGGCAATGGGTAGGAAAAAACCCAAGTCATTTGCACAGCTTCCTTTGCCTCTTTCTTCTCCTCCTTCCATGACATAGGTATGTGTGTGTATACACATATGTACACAAACACTAATAAAAATACAAGGCAGAGTATATCAGCCTTGCATAGTGGAACTTCTTAATACAGTTAGTTTCAAGCATATATATATATATATATATATATAGGAACATTAAGGATATACAACTTGTTATGCAGAATGGTGAAAATCTTTCTGGAGGAGGTAAAATGTTTTCACTGTTCTGCACAGAACAAAGCAGCTTCCCCAGAAACAGCAGCACACATCAGAAATGCAGCTATCAACTCTGCAAAGTCAACACTGCAATATGAAAATATGAATCCTATTCTCTAAGTATACAGAAAGTGAGGAGGGCAAGAGGAAAAAGAGTACTATAAACATTACTGTAAGAACATCTGTTAACAGCCTATGGCCTTCAGCAGAGTACACAAATGCTTCCCAAATCTTCTACTACAACAAAGTGGTTAAAAAGGTTGTTGACTGATTAACCTTTTATTTCTGAGACCAAGGAAAAAGGTTTGAAAAGGACTTAAAATGTTCAGGTCCATAATGGAGAATAATAGCATTACAGAACAACTGGATGTGGGAGTTATTTCATGTGCAGGCTGTGATGAAGACAAAAGCAAGCAGTTTAAGTTGCATCTAATGAATAAAGGTCAGTCAAGAAAAGGCAAAGAGATGAGTGATATGGTGAAAGCAAAGAGACATGAGATCTCTGCACATCATCCTGGAGAGCTAAAAGCAAGTCCTCTGTCCTTACACGAGAAGAGTTACAAAAGGAGTGCAATGAAGAAGACAGAATGGCTCAGATGCTCTAAGACCTACTACTGACTGAAATACTCCTGGATGCCCAAAGGAGATTGCAAAAAAACTGCCCTGAGCAATATCCTTCTCTTCCACTGCCAGTCTTGCCTTGCTACAGGCAGAAGTTCTTGAATTAAATTTCTATGCTCTGCACTATGAAAGGAGGTATGTATTTAATCAAAGGATGTATGAGGAAGGGGGAAAGAAAAAAATACTTCAGCAACACAAGACAAAGTTGCAGAAAGTATTTCCAATTTATTCACAAGAAAAATCCAAGTGCCAATAACAGGAAGCCTGAATTGGAGGAAAATGCTGGCTATCCATATTAAATTAAGAGATGTATTGTTAAATAAAAGCAGCTATGTTGACATGCACAGCTAAAAAGATGCCTCAAGCTATCATCTGGAAAAACACTATGTCACTGCATGGCACGTGGCTTCCTTCCCATATCCTTTGTTCATTTATTTGTTTCATAATAACTATTTGAAGCTTTAGAAAAAAAAACAAAAGAGCCTGTATATGACAATAGAAAAAAAAATGTTTTCATGCATCTTGATCTGTAAATTACTGCTTAAAGGGAAAAAAGTTATATGCCAAACTCAATTCACTTCAGCTCAAAAGAATCACACTTTCTAATTCAGATTTTTTCAGTGATACAGGATTAGTTCATCTTTTATGCTGTTTCTAAACAACACAAGCACATTGTTTAATGCCTATTTCACATATAATTAAGAAAGAGAACTTCTCAAGAAACAGGGTGATTAAATACTAACTTTTCAAGCAAGGAGTTAAAGCACATATCTAACAAGACACAGTTTTGAGTGCAGCTTGAGTAGGAACAGCAGCTCAGTACTGCAAGCTGCCCATTCACATCACCTGTATTTTCTCCATAACAAGTGCATATGTAGGCAGATGGACTGGGCTGTTTCCAACAGCTGCCCTGTCATTTTAAAGATGATTTCCATAAACAGCATGCAGATGTAAATAGCGCTGGTTGACTTTCCTCTTTTATTTCCCTCCTTCCTGGTTGGCAGACACAACTACTGCAGAGTCAAAACCAAGAGCCCTCAGACAGACAAGACCTGTTCTTTTCTTTCAAACAGGGCTGGGGAATGAAGAAGCTTTTTAAGAATACCTTGTTAATTCCGTAGATGTGTGAAGAGGGCTTGACTTGACCTATCCAAATCTGAAAGCCAGGGCCTGAAAACAACAGCCTGCCTCCTCAGGGAGAGATGGTGACCTCAACAAGTACCAGGTAAGACAACATACACCAATATTTAAGGTAAGACAGAGCTAGCAGCCAGCTGCTATTTCAGACAGAACATAAGGGCCACTGCTCTAACACTCTTGTATTGGGTTTGCATGGCCAGGTTTTGGTAGCAGTGGAGACTAAAAGGGTGGCTTCTGGGAGAAGCTGCCAGATGGTTTCCCCATGTCTGGCAAAGCCAATGACAGCTGGACCCGCTGCTGGCCAAGACTGAGCCACTCTGAGAAGGTAGTGCCCATGATAAAATATTTAAGAAGGAAAAGAAGTTATTGTGAAAAAATAATGTGGCTCAAAGAAGAGAGGAGTGAAAATATGTGAGAGGAACACTATGCAAACACCAAGGTCAGTGGAGAAGGAGAGGGAGGAGGTGCTCCAGGCACTGGAGCAGAGATTCTCCTGCATTCTGTGGGGATGCACAGATTCACCTGCAGCCCATGGAGAAGACCCACACCTGAGCAGGTGGAAGCCCAAAAGATGGTGTGACCCTGCTGGGAGTCTGTGCTGGAGTAGGCTCCTGGTAAGGACCCACAGACCCATGGAGAGAGGAGCCCATGCTGGAGCAGGTTTCCTGGTAGAACTTGTGACTGTGTGGGGGATCCACACTGGATCAGGCTGTGCCTGAAGGACTGCACCCTGCAGAAGAGTGACCCATGCTGGACCAGTTCATGAAGAACTTAAGTCCATGGGAAGGATTCACATTGGAGAAGTTCCTGGAGAACTGTCTCCCATGGGAGGGATCCCATGCTTGAGCAGAGGAAAGACTCTCCCTGAGTACCATCAGGAACAACCTGTGGTGACCTGATCGTAGCCACCATTCTCCATCTCCCTTTGCCACTGTGGGGGAGGAGGCAGACCCTGGGAAGGACAGAGAAGTGGGGAAAAGGTGCCTTTAAGCTTTGTTTTACTTCTCCTTATTCTGCTCTAATTTTGAATGGTAATAAATTCAATTAATATCCCCAAGTCAACTCTGTTTTGCCTGTGACAATATTTGGCGAGTGATCTCTTTCTATCCTTATTTCAACTCATGAACCTTTTGTTTTGTTTTCTTTCGCTGTCCAGTGGTGGAAGGCAGTGACAGAGTGGCTTTAATGGGTGCCTGGCATCCAGACAGGGTAAAACCACCATAAATTCTTCTGAAGTTTAGCTCTAGCAGTTTTTAAGAGGTAGCTGGCAGAAGAGCAGGTTACGTGTCTGAAGCTGCTTTTTATGAAGAAAACTCATGTGCATATAGTGTGATTAGAGAGGCTGAAGAAAACAGTCCCAACATATTACTACATTTTCCAAGAGGAAACATGCTGAACTTTGAGACGGTACGTAATTCAGGAAGAAGAGTAATAGAATGGGTATTGAAAGAATTTCCTGCCAAAGCACAAATATTATCAATATGTAAATCTTCACAGGAGGTACTTAATGCTTTTGATATTAAATACTCTGCCTATGCAAGTCTTTTCCTATTGCTCAATCCTCTTCAAAACTATTGTGAAGCTTTCCAGAGGAGGTGATTATGTCAAGAATCCTCTGCCTAGATGGCATTTCTTAAGTGCATCCAAGTCTCATAAATTTCATTACAAGTTCACTTAGAAAGTTCTCGTGGTTTTCAATAAAGCCAGTTTTAAGTTCAGAAAGATTCTTCTAAGCACTTGTTATTTGTTAAACCACAACTCTGTTCATTACTGTTCTACTTTGTCAGCAGCAACACCCACCTCTATCATTCACAAATGTAACTTGACTGTTGCCCGTAATTCCCAATTTTCTTCTGCCATAAATTCCAAAAATTCAGCTACTTCTACAATCCATGTAAGCCCTGAGCAACTACCTTGGCCCTGAATTAAATTTGCAATTATTTTAAGTCAAATGCTGTATTTGTTAAATTTTCTTTTTCTGAGTTCACTACAAGCTTTTCAGTGTCACTTAGATCAGCAGGAAAAGGCTTTTGGAAACCTCTGCCCATTTCGCCTGCTCCATCTGCAGAGAAAAAAAATCATCAACCTAAAATCACAGCTTCATCAGTGTCTGTCCTAATTTCAAATCCATATAATATCCAACTAAACCATCATCTTTCAATATATTTACAGCCAAATAAATAAATGGCTAAGAAGATACGTCTTCTGTCTTCCTACATTTTAATTAGCAAGCAACTCAAAGCCACTAAAAATGCCTATCCCTCTGCCCTCCTCCTCCCATCTTCCCATGTGACCTCTGCCCAGATCATCTAAATTCTGCTTTGATGTCACTGGTCTTGAATCAGACTGTAAATCCTTTTTGGGAGACCTCATACCTTACTATGAAGAAGAAGTGTGCAAGATGACGTACAATGCTAATCCTAAGAGAACCTTCAAGCATTACTGAAATACAATATTTGAACCTGACAAGTATACAAATCTTCACTGAATACTATTTGCAAAACACAGATCAGTGAAGTTTCTCAAATATAAAATATGGGGGTTTTGACATTGCAGATACTGTTTTACCTACCTATATGACAATAATGTTTTGTAAGAACTCTGACAAGGACAGTAACTCCTTTACAAAAAAAGTCACAAAATCCAGGAAGTATTAGGGTATCTGTTATGTGAAATCTAAAGGGACAGAGTAATATTTAGATTATGTCCTCTCATATTTTGTTACAAACATGCACACAAACATATTTGAGAAAAAAGGATACTGACAATAAGAAAAAAACAACACAACTTGCTTTACCAAAACCATAGATATTTAACACATGCACCAAGCGGATGCATATCTTCTATAGATTCTCTCAAGAAGGAATTCAGTAGTGCTTTTATTATCAACTTTAATCAGTTATGTGCTACAACTTCACTGCTCTTTTTCTGGTATGATAGCAATCACCCTTAAGTAGTGCACCAATCACACAAATTGTTCTCTATCTCTTATGGTCATTATTTTAGAAACAGGGTTCACCCACATGTATAATTAATTGGCAGGACTGGAGTCTTGAAACTGCCTCAGCTGACTTCTACAAAAGTATGAAAAGTATGAATCAACTTTTAGCACTTCCTCCTTTTTTTTTTTCCTTGCAAGGGAGGGTGAAGGGGAAGAACACTGAACCTCAAACAGCTGAGATGCTATGATGCATCAGAAGTAAACCCAGGCACATGAAATTTCCCTGACCTCCCCATAATTTTTCAGGGTTGGGCCTCTTCCAGGAAAATTAAATTTTAATATTCCCCCCATCCCCCCCCCCCCCTCCAGTTTTGCTTACTGGTGAGTTTCTAGTTTCCAGAAGTCCTTTAAGTGATTATTTCCTACAAGGCTTAGCATTTTAAATTCTAAAGGAACCATTGGAGAGATGATAAAGATGTGAAATAATCTTGTGAAAACTTTCTAGCGGAGTGTAAAATCAAAGCCAAGCAACCTGTACAAACAAGCAACTCTGAAAACTTAGAACCAAGTTTGCAGTTAAAAATAAAACCTGATTCAATTTTTTATTTTTCTGAACAAAGATTGGATGATTTATAGATACGAAAATACAGACATCACAAGAAAGGTTATGCAGTATATAGAGAAGCTTGGCCTAATTCATATGCCTGGGATAAATGAAATAAGAGTTTTAAACAGACAGCTATGTTTTAGGTGTCAAACATTTCTTGACGTCTGTGGCAGTTGGCAGCTGCAAACATCCGACTGAAAGCCCCATCTGCTGCTTCACAGCTTCCAGTCGAGGATGTTTACAGTCGCTCACTGTCAACAGCAATACACATTCCTTGGCTGTTTATTTTATATTATTAACATGCAGAAGCCTCCAAGCAGGTTAGTTAAGATCTACTACAATTTCTGTTGCTGTGTTGCTGCCCGCAGATGTACCCCGGACTACGTTTACAGTATTTACTAATGAAATAAAGTATAACTTCCAGACGAACATTTGCAAACAGCCAGGCATATTTTCTATTCAAGCATTACACTTCTAATATTATGTTGCCTGTTTTATACCCAGAAAGAATTAAAAAAAGATGTACAAAAAGAGCAACTTGCTTCCACTGTTGTATTTGTTTTTGTTCTCCAAGAGACTTGACCAATCCTGTCACATTCATATGAAAACCTCGCTACTCTACAACAAAGTTCACTTATCAGCACAGCAACTAAAGATAGTAACTGACACAAAAATAGAACCAAACCCTTCTTAAGGGTATTTCACTAAGTGTCTGGGATGGCTTCCTTCCCCTCAGAAAAGTGGTTGCAAGGAAATTATACAATATTAGAAGTTAGCTTATACAATATTTGCTTCTAAATAAAACCATGGAAAAAACCCTCCCACCCAGCCCACAGGGGACTGTGGGAAAGAAGGAAGTTGTATAGCAAGCTCTGCAAAGGCTTCAATAAAGTCAAAGATTTCTACAAATTATCTGAGCTAGCCAGTTGCTGCTACACTTCACATGGAGTTGGCAGAATGGCATCTCTCACCAAATGAAAAAGCCAAAAAGATTTGGCATAACAGCGTCTCAGTTGTACAGTTCTGCAGTTTGTTTTTTGTTCTATCTCCCATTTCCTTATTAAGTTAATGATGGGGAAAATTAAAGATTAATCACTCAACTATTTTTCTGAAGTCATATGAAACCACAGCAGGCAAGCAGAGTGATTATATCACTCTAATTAGAAGGTGTTTTTCCTTGAAACTTTCTTACCCCCAAATGAAATTACCACACTGTAAAGCAAGTAGGTTATGAAAAGACTGTAGCTGGAACACAGAAGCCTGTGGCGCATTTACTCAAACTGGTAAGTGTGAAGGATCTCTATAAATCACTTTCAAAACTCAGGGTTATATTTTCTATACTAAGGTTAAGAAAATTACTCTTTCAGGCAGCAGGTGAAAACAAGCAGAATTTTGCCAGGGCCTTTCCCTTTATTCAACAGAAACTTTGAGCTACTAAAGCTTCCTAGGGAATCACATTTTCTCAATGGGTCAAGTCACTAAGGAAACAAAGCAAACTTTATCAGTGCTGCACAACTCTACATTCCAGGGATTCCTAGCACTTGGCATCTATATACCACACCAGAGCCACAGGATCCACTCACCCTCTCCCTAGGAAAGCAATCATAACAAGCTATGAAACTCTCAGTAAGCTCCCCAACTTTACACAAAGTTGGCAATATGAGGAGGTAATGGCCTTTCCTGTGTGAGATCAACTGAAGAACAGGACGTAAGAAAATATATTTACTATAAAAATACTTTGGAAAAAAAGGAAGAGTTCCTCTCTTGGCCAGTCCCATCTTATTTATCACAAGCTGGCTAAGTAATACATTTAAATCATCTTGTAAAACAATACACATAGACAGTAACAAAAACCAAACCAAAACAAAATAAAATAAAAAAGAAAAAACCAAAACAAAAACCTCTCAAATGCAATCCACTGATTGCAGAATGGAAGTATTTCAGCCTAATTACACCTACTCACACTAAAATTATCATTTCATTTGTAAATATACTGGCCTAATATCCACACCTTAAAGGGGGAAAATGTGGGAAGGCTATAAAATGGAATTAATTAGATTTAATAAATTATATCAGCAACCATATGCCATTTCACTCCATATATGGCTACCTTTCCATTTTAAAAACACAAACAGATTATATCTGTAACAAAGTCAAAAGAAGGTCAACCTAAAACTGTGAGGCACACAGTATGGACTGTTATGCAGGAGAAAGCAATGGGTTGTCTTTACCACTCTGATGTTTAATTTGTAAAGTATTCTTACAGAGGTGTTTAGTAAGAAAGTGCTCAAGACTCAAATAGCAATCAACAGGACTTGATATATGCTGATCTTGATAAGGTGAAACATACCTCAACAGGCAAAATACAGGTAAGACAAAAGGAACAACATTCAAACATTTCAATGTCTTCGTGAATTTACAGCTCATGTCCCAGAAGGAGAAAGGGGCAAACTGGTAGCACTTAAGCTCTGCACTGTAAATAAAAAAGCTTTCCAATGCTTTTCCCTCATTCCCCTGAAATTTCTGAGTCAGATGAATGGATTATTGGAGACAAAGAAATAACTAAATAAACAAACAAACAAAGCAACTAAACCAAAACTTGCCAAGTGCTCCTAGAATTTAAAAACAGAACCTCTACCTTTTCTGTTACCTTTCATAGAGACAAGGTGATAGGGTAACTCAGGCAGGTAAATTAGTTTTTAATCATATCAGATTAACACTGGAATATCAACAGATGAAACTGTAAATTAAAAGCTACATAGAATTTGCAAAACCTTAACTTGTGGCAATTATTTCCTAAGTTGCTTTATAGTTTACATTTTCAAATTTGCTTGTCAAAAACTTTATGATCATTAAATATGGGAAAATATTATTCCTCCTCTTCCTGTCACTGACAGCACAGGAAGATTAAGCACACATTACTTATATGAACTCAAGTTCACAGCTGTTATGATACAGTATGAGTATCTCCAACTGTTGCAGATGAATCCAAGTCTCCCAACTGCATTTGAGCTCTAAAATGCCTGAAGCAGCAGGCTCCTCCTGCACTAAGAAGGCAGTTGCAGACAAGCAGTTGAAATTATGCACCAAACGAGACACAAATCAGCCAAACATTTGGGAATGAGATGTCAAAGCTCTTGGTAAAATCATGAACACGTACTGCCTAGTTTTCTTGAGCCTCTTCCCAAAATTCTCCCCTCAATGTCTAATCTTTAAAGACTTTAATCAGCTTCTAATCCACCCAAGTGAATGAAATCTACAGTGCACCTCATTAGCAATATATCTGGCAAAAAAACCCCAAGAACTTACTTCTTGGACATTAGCTGATCCTACTTCAGTCCCCTTCATAACAGATACCCACACCTCCGGGAAGAATTACATTCTTCATCCGCCAAAGTCTGCTCCTCAGATTTCCAAGAATCTGTATCACATGCATGAACAGAAGTTATTGTAATTCCAGAAGTTCAGCAGTTCAGATTGCATAGTTCTCATTATTAGCACTGTCTGCAAGAAGTTAGATAACTTCTAACAACCATTATTACAACTGTGTCCTTTTCTGGTATTGTCATTTAAAACTTAGAATGTGTTTAAAGTGACACATTACTGCTGAATGCAGCTGTCTCTCAATTCATGTAGATAAAGGTTAACTGCTAAGGCAGCATAAGTATTCAGAAACAACACTGAAGAATTTAAATTTCCCACCAGAGGTAGGCATAATGACTTCTCATTTATTATATTAGGAAATGTACAGATTACACAACCAAAACCAACCACGTGCTCAAACTCCGATTTAACATGATTTCAGAAAAGCACAATCCCCAGAGCCTTTAAGATGGAGAAGAATATATTCAGGCAATCGAATATTCTAGAGGAAGAAGGACATAGAAAACTCCCCAAAGATGGATGAGCAAACAGATACACAAGACAGAACCACAGTATTAAGCAAAACCCAAACAAACAGAGATTGAGAAGAGCAAAGAAAAAACAAAATAAGGAGAACCAAAGTAAACCAACCTGAAGCAGAGGGAGAATACACACAAGACAGCTCTGAAATCTAAGTTATGAACACATAACAAAAGCAAAAGAAGTGCAGGATGTATTAACTGAAATGTATATATGCAAAACATATTATTTACCAATTTGCACTCCTGACACCTGTACTTGAACCCATTCTGGATGTGCCACATGAAACAAAGATGCCTTTGAAAAACACACCTCCACCAACCAGCTGCAGCCACAAGTAAAAGCTAAAGAGGAGTGTGAGCACTATTTATGCTCTGCTATAGCATAAATGAACAGTACAGCGTTGTTTACTCTTCTCCATTTCAATGTCACGAGGGAAATTCTGTGAAGCCTGCAAACCTTAAGTACTGGTCACAAAGGAAGAAGCAACATGTTCGACTGTTCTTTGGTATCAGTTGGCAGAAGTGGGCGACACCCAGGTGGTTCAAAGCATTTCTCTCTCCTTGTCTGCAGTGCCAAGTGCCATGCCAGTTGCTGTTCCACGAGTGGTGCAGCATCCAGCCTGAAACTGCCTAACTGTGCATTGCTGTGTCCCCTCCCAGTGCAGAGCCATGGTGTGCCATGTCAGATAAATACAAAGACCACGTACCGAGTCAGCAAAAGCATGAACAGCATATATTAGACCAGAAAACAGTCTCCAATGGAAGTAACTTCTCATAGTTTCATGGAAGAAGCATTGTCCAAGGGAGCAGAATGTAACAGATCCCAAGCTTAGCAAAGAACATTTACTTAGCTTTAACAGTGTGAACAAAATACCTACAGCATTTACAACTCATTCAGCTGCACTGTTCATTTCAAAGGCAAAATACAGCTGCAGTGATAAGCCTCTGGCACAGGGGACACATTACAATTATGGCACATACCTGAGATCCCTGCACACAGGAGCAGACATATGTTGGGCTGACAAGAACCATGTTCAAACACAAAATTCTGCTCCAATATCCTCTGAGAACTTCTAAAACACCTTCATCCTGTATTTTGCAAACTGTCTCTTAACTAACGTTTCTTATTTCCTTTATTTGGGACATGTAATTTGTGCTGAAGTCACATCACTGGGGAACTATTTCATGCCCTGCTGTACTCTTGAGAAAAGCAGGAGCTTTAACTTCGATCCAGCCCAGTGACTCACACCTCACAAGTTTACCCTCATATTTTCAGTTTCAGGGTCAGTTTGTTAATGCAGGGATCATTTCTGCTTGCCTATAGGTAGGACATTGCACCCATCCCAGACACCCTGCAAACACAGGGAAGGTCATTTTTTACTTCCCATCACCCCTTTCCTCATTTAGAACTCAAACACAAAACTGGGACATAAAGACTCTCAAAATAATTAGCACAATCATGTTTGTCCTTCATCTCCAGTAGATCAAAACAAATACAGACTCTGACCACAACACTATTGGAATTTAATGTGCTCCACGGTGAACTGCACAAGCCTCAGATGTTGCAGAAGAGTCTGCAAGGCTTCAGCTTACACATCCTTACCCATGAGGTTTTGCAATGCATTGATTACTCTCATCCCAAAGGTACTTGAACATTACCAGAAATTAGTTCTAGATGAAAGAAAACTACGGGGTACTACATTAAGCAAAACATCCACTAAAAGTGTGCAGAAAGCAACTGTATTAAGAACACCATGAAAAACATAACAGCAGCATTTAAAGAACAAAACTAGAGTTCATGTGCAGCAAACGCACTAAACTTTGCACACATACTGACTGGGGCAATACACCTACTCAAGTCCCATTCTTCATTTATTTCCAACAGCCCCCTCTTTTCTTGGGTGTGACCAGGCTTATGAAATGAGGGAACAGAATGAGGCTAAACATCAGTAGTTAAACACTTGCTTGTTCCCACAGTTTGAAATTAAACATTCTGACCTATCAGATAAAATGCTGACATCATACTGACAGGGCCATGAACCTGAATCTTGTTAATGTTATCCTGTATCCTCATCACTGTGAAAAAGTCTTTCCTCCCAACTTTTCAGAAGCAGAAGTTACAAGAGACTAATAAGCACATGACAAAAAAAATGCCCACCAAGTTAAAAGAGAGGCACAATTCAGTCCTACAAAGCAAGGAGGAAGCATTAGACTGACCAGTGAAGCAAGAGAAGAGAGGGCTTACCAGCATAAATGTCCTAACTAAAATACTGGGGAAGCTCCACAATGCTCAAAAAACTACTACACAGCAATCAATGCTGACATGCCAAAGAATGCACACACTACAAAGTTCTGCAAGAGGAGAAGGCAGTGACCCTTTCTGGAACAGTTGAAAAAGAGCTGCATATGAGAAATTACCAGTGGGAGAAGGGCACAAAGTGAGAAGAAACCCCTACTGATTAACTTAAGGCATTGGGAACTTAGAATTATTCTTCTTCCTCCCCTTCACCCCAAAGTTTTCAGTATAAGCCACAAAGAGTTACTCTAAATGCTGCCCCCACACAGCTTTCCACAAATGCAAACAGCTCGTATAGCTGCATTTTACTCCTGACAGCAGATCTAACTGCCCAGAGAAAAGGAACAGAAAAAGAAACAGGACATATATGAAACCTTTTTCTATTAAAAAATCCCCACTTTTCTGATGGTCAACAGTGAGGAAAATCCCCAGTGGATAAATATAGATTTAGTAGTCAGCTAAAAATCAGAGCTATGAGTACATCTCTTGACAGCTCCAAGAACAGCTCTCAGTTGCTTAGACTCAGAGAAAGTTTATAATCAACTTGCTGCAAAAGCTTTAATTTAGAACATGTGTCACTAAGGAAAAACACTGAAGCAAGACCTGACTTTATTTTTCAAATGTCTTAACAACTAATCCCCTTGGGATTATGTCAGGCATGTCACATTAGGATGGCTTGGGCTCACCTTGACCAGTGACTATGTAGAATGCAACTGAACCTATGTATGCACTCTTTAACACATGCTTCTAAAATTCAAATGGTTACAGAGGAAAAGCATCTGTGGATCTAACACTGATCAAGAGCATATTATCATGTGTTTTATTCAACATGAAGTGTCATAGACAGAAGCAGTCTTACAGAATAATGTAAAACTTATTTTCTATACATCTCAATTTTTCCTGCACAAAAATCAATTTGCTGTGGTAGGCTGCTATTGTAAAAGATATATTTATACAGTACAAGTTTTTGGTGCAAAGGATTGCATATGCAAATAGTTGAGTTAATAAACTGGAGTTGAGAATGAGCTTTTCCTGTTCCTGTTAATTTATGGCCCAGTGCTACATTCCTTTCACGCAATGCCATAATCTTCAGAGAATGACTTCACATTATCCTCCTCAGAGTAATCTAGGAATGCAGATAGAAAGAACATCAACCACCACCTTCATAACTCTCTCCCTCTTAACCCTCAAGGGTTTAGGTGCCTGATAGAGTTTTAGATATTATTAAAACTTTAAACATCCGTTCTTGGCTGCTACTACCCTCTGAGCACACAGCTTCCTGCCAGTGGGTACTTGTACCAACACTGAAGCCTTCATAACACTGACTGAACTAATACTGCACGTCCAAACCACCACGTGGTTCTCAAATCCCCTGCTCACCCTGTTGCTCCTCAACTGCTGAAGTGCAAGAAAGTGAAACTTCCAAACCTGTCCTTTATCCCAACAATAAAATAAGGAGTTTGGGAATACACCAGTTGCACCAGAAACCTTTCTGTACAATAAAAACACTAGGACAAGAAGAGTTCGGGTTTAAATCCCCCTCTAGGGCTGTCTCAGCCACAACTCCAAACTTGGCTTTCACTCCCCCACTTGAATGCCTGTGGTGATGCCATCCATGCTTTGACCACTGCTTTCAACAGGAGAAGCTCAATCCAGGAGCTTCTGCCACCCAGAAGAGCCACCACATTCAAATCACTCCCCCACATCAGTAAGATGACCCCTTTGGAAAAGGGGACCCTGCTCAAGCATCTCATTCCAGGGCAGTGTTTGCAACTGCAAATAACAAATGGATTGACACCTTCACCTAGCTAGACCCTTAAGACTTAAGCCTCTATAAAAGCTAAGCTGAAGAGCAGATCTCTCTCTACATGTCCTGCTGGTCCCTGAGGCTCTGACTGAAGTCCTCTGAGGTGACAGAGGACACCTTGCATGGCCTTTTCCTGCAAGTCCCACAGACAGAGTGGGTGCCAACTCTGGGCTATGGGCATCAGGGCAGCTGCAGGTCAGGCATCTGCACACTCCAGCCCTTAAACTACCCTGGATATTTTTCCTCCTCCTTTTGTCAACTGTACAGAAAGTACAGACATGCTCTTGGCACATTTATCTTCACTCAGCTTTCCAAAGAATCAGTGAAATGAATCACGTGTGGTACTTGTATCTATTCTACTAAAATAAACAAAACTCAACCACAGGATCACTTTTTAGTATTCAAAGCACTTGTGTGCTGGTGGACACAGCCCTGACAAAAATACTTGCTCAGATGACAACCTCTCCCTCTGTGGGCTTTAACAGCTCCTACCAACACAATGTCAGGGCAGTTACATAGCTGCAAATGCACCTTGAACATCACATGTCTTCACAGTTCAGGGAAGGGAATTCTAGTACAAAAGCAGCATTGACAAAATAGCTTAGAAAACTACAACAGCAAAGCCAGGTCTCTAACTTTGTAAGCAGATTTATGACTAAGAGCTATTAATTAGTTTTCAATGGTAAGAGCAAAGAGCTAATGATGTATTAGGAATCACTGACACTGCATTTAACATTTACTATTTCCCTCATTTCTCATGAGGCAACAGACAGATTTACAAATTCATTATATGACACAAGAGATCTCAACACACAAAAACTATTAGCCTCATTAGGAAATCTATCCAGAAAGTAAACCCAGTAAAAATTACTATCTACCCAGATTTTTTGACAGTGGGCTCATAAGTAATGCTTCCATTCCCTGTATCTGTACAAGTTTGAATTACAACAAAGCTATGGACAACAGCCATAAAAAGGTAGCATGCATATTAACATGGGTATATTAGGTTTGACTTTAAGACCCAAGTTTTTGAGGGAGAGAGGGGAGTTATCTTCTGCAATCAACCTTTTTAAACTCAGCCTTCTCCATTCAAATAGCTGGCATACAGAAGAGCTTAAAACACAAAAAGCAAAGTGACCTATTGTGTTTTGAGTCAAAGCAGATACAGAAGTAACCTTCAAGGTTACCTTGCCCTATGTGCGGCCTCAGGAAGGAAAAAACCACAGTTTCAGCAAAGGAATTTCTTGCCTGGCTGGAGGCCACACCCGCCACAACAACTGATGGCAGGAAAGCATTTGGATTCACAACTCTACCCGTAGCACCCAGCCGGAGGCGAAGCAAAACTTTCTCATTTTCAGAGAAGAAAAGAAACTCTTGCTCAATAAGTAGCAATTATGCTGCAGAATTTATATGCTGAGCACGGCTGAATGTACAAGCACCAGATCAGTCAACCATAGCTTTAGTGCTTTGAGTATGATTAACAGAATGAACTTTCAAAGGTCAATTAAATGTCAACACATTTTAAAGAGATATTCTTCTTAAGCTGGGGCAATGTGTAACAGTACCTTCCAGAGCTGCTGTGCACTTTCACCTTAAAATTTTACCCATCTTATACTTACATGGGCAGATATAAAGATGATAACTAATTAACCTTTGATAGAAAATAATGGCTATTTACGCTCCTGGCTTTTCTATCACTAAGCTGTCTTTATTACATGTGTCTAACCAAGTACACGGAGACACTTGCCCCAAAATTTCATTTCAATTGTTGAGAGTGTGAGCAAAGTCAGAAGAAAAGGAGCAAGAACAGTTTGAAAGTCTACTAACTTACTAAATGAAAATGAGAAGAGGCTTTTGATATGCAACTGAGCTGCCTCGATGTGAATCTGGGGAAGGATGGGGGGGACGGGACCGTAACTGAATTAATTATGAACACATTAATCATGACTTTAGGCAGCCCCAGTGATTTATCTCTTCATCTCTAAACATTGCTGAAAATTCAAACTTCAGCTAACTAGCTCAAGACATCTTAAAACAAACGCCAAAAAGCTGAATGCTTAGTTCGATTCATTTTAAGTTACCCCTCAAACCGGATGCTCAAATCATTAGTTAGTTTAAGAGTTTTTTAAAAAAAGAAAAAACAACAAAGTTTCCATCTCACTACAAACTAAAAGAATCAAAATCCCGACCAAGGCCTCTCACCAGTACCATAATCACTCTGACATGAGCAATATTTATTCAAGACCAGAGCTAAAGAATAATTTGAGAGTTGAGAAAAACCAGCAGAGAGCCACACTCTGTGCAGACGCCAGAAGCAAATGGGTTGGAGAGTTTTCTTTTCACAAGGGCAGCGGTGCCGGCTCCTCTCCACAGGTAGGACTGTAACTCCACGCAACTTCAGGATGAGTTTTTTCGGAGGTTCCCGCTCCGGCCCTGACAGTCCCGCCAGGAGTTGGGCCAGGTGCCGCGGGGTAGCGCACGGCGACGGCTCTCCCCAGACAGGGAGACAACCAGGGCGGACAACCCTCCAAGTTCCTAAAAAGTTTCCAGAGGCGGGGGCTGCCTGACCCCCACCGGCTCCGCGGGGCCCGCCGGGCACAGCCGCCCGTCCTGCCGCACCTGCGGCCCCGGCCGGAGCCCCGGGAGCTGCGAGCGCAGCGGGAGCGCGGCCCGGCCCGCAGGTGTCCCAGGACCCCCGCCCGCTCCTTACCTGGACGGATCCCGCCCAACTTTCCCACTCTGGGCACAACTTGCGGCAGAGAGCGGACCCGCTCCCGACAGCCACCTCCAATCCAATCCAATCCAGTCCAGTTCAGCCCGTCCTGTCCCGCTCCGTTCCGTTCCGCCCCAGCCCCCCGCCAGCCCGGCCACAAGGGCGGGGAAAGGGGGCGGAGGGAAGCGAACCCGCCCCGCGGCGGGCATTGTACGCCCCCGGAGCGCCCTTCCCAGCGGTTGAGGCGTTGTAAGCTCCTCCTCCCCTCGCCATGTTCTTTGTTTCTCCGGCTTTTCCCGGCCGTTCCCGGTGACGCCGCGGCCGCCCCTGCGCGGCCGGCGGAGCGGAGCGGGGCCGCCCCGGCCGCAGGTGACCGAGCGGCCGCCCCCGCCCCAGCGCCGCCCCCCCGCCGGAGGGGATCCCGGCCCGCTCCGCCAATCGGCTCGGGGCAGGGGGCGCTTCGGCCAATGGGGCGCCGGGGAGCGCGGAGAGTCCCGCGCGGAGCCAATGGGGCGGCGCGGCGGGCGGACCCGCCTCCCCCGCGCGGCGCGCGGCGCGGGGCGGCCGGCGGGGGCAGCGCGCGGGGCCGCCCGGGGTGCGCGGTGCTCGGACCGGGCTGCACGTCCCTGAGGGCCCTGGCGGCACGGCCCGGTCCGGCACGGCACGGCACGGCACGGCCTGCCTCGCCTGCCTGCCCGCAGGCTTCTTCGGAGAGGCGGCAGGGGTGGAAGGGAGAAAGGACTTGCGAAAAAGCTGAGTGACGACCCCAGCTGGGGGTCCGGAGAGAGGAGTTGGTGGAGACCAAAAGCCTCCCTTGAGTCGTCCTTACGTCAGTTTTGGATTGTAGGGAACACCAAGTCCTTTATATACCCAAGAAGTGAGGAGAAGAAATAGTACTGATAAGTCAGAGGTGACAACCGCCACCTCGGGGTCTCACTGTCTCACCAAGGCTGTCATGGAATGACCGCGGCTTGAGATCACCCAGTCCGACCGTCCAGCCGGGACTGCCACGGTAACCCTAAAGCATATCACCCAGCCGCACATCCAACCTCCCTGGGCAGCTATCCTAGTGCCTAATAGTGGAAAATCTTTTTCTGTTATCTAATCTGAATCTTCCCCTGTCTCACCTTAAGGCCATTTCCTCCAGTCTTCTCACTATGTTAGGCTCATTTGGTGACCCACAAGTAGGCACCACTCAGTCCTAACCCGTAAGTCACAATTATGCACCTCCAAACTGGATATGTGTGTTGTTTATTCTTAAAAAAAAATATTCTTGTTGCTTGAACTTCTGTCATTATTGCAAGTTCAGGTGAACCCTTTTTCAGGCTATCCTGATCTTTCTCCTGGCTGTTCCTCCCAGCCACACCATCAAGAAATGTCACTGGTATAGTCCATAATTTAGGGCACCGTTGGACCTGTTACACTTTAGATAGAAGCTCCAGAAGAATCAAGCATCACACATTTCTGTGAGGGAGCATTTCCTCTGTGGCATCTCTATTTAACCAACTTCTTACCCATGCTGCAGCATCTCACCAACCCCTGTAACAGCTTTCTGTGAAATCATGTACCAAACTCTGACTGAGATCTAGCCATGCTGAATCTCCTGCCTTCTCCTTATTCAGGAACCTTCCCCTGCTCACAGAGGGTTCTGGGTTTGCTTCACAAAACATACCTTTGGTAAAGTCCTGTTGCATTTTATCCCATTTTCCACTACCACCTATTTAATTGTGTTCTCCTTACATATTTGCTCTCAACCCTTAGTGATTAATGGCAGCAGACAAGGAGTCTGCAGTTGTTGCTGCTGATCAGGAATGCTGGCAGTAAAAGCTCACTGGTGGGTACCCCATGTGGGCTTCCTCCTCTTGCCCTTTGATTGCCATGTAGGAGTCCCACGCCACAGATATGACAGTAATAGAGGCTAATTCCTGCTTGTATGCCAGACACCATGTCTTGTGGCCATCGAAGGCTCATCAGTATTATGGTTAACAAAACCAGATTTGGCTAACTTGGGTTTTTCTCCTGTACATGGCATGTTGGTCCTGCTTTCTCAACCTTTAGTCTTGAGAGATGAGTATCAGTGTGCAAGTACCCATTCTGTGCATCTCAAAACAAAGCCTGGGCTTCGATTGTTTTTGCTGCATTTCTGTTTCTCAGTTAAGGTCTGACCTGTTGATCTGATTTGGTACTTTTCTGGTATTTTAGCACAGAGATTCAGGTGTTATTATTGTTTCCATCACAGCCAGGAACAGAGCCTTGCCATGCCATTCTGTTACAAATGTCCCACCAAGGGTAAACCTGCCCCCAACAACCCACAGCTCAAGTTGGACAAGGTGTAAGGGATGCTGAAGGACCAATGACATCTAGTATTTTTACTGGAATAATTACCTAAGGATTAAACCAAATCTCAGCAGTGGAGCAGGGCAAAAATTTTGGAATCACTCATATCCACAGTGCACAAATCCTTCCTACAAAAGCCCAGCTTCACAAAATGTGGGTGAAATAAGATGCTGATCACAGCAGATACATAGTGATTTGCATTGCCTTTGTGATCTACCTCTGACTGACCCAGGGTAATCAGCCATGTTCTTCATAAACAGTTTCAAATGTGAGAAAAATTTTCCTAAGCTACTTTTACAGGGGAAGAGAGTTATGTAAGTGTCATATCTCACTACTGCCATGGACTAAGGGTAGGCATGGGCACTGCTGCTTAGCTGACATCTGGTAACCCCATCAGAGGTGAACACCAGTCTTTTGCAGCCAATTAGATGGATCAGTTAGAAGGCTAGGTTAGCCCAGTCTTGCTGGGCTAACAGCCCTGAACATTACTGGTAAATATATAAAATTCAGCCTTATATTTAAGATGTGCAGGCCCATATTTATTACCTTTTTCACTCACAGTTTGTTATTGTAATATTTGTGAGTGAAAGCTATTAGACCACCAAATAAAATGTTCTTTGAGTTAGAAAAAAATTGTGTCTACTTTGTTAGGGGCATGTCTCTCACAAACATGGTAAGTCAATGGTGCTTTTGTAGAGATTAATGGAGAAGCCATTCAGAGTTCTTGGGGTGGAGGAGGTGGTTGGGGTTTTTTAATTACCAAGATAATTACCTCATCAAATCCATTGCTCAAAGACAAAACAACTGTGTTTTACTCACTTTCACTGCTGTAGTGAGATGAAAAAGTGCTGATGTATTCTCCCCAGAGGTCATCATAGATACAAATAAGGTTGAGGATCTAATAAATACACACACAGACTGGTGGGAAAAGCCCAGGGTTTATTGTACTTTTAGAGAAACCAAACAGAAGGGAAGGAGGAGATTAAACAAGGCATTTGGAAAGAAGAGGTACCTACCCTAACATGGCATCTGATTTGCAGTGGAGGTGCTGGATAGGAGGCTAGAAGGAAGAAAAAGCACATTTAATTTTATTTAATGAAGGACAAACACACTGCAACATTAAGGGCAAAACCAGTAATATCTTCTTGCCTCTTCTGATCCAGACGCAAAAAATGTGCCTCACATACCTTTTAGCCAATATTCATGGTCTCACATATTATTTCCACCAGAAAACCAAGTCAAGGGTAGAGTTGGGAGCAGTAGTGACAAAGTTCTGCTTCCTTAAGGAAGAACATACCTTTTTCAATATTTGTTCAGTACTCCTAGCATTCTTCCAGTCCATTTTCTATCAGAAGGACTGATTCCTCATGTTTCCCTCAGTCAACATATTCCACCCTTCCCTTGCAGCTCTGACTTGTCTCTACCTCTTATCTGGCTTTTCCCAGTCACAAACAAGCAACACATTCTGGCTGATGTTCTGTTTCTGTGTAGCATGGCCTATCTAATCTGAGGTTTTGAGTGAAATTAATATTACACCATTTTTCTTACTCTAAAAATATTTGTACTAAAAAAGCGATGAAGCTAGGCTCCCCTCCAAGCAACACATTTCAGCACTACAAAATGATTTTCTGCATAGTCCAACTTTCAGAACAGCTCTTGGTTTTATAATATCTAGCACAAGAGGATCTGATGTGGGTTGGCTGATAGATACAACCATAATGAATCTGCCTAATGAATAATACTAAGATTGGGCAGTTCTGCCACTTCATTTCTGACTGCAACAATAAGTCAAAAAATACACTGTTCCAAAATTCATTTTCTTCTTCATTGTAAGAAGATTTTTCATCTGCTGGAGATGTAATGTCAATATGTAACATTTGGACCAGAGAGGTTACATCTTTGCCCTCCACTATTGTCTTCAGTGCTGGAACACAGCAATGGGCTTCTTTGAAAGCACAGCAGACAGCTTTTTAAAGTGGCCTCTGTGGTAAAGAGGACAGCAGCAGATGTCCAATTCAGTACTTCTGTCATGCACTTGGTGAGATACAATAAGGGAGAGGCATGTAGTCTTTAACCTTCAAAACACATGATCAGAGTAACTGGAATATTGTCTTGCATCGGAATTTCAAAGTAAAATTAACACAGATTAGAAAGTACTTAGAAAATAATATTTGACAATTTAAACAAAGGTGATTTTTAGACTTCAGATCTCAGCTATGAAAGATATTAATCTGGACTGATAGGGTTCAATTTAGTGCCTCATAATGATGCATGTGATATATACCCCTCCTATTACCAGTTACTCTCTTCTCTCTCCATAATTCTTAATACCACAGTTTACCTCAACATAGCATAGTAGAAGAAGCATATGCTAACAAAAAATACCTGAGTTCCCTAAGAAAATGACTAGGTGTGATGTATTGACCATGACAGCATATGCTTGTCATTTCTGGTGAGCTTCATGGGGCAATGCAATAGTTAATTCCAGAGAAATGCTGTGGTTGAAAAACTAAATTAAACTAAACTAAACTAAACTAAACTAAAATATACAATAAAATAAAAGAAAATTAAATAGAATAATAAAATAAAATACCATAGCCAATTTTCAAAAGATGCAGAAGCTCTGTTTTCAAGCCTTGTTACCAAACCATTTGCAACTTACATTTGATACAACAAAACTCTAAAGAATAATGAGCAAATCAAAGTACAGATATGTGCCATAGAGTTTCAATGCATGTGTTTGCTTCACAGTAGGTGGTGTCCCAGCTCTTCTTTTACCCTAACCTAGTAGCTTTGGAAGAGTGTAGGGATTTTTCCAGTAGCTGTTTTGAATTGCATTCTGCTATTGTCTGATAGCATCACTAGCTGAAACCTTAGCCATGAAGTCAAAGTGAAGCCAGGCATGAGAAAAATCTTTAGTACTGAAGGCCAACAATAAGGGCAACGTGACTTTGAATCATTGTTTAAAGAACGAAGGGCCTGGTTTCGCTCTTCTGGTATCAAAGGAATTTTCTCCTTAAGCTGTCTTGCTAAAGACAACAGGACTATTTAGTTAGTTACTTGATACTAGCAAAAATGCAAAAAAAAAAGTCTAGTAGTTAGAGGCAGACAATTACAATTATAAATATTTCTAACAAATGTCTTTGGAGACAAAAAAGCAGTTCTTCTGGTACAAGATATTATATAAGTATTTAAATTCAAAGCAATTTATATTTGTAATACTGTAAGAGAACAGTAAATGTTTGTAGCTCTTCGCCTCTTCCACCGGGAATAGACCAGAAATTGTGAAATGTATAATTTCCTAACAAAATTTGGAGTAGAAGTGAATACCTCTATGAACAAGAGAGGGGAGAACATGAAATACTGTACTGGAGGAGTTGTCATTTACTCATTTTTGGACAGTTCTGTGGTGGTAAATATGTGTAACATGAACAGTGCATGAGCTTGTAAGGATCAGGGCCCTGTGTACATTGGGGAGATGCCATCAAACAGCATGAACTAACAATTTTGGTTTGCAAGACAAGCTGCTACTATCATATGAGTTTTGCAAGGCTCCTCTTCTCTAGCTGAATATGTGGGACAAGAAAGCAAAGTAATTATTCTTTACTTTTTTCTGAGATAACTTTTCTCATTGGCTAGAAGTCTATTTTTTTCCCTCAAAAGATACTTTCAAGCTTCAGACTTTTTGTGCTGTTCACTAAAACATTTGTACAGTAACTACAGTATAAGGAGCAAACAAGTAATGCCAAATATTTTATCACATTGTTACTTTGGTAATATTAAATCATCAAATATGTCATTCATGATTCGTTCATGGTAAATTACCAGGAAAAGTAAACATCAGCATTTTTATTAAAAGTGTAGCTTTTGGGGTGTAGATAAAGATTGTATCATGCAGGGACAAAGAATTAAACAGCATAACTGTGACTCTTACATTAAAATGAGTGTTTGATTTTGTGGCTTTCTTTTTAAGTAGCTTTTAAGTTTCTTTAAAAATTGGAGGAGGAAACCCCCAAAGCATCATGGCATTGGCACACTAGGGCTGAAAGGTGTAGGCTCCTCATAGAAATCACACCTGCTTGAAGCAGCATTTGTTTGGTTTTAGCAGTAGCTTATTCTTTGTAGGAGGACTAGCATAAGAACAGGTCTGCTCAGTGGGTTTCAGCAGTAGTGTCAGCCACAGAGGATTCAGGGAACTTGGCTATCACTCCAGAACCTGCCACACTGTTTTCATGTGATAGCTCTTCCATCTGCTCCTCTCAAGGGTGATCCGTTGATCAAAGTGCTTCCCTAATCACCTGGCCCTGCCAACTGCCCCAAATCCCCCCTCATTCCTTCAATTTATTTTCATTTTGTAAAGTTCTTGGAGATCTGCTGATGCAAAACAATGCTGGACAGGCAGGTGATTTTCCTAAACACTACCTGTGAATTAAATTGGAACAAAGGGAGAATGAACCAGAAATAGGGACCAATCTGCCTGATCAAGTGATGAGCACCGAGAACAAGTGAAACCACAGATAGGAGATCATATCCTCTCATTACACCTGTAGAACAGGTAACAAACCAGTTTTTCAGGTCTTGGTAGTTACAATAGTAGACATGCTGAATTTTTGTGTGTCCTTCAGCTGTCTGTAACAGCAAATAGATTTTGTGGGTGATTGCATGTTTCCAAGCTAATCAGGAAATTTCTGGATCACACTGTTGCTTTCCTGCAGAGATGCTTTTTTATTTAATCCTGGCTCTCAAACACTAAAGGGCCTAGAGATCCATAGTGAAGAGGCAAGGTTGTGTGTCTGTTCTGAGAGAAACAGTACAACTGGTGTTAGATGAAAAAGCCCTTTCACATGAGCTGCGTGTCTGTCCAGACCTGCTCATCCCACCCTCATCTTCGCATCCTACCCTCGCCTCCACATCCCACCCTGCTTCTGCATTCTGCCCTCATCTCTGCATCCCACCTTTGTCTCTGCATCCCACCCTTGTCTCTACATCCTGCCCTCATTCTCAGCCACTCAGCTTTTCATGTTGCTGGGCATTTCACTTGGAACAGCTCCAGAATGATGTGCCTGATTCTCATTATTGCCATAATCGTTTCATCGCAAGTTTCAAAAGTGCACTAAACTGACACTTCTGTTGTGCTGGAATAGCTGGAGAATTGATGTATTGAGGCATATAGCACTGCCTTACCTTGCCCTGCCATCTCCTAGAAGCCAGTTTTGTTAAAGCACACAACTCAAAAACTGAAGTCTAGTAACATCATAGTACATATAATTTGGATAAAATCTGCATTTTTTTCCATCAGCTGCATGATTTAATACATTTTTTTTTTAATTTAGCAAGGTTGCAAATGAGCTGCTGTAGCAGTAACTTAATTATGGCAAACTCTGACCACCAGACAGTGCTTTTATAGCAGGTCATTGCTGTCTTCAGTGTTTGAGACAAATACTGGATTCATTGGGAGATCTTTCACCAGAAGGATAATATGTTGAAAAGCAGCTCTGTCAAAGTGACTTTGCTGCGAAACATTTCGTAGTAGTCACAGAATCTGAAATCTGATTTATTAATTAAATCCTATCAGCACATGCTCTAAAGAAACCAGCATGGCTGAACTCTGCCCTTCTTAAGGGAGATTAAAGGACAGGACAAAAGTTTCTAATAGTATGCCTCAGCCCACATTTCCTGTAAAGAATATAACTTGTTATTTTTCAAAATATGTTTAATATATTTTATTTATATCTTGGTTTATTACCCATGGGAGCAATCGTAAAACTGAAGCATGCAAAACTAAGTGAAAAAAATAACTGGATTTCACAGGAGGAGTTGGCAGATCCTGTCTGTATTATTCTCCTTCAAAGAAACAGAAAGGTGTTTGGCCAGATTTTCTCCAAAAGGAACAAAAACTTTGAAAGAATCTTTGCTTAAACATTCGTTGAGTAATTTTTCAACTAAATTTATCGAGCTAAATGACATGTTGAATGAAATAGAACATGTCTTAACATGAAGAAAGAAATAAAGAAAACACCATTAATTAATGTATCTGAAAGTATCATCCTATGACATTTCTATGGGATTGCTGTAAATAGTGCCTGGTCCCACAGCATGAGACAAACATCTTGCAGTCTGCTCTGTGTTGGGTAATTACAATGCAATGAGCCTGTATGTTCAAATTTGTCCTTGATGGGAAAACAATTCCCTGAGCCCCAGCAGGTTACTCTGTAACCAGACATAGGCAGCCTGGTGCCAGTCTCCCCCAAGCCCCAGGCACACCTCTCCTGTTTTTCCCTTTTTTTTGCTGCTGCTCTGTTTTTGCACCAGTCTGTGCTTCTTCCTGCAATCCGGGGTGGTTAATGCACAGCGCTGCTTCCCCACTGGCAGACTTCTAGCCTTTGAATTTCATTTGAATTCTTCATGTGCTGGCAGCAAGACACATGGATAGCGGTGGGATGGTGTTGTCCGAGGGAGGGGAAATATTGGCCAAAGCTGCTTTTTCCCTTTGCTGATCCGCACCTCTCTAAACCCCCAGAGTGACATCGTGGCCAGAGAGACGTCCTCCAGTGTGGGGCAGCCTGGAGGGACCTCTGCTCTGCCGGGAGGGGAGCACCCTTCCTGTGTGCTGTGCTCTCCCAGGGCTCCCAGGAACCCTGTGCCCACCACATCCTCACCATGCCCACCTTCATCCCAGAATCTCACCGTGCCTTTCCAGTTTCACAGAGACAGCGACAGTCCTTAACCCCTGGCCAAGGTGACAGTAGTTTGGAAAGCACTGCATGCAGAGCAACGACATGGACAGTTGAGTAAGTCCTGAATTACTCATTTTGGCAGTAACATGTAACAAAATCAGCAGTTTAATAGTGCAGTAGTTTACTGGGTGTTACTGTGGCACCACGGCACTACTGCCTAGCTCAACTTTCACCCCGTCTATGTAAGTTACTATTGGAGGGGGACTTGTGGGCCACTCTGTGCTACCTTTCCTCTGCTAGAGAGCATTTCCTGGGCTTCTCCTACACCTTTTTCTCATCCTTTTCTGCCACACCAGAAAAAAATGCAGGAGCCTTTTTCTGAGTACTCCTTTCTTATGTCAAGGAACTGTCTGGGAGCAGTCAGTTGTCTTTGGTTTCACCACCACTGCTATTCCAAGTCTGTAGCGACTTCACACAGCCTGAGTAATGTGGTACTTTGGGCTTATGGCATCACTTGCTAAGCCTCCTGATGGCAGAAAGCCCACCTCCATGCTGCACCACCTCCGCGGTGCCATTGGAGCCATGACCCAGCTGCTGCTCGCTTGCTCCCCCATGGGAAGCACAGGCCTGGCTTTCCTGCTCTTTGTTCCCTGTGTGGAACAGGTGTCCTATATCCAGAAAGGCTCATTGCAGTTGTTCACCACAGTTGTGTTTGTTTTGCTTCAGCTGCCCCTGTTTCTGATCATGTCTGACTTTGGCTATGAGGGTGTTATCAAAAATTGGTTTGAATGTCACCCCCTCAGGCACTGAATCAGTGACAGAGGCTGCTGCCACGTACAGAGAACAGTCCATTTGCATCCTTCCTCAAGCATCCTCATGGCAGTCTACCTTCAGAAACCACAGGAATATTGCAGAGCAGTTGAATAGCTCCTGGCATTAAACATGAACATGCTTGGTGTGACATTTTGCCAAGAGTGGATTGGGATTTCATAGAACAACTCACCGCAGGTACTTACACACTCTGTTGGACATGAATGCTTGGCTAGACAATACGTTTTGCCTTGGAGGAACCGGCACAAAGCACCGATGTGCCAGCACCTGTGGGAGCAGATGGCTTGCCTGTTTTCCTCCAGACATTAAGGCTCCAAATCCACAGCACATCTCAGATTCACAGAAAGCTGCAGAGGAACTGTCTCCTGTCAAATTTCTTCTCCTGCCTGGTGGGACCAGCTCCAAACTCAGCTTCTCACATTGCATTGTTCATTTCTGAAAACTTATGCCCTAGCATTTAAAACCAAAGGCTGAAAGTGGTGGAGAAAACCCAAGCAAACCACAGCATGTGTGACTAAAAGTGAGGTGAGAAACAGTGGTCCTTCTGGCCTAAATGCTTGTCAGTGAATCACCAGGGACTTGAATACAGACCCCATCAGTGGGAAGCAAGGTAACAGGATGTGTATGGGTGGTCCAGCAACACCAAACCTGGGGAGAACTCTAATACCAGAACTTTCCTTGACTTTCTGAAATCCAAGACATCTGTCATACATTATAACACATATAGTATACTGAGTGACCATTTCCAGCTCCAACAGGAATTTTCTCTGACCTTCTGACAGCTACCTGCCATGTTACCTCTCCAGCTCAAAAAAATGAGAGAATAGTTCCATAACTCAGTAGACAGCTCAGGTTTAAATTTAGTAGCTACTTTTAGAAAATACCTCAGGATTCTTGGACAGGCAGCTTTGTGCAAGCACTGGCTATCACTGCTGTCTCCTTAGGAATGAGGAAGGGCTGTACTAAATACAATAAGAATAGCAACAGAGGACTGATACTGCTCTTGTGTGCAGGATGGGTGAAATTAATGCCATCTTCCTCTTATTTGCCTTCATAAATCATCTCCCTTTCTCTTTTTTTTTCCTTAGAAGTGTTGATTTTCACCTTAAATAAAATAGGCAAGATGTCATCAGGGAAGTCCAGCTCTTAAAATAAGCTGGTAAGAAGTTTCATGCTCTTATTTCCTGACAACCAAAAGGAGTTTGGATTTTATGCATAAGAAAATTTTGGTCCACAATGGCAAGAAAATTACTTATATTCTATATATTTGTTTATGTGGCGTTAGGTAATTCTGCTTTCAGGAAGCACTGTCCTGTACAAAACACACAGAATCCCTAGAGAAGAACATCTATAGAGAAATATGATTTTACCTTCATAAATAGGTAAGATAAATTTGCCATTTAGCGGATCCTTGCCGAGCCATGCAGGAACACTGCGGGTGTTTGGAATTCACTCCTATTGTCCCTAGGCTGAATTGCTTTGAAAAAGGTCACATGAGTAGGAAAGGAAGTTTTGACTTTCACATGCCTGTTATTGCTAAGGAAACCACTTCCTTGGTATTCACATATTCAGCATGTCTCCAGTTTTGGTGCTCTGACGAATGACATTGTGCCTCTGCATCAAGTAACAAAGAAGGGTGGAGAAGACTATTAGACAACTTGATGTGTTTGAAACACCAGTACAGCTTTTGTAGGACTGTCAAACTTCAAGTAGGCTTTTTGAGAATAAGCAGGGTCCTTTGTTAGCTGCAGATGGGATACCTGGAATTTGGAAATGGAAAAAAAAGGTTCTGGCCTACACCTCAGCAAGCTCAGATGTAGTTTGGAAGTTTTCCTGGTCTGTAGCAACAGCAATATTCTTACACCTCTGTGGATACCCAGAGAAAAATTTTCTAATACCAATATACCTGTGTTATCCTCTCTGTAGAAAGTATTTCAGCTTTCAAGTACATAATTGCCTTTCCTTGGCATTTGTATATCAGGAACTGAGTACTCTTGGTATGTGGTGATTTCAAAAGTACTTGGATTTGAACTTTGGGTATGTAGAACTTTTCCCATTTTTTCTGACTTGCTCAAGAAATTAGAAAGAGTGACAAACTACCCCTGGTCAGGACTGAAAATCTCTACAAATATGGGGATTTTTGTAAAGAGGATTGAAGCAAGATTTCTTTGATTTTTTTTTTTTTTTTGCGTAAATCTCAATCTGACAGGAGGAAAATGTATCATAATTAGGCTTATTTCTACTCTGAGAAAAAAAGAAGTCTAAAATGCCTCAGGATACAAGTGGGCTTCTCTGTAAATATACAATAGCTACTGACATTACTGGGAACTAGTGTGAGGCATGCACAAATCACAGGAACTGAACAGCTAAAGCCCTGCTCAATTTACTGAGAGGCTACTGAGCTTCTGATATGTCAAGATCTATTTGTCTAAATGTTATCTGTAAAGACAACATAATGTAGTGAACTGAGCCTGGGACTCAGGAAGCCAGAAATCAATATTCTAATCTTGGCCCTACCTCAGATGCATTTGGTAGCTCCAGAGTAGTTGCTTAATCTCCCTGCATGCTCGCCAGAGATAAAACAGTTCAAATATAATAAACTCCACTGAATTGCTGTGCAGATCAGTTCACAGCTTCTGAATACTTCTTTGAACTGTTATATAAATATTACCATTACATGCAGGACTTCTTGAGGTTTGTCTCTGGGAAAATACCAAGTATCTTCGGATTTGAACATTCAGGTCTGTTTTCTAGCAGATGTCTCTGCCCCATAGAAGCTTGAAGCACAGCCTGGTGGGAGCCCAGAAGGTACGATGGCATCTGGCATGATACCATCTTTTCCCCCCTCCTTTTTCAGTTGTTTTCTCCCAGAGAGCATCCTCATTTTCATTCTGAGCATGGCCAGAGTAGATCACACCTCAACAGAAGTTATTTGCTTAATGCAGAAATAATAGAGAGAATGACCTATGGCCTGTTTATTTAGGCATTAAGACTAGAAAATAGTTGTGATTTCTCCTGGGTTAAAATACTTGAAAACCTGCTATTCATTTCCTCCAATATAGTAATTTCTGTGTGATCATCTTACTGGAGGCTTAGCTGAGGTATACTTGTGTCTGAGGATCAAGTGGTTAGCTTGGTGAAATATGGTTAGCTGAGGTGAAATAAAAGATAATAAAGTCACAATAACCTTCTTCAGCTTTTAAGAAATAAAACCAACAAAACAAGTAAAGAAATTAACCAGCCAATGACACCACAGATTGCCTTCTATAATGTAGTAATGAAGAGATTTACTGGCTGTATCTCTCTTCCATGCAGGAAATTAGTTTCACCTACAGAGGACAAGAGCACCCATATTCTAGCAAATTGTTCACTTTTCCAGCCCAAAACAACAGGTTTATGAATTGTTCTTGAAATTATGAATTTTTTAAATTTTGACATTTCCAAGGAAAAACAAGTGCTAAAACAATCAGGTGTACATTTACTGGTATGGATATTTGTTTTACAGCCATTACTACTTGCAGAAGGGGGTTGAGCACCTCTAACACCCCAGGGTTTTGTGCCCCTGTCATAGTCAGCCCCCAGTCAGCTGTTAAAATACACAGGCTGTGGATGGCAGGTGGTAGTTGGGCCCAAACCTAGGCAAGGTTTTGTTCCAGCAAGAGCTGGAAATCTTTGCTGCATTCAGTGGTGAGGCAGCGGGGAAGGCAGGGCATGGGGGCGATGCACTCGCGGCAGCCGGGTTGCTAAGCACACAGCCTGCTATGCGCTAAGCAGGCAGGACCCGGCAGAGCCATTAAGTCTGGAAGAGGCTGAGTATTTAATAAGCTGCATGCTACCGTGCATTTACATAGCTTAAGTTGTAGTAAAGCCCTAGCAGGAAAGGGTCAAAAGTGCAGGGCTGGAGGGTTAAAGCCCACGCAGACCGCATTGTAACCCATCCTGTCCTCAGCGGAAAAGAACTTAGGACGGAACCACAAGAAAACAGCCTCGTTCCAAGCAAAGAGAACTTTAAATGCCAAAAGGCAAGAATTTTAAAAATGCAAATTTAGAAAATAATTGAAGTTATAGCACATGTGACCAGGTCTGGCAAAACTCAATTACACAGAGGTTGCAGGGTATCTACATCCTCCCACTAAGCCAAGTGTAAGGAGTGCGGTGGAAAGGAAAATGAGATTCCCGTCCCTTATGGTTTACACATCTAAAACAAAATGACTCTTTGCTCACCCTGTGTGCTCTTAAGACTCTTTCATGTGAATCATTTGACACTTATTTATTTCCCAGTATGGATATTTAACTATTTCCCTGGGCATCATCTGTACCCTGAAACTGCCAAAGACCAGAGTCCTGTTCCGGGCAGTGACTCCCTGCAGTAGGCTCTGTGTCCCCTCTCTTCCCTCCCTCATTAGCAAAGGCTGTTTCAGTACAAAGCTACTGACTTTGGACAGGAGAGCCCATGCCTGATTTCACTTCCTTTAGCATAATCACAGACTTCAGTGACTGTGCTTTTTGCTTTTCATTTATACTGACGTAACTGAGATTGAAATCTGTCCCACAGCAAATATTTATCAGAGCATATCAAAGGAAAAGCAGACCAGAAGAGAAACAAGCACAACAGCAAGTGCCACTAAACTTTGCCAAGTTCGATTTCAAAGTCAATGAAAACCACCCGAGAGACAAAGAACTAAAATGTAGGACAAAGTAGAGAACTGAAAAAAAAAAAGTTTCAAAATTCTGGTGTCCTACAGAGCAAGTTTTGATTACTTGTAATTTGCAAAAATTATGAAGCAAAACCTACACAGAACTAACAATATGTGCACTAAGTCATTGGTCACCGCCCAGGTGCTTTTATTAACATCTTTGCTTTGATATGTAGACCCATCACAGCTATCTGTGCATGTCAGGGACCCTTTCTACAGAGTACTAAGAAAGCAACAGAACAACATCCACAACTGGCTTTCTAAATGATATAAAATAACAGGATGCCCCACTTTAATTAGATAATTAAAACTGTTTCTGCTTTGCTAGATGCCAAGGACACCCAGTTTCTTGGCAACAAACCTCTAATTTTCTTTCTTTGATATCCAGGTCACAGCCATTTGGATTAGAGGCTCATTTCCAGCAGCAGTGCACAGCAGGGGCACACAGCTTCCTGTCCTGCTGTTGGTATCCCCCCTAAGTTCAGCATCTTGCAACTACATTTTTAAAAGCTGTTCAATGTTAAAGCCCTTATAAAGGATGGTTTCTCAATATTCACAAAGACGACATGTAAGCATATTAAAAAATTAGGGAGTCCCGTGCAACACCAGCAACCTCTTACATCATCTGCAATAAAGTCTCACCCTGTTCTAGCTAAAGAACATGACTGAAAGGGCTAAAGCAAGAGAGAGAGGAAAACTCTTCCATCCCCAGCTCTCAAGCTTCTTTGAAAATAAGGTCTACCACATCTCTGACCATTTGCTGCCATTCCCCCTCATGAGGGAGAGGAACACTATCCCATAAGAGGTGTACCTGCTATGCAGATCAGGTGAGTAAATCACATACCTTTACTGAGTGTTGGTCAGCTACCTGGAAGAGAAGCATATAGATAGCCCTGAATGCCTGGAGTAATGATTTGCCTGAGCTGACATAATTTGAACTGTGGAGCAAACTACAGCCTGAAGATTATCAAACGCCATCAATCCATATGTAAGGCACAGTCATTCCCAGCCCCACATGAACTGGAAAGGTATAACTGATAGCTAAAGATTTTTAGCTTTTTCATATATTCATAGCTTGGTAGGTTTTTATTTATTGTTGTATGGTTTCTAGTACTTTTCTTGCTGTTTCTCAAATTTTAGAATAATAAGCTAGCTCTTTCTAACACATTCTTGAAATTCTGTTCAGTTTTATTCTTAGGAAGAGAATTTCTGGCAAGAATATCTGGTTCTCCACCAGAACTTAAGAGACATAACAAATAAGGCAAAGAAGCCCCTGTACCAACTCCAAGGGGCTGACTAAGGGCCAGTTACTGGGGTAACTGATCTCCCATTGGATGTATCTGCTAGATATACTAAATAATTAACCTTATAAAAATTGTAGCAATCCTTTATCACACGTGCAGGTAGCCATTTCTGTACACCTGAAAGCTTTCATTAAAGATCTGCTTTTTATCAGTTGCAAGTTTTTGTCTTTTGATTTCAGGCAACATAACAGCCCATGCATCACAGTTTTTAAAGGAAAGGCATATAGAGCATGGCACCAAGGGGTAGGTTAGGCAGAAGAAATCACACAGAGCAGATGGTAGCCACAGTGCTTAACGCACTGTTGGAAGGTGCCCAGTGACTCTAGTTATGAGTGACAGAAGAACCTATAGAGGATAATGACTTTGTCAAATGCCAGCAATTTATTACATGGTATTCCTGAGAACAGCTCAGGTGAATTAGCAGCCATTTACTATTCCTTCTGACATCCCTGAGATCCTGTGTAGTGCTGCTGAGGTTGCTGGTGCCTTTTGGGTCCATGTGAATTTGTTCAAAGCTAACCCAAAGCCAACTGGCAGGGTTAGCATAGCACCAAATCTTGGCCAATCAACCACCCAGCAGGTGTATCAGCTTATGCTTGCTGCTACACTAACCATCACTTGGGTTTTGGTCAGCTTGGAGCGGGACCAGAACAAAAAATGTTAACACACAAACAGCTTTACAAAGAAGGTACAGCAGGTCTCACAGCAGTACCAGGTAAACATGCCTCCCTCCACCTAGTCCAAGCAAAGGAAAGGTTATAAGGAGTGTGCCTTCTATGCACTCTTTCATCTGACAAAGCCAGTATATATGACAAGATATTTGCATTCTTGTGTGCAGCCTACATCCATGCCTATGTGCTACACAATTTAACTCTACAAAACATACTTCAAGTTGGATTATTTTTCATTTTAAAAAAGCCCCATTGAGCACTTTCATGAAAATAATGCTGCAAAGTGAATTTTGGCTGAACTCATAGAGGTTATTCTTCGATTGCCTGTCCTCAATTTTATCTTCCACTAGGGATAGGTGAGATAAACAAAACAGATTATTGATGACAAATACTTTGGATGTATTTTGGAAATGAAGCTACCCTTTTTTTTTACCCCCAGAGAACAGCCTGATCCTGTAGGATTGGTATCTCATGCACAGAAGGGGAAACAAATTAATTTTTACTCAATAGAAGGCTTTTTTCTACCAATGAGCACATCAGAATTACTGTTACTGCTTTATGAACTTCTGATGATCAGGTAGCAGCCATTTTCAACATGATCTTCTGTTGATAAAAAGTGCATAAGTACTCCAGGGTCATGGTTTGCATCTGCCATCTTCTCTTGCACCATCACTGTCCACATCCAATCACCTGCAACATCCAAGATAGCACTGATCAAAGCACAGAGCAAGTTTAGACAGTCTTGGCAATCCTACTATTCTGTATGTGCAAACTCAGTAATACTGCTTATTGTAGCTGGGACCCAGGTAGGAGTGGTTTCAAACCACAATTTCAGATTTTTGTTATGGTTATTTGGGCTATCTTGTGAAGGGAACATTCCACAAAATGATGGCATGTAGGAGAAAATCTAGTCACTAACTGAAATGCATAAAATTATTACAGTTCTTAACACAAAAAAAAATACATAGTTGAGAGTCAGAAAATAAAAAAGGAATTTTTCTTTTAAAAATACAAAATCTTAATGGAGAGAATGTATTAGAAGTAAGAGAGTATAAATTTTTTAAAAAAAGAAAATCTCTGCAGACAATGTTTCAGACTTCACACAAGAAGCTTGTTAACAGGCAGTTTTATTTAAGTACAACTTGCTTTAATCACTTACTTTCAGATAATTATTTCTCCAGTTAATCAGCATCTCTGTCTCCTGTTTTGACTTAAAAGGTGCCTATCACCTTTGCGTTTGAGTAGAAAAGATTGCTGTTATTTTTATTGAAAGCATGACCTTTTCTATTACTACCCCAGATACTAAGTCCATAGCATCTTTCCTGTTAACTGAGCACATACAGTTTGAAACATTCTAGACTACTTAGTTGTGATGTCAATGAATGCAATTAGAGCTCTTTAGCATCACCCTTCCCTTCTCTGGACAAAGTTACTTTCTTTGCTTCATTATATCCTCTGACAAATTACCTCAAGCCTGTGAGAACAATTTTAATCTCAACCTTTCACTGCTTTTTGGTGGTATTTCATTGACCATTAGCAAGCTGGTACCATGGGATGGCTGCTCAAAAGACTCTGGACTTTCAAAATTCAGCTTTTAATTAATAGATATTTTTCTCTCAAATCATCCTGGCAGCAGTCTCTGAGAATGGATGTGGAAAGGAGTTCCTCTAATACTGAAACTCGGGCTCCCTTTAATGCAAGATTAAGGCATGCTAACCAAGGAACCTACAGACCATTCTCTTTCTTATCTAAAAAAAGGAGGAGCTGACTTCACAAAGGTGTTAAAAGACTACACATATATACATGTCCACCAAAGAACAATGTCCAGATTTTGTTTTGACTGTAAATGTAGTGCCTGTGAACCAAAAGATCATTCAGAAAGACAGAACCAACTGTCATTCTCCTCCAGCAAAAACTGGAGATCTTCATTCTTCTCTGTCAATCAATTTTGTTCATTCTTAGAATCCCTTCCTTTCAGACGCAAGAGCTTCGTCAACAGACTTCATATGCTTCTCCCCAGCATGAATGCCATAATGCAGGTTCTCATCCTTTACAGCAGCCCAGGACATTTCCTTGGTGGAGAACCTTGCTGCCCACTCTCCTGCCTTGTTGACAACAATGACACCCCCCAAACCCCCAACTCGTGTCTTCATGTAGTCCAATGCAGTGTCTGCTGCTACCTCTGGTGACATTCCTGAAAAGAAAAACAAAATCACTTCATTGAACCTGCCCTGACAGTTTTAAAATTCTCTTCAAATTTCACCCCTCCCCATGAAACCAGTTAAATGTACCTCTCTTTCAACTAAATTGGCAAGAAATTTCCAGTCTAACAAAGCATGCATTTTTGGGAAGGCTCTGGACAGTTGTGAAGAGCTGCTATGGTGTGGTACTGCCCCAAGTATTTATTTACATAGCTTCTGATTTTGATTCAGTTTCAGAATTAGTTTGTCTCAGAATTAGTTAATTTGTTTAATACAAACTAGCTCACAAACTTTACGTTCAAGACACACCATTTCATATGCTATCATTTGACTAGAAAAAAAAGTCAATCTGCAAGGTTTTCATCAAAGGTTTATGACAAGCTAGATCTAAAGCATTTACAATTTGAAAAAAACACACATCAAAACAATCGAAAATTTCAGTCATCTCTCTTCTAGTTCCACTGGCTGCAACAGAGCTCAAGGCACGTACTACACATTGTCATAATTTATCAAAAGCAGACATCAGCATGACTCTTCCTGAAACTTCTGAAACCATCAGGCAAAATGAGGTCTCAATGTACTAGACATCAGACAAAGGACCAGCAATGCAACTTTAACTTTTCTCTACTGGATTTGTATTAACAGGAGTATTTTCTAAATAAATAAATTTAATAGGCACATCATACACACAGGCCTGTAATAGCTGCAAAATATTTGTTCACTACAAGTTTAAATATATGCAGTTGGCCTGGCCTAATTACCCTAAGATACAGACCCTCAGTTATGCAGCTTAAGTTATAGAACAAAACCTGACCTTCATGCCTTCCCTGCAAATTTTGAGTTAAAACCAAATAAAACCAGCAGTCAGAATTATTCACAGCACTGGTGACTGACAGGATAAAGCTCCTTACTCTGACGCATGGGTGACACTGTGACTATTCAAGTCAGTGGCACTGTCTTCAAAGGGTCAGTATTTCACTGTTTGATTTTTCACCAAGACAACAGCTGCCACCATAAGATTGAAATTCCAACAGCTGTTAAGACTGGCAAAGCAATTCACTCCTGAAATACAGAAGTAAATTTTGCAGCATTTGTCCAAAAGAGGATATTTAGTATGCGAATTACGAAATAGCTGAACAGAATTATGAGGGCTCTGCAATTCTTACACATGCAACTTCAGCTCACTATTCAAGGACTCAAAAAGCTATAACAACTTAAGGGTTTGTTTTCAGTGCCTTCATGGAAATATGTTGGGAGGAGGGGCTGGGGGGAATCTAACTGCTGACGTGTTTGCCTGGCAGCTGAGTTATACTTCTGGGCAGGATGAATGAAGGTAAAGCAAGCATGGACAGGGTGAACAAGTGCAAACAAACTAGACATGAATACATGTAGGTTAATTTTCTTCTTCTTTTTTTCCAATAAACTTCTTAATTTGGGCCTCATTTGCCTTTCAAATTGATTAATCACAAGCCAGATAACTGCTATCAATGCAGAAGTCTTGCAATGCAGTTAACTTCAAGCCAGAGAAGAAACTGGTTTATACAGTTTAGAAAGAGCTTAGAAAGCTGTTAACAAATTGAATACTTAATAGATGTAATTTAGAGAGTAAAGGGAGAGCATAACATGGTAAGAACTTTGGGAAATAATCTGTAGGTTGCATTTTATGCTGAAACTGTTACATCAGCTACGAGATTTAGAGGAATGCACCCATTATATGCAACAGCCCTATAAAGTACAACAAAAATATTCAACACAACAGCTGTTACTTGTCTCTCTACTTACTGCTTCTCCAATGAAATTGTAAATTGAATGTTTTCCAACTATTTCCACTTTGGTTGATCTCAAAGCAAGTTACACTGTACTGCCCCAAAGCTATTTTATTTCTAAAAATAATGGTGATATCTATATTAATGATTCTTGAACTGCATGCAACACAAGTATGTTGTCTGGCTATGTTTACAGGCTGTAACATAATCAAGGGTTTAGATGACAGACTAAGTCATGAAGGTAAAGCTACAAAGGGTCATCCCACAGTCAGATTGCATTACAGTCACATAAGACATACTGTGTCAGCTGTTTACCACATACCCACCAGTACGTTTAGTACATTTTCCAAAACAAAATGTAAATTGAAATCATGGTTAAAAAGTCTTAAAATAATTTCTGTTGCTGTAATCAGAGTTGTTACAATAACGACTTTTACAGTTTATTAGAAAGGCAATATACTATACTATTTCAGCTCTAGTTATGTTTCTAGCCCTCCCTTACTGCTCCCTTAAATGCATCTTATTTTTACTTGTTTTCTTTTTCTTGCTCACAGAATTTTAGTTTATAATTGGGAAAAAATTATTAAAGAGAACTTCTGTTAAACAAAGTATAGAGTAATGTCTTTCAATGTACACTGATCTAAAGCATGATTCAGTATCAGGCAGCAGAGATAATTCTGTTTACTTCAGCTATTTTAGCTTTATTAATAATTTAATACTTTGTTTTGTTTCTAAAGTTTTTGTTTTAACCCATCCACATACCCCTTAGAGCAACTCTTCTGACAGCTGTCCTAGGATGACAGTTTATACACTGAAACCTGTGATTAGGCAATGTTTCCTATCCTCCTTACTTCAGATTACAGCAAGTTTGGAATATACCTTGCTCCATGTGATAGAGAATCAGTCGGGCTAAGACCACTTTCATAATGCTCTCCCCATGTCCTGTGGTTGAAGTGGCACCAGAATGGTTGTCAGCATAACCTCCACTTCCTTTTCAAAGGGAAAAAAAAAAGAAGGCAATATTCTGTAATATGATTTAAAAGCCCTGCATTGTTTAAAATAGGTACCAAGCATTTCTTCCTTTAGGTCCATTAGCTCCATGCATTTCTGAGAGCAAAGTGTCAGAAAAGCTTCCTTCTCAATTCTGCCACAATATGTAAAGTAAAATATATGAAAGAGATAAACAACAGTTGGAGCAAGTCAGATGCCAAGCTGAGAGAGAAGACTAGTGATCTATTTGTGTACAAGAGGCAGAAGCAGGCCAACACTCCACAGGAATGGGCAAAAATATTTTCCAGAACAGCAAGGGGGGGTATACTGAAGATCAGCAAGATAGGGTCAGGATGCAGAATGTCAGGTGATATCAATTGAGAAGATATGAAGGAAGATCTAGTGAGGACATTTGTGAGCTGACTAGTTTGAGAGGAACTTACCCTCCACAGCACCTAAGAGATTTGAAGAGCATGAGCTCTAGTTAAATTTCAAAGCACCCCTGAAGAATCTTCGAAGTCCTCCCCACAAGCAGAGTGTTTCTTCCGTTGAACTCCCCTTCCCTCCTTTTTTTTTTCTCCCATCCTTGTTTTGCTGGCATATTCCACACCCTGTTCTCTACCAAGCTTCTGCTTGCTCATTACCCATATTTCTAGCACATCTCCTAAGAAAAATATTTCCCAGGAGCTAGGAACTAACATACCACAGCTTTATAAACAAGGTACTGGGGGAGGGGAAAGAGGCCTTAGAAGAGCAATGAAAGTTTCTTCCCTTCTGTGCTTTCTTGATCAGACCCTTTTAATGGACTCTGAGTAACATATGGAAAAACACTGCCATATTAAGTCAATGCCCCTTACCAAAGCCTCTGATGTTTAAATGCACAAATTTAAACATTTCTGCATTAAATCCTGAAGATGCCTAGCAAGACCAAAAGTTGCAAGTTTCACTTCTCCTTCACAAACCCATGTCCCAGACTATAACAATGCTGAACATAATCTACACAGGAGGAGGGTATTTGCAGTCAGAAGGCTGCAGCCAGACACAAAACTGAAAAACATAGTCAAAACCCACAGGATACCAAAATGTCAGCAACTTTGTATGCAAAAGAAAGACAGTTTTATAATAATCATATACTGCCAACAGCAATACTATTTGAGTTTGGAACATGTTTTACTAAAAATAATTGTTTTCCAAATCCCAGCTGTATGGTAGAACCCTGAAGCAATCAATTGGCAAGTCTGTGGAAAGGATTTCAAGTGTCTCTTTATACTTGGATAAGAAATCTCTTAAAATATTTCCTTTAATCCACACCACATCAATTAGGTTCTGCGACAGTCTTATCGGGGCTCTCTTAAGAACAGGAATTTACTCAAAGCTGCGAGTCACTTTGTAATTCTTGCTCACTGATACAACAAGTAGTAATTGCAATTACACCTACTTCCTTAAGTATGGAGGAAACAGCAGGCTACAGTTTTTGACTTGGTGGAAAGAAGAGTCATAAAAAGGAGAGCTTTATCAGAATCAACAGAAAGGAAACACAGGTGTTAGCAATGAAGAAAGGACAGAAAAAACAAACTCCCATCCCTGTTTTCCAATTCTTCCTTGCGTATCTCCAAGCCGTAAGGAGCTTTAGCTTTGATAGACTGAATGTTAGACCTCCATTTCAGATGGACTAGTATTTGTGTTTTGTTTCACTAATGAAAAGGAGAATTGTAATACTTTTTTTTCTTTCTTTAAATGAGACACCCCCAAAAAGTGAAAGGCAGGATCCCACACCCCATACCTATGCATGCTGTGTCACCAACACGGCCAATCATTTTGTTAGAGAGTCCTCCCGTGGATGTTGCACAAGCTACATTGCCTTCACTGTCTATAGCAACGGCACCGACTGTTCCAAGGTCTCTGCCAAGAAAAACAGTTCATAAAATTAGACAGAATTAAAGCATACCTGCCAAAGTACATTGCCTTTATTTCCCAGGTAGCTTTAAAGAACATTTCTACAACAGAATTACTACTCACCATAAAGCTATTTTGCCAGGCTTCTCATTACAAAAATAACAAGAAACATGCAATAATTCTTACAAGCTTTGTATTTAATAGAGTAGAAAACACTTTTTTTTTTAATCTTTCCCCCATGACTTGTTTACTTTCATAGCATGGAAACTTGGGGAGGAAAAAAATCCGCAAAACAAAAGCACACAGGGCAGAAATACTTCTAGTCATTATAGTTCTGGAGTAGTTTTTTGGCTGACACACAAACTGACACACAACTTTCCCCTAAATGGCAACTCAAAGATGCAACAATTGGCTCCACTGTTTCAACAGGAGGTTAACCGGAATTATTAATGACAATGCACGTAAATGAGTGCATACAGAAAAGGACAGTAATGTTATGCATGCACTGAATCATTTCCTTCCTGTTCCTCCTCTTTCCTTTTCCTTACTCCCCTTAATGTTTGAACGCTATAAAAAAAAAGAAAAGGCTTATTTATTTTCCTTTCAACTAGTATTGCTCACAATGCATCATTAAGACATACTTTAGTCTTTGTACTCCTTCGCTACGTAATCTTGAGGTTTAAATCATTTGGCCAGTAGACTCTGCTGAAACTGCACAGTGGTTTAAAAATCTTCAGGCACTGAAGAAAACAAAAGTCCCAACTATATTTTTATTTCTTCAGCACAGAAAAGACATCTACAATAGCCTGCTCAAAATAGACATGTGTAGTTGTGTATGGAAAAAAAAAAAAGCCTGTCGTGACTTGCTGTAACAGTTGCTGCACTGAGAAGCGAGACATTATTGAGAAGCAACAGTTTAAATACCCCTATATTCCAGTCTTAGCAATTCACGTAGGAACAGAAACCACTACGTGACTAGGAGAAGTATACCAAACCCCAAAAATTAGCTAAATTCCTCCACACAGGAAAATAATTTGTAACAACCCTTCAAGGAACTACCCAATGGACAACTGGAAAAGGAATACCTTTCAAATTTGCCTGGGCGCTGGTGAGGGTTTCTCTATAGCTGTGCAAAATCTAAGCTAATTAACTCAAAGTCTTTGTGCACCTTGAAACCCACAGCCAGTGCCTCAGAGACTCAACTTCCTGTTCCCTCCTGCTTATGTAAAATATCACACTGTCAGTCCCTACACTTCATTCACAGCAATTCAAAGTTGACTGATGAATCACAGGCCTTATAGGCTGCTCTGACATTTATGTAGAGACGGACCTCATCTCAAACTGATATGATAGTGCAGATGGGCTTCCCACCCATCCATCTGTTAAAAGTGATTTGCTGAAAAGAACATTAGTAAATTCAGTACTCCCTTGCACATTCATGTAGCACCCTTCAACCAACTAAAGTTAGATCCTCCTGAGAAACTAAGGAAGATGTATCCAGAGGTATATTTTTGTAGATAAGTATTTACCTTAAGCAACTGTGAAAATAAAAGTACACAGATGACACAGGCAGTAATTACCTGTTTTGGTATGAGAGCACAACTGGCAATAAATAACAAAGTGAATGTGTCCAACACACCTCATCTGCAGTGGAGCAAATAGACACCTGCACTTGATTTCTCAGAGTCCCTTTTTTACTGCTTCAGTGTAACCTTTCCTTTGATCATCTTCAGAACAAAGAAAATACACAAATTTTTTTTGCATGGCTAGTTGACTCCAAAACATTAACCAAGATGACAAAACTGCTATCAAATTATAACCATCTCTCTATTTTTAGTTATTGACAGTAGCAAGAACCTCAACAAGTACCTGTGGTGTACCAGCAGATGCTATTAGGGATTTTTTCAATCAAGAATTATTCCTATATACTGCATATACTGTGATACAGAATGTATTATTTTGGTTTGTTAATTTCCTTTTGTCTAAATCTTTCATTATCCAATACCCATGAAGTGTCATATATTTACACTATCCCTGTTTAATGAACAACTTACCTGCTATTTTGTCTCTCAGCCCTGCATCAGTAGTGGAGTTTTCTGTTTATTGTTAGGGTCCTTGTTAGTTAATACCTCCTCAAGTTACTCTAGTCTAGCAGCGTGATTCACAGTAGGGCTAGGAGCCCATTTACTACCGTGCAGCCAGACTCAACACCCTTTCTGTGGGATTCTCAGACAAACTCCAGTAATTCTTAACAAGGGTATTGCCAGAGTCTTCGCAGCGTGCAGATAAATCAAATCACGCCTTGTTCTCGGCAAAAGGTGTGCAAGATGGAATGTTCCACACACAGTGGAATCCTAAGCTTTCAGCATAAATCAATGCAAGCTTCTAACCAGCAGAAGAGAAAGGTACCTCTTATAGAGACACCAGACCTTACGTGCAAAGCCTATGAAACCCTGGGGTTTCCAACACTGTGAGGATCAGGGGATTGGAAGTAAAATATACACCAACCTTCAAATTCCCAGTATGATCTGGTATTATGTTGCCTCTGACTAATACTACTTCACCTTCTGTCTGTTCGCCTCTGACAAGTTTCTGCATAATCACTGTGGACATAACAGGGAAAAAGAACATTCCACATGCAATACAGAATGAAATGGGTTTGCATTAAAAAAGACCTGTTTTCAACTTCGCGAATTTGTGCTGATGTTTTGGTTTTCAGAAAAAGAACAGCATGGCCAAGACAAGAAAAAGTCTTCAGCCTTTCAGAAATACACAAGCGTTTTACTATCAGATATTCCAGAAGAAATCCATGCTGAAACTGAAGATGCCTGACTGTTCTCCGGAAAACAAAAAAAAAAAAAAAAAAAAAGGTATAAAAAGGTAAAAATGAAGGAGTTATGAGGAATGAATGAATGAATGAAGACTTAAATGCCATGCTATTCTAACTGGTATGTTCAAGAGAACAAGAGACAGTGGTGGCTACACCATCTTCAAAATTCTTCACAATCAATGATAATACCACCCAGTCCTTGGACACACCACGGATCAAAAGATAACTTCTGTTGGATACAGAACAAACTATGACCAAGACCTTATAGTCAAGGAACAACACCACTTTGTTTACAAGACCATATCCATGCTTGTCTCATTACTTTGTTTTTCCTTCCAGCAATTTACTGAAAGTAACATACAGGTTGTAATTTATAGCCTCATTTCTTGGACTTTAATTAACATGCTTACAGAAGAAATTTCCTCCTTCTGATCTACAAATTCAGCTCTGCTCCTGCCATTACTCCTGTTTCACAAAACAGATGAACAGCACATAATAGAGAATTTATGTAATGTGTTTTCCTGCACCACAATAATGGATGTACAAATGGAAGCTTAAAACAATTAAGCGATTATGCCTACCTCAAAGGCACAGAAATCATTCTTGACACCTGATGTTCTTCATTCCTTTACTGTCCCAATCACCTTCCCCTCTATTTTATATAAGATTGGCTTTTTTTCCAAATGATGTTCATTTTGCTGTTGGGCATCCAGCAGCATCCCTCTTCCCACCCACCACTAAACTTGGTCATTTTTTTTCATTCCTTTTCATAACCAACAGCCACAATTACCACTCAGAAGGAATCACTAGTCAAACTCTAATGTTGTTTAACTGAATAATCCAATTCAAAAACAAATCTGATCATCTACTTAATACTTAACCAAGATCACCTTTCTTAGGTTTTTGGGGCTTTTTTTATTAACTTGTTTTAGTATGTGCACTGATTTTTTAAAACCAGTTTCTCCACAGAAAAAGCTATACAACATAATACCTGCTGTTTGTTAAAGCTACTCTATGCACTTCTGTAACTGATGATTTTAAGAGCAGTAACAAGTTCTAACTTTGTTCCCCAATAAAGCCACAAAACCCATACTATTGTCAAAGTGACCAATAAACTTCTTAAGCAGCAACAAGTTTCATCAATTTTGTTCCAGTCATTTAAGTTTAACCAAATTCATTGAAAGCTTGATTTTCTACTGCTTTCAAGAAAGACATACTGTAAAGAGTGTATCAAGCCACATAACATTTGGCTTTTGAGGTTTGTGCTTATTTGTTTGGGGTTTTGTTTTTCTTGGTTGCTTTGTTCATTCGGGGGTTTTTGGGTTTTTTTGAGTTTTTTTTTGTAACCAGATAGCCCAAAGTAAATTACCCAAATTTGAAAATAAAATATATTTTACCTACTTCTGAAACTCTACAGGGTTGGAATCTGGCTCAAGGTTCTTCTTCCATCTCTCCCGGGATCTCTCAGTTATGAGTTTCTCCCCTGGAATTTCAGGAATACCCATGGCCTGAGCAAACAGGTGTGCACCATGGTCAGTCAGCAGCATGTGCTTTGTCTGCAGAAAGACAAGAGATTTATTGACAATTCTCATTTTGTCTTGTACTGAGCAGTTTTGTATAACTGCTATTTTTAGAAGTATCCACAGAAAGAAAATTACAAATTTTATTTTAAAAAATTCTAAACTTCTGTCCATATCCCCTTCCACTATAGCTGAAGATGCTTTCAGTTCTCCAAACCACCAAGTTTAACCATCAATAGAAAACAATTGTTCATCTATTTAACTTACTTTATCTATTTAACACTTACTCTAATCAGAGAGGGAAAATTGGTAAATTTGTTCTTTAGCTAATTTGCATGCAACTGTTTTGTACTGTTTAAAATGAATCACCAAACTATTACATAACTGTTTTGTCTAGTTAACTAAGAGATCTAGAAGGCTTTTATTCAAAAGAATGCTAAATAAATTCCTGTCTAAAGGCATTACACCTAGTAAAATAAAATACAAACAGCATACAACTAAAATGTTCCTTATCATCAGCTGAACCATTTCATTTTAAATATTTCCTTCAACAAGCTGCTATTCTTATTAACTCAGAGGATCAAATTTAAGAGCAGAATACTTTCTAATGGGTTTGACCAAGAAATGTTTACTCTCTTCTAACAATACTTTACTTACAAAGCACTCCAAACCAGATTTTAATTCAACAACCTTAGTTAATTCCATGTTTTAAAGCCTGTAGACCTTGGTTAATTCATATTTTAGAGACACTTGCCAGATAAATTTGTTTAATTAATCCTTTTACTTTAGTAGTAGCTCTGAGCTCCAAAATCTGATTTTTTTTTTTGTTTTTGTTTTGATGTGTCAAAAGTAAGCAGCAGTTTCTTGCACAATTACACAGCTGTCAATTGCTCATTGGAGCCTGGGAAGGTTTTAGAGAAGTGGTGGTCTGACTATACAGCACAGAACAATTTCAGAGCAGAGTACTTAACTTACAGCCAGCCTTTCTGTCCCTGCAGCAACACAGAACCAGCTGAGGTCCAAACACAACCATGATGCTGGGGGCAGCAGGCCTGCAGAGCCTTGCAGCACCCACATGGCAGAGTGCCAGCTCTCAGCCAGAAGGACAGCAGAGTTTGGGTATTTCTGTACCATGCTACATTCTGGAGGACATTTACAGTCTCAAAGCTTCAGGTTAAGATGTTGCAGACCATCACCTGCTGTTGATTTCTAAGGCAATGACAAGTAATCACAACCATGACCAAAGCATAGCACTGCATTGTTTTAAAGGATTCCAGACAAACCTCTTCCCAAGTCACAGACACTGATCTCTGCTTAAGCCTATTACAGCTGCTGCATTAAGCCCTTTGGACAGGGACAGAGGACTACACTTTAGAAACATTTCTGATGTTGCAGCCCTGACATCAAACATTTTTGAAAATTTAAATGCCTTTTTAATTAATCTTTAATTCAGGAGAGCATTACTTTAGGAAATATTAAGGGTGACAAGAAGAAGCCCCTGTATACATGAAAGTGGACATTGGGCTTTCATGCTGAGTGCTGTTCCCCTATTACCAGACAATGCAAGACCAACCTTTTTCCAACAAAATTAATGAGTAGTGCTCTTCGACTTGAAAGCCAACTTCTTTGTGCAATACTGCCCCCCTCTGCCACTACCACTAACCCATGAGAAGCACACAATATGATATTCAAAATAGTTTTGGTTTTGATTTGTGGGTGTGGGTTGGGGTTTTTCTGTTGTTTGGTGGGTTTTTGTAGGAAATTTGAAATTTGCTTTAGTCTTGATCTGTACCAGAAGGCTGTGTCCTCCATCCCTTGCTTTCTTCAGCAACTAAGACTATATCATCCTTTAAAAAAGTTTTAAAAAGATAAAGTTTTATTATTAAAAAATATAAGCTATTTCCAAAAACTTTTTCATAGGATTCCATCCCATATACAAATTTGCATAACATATGCATCTTCCTAGGCTACACAAACAAGAAATACTAGCATATTGATAAAAACTTCTACAAGGACTTTGTGTTTGGATTTTTTTCTCTTCTTTTTCAGTCCTCACTGAAAAGATGTCTTAAGGTGATTTTTATCATTCTCTTCAGCAGATGCTGTCAATCAAAAGAACTAGGAGAACACTGTCAAACAATGCAAAAGCACATTTTTCTGTCTCATTCTTCTAGTTTCATTAATATGTTTGCTAACATAAAGTGCCAACTTTTTCTGGAAGACATTTACATAAAGTAATCCAAAAGGACAAGAAAAGGGTTCAAAAGATCTTACAAATAAGAAACAAATGCTGGCACTCTTAGTTAATTTCACTGGAAATGAGGAAAATACCCCAAATTTCTGCCGGGCCTGAAGTTCAGACCATCACAGTTCTTCATTTAACAATTCTGGCAGCCCAGAACACAGGAAAGAAATCTGGCCCTTTGCCTCAAGATGTCTGTGTTCTAAGCTATATTCTCTTTTGCCTAACATAAAGTCCTGCACAATAAGAGGAGAGGAAAACATACACAGCTTACATATACCAGTGCATTAGTGCTCTAATTTTTATGAGAAGCCCAACTAATGAAGTTTTGGAGCTGAGAAGGGTTACATGCCCCAGATTAAAAAAAAAAATAAAATAAAATCAATGTATCATTCTATTTATGTTCAATAAAAAAGGAATAATTCAACAGAAATTTAAGTGCTTTTCCAAGAATGTGTTACATTAGTAAATGTCCTAAAATTCTTCCACCTCTAGAAGATCCTGTGAACAACAGGACAGTAAATAATGAAGGGAAATTATTCTGCTCTCTCCTTTTTTCTACTCCATGAATTTGGACAAGTTTGAGCCCAGTGGGAAAGCGACAGCCAAAAAGGACAAATGCGTTGCAACAACGTAGAGGAGCTATTCTGGCCACCAGATGGAGCCCACACTGTTCCATAATAGGATGGAAATACAATTACAAGTAGAGGTACAGGGTGGTTTTGGTTGATTTGTTTCTTTTCGGAAGCTGCATGTTTCAAAATTCTTTATAACATTGAGGCACTCAAAAACCACTGGGAATTACACATACAGACCTAAGACTCCAGGAAAATTACTCTTATTATCCCCCAAATCACACAGTTAAAAATGCTTTTTAATCAAGCACAGTATAACAAAACACACTATGAAATGTCCTGTGAAATACCCTGGGCTGGTGTCCCAAAATTCCTGTCCAAGATGAACAGATGGGCAACAACAAGCAGAAGAGCAACATCAGCTGGTATTTCCATTTATGGGAGATGGAGAAACACAGAAACTCATCTCAAGATGTATCAAGCAATTTAGGCCCACATTTACATTTGAAATTTATCATCTTACATAGATTTTATTGCATTTTGGCAAAGAGTAATGCCTGTACCACAAAATGTCATGGTGTTAGGGCTACACCATTATACTTGGTCCTGTACAGTGGAATTTTATGATTTCATTTCAAATTTGGCCTCAACACTTTTGAACACCAGAAGCATGATGCAATGACAAGAAAGACCTTGTAATAGACAAGAAAGAGGAGAGGGCTTTCTGTTTGTTGGTTTGGGGTTTTCTGTTCAATTTTTAAAACACACTTTGCAAAGTTATATTCTCAAAATCCAACAGTGTAATTTTGACCTTTTGACTTAAATAGGATCTTTTTCATGGACAAGACAACAGAGAAAATAAATAAGTAAATTCTGGAATAAGTAATTCTGGAATAAGTAAACAATAGGCATTAAAATAAGCTCTATAGAAGAAAATAATTCACTTTAACATGCTAGAGATATCTCTCCCCCGACCCTTCATCTTTATTCTCAGATTTTGTCTTGTGAAGCTGTCTACTACCTATACTTATTTACTGATCTAGTTAATAATGAAAAAAAATCCGTATGAAGGAAAAATCCTTATTCATCACAACTTTTAACATTGTTTGCTAGTAGACATACATTTCACTGAAGTATTTATATTCAATATGTTAGCGAAATGTTCTGATCTTAAAAGCAGAACTATCTTTCAATTAAGGACAAAAAATTCTATCTGCTTTGGAGGCCATTGAGGACAAGACAAATGTCAATCATCTTTATAGATCACCAAAACAGGTTTTGTTCCCTCAAAAGCAACTTTGAAAGGCAAAAGAAACACAAGTCTTCCTTATTAGTAAGTGTTTTTATAAATATGAACCTTTTCAACAATGGGGCAGCTGCACTAGTAGGATGAAAATGTAAACTCCAAAGACAGGACAAACTTTTTGATCACTGTCACAGCCTTGTAATAGTAAAACAGACACAGATACCACGCAGATCAGTTGCACCATATCTGAAAAATAAGAGAGGTCTGCTGTGGCAAATATTAAATGGACTTCTTAGTAGAGTAAAATAGGATTGATCTTATATAGAAGGTCAAGTAATATTTTACTGCCATGATAAATTTGATTATCTTGGAAAATCTGTCAGCATCATATAGAGCTATTGTTATCTTCCACTGGTGGAAGACTACAACTGTACTGGTGCTACCACTTGATCAGGTCACAGTGGAGAAAACTACCCAGAACAACAAAGGAGTGCATTACATAGCCAAATATGTAACTGTAATTCAGCTCCATGAACATTCATTCCCATGAATTCAGTTCCAAAGTGAACAGTGTATTACCTAACTTTAATCTTGCAAGATCAAGCACAACACTCAGCAAAAACATAAAAACTCTTCAAAAAACGAGTGAAAAACAACAAAAAACCCCTTTGAATACCAGCAGCGGAACTACAGGAGATCAACATGTATAGGTCAAGTTATGTTTCCTTAGAATGCTATTGTTTATAAATATTTCCCAAAACCCCTTTAAGGTAAGTGCTTCATGGTCATGACCATAGTTTCCAAACACTCCAATCCATTTCTCCCTTCCTTGCTGCTTTAAAGCACTACACAAACACCATCACTGAGGGGTATCAATATACTGGATGAAGTTCAAAGGAAAAGAAAATGCTTCATACTCAAGTAGATAATCAGCATACCTTTTCCATAACAAGCCGAGCAAGTTTTATTGGGTTTGCTATGCACTTAACTGCAGACACTGCCCCAGAGTCTAAATTTTTTCCATCCATGATAATGGCATCCATTTCTACTTCACCTTTTTCATTTAGAACAGATCCACAACCTAAAGACAAATAAAAAAAAAGTAGGGGGCAAGAGAAAAAGAAGAAAGTCATTAAGAGCTAACCACCCAGGTGATTCAATTATAAGCTCTCAGCAAGCAGCCTTTCTCTTTCCCACTTTGCTGACTTACTGAAAGTATCTCCCAAATACAAAAAACCCAGCAGGAGCTCTGCTGAGTATAACCACAAAATCCAGCTACTAACAGAAGTATCACAGAGTACAACATCTATTGTAAAACTGAGTTGTACTTTTTGTAAGATTAAAAACACACTTCCAATCCCATCCAAATTATATACTTGGTATTAAAGTTAGATGAACAAACCATCATGAACAGAATTCTTTATTCCCCAGATCATTTTTAAGTGTACTATTTTGCCTCTGCAAATCTTCCAAAGGAGGATACAACACCACCCAAAGAAATAGTATAGTGTTTGATCCTATCAACAGATGAACTTCACACAGCACTCCAAGAAAATGCCAAAATTAATGGAGCAGAGTAAGTGTCCCCTCACTACTGTAGCAAAAGCTTGAAATAACAAGTTCTTCCAATACCAAATAAAAACAGTATATAAAGCAATTTTATAAAATAAAAGTTAAGTTATAAAACATCAGGTAGTTATCGTCTTCTCTAATTATCAGCACTATCACTAAACTAATTAAAAATTAATGACATATAAAATGAGACAATGCAAATAGGGTGGTTTTTAAAATAATGTAAATAATTGTACCACAGAGGTATAATAGGTTGTAAGTCATCAAGTGCACAAGCCTCGCTAATACGGATGGTGAAGACTTAAGCCTGAAAAGTACAAAAACAGACCAAAACATGGCAGATATACACAGTACCTCAGGTAAAAAGACCTGAGCATTGTATATAACTAATCCAGTAGGGCTTTTCTCCTTACTGTAACACCAACATTAAAGCAGTCCAGAAACCACTGTTAATAACTGACATAAAACTTTTATATCAATGTACTTCAGACCCAAATATAAGAAATTAAATCCTCTGTGACAAAAGGCAGCTAAATCCTGTAATCCTCCTCTTGTAATCTCAAAAACTGCCCCTGCCACATACAGACACACTCCCCACAAGTTATTTTTTACCTGTCTCCAACTAATTAAATTATTCCATAGTTAAGTTCTTCATCATTCACAATATGTTAATTTCTAGTCTGATCTGTAAAGAGCTTACAGGTTAATTGCCTTGTGCCACCCATGTGAACATCATTCTTCCAGCTTTTCCTTATGTTGGTAAGGAATTGTTTTCTCAGATAAACCCTGCTATGCTCTTTTAACTTCCTTTGACAGGGTAGGATTTCTAACCCATGATCACAAATTCCCACTAGAACTAGGGTACCCCTTTCCCAAGCATCAGTGACCAGAACTATGTTTCAGGGGAAACTCAACGAGATCCCTTCACCACCACATTAAAAGTATTCCATGTGTACTGGACATATCTCATGGGATAGATTTTATGATTTTCTAAAATTTCCTGAGCAGAAAACAGTTGCAGATAGTTCCTGTAATCAAAGACAGCTTTCTAAACAAGTCTCCTTTTACAGTTGGTAAAGAGAGACTGGCAGGTACCTCCTAAGAACAATTCATCCCACTTGCCATAGACTCACAGAAAGGCCTGGGCTGAAAAGAACTTTAAAGATCACCTAGTGCCAACCCTTTCCACAGGCAGGGATGTCACCCACTACATCAGGATGCTCAGGGCTTTATCCAACCTGGCCTTGAACGCTTTCAGGGATGGGGCATCCACAACTCCAGCTTTGAGAGATGTACAGCCAACTTTTCTCATTCCACTAGTCACCATGAAAGTCTGTACACCACGGCAAAGCTAGTTACTGAACTTCAAGTGATCTCAGGTAGAGTGAAACCTTCCTTCTGTGGTTACAGGCTGCCTTTTCACCTGCCTTCCAAAGCAATGGGTAAGGACTACCAGCCTCTGAGGCCATGGCATCCATTGGCAGCAGTGCTGAAAAAATAAAGTTTTTGGCTTCTTATTAAGCAAAGGGCTGGGAAAACAGGAGACAAAAAAAAAAAACAGAAGACAGAAAATCTAGGAGGAAACAAATAATCAGGTCTGTCATCAGCCTAATCACAGCTGGGATACTGAGAGGAGTACTCCAACTCCTTCTATCTGTAGACAGATCTGTCCTCTGTCCTGCAAAGGCTGCACAGCAAAGAGTGTGCAAGGATCAGTAGAGTGTCAGTTCTTTCACCTGGAGTATTCATGCCAAGCTGGTTCATACTGCTAGCCAAAGAGATCACACCACACCACAAGAAGAACTTGATGACTTTATTAAGCTGCACAAATCACTAAAATGGTAATTTTATACACTAGTATAGCTTCTGAGCCCTTGCACCAAGCCTACATCAAGATGACCCTACACAGCATGGCTACACTCTATCATGCAAAAAAAGGACACAACTTGATTGTGCTGCACATCTTCATTGTTGTCTCTTAGCAATGTCTGTTTGCCTAGAAAATATTACAGCAAAAAGGATTTTTATCCTTTTATGAAGATAAATACTAAATACTGAGTTTTAAACAGCCACACAAATCAGGGTCCTTTTCACATAGCTTTCAGCTCATTTTTGCCAGATTCTGAGAGCAGCTGTACCTAATGAGCATTAACACAATTAGATATATCTGTAAGTAACAGACTACTTGCCACTTAGATCATCGTAGTCAAACCTGAACAATGGGTGAAGGTTCAAGTCCAGTTAAGCAAAAGCTAAATGAGAATGCCACCCTGATGCTAACTATATAAAAGTACACTCTACACCTTCAAGTCCACTTCATGATTTCAGCTTGAATGCTCTAAAAATCAAAATGTTCAACCTAAGTCAATAACAAAACAATGAAAGTTTCATATTAAATAAAAGCTGCTATTGACTGCAAGGTGAGACAGAAAAATGAACCTCTGCAAACTAACTGAGCACATAACTAATACCTATGTTACCTAAAACACTAAGCACCTACATTTCATTCCTTGTTCTTTTCTGACATACCGGGGTGGGGGTGGGGAAACATTTTTGCTGAAATTCATCAATAATAAACTTGAGGTCCTAAGAAGAGGAGAAAATATTTTATTACTACCACTAACATTAACTGATTAGGAATACTGATTAGGAAATCCAGTTATGAACCTTTACTATAAGAAGGTATAGATTTACGACTCATATACCATTATTGCATTGCTTCTCTAGTATTATTTACAAAATAACTAATTGCAAGCATTAATGAATAGAAAACCACCTAAAATCCCCAACACCAGTACTTCTATAGCAATAGGTAAAGGTCAAGCACTCAGGATTAAACAATGCTGCAAGGTATATCCAAGAGCCTTACAGAGACACATTAACTTGACACATATTCTGTAAGAGTGCATGTCTTAAAACTGGATATACATAGCACAGTAACAGAAGATTTACAGAAAAGTAAAACAGCACTACAGAAATTAAATGGCAGATACACAACACTGAAGAATGGCAAAAGCATAACTCATCTTCCTAAGTGTACTATGAGAAACTACAGTACATTCCATGCTGAGAAACCGCCTATTTTATGACACTAGTATTTACTCCACTGCAATGTACATAAATCAATAATAATGCAACAGCCATAGTACAAGCTAGGATTTTCAGAAGCATCAGGGCAAAACACTTGAAATATAATATGGTTCTAAGTCCACTTAATTCTTAGAACAATTACCTGCATTAAAATGAGGATCATCTTCCATTGACCGTACTGCCTCCTCAACTGCATCTACGGCACTGCCCCCCTGCTTCAGGAGAGCGTAACCTCGCAGCGCAGCTCTGACAACACCAGCACGGCACCCCTCTTCTCGTTCCTTGAAGATCCGGCCAGCTCCACCATGCACCACGATGACAGGCTTCATCCTGCCAAGCTCCTCCCCAGGCTTTCAGCTGTGCACGCAGGTCAGTCGATGGGAAGGAGTAGTCTTTCACATGTAGTTCTTTCTACAAGGAGAGTGGCTGCAGGTTAAGTAACACATACAAGTAGTTTGCTACAATTTCACCTTCTGGGAAGCCAAGTTCTCACATGGAAGAGCTCCTCATTCAGTCTGGATGAGGCCCCACACAAGCTGGTGCAACTCTGAGGCCGGCCCTGCTTTGAGGAAGGGCCTGGATCAAGCGGCACAGCAAGGGTCCACTTCAGGCTAAGTTACTCTACAACCTGATTGTTTAATATGAATTCTGTCAGGTAATAATAAATTACATGGGAATAAGCATTTGAGTAACCCTTGAACCTGCCAACTGCTCTTTGTTTTAGATGGGTAGCCTGTTGTCAGAGTACAGAAATATCACCAGCAATAAAGAAAGACAACTGACCTGACCCAACCCAAGTTAAAGGCTTACCCAGCTCAACCACCTGGATACCAGACCTCTGACCACTTGCTATACTTTGAACTTCGAACAGGAAAACAGGGTTTTCATTCACACGTGGCAGCCAACACCATGTTGTGGGCCTCCTGCGAGCAAAAACCATTGTTGCTAGTTGCAACACATCTTTGGTGATGCAAAGATGTGCTTCCAGCAAAAGGCAAAGAAGTAGCAGCTAACTCATTTCCCACTGAAATCTGGGGCACCTCCCAGAGAAAACTCTGCTCGTGAAAAATTTCCCGGGGACAACTATTTTTGGAGGCTGTGAAGAACAGAATCCAACAGCCTTTCCTCTCATCATACAAGCAAACCCTTCCGACAGAGCCTCCCGCACTCCTCCGGTCCCTCGCACTCCTGCTGCCCCAGGGGAGACCGGCCGGGACGGCAGCAGGCGGGGAGCAGAGGAAATCCCAGCCGGGGCCGCTGTGGGGCACATCATCCCGTAGGCGAGGCCGTTCAAGTTTTTATTTCAGCCAGTAGCTACGCTCTTCCCTTACTCAGCACAGGCTACCCTCGGCCGTAGACCCAGCCCTGCCGCGCTCCATGGCCGGGCCGCCGCTCTCCCGCCCGCCCCCGGCGTTCCCGCGGAGTGCTGGGTCGGATCGCACCTGGAGCGCGCCGTCCCCGCAGTGACTCACGGCCGCCCTGAGCGCGCTCCCGCGCCGCTGCCCGCGGCCTCCCCGGGCGCGTTCCCGTGCGGGGCGGGCGCAGGCCCGGGGACCTTTCGCCGGCAGCCGCCCTTAACAGACATGGCGCCCCCGGCGTGCCCGCACCGAACATGGCGGCCGCTGCCGCTCGCACCCCGCGGTCTCCGCCCCGCACCGGCGGGGCCGGCCCGCTGCCGCCGGCTGTGAGGCGGGGCGGCCCGGCTCTGGGCTGCCGACTGCGGGTGGCGCCGCGCTGCCTTCACCCCGGAGTGCTTGCCCCCTCAGCCGGTAGTGCTGCTGCCGCCGCCCCTGCACGGCCGCAGCCGCGCTGTCACACCAGCTCACCGCCTGCCACCACTTGATTTCCCCTCGAGTTCAATTAGAAAAATGGCACTTCTCCCCAAAATCGATCCCTAGCAGCACGTCCCGCGGGCCCGCCCCTCCCCGTGGCCGGGCCGGGTTATTCCCGTTCCCTAAGCTCGGCTGTCTGTGGAGTTCTGTAGGCCGAAAGGTGCTGCAGGCCGAGGGAGCTTCGGTCTGTGCGCATCATCATGCACATCGCAGGCAGGTTGGCATAGACTACATTTTATATACATTTATATGTATATGTATCCGTGAGGGTAAGCTGCATGTGGCCGCACTGTTCCCAAACTGATGGCAAAGACGAGAACTGAGCTTGAAGTTTGTTTTATTTCTAATTATACGCTGCTGGTGGAACAAACAGTAGTTAACTAAAAGTAGAGCTGCTAAAGGTTCTTCCTGAAAAGTAAAAAACCAAGAGTTTATGAAAAAAAAAAAAAAAAACCAATTCTGAGCTCCCTTACCTGTGTAACTGGAAGTGTAAACAAAGATTTCTCAGCATTTGTACCAACTATATGGCATGCGTCTGGCCTTCTCCCTTGAGCATTCCTGCTTGGCTCGCTGCCTCTCTGCTCCGTGTGTCTGCGAGCTGCTGCACTCCAGGCTGCAGGGAGACCAGGAATGCAGCCTGCCCTGTCCACTCAGGGCGTCAAGGGCACGCGGCTGTGCAAAAGGAGCGAGGATTTATGGCAGTGTGAAGTCACTCAATTTAAGATCTGTTTTGATCCTGAAGGTTTGTTGAAAACTAATTAGTGTGGTTTAATTAAAAGGAAATACTCCTGATGGTTTTTCTTTGTCATTAGTAGGCTTAAGACAGGCATTAAAATTTCTTGCATTAATTATTTGAGAGTGCTGCCTGTTTTTGTAGAATATTTCTCTTGTTTTCAGGTAGTGTCAAGACAGGAAACAAATACTATTTAGATTAAACAGTCTAGAAGAATCATTTTGATTGTTTGCATGGACAGCTGAACACAAAATTTATATAGTAATTTTAAGTTGAAATTTTAATGTTAGTCTAACATTATGATTCATCAAAACAAGGATGTCACTTGATGGAATAATCTGTTTCTATATCAGATTTTTACCTTAAGCCCTCTTTGGCCACTGCCTTTGTCATTGTGGTAAAATCATTTATGTGCCTTTTAAAATGCTGTAAAGCTTCTCAGAACAGACTGGAAAGCATCAGTATTGTATTTAGTTTTATGATTATTATGTAGTTTTTTTAAATTAGCACATTGAATTGCACATCGGGAACCTGTCCTAAAGCTATGTAAACTGGTAGAATAAGTTTTAAATAGTTGCTCTAGAAATCTATTGATTTTGCTCTTGCTAATTTTCATAAGAGACCTTTGTGTAATATAATTACCCAAGAAATAAATTTTAAAATGTACAGAATAAATTAGGGTGGTTGCATGTGGAGCCTTGTGGAGATTAACTTTCCTGCTTGTAAGCTGAATGTGCCCTGTTTGAAAGAGGTGGGAACACGTTATCATAGGTGAGTAAGGGTGGAGGGCTGAAGCGGGGAAGGAAGAGATCTGGGCACATGTGGATAGGGAACATTTGTCTGAAAATACCCTGATGTGATAGGGTCTGCTCTGCATTTCCAGTGACTAAAATACAGCTATACTTGTGCCTTCTATTTTCCTGCAGAATCCATAAATTAAGGACATGCTCTCCTTCTTGAGAAAGAATTCCCCCAGAATCTCATTGAAATGTTAATTTTAGGAACCAGCAAAGCAAGTGAAGTACATTGTAAAAGTAACAGGTTTAATGCATATTTATAATAAAACTATTTTTAAAATAAATGTTTATGTAGCAACTTGTGTGTTTATCCATAAACTATTTAAAAATCTTCAAAATCTGGTGTAGCCCAGAAAGCAGCGCTCTATATTTTATTAATTGGATTGGAGGAGCATGCAAAGTTGATCAAGGCTAAGGCTGCTCGAGCAAGTGTCAAGCATGCAGAAACAGAATGTTGTTCACAAAGTCTGCAAACTTGGATCTTTTTATTTTAGACATGGAGATCACGGCAGCATTAGGATGCTCAGGTCACACTCTGGAAAAACTCATGCATGTTGAATAACTTCGTTCATATGCACAATTTAAGTCTGTAAACCACTTCTTACCATATTTTTACTGTGAAGAGTGTGCCCATTTAGGGGAGCTGGAAAAAACAGTTCCTCTGAGAGTTTAATTTTTTAATGCAAAGTTAAAAGTCATGTTCAGATAAGATCAGCAGTGAAATGTGCAGTAGTAGGACAGTAAATATTAGATTAGGTATTCACTAAAACACAGTTGTGATCAATTCTAATTGATTAATGAACTGTATATTGGATAGTTCAGGTGGATATTTTTTCTTGGGAAAAGGCACTAGACTTACCAGTTTCCATGATGTTTGCTCCCCTTCTGCACAGAAGTGAGATTAAATTGGAGATGGGTTTATTTTCCCACTTTGGGGAGGTTTTAACTGTAGAATGTAGATGTTTTCCCAGGGCAGATTGCCCCAAACAAGGAGTTAACAGTGCCTTACTGCTCCTAGTATTTAAGCATTTTGCACACAGGGGGATGGTTGTAGCAGGCCACTCTCAGAAACCTGTGTGAGGGGAAGAAGAGAGACATAGATTGTGATAGTGGTCATGGGAAATCCCTGTTCACATCCTAGTTTCGAACTGCGCACATTGTGCGTTGGACCAGTTTTCAAAGCTTAAGTTTAAAAATGGTCCTGGTGGTTCCTGTTTCTCTGTCCCATATATTTACTGAGATTTTATCACATTTATCAGCTGTGTGCTCTGCTGAAGGTGCATTTGAGGTGAGTATCCTAAATAGAAGACAACCAGACTGACACATGGATGACTGGCAGAGACTAAAATTAGAACTTTTTGTTTTCCTCTTCTTCCTGTTGTTGCAAGAACCCTGAAACCATGTTGCATTTTTGTCACTGCACAGCTGAAAAAATATTTTCCTCTGTCACCTCTATGCTTTTGAAGTCCCTCCCATAAGCCTGTGAAGTCTTTAAATCCCAGTCTGCTCCATTCTAATCACTTTAACTTCAAAGAAGCCAGATCAAGTTCAATTTTTTGAGATTATTTTCAATTCTCTGTTTATCCCAAGCTTTACATCCCTTTGTAAAACTCTTTGAGACATTCTTGTTTTGGCTGATCTGCATAAAACAGAAGAGCATGTTGGAAAACTTGTCTGTGTGTCTGTCAGAGGCTTACAACTTCCCAGCAACTGCAGGGGGCTTCTGGATCGATCCCTTTGGAGAAAATGGCACCCTCAGGCTGGCAAGGGTTACAATTGCTTTGATTCAATCCCATGCTCCTTGCCAAAAAAACTTCACCACCTCCATAGCTACCACAACAATTGCAACATTTTAAATGCCAGAAATTAGGAAGTGTTTCTCTTATGTAACTCTCAAGATTTGTTTTGTCTCATAATTTGATTACACTAGGAAAAATATAGTTTTCTTAGTTCTTACTCATATACAATTAACATGCTAAAGGCTGTAATTAAAACAAGATTTCAGCTTATCCCATATTTTAGGTAAAACTAGCATTACTTTTTAAGGTGCATTATAAGATGTTTGCTTAAATATTGCTTGATATAAGGACTCAAGCTTCCAGACACTCCAGGAATTTCCAGGAAAATATACACCACTAATACACCTTAGCACTAACAAAGTAACAATTCTAAGCATTTTGTCATGTGTAGAGGCTTACTGAGGGTGATAGAAGTATCCTCAGTAAAGATTTTAGGTGGATTTTGGATTTTCAATATACAGAATACCTTTGGGAGAAAAGATAGCCCAAAACAGTTTAAAATCATTTCCCTGTCAAAATGTGGGAACAGAATGAAAATTAATTAAATGACAAATGAACATCTGTTTAAGTTTGTCCTTTCTTTGTGATTCCTTGTCACTCAAATGTATGAACCTTTAGCAATCCTATTTGCAGGATGCAACAAATAATCACAGAATGCAGGAAATAAAAGAACAGCATCATGGCAGATACAAACCAAGTGTATGTACAGTACCTGAGATGCTCTTTGTACTTGAGAGATGAAATAGGAAGAAATGAAACTAAGTTGGGACACACAGTCATGGAATTAAAGGAATTACTTTTGAATAACTTTTTAACGACTTAACCAAGTTGCCAGGCATTGGAGAGAATCACAGGGCTCCTGTGTCAGATAAAATATTCCCTCTCATGATTTGCAGTGGGGTTCAAATCATAAAAACCTAGTAAGTGATGCTCCAGGGAGTCACTATCATTACCTACAGGTGACCCTGTGGAGGTATTTACTTCTGCAGAAAGGTGGGCAGGGAAAAATTAAGCTTTGGAAGTTTGCTGGCTGTGCGTTATATTGCAGGTATGCTTATATATAGCAGTTGCCCAATTATCAGGAGGATTATGATTACCATGTGTGGCCATTAGAAAGAAAAATAAAGACATGATAGTTTTGCTTAGTTCAAATGTTTAATGTATTATTAGAAATTATGTTTGTTTTTAGTGAAATAAAAAGCTGAGATGTGACAGTAGAAGAACAATGGAATTTAAAGTGATAAAGTTAGTTTAACGCAAGTGGTTTATGTATCCAATAAAAGTATCTCCTACTCCAGTAATTAACATTGAGAAATATTTAGAAAAATATGTGCCATGTACATAAAGCTAGATTCAAAGGCATGTTTAGAAAGATTACTCTCCAGAGTTCTTCCTCAATTTATTTCTTAAGAAAATGTCAAGTTTTTTCCTACATCATATCTGCTGTCAGACTGGTTTTGAAGAAACATTGTGTTTTGGTTTTTTAATAATGAATTGTATTTCTTTCCCTTCAGTTCCACCTAAGTATAAACTCATACAGTATGTGTAATACTGTAGTAATAAGAGATAAAAAATGAAGTTGGAAAAGCTTACAGTTAAGACATCACTGTAGTTGTAGTTTTTGATGTGAAGATAATACAAGGGAAATGCCAGGAGCGAAGGGGTTTTATTTTGAATACTTCACCTTCTATTTTATTTCTATTCCTAAGTCAGCACCTCAATTCTAATTGTATGTAACTAAATTCTAATTGAAGTAACTAAAACCTAGGTTGTTGCATATGTATCTAAAAGCCATATTTCAGGATGGATTTTTGAGATGTTTATCAAATTATTTATAAAATGCAAAAATACTGCAGAGAGTAGGCCATGAATAGTGTTCTAACAGAAAATTCTCCAGTATGAATCAGAGAAGTCAATGATAAGGCTGGTGGCAGGGAAAACTAATCAAGCAGGAAAAAGAAAAAAGGTGCATTTTAAGATGAGAATACTAAATGAGGTAGCCAGTTGATGTCTGCCAGGCACAGACATAGATCTATTATAGTGAGAATTGATGTCAGGTCTCTGTAAATGCAATGTAACAGGTGATGAAATCTGTGTGAGATCTTCAGATAAGCCATGCAAAGGTACTGGAAACAAAAAGCACTTTTAAATTGATTGTGACGTGAATGGGGAACCAGTGGAGTTGGATGAAAGGGGGAGCATTGCTTTGTCTTCCTCCGTAGTCATGGGGATGAAAGCAGTGATGTTTGCCCCCAGCTGTAGTACAGAAAGGGATCATCCCATGAGAGCTTGGAGAATTCAAGACCAGATGTACAGATTTCCATAGTGTCACTTGTGGTGATCACAGGTGGGGAATATTGTTTATGTTGGTACCATGATCTGGGAAGCTTCCTAAAGCTGCTGAGAACAGCAAAAATGCAGCTTACATATGCATACTGGTCTGCTAGATGGCTGCAAAACTAGTTATCTTCCTGAAGATTTGATCATGTTGCTGGTGCCAGCATATTCCTAAACAAACTCATATGAAAAGAAACTCAGGATTAGCTATTATTCTAAGGTTGCAAAAAGAGGCAATTTGTCATCTGATCTTTGAGTAAAGATAAATGAATGGGTATGGATTCACAGTCTATTTTATTGAAGAGACTAAAATTATTGCAGTACTAGCAAAACACAAACATATGAACAAATGTAATTAGGACTAGTTTAAGGTGAGTATTGAGTGTAGAAAAGATCAAGAGAGTAGGATTCAAAATGTTGGTACCATTCTACTGTTTTCAGCACTGAAGTATATGTTAAGAAATGAGACAAATACAAACATGATACCTTGTATTAAAGCGGCCAGATTTAGGTAGAGTTGTGAACTGCAAATCAAGTATTTTATGAACCACTAACTCTCCTTTTCTCTCCTTCATGCACTTACAAATAGCCTCTGATGTTGTCTGTTAAGTGCTTATTTTAATATTCTTTCATAATATAGTCTTAATTTAAAATGTTATTAAGGGAATTTTGAAATAAATCATCATGCATATTGTTACATTCAGTAGCCACCTTCAGCTGGGTATAAATTAGCACAATATGAAACAGATCTGCTAAGGGCATTCACACATTGAAGTTATATTGAGGGTTTTGCTGGGCTATGCAGGAAAGATTTATTTCTTCATCCAAATGTTTGCACATTAATAAAACTTACTTGTCATGTATGTTCAGAACAATGGATGCCAGGTTTTCAAGGGCAACGTTTCAATCTGAATTTAAAAACTTAGTTATGAGTGTCACATTTGTCCAGAGAACTGGAACAGGCTTTGTGAAAAAAGGTAAGGCAAAACAAACCCCTGGTTTTGAATATCAGGTAGTTTCTAGTTTTAAAGGAGAGGAGACTCTAATTGTAGTCTTCTACAGCTGTTGGATATTTCATAGAGGGGAGCTGAACTCTGACCAGTATTTGGGAAGGAGGTTTGTGGCATGGACCTAAGGTAGCACAACCATGAGCCTTGCCAGTGCTCGGAACTCTCAGTATTGTTGATGGAGTTTGTGTTCCTTCTTAGGATGTCAGGGTTAAATGTTATCTGTGTTATTGTAACTATACTTTGTGTTTGGAATGCCAAGTTGACTCCTGCTATAATCAGGAAGGCATTGCCAATTCCAAGGCAACTGCCATTGCTGCCCTTTCCTTTCCTCCACTTTTTTCATCTTTGTGTCTCCTCCCTTCCTCCTCCAAATTTCCTTTTTTTGTACAGTGGGCTTAGTGAAAAAATTGGCAATGCAGAATTGGTATTTCAAGTTGATGGAAAATTCAAGAACATGAGATAGTACTAGATTCATCATATTTAGTGAGCTATTTCTGCAGAGGAATTTTGAAGAAAAAGTAGTTAACATCTGAACATCAGTATCCCTAAAATTTTGAGGATACGTGGTTAGATCTATTATCTTTCTGCTGCTTTTATTCCTTTTCTAGCTTTTGCATTTTAAAAGAAATAATTTCAATACCATTTATTCTTAAGTCATTGGAAGTCACATTTTCTCCCCACTTTTTTAAAATATAAGTTTTTCTGATTACAATATTGTGGATGAATGCTGTCTATAACCAGTAGAAATGCTTCGAAGCTGATTGAAAGGAGGACACTAGGCTTTCTGAAATGCTGTCTGATCAAATACGAGATATGGAAGCATCCAACTTGTTTTAACAATGGAAACTCCTCTTTTTGTCCCCTGTGTAAAAATAGATCACAGTGCAGTGACCCTTGAGGGAGAGAAAGAATGAAAAAACTGCGTGTTTCTCTCAAAATTCTGACTACATTGTTACAGTCTGTGTCAAAAGATGACAAATCCGAACTGCTCTGCTTCCTGTGTTCTTTGAATTAGAGCTTGGTGTGTGTTACACTATTTTGACCTCTTCAAAATTTTCTAATTTAATTAGCAGATTTCCTTTTCCTTCTCTAGCCCATTTTGAAGTGTGGGGCAAAAAAAAAAAAGAACATACAAAAGAACATACATATATATATATATATATATATAGCAGTGTCGTAATCATTCTTTTCTGAATCAACTGCATATTTTGAATGGAATTTATATGAAAGCACTCTTGTATTAATTTAAATCAGGATGATATAAAAACAATATGTGGTATTAACCATGAGAGATTAAAGACTATCTGAACTGGCTAGAAAAAATTTACTACCCAGTCATTAATTTATAGGCTTGATGCTTCCCAGGGTATTTGCCTAGCTGCACCTGCCTTATCATCGTGTTCAACTTGAATTAGCACAAAAAGTTGGCAGAGGAATAGGGAATTTTTCACCTCAAGGTCAGTAACAAAGCAGGCTAATACTGATTTAATGCTGGTATGGTCTGGTAGTTCGGCATGAACATGACTCTATATTGCCATCAGTTGACACATGTCTACATTCAAAAAGCCACTTTCCTGACTGACATCCTTTTTGCAAGTACATCAAGTAGCAAGCACCTGCCTTAGCTGGCAAAAAGTTAAGTGTCCTGGCTAAGCTAGTTGTCTAGGCTTCCTCTGTAACTGTGCTGTGGGGAGAGGGATTTTCAGAGTGATTCATACAGTTCTAAAAGATGTGTCTAAAATAGATGAGATGACTCATCCTGTGGAAGTACCTGCCAGTCTACTGACGACAGAGGGAGACCTAGATGACTAACTTACCGTAGATAGCTAAATTTTGGGCTGGTAGTTAGTAGGTGAGAAAGCTCAGTACCAATGTCTTTTTCTTTCAATGAAAAGAGGCTCAAGTATGCAGTCGTTATGAAGAAATCTGTATGACCACTGATCATGCAGTATATGCTGAAAAAGAGGTGGACCTGCACTGCTATCCTCCTGTATCTTTAATAAATATGTTGATTTTATTTCTTGCTAATTAATCGATATCAAGGTGAGGAAAAGAAGACATTTTTTATCCTAAAAATCCCACTGGAAAGGGATAAATGTTATTTACTGTACACAGATCTATGAAACAATGAGCATGATATTTATTCTGCATCAGTTTCCATTATTGAAATTGCTTTGTATTGAAATCGCTTTTTACATCCAATTCTGGTGGTATTGGATATAAAATCCATTAGGTGGGGTGTAACAGATTGTTAGCATGGATTTACCTAAATGCAGCATGAAGATCTGCAGTCTGCAGGGCATTCACTTCATTGTTGGCTGCTTTAGATGCATTGTTTTTTGGAGAAGTTACAAAAATTAGGCTTTAAACTCACTAATATTTAATTAAAACCCATCTTTTGCCCGATTTGAAAATTTTGAGGTCTCAGGGAATATTCAGGAATTATTAACCGCATCTGATTTTAGATACTAAATTAGGTTTCTAAATAAGGAGTCTAGGCACCGTTTGTAATCAGCAGAGTAGAGTTGACAGCTCCAGGGAACAATTTAGAGCAGCTCAGGTAAGCAGGAAGTTAGTGCTCTGGTTGCCCTCTGGAGGACTTCTGCTGCTGCCTAACTCGAGTCCTCTGAAATAATCTGAGTTACTTATTTACCCCTCTATATTTACTGTGGAGGAAGCCTAGTCTGGTTTTGTAGGCTGTTGAAGTGGGCAACGTGAATATTCTCCTTGTTGTTTCCTACCCTAATTCTTAGGTTAGTAATACCTTGTCAACTCAGAGTGCAATATTTTTCTGAATTTTGAGAATATATTTCTGAATGTCAGGTGTGCATTAGAAGTACCTGCTGCATGGTTAATGTACACAGTATGCTCAACAATGTTAATGTAGTAGCGTACAATGTAGTGGTGTGTATGTAGTCTGTGTAGCATGCTGACCTCTAAATTATTTTCTTGTGATTTGGTTAACTGAGCACCCCCCTAGATGTCCAGGATAATCAGCAAAATCTATTTGGTTTTCTCAGAAAATTTGCTTTCATTTTGGGTGCTCTCCAGTTGAATCATAAACAGTTCTAACCTCGACTGTGTCTGCAAGGCCCTGAGTAGCGAACTGCTTCGTGGCAGAGACACTGTAACGCCTTCCTCACCTGCCCTTGCATTCAGAGAGTCAGAGCACAGTGCTTTGGATCAAACAGCACAATTAATTGTTCTGGTTTTTGTTGGTCAACAGCTGTTTTACCTAAAGCAGTACACTCCTACTGTAGCTTTGAAAGTATAATAACTGGTTATATATTGCTTTATGCAGATTCTACAGGGCTTTGAAATCAGGGCGTTAACTGATTTGCTACAGTTTGAAAAATCATCTACAAGAGTTTGGGAACATATTGTCATGGTAAGTTGAGGTCTGTGGATTTTGCTTTCATTGAATATGAGAGTCCAAGTTTATGCATAAAGCACAAAATCAGTGAAGGGTGAAGAGAAGTCATGAACACAAATCAGCCTTGATTAATCTTCATTTCTCACCTGGAGATAAAGCACAATATAGGATATTGTGTTAGCACCTGGAGGAGGAGTTTCCAGTCTTTCAGGAAGATATGCAGGCATATTACCAAAGACAAGCAACAACTCTAAGTCTGTACCCCGGGAAATTGTCACCCAATGAAGGAGTTCAGGTGACAAAATTACTTTAATATGGTAGCCATAAGAAATAGTGAATGTTTCATCTAAGACAATAAACCTTGAATCTGGTGGATAAGTTAAAATTCTATTACTGGGTAATTCTTCTTATAAAAGACAAAGGAAGGTAAAATTGCAAAGGACACAAGGGTGTATCCAGGGGAACAAGAACATCATTTATAGTCGCCAGAGTTGTTTGATGAGGCTCACTTGCTAGATACCTGATAACAAGGAAAGCCAATCTGTCACTGTATGGTTCCATAAAGAAGATTTGTCTATAATAGGGAGCATTAAACAGGGTAATGGAAATTACTTGAGCAGCCACTGAATTAATTTTCATTTTAAACGTACTCTAAAGATAACTGGCTGGACAGCATTGCAAGTTCTATATCTGAGTGCATCCCTTAAAAAAAGACTGGGAGAAGTTTGCTGATTTTGAATATAAACTTGGCTGTGCTGTCAGCTAACATCTCCTTTACCTGGAGCAAAACTTTAAGTGATGCATAATGTAGATAGACTCTGTTGTGGACTGCTGAAATCATTACCTCATACAAACTGCTTTTATTTAATAGAGCAGTGTAATTGTTTCTCTAGAGGGTGATGAGAGTGATTCATCATATTTGATCTTTTTCATACCAGAATACTGCTGTTGCTAGCTCAGAAGACTTTTTGGCAAATCAAAAGGAGACTGCTAGTTTGGAGCATTTCTCTGTCAGTTTGAAATCCCCAAGCTGTAGCTTCAAGCTCAGCAGTAAGTGCTTTGCAGTAGTACCAAGAGAGCTGAAATAATCAACAATAGAAACCTTTTATCTCATGTCTGAAATCCATAGATAGAAAGAGAATATATATATAAATATTTCTCTTTAATATTTCACATCATGCTTCCACTTAAAAAGTTTAACGTTCTTTCACCGAGAGTGGACATAAGCTAAGCCAAGCCACAGGATTTATCATAAATAATTTACATGAACTCCCTCTACTAAGATATCCTACAATTTCATAAAGAATGAACACATGTTCTGAGAATACATAAGGGTTGCTATAATTGGCTCACTTTAACACGCCTGGGAACAACACATGAAGCTGCTGCTGCAGTTTTTCTGACATAGCTGCTCATGTTGCTCACTGTCCACAACAATTAAATGTTTATTTTTCTTTGATTTTTTTTTTCTTAGAACTGCATCCAGATTAAGGAAAAAAAAATCTGCTAAAAATTCTGAACAATGTTGACTTGTGAAGGCTGTAGAGCAACTATTGCTTCAATAAACAGGATTAGTTTTGGATTACTTTTTCTACAAAGACTCTGGAGCAATGCCTTACTCCTCCTTGCTGTGAAACGTCAACCCCTTTAGATCTCCATGGTTATCTCACAGAATGAAAAGTAAAATCATTATGAGATGATTATGTAAAAACTTGTAAAGGGTAAGTGCAAGCTAAAAAACTGTATTTAGGGACTAAACAGAACATTTTCAGATGGCTGAGTTTGTGTGTATGGTTGGAGAGATGAATAGAAGCCTTAAACTGTGCAGCATGGAATGGGCCTTGGTTTGGGGAAGATACAGAAAAGACCTTACTGATTTATTAGTGTGTCTTTTGAACATATACCTACCAATTTGATTAAAGCAACAAGAAATGAGCTGAATTGTATTTGGAAACAGTGAATTAAATATTAAACTTAAAATTTACTAAAATACAAAATATTCAACATTCCTAAACACCTGTACAAAGGGATTAAAGAGCATAGTTAAGCTAGGCTTGCCTATGGATGTGCATACCATTAAAGCTGGGGAAGTGTGGATTTCTGCCATGTTCTGTAAATTTAAGATACATAAATTACAATTGCTTAGGGATACTGTTCCTTACATGAATCGCTTCTCCAGTCTTTACTTTATGAATAAATGTGCTTGGTGTGACTACTCCTGTCTCACACTGATCTCAAACAGCAGAAAATATCCTGTATGCAATGCAGGTATATATAGTATCCATGAGATATGCTTCTCAATGTTGATTACAGTTATTTTATGTTTGCAGAAAATTTAAAGCTGGGAGGACTGAAATACGCCCAAGAGAGGTTTAATACTGATGTGGAAAAATAGTCAGAGAAAATAAGGATGCAGTTCAGGGACAATTTCAAAGTACTACTCTGTTTAGATGGTATTTCTTATCTAAGATGTAGTATGAGGAATGGACAGTTGTAGTTAGGTTGAGCATGAGTCAACAGTGTTGTGTTACTATAAAAAAAGCAACTGTGCTGGTGAGACATGACAAATATCAAATATTTAAAAGACCTGAAAGTAGAAAGAGAATAAGTTGTGCTGTGGGCTAATGGGAGTAGGAAAATACAAAATGGGCTTAAATCATAGGAAAATTTCAGGCTAAATATTATTGTTACATTATTTTTGCCAGGCATATTGACAGCACTGGGACTGCTTGTTTATGGTCGGACAAATAGACAAATCTCTGCCAGAGATAATAGATGCTGCCTTGGGACCAGATATGTCATTTGGTACCTACCAGCTCTGGATTCTATTATTCAATATGGTAATAAAACTTCACCAGTAGTTTCATGCAAATATGCATAAAGATGCAGTTCAAAGAGAGTATAAAGCCTTTGACACTAAGCACTGCATAAGATATGCAGTGTTTCTCCAACATAATATCTACTTCTGGTTTTGGTGAAGTAAATAGTCAACCTTCTAATTTAACTTTGATTTTATATTGTCATCTCAGTGTCATCCTTCTTCACAATAGCTCATCCTACCCACAGATTCCTGGGTCAGAATAATACCTTTTTCATCTTCCTCCTCAGTAGGTCGGGACAACACAGAAAAGGAAACAGCACCACGGACAGCAAATTCAATTTATGTTGGCAATATGATGCTGTTGTTGAAAAGCCAAAGCTTGTTCTGTGATGCTTTAAATAAATATCATATGTAAAGCACTGGAAGTATGTGATCTGTGTGGCCTCAGCTGGGCTACTAGAGAGTAAAAAACCACACCATTAAAGAGAATACAGAGGGCAACAACACATACAAGCGCAGTAGAAAATATGACCTGTAAGAGAGACCAGAATGCAGTATGGACATGGAGAGTGGAGAACACTGCCCATCAAGAAGCATTGATGTGCCTGACTCATGCTTTTACCTGTATGTGTTTGATTAATAATATTAAGTGTTTAATGAGATGTATATCTATTTATCTATGGATATAAATAATCTCTTAATGGAAACTAATTAGCTCTTCCAGACTGTTGAAAGCTGTTACAAAGGCAGGAGCTGCCACTTGAGCAAGAGGACAGCAATTTCATTTTTTATCAAAACCTATTTTCAAGAAGAGCTTCTGTCCAAAGCCAGACAAGCTCTATTATATTACTCTTCCTTTAACATTCCTTTTGGAAAATATTTGAAGTAGGTTACCCAAATATCTTTCAGGGCTGATTTTGGTATGCTGAATTCTGTTTCTCAAGAGATCTCCTTTTTGTGACAATTTCAAAATTAAATATCTGTGATTTCTAATTTTAATGGAGTTTGGTGTTGGTATTTGTAATCAACTCTTTTTTCCTCCCTGTTTTCATTCGCTGTGTCCAGAATCTCAAAGGCAGTGGAAGAGAAGCATCCAGAAGGTCAGTGCTAATGCTGCTCTTTTACTTGATTGCTATCAAAAAAACATAGCAGACAGGTTTTGTAAAAAAGTTTTCTTGACAGAGCACCATATGCTGGTATGATTAGGTCTGGCTGGACACATGCAGTGTTTTCTTCATGGGGACTTTGTGAAGGGCGGTTGCTCCTGCTATGCACATACCAGCTTGTTTCATAAGGCACTTCCATTCTTTCATTCATGGCCTCAGCTGTAATGTGAAAATAGACATCAAATATGTGCTTTTACATTAGCTCCCTGATCCAAAATACTTTTACCAATCCACAGTCTAGATGAAAAAACCTGAGAGACAATGTGAAATGGGACTGTTTAGGCAATATTAAATGTGTTTTATTTTATATTGTGATATCTTCAATATGCTGCATTTTGTTTGGTATCATACGAGCACAAAATTCTAAATTTCCACCTCAAAGTGCTTGAGTTTGTCTGACTCCAACCTCTACTTATCTGATGATAATGCCATTTGCTACAGAAGAGAAATGCCTATTCTGTGATATGCACTTCCATAAATAGAGTGGTTGCAGTGTAGAAGGTGTCTCGAAGAAAAAAGGCACAAACTTGATCTCATATGATGTCTTTCAGATACCTCACACCAATAACACCACCTTAAACCACTGCGTAAAGATCTTTCCAGGCATAAATGACTCTGAATTTTGAACAGCAATTCAGTGCAAGCAAAAGACTTTTGAGAGCATAAAAAACCAGAAAATCACTGCAGAACAGGTATTTTAGATAATTAATATAATACAGTTTGGAGAGCAGGCTTGGGGGCTTGCTTTTTGTTTGGGTTTTTTAAATTATAGATAAATTATATTTCCTATTTCTTTTTCTTTAGGATTATTTTGCCAGCATTTATGTTCTATAAAGAGGTTTGAAATTGAATTTACAGCTTTTATTAAGAAATGACTGACTTAACAAACTGATGCAGTTTAAGTGACACCAGTCTATTTTAAGCAACAGAGATTATTTCTGTTTGCACACCAGTATCCCAAGTAACTGTTTTGTAAAAGGAATATGTGTTTGAATTAAAGGCTGAAGTATGAGCAGTCGGTAATGTCTGCAAAACAATATTGGCAACCTGTCATTAGTTTTTTAAATTTGAGGAATTTGGTTGCCTTTTTCAATTTCTTGTGAGACAAAATATAGTTTCCCCATTATGTCCAGGTGACAGCAGACTCATCTGTTAATCATCAGTTTCCTCATTAGAAGTTCTTGCCTCCTTTTTCTGTAACTCTTCTAAAATATAATTTCTCTTCAATTGAACAGTAGATTTATTGAAATAAATGTGCTTTGATAGGCCATATTTCTTCTATCATTCAAAACCTTTGAATCTAGTGCCCCGTTTCAAGCAAATTTGAGAAGAGGCAAAACTTTGAGGTAATTTTCTACAAATTTCATGAATTAAGATGTTCAAAGAGGAGAGATGCCTTGAGCAGTTTTGAAGGAAGGATTGTGTATAAAAGCATTCTTTATTGAAAAGCTATCAAAGAAGCCATATTGCTGTTCAAACCTGAGAGGTATATCTATAGGATACTAGATTTAATTTTAAACTTCTTGGCATGGGTATTTATTTCAGTGGAATTATTAAAATATTTGCAAGTCAAAACTCCAAATGATATATAAGTGAGAACACTGTAAAATAATATGAAACTGTAGAAAAGTCTCTAGCAAAGATTGTGGTGCAAATTTTAAGTTCTCTAATAATTTATGTATTATATTGAACTAGTGTACTATTACTATAAGGACAGTAGAAATAAAGAGGGATAATGTCATCAGTGGCTAACAGGGGTGGAAATTTAATGGAAATGAGAAGTGCTGAGTCATAGTTAAAATTTGTATTGGTGGAATATGGGTTCCTGTAATGCTCTCAAATTTTAAATGAATCTGTTGAGTGTTGAAAAAGATATTGCCATATTGCCCTCAATTAACCTAATGGATAATAAAAAACTGCCAAATTTTTTAAATGTGTTTACCTGCAGAGGAATTTTAAATGCCAGATTTTTGGAGTTCCTTATACATGATCTGGAGTTACAAAATTCAAAGTAAGTATTTTTGTTCTTGGTTTGTGAGGATGAGAGTATTGATCCAAGATGGAAATCCTTTTGACAGAGACGGCCAAATTCAGTGAGAGCTGTTGCAGGGACCTGAAAATTACCTGATGTGTATGAGGGAACAATACAGAGCAGCTGAAGAGTTCTGTAGCATTGGTGACACATCAGGCATGGTGTAGTGTGTTTTGCTCTGGGCAAGTCAGTGTCCTGAAGGTGCCAACAAGCCAGAGTAACACCAAAAATGCAATAAAAAACATTGTAGAAGTGGAAGAGAGAAAGAGTCAGAATAAACTTGTATCACCTGGCTACATGGGAGCCAAAACTCTACAAAGGCACAATAACAATTTATATATACTTGAATAGTGTACAGGAAAAGATGGGAATTACACGCTTCAATGAACTGAGTATAAAATTGAGGATGAAATTAAGAAAAGTTGTATTGATCAGTTCTAGAACTCAGCTTCTGTGATGCTAAATTTCCTCCTTGCAACAATGCCCTCAAGGGAAGAGGAGGAAGCCTTCTATTATGGAAAAACACCAGTAAACAGCTGAAAAAGAACTGAAAAAACACCAGTTAATGAACAATCCTGTATGGATACGTGGTGGTGGGCTAGGCTGATGGTTGGACTTCATGAGCTTAGAGCTATTTTCCAACCCTAACAATTCTATGTTTCTATGATTCTGGGATGTAACTCACAGCAAATTCCTAGTTCAACAACAATAGAACCCTGAAGGATCTGATGTGACCATATTGTTTGACCTACTGTGTAGCAGAGAGGATATTCTTGAAGCAATTCCTGATTGCCTGACTGGATTAGATTTCCTTCTTGTCCATTACATATGGTTGCATCTTTGGTCATTATACAGTTGTTTTTGGTTTTTTTTTTTTCACCTGGAATATTCTTAAGCTAGAAGATAGACAGTTTGAGAGCATGTTGTGAGTCCTGTACTTGTGAGGGAGGAAAGGGAAGGAGAACATAAAAGTTTTAAAAATTATCTATTCAATCTGTCTTTTCTTTCTACTTGTTTACTCTCTATATATGGTTTATTTTGCTGCTGAACATATCATATAAAAAAAAATCTTAATGTCATAGGGCTAGTGGAAGATGTGTATTCTCTCACTACTGGAGAGAAGATGTTTAAAGGAATTTTTTGTATCTTGAATACATTTTTAGAACGAAAAATGAGAATTTAGGAAAGATACTTCTGTGTAGTAAAAGAAGGAATTTAATCAAAATTCTCTGGTGACAAGTTTTTACCCAAGCAATAATAGCTAGCAATGGATGGATCTTTTTAAAAACCTTTTAAGCTGTTAATTGTCTAATTTATGGACTTATATATTTTTAACCATTTTTGCCTCATGCCAGTTTACTGATAGTGCACCTGTGGTTCCTTTTTCAAAACAGGCTTCATCAGAGAGTACAGGCAGGAAGATGCAGGGCCCTGCAGTAATACTTATGTAGACTGTCAGTGCTGAGGCCTGACCAAGAGGCTCTCTGAAGTCCAGGAGAAATTTGCCAAAAAAAGTTTTCAGGATTGAACACAGAGATGATAAATTATTTTAAGTAACGGCTGCAAACATCATGTGTTTGTGCAGCCTCCAGCATGATATTCCCTTGATTATGTCTGAAACCTTGACTATGTGACAATTCCAGGTAGCATTATTTTATTTATAAACTATATAATTTTCCACTTCCTGCCATGAACATGTTTTATCTTCCCTTATCCTAGTTAAAGTTTGTTTTCCCTTTTATGAAGTTTTATCTTCCTATCTCTCATATATTAATTTGGAAAAGAAAAATATAATTTTACAGAGTGAAATAAACAATAGGCCCTGGTTTTAAACCAACAAAGTCAAAATACTCAGTATTCCAGGGTTGAACCCAACAATTCATTCTCTGTGGCTCCCAGGACTTACACCAGCTCTAAAATAAATGAGCACAGTCCCAAATACCGAGGCTGACTTGTTATCTCTATATGTACTTTTCAGATAACAGACATTAAATAATTCACTATACAAAGTCTTATTTCAATTAAAATGGTAAAACTGATAAAGAAGTTTTCTTTACTTTTGGGAACATATCTCTAGCTTGTAATTGCATTAATTACAAATACACACAGTTGAAAAGTTATTCAAATGCAAATTTTCTTAATGAGAAGAAAGCAACTGGGAGTATAATTTTTAGTTGTTGCAGTTAATGAAAGTATTTGATTTTGTTTTAATTGCACTTTTAATAAAATAAAGTGCTCTCACAGTGATGAGGTTTCACTAATACAGCATCATCTAAGCAGTGCTCGAGCTCCCGAAGGTTGCTGATGGTGAATAGATCAGCTGGCACTGGGCTGTTGTTGGAGATAAGTGAAGCAAACAGCCCTTGCTCCTGGGCAGTGCTGATCTCTGGCTAACAGCAGTGTGCTGAAGAATGTCACCAGAATGAGCCTAAAGGTTCTCTGATATTTTATCGAATTGCAGTAACTTCTTTTTAGAAGGATTGATGACAAAATGGATTTACTTCCTTCCCCAAACATCCTTCCCTCAATATACTCTAAATTATTATTAAAAATAACCAAGGATATAAGTATTAGTGGGTTACCTTTCAGTTGTGCACATGAGATGGTACTTATGAGAAAGGGCAGCCATGTGGGAAAACTGGAGGCAACAGCCTGGTGGCTCAGTGGCTTCCCCTCTTCATACTTCAGTCTGGGAATGCTGGGAAAAAAAGGATGGCAAATCTCATCTCTGGGTGAGTCTTCTAGTACCCATGAGTAGCTGTATCCAAGCCTCAGTGGTTGCACTTCCTCAGCTGTGATTTCAGAATGTTTGCAGACTGGTTTTGCAATGTAAATCAAGAGTGAATTCCAGAAAGGCTTGGTCTAGTTATAAACAACTCCGGAACAGCAAAAAGACAAAATGCATTAAAAAAAAAGGGAATATTTTCATTTAACTCTAATTATAATTAATATACTTGAAGGTATGATAAAAGATTCCCAGAATAAATCTGAGCTGTTTGTTCCATATAATGAAGAAATCTAGTTATTTTTAGCATTCTAACAGAATATAATTTGGTATAGAGTGCTAATTTTATGGGTTTTTTTCCAAAGAAGCAAGTATTTCAGGAGTACATACATGGCAAATTAATTTTTCATAGATATTATGCATAAATGAACTTTAGAGAAAATATGCATATGTTAAATTGAATAGATTCACCATAGAATCCCGATAAGAGTTCACCTGTTGTTAATTTTTCTCTGAAATGAAAACATTACCAGGCAACAAAACCAGATGTTTAAGCACTTCTTCACAGGATGGAAAAGAGGCTTTTAAGATTAGAACTACTACCAGATTTTAATCCTGAGCAACTACCACCATATTGGGTCAGGACCAGATAATAAATGACATAGACTCCCAGGGCATTCACAGAAGACTAATTCACTTTATCAAGAAACCCATTGCTTTTTATATTCTAGTTTGCTACAGGTGGACCTGATTGGTCCGTTAATTAAAACACCATCACCAGTGGCTAATTAAGAACCACCCTTTTGGTAAGCATATCTCCATAACACATTCCACATGTTCACGACATCAGGTGCAGCAAGTTAAGAATTGTTTATAATTCTTTTCTCTGATCTTCTCATAGGCTTTCCCAGAATGATGCCTGGGAAAGTTGTCTGTTTCTCTCTGTGACCAGAGAGCTGCTACCACAAGCAAGAACTTAGGGAAGCCCATGCAGTTCTCTCAGATAGACTTAACAGAACCCAATATATAGTAAGGCAACTGAAGGCCTGTGTTTTACAAAGGAAATGTAAGGGGTACAGAAGTGAAGTAAAGGTGAGGCAAGAGCAGGAACCAAAAGACATCATTCTGGTAAAGGAAAGTGAAGTTCTGGACAGAGAGGAAGGAAAGGATAGAGCAGCAAGAGGGACAAGGGACAGTAGTCTTACTGTCTTCCCCAGTTACCCATTTTCTTCCCTTGTGTGTAAATGAGGAATGTCTCCTAGTCAATGCTAAGCATTTCACCTTTCTCCTATAGAAGCTCATGGCAAGGGGCTATCCCAGACCCCCTTCACCCAGCGGGGGGGTCATGGCCAGAGATGGTTTTGTTCCAGGTTGTTTCTGCTTCAGGAGTACCTGCACTCATTTAACAGTGTTTGGATGAATGACCTGGAGAAGCTTTTCATGTGCAAAAGGATAGCTGGTGTAAGTGCTCTGAAATATGTATGTTTATTCAATTTTGATTGTATTGTAGACATGGAGATTCTGAGATGCATTTTCGGGAATTTGTCCTAAGGTTCTCCAAAGGAAGCCTTTGGAGAAAGTAAGAGCAAGCTTTTATAACAACTATGAGATTCTATAAATGATTTTTGGTTCTTAAATACTCTTGCTGTAATGGGATGAAAAAAAAGGAACGGGTTTTGAATGGCCAGTATGGGTATAACTTTTATATTCTGAAATGGGGAAGTAGATGATGACAGGGGCAGAATCAACTTGCTTTTAAGTGCTTGCTATTGCTGTAACTGTCATGTCATGAAAGGTCATTGACATCATCAGCTATAAAACCAAGTTATTTTCTCTTTTCTCATACAGTATTTCAGACAACCATTAGCCAATCTCCATTGTGCTATAACAAACAGAAATTTAGGGATGGGAACTGGGCATTTCTGTCACCCCTGGAGCTGTTGGAGAGGAGTGATGTGGAATCCCTACAGCTGCTCACTGGCCTTGGGGGACACTTGTGTCTGTGCCCTGTGAGTTGACCTTTTCCTTCTCTGTGTGGTATTCACAGTGTTGTTTTCTCCTCCACTAAGTGCCAAGGAAAAACTGTCTCATTTTGCACACCTGAACTGCATCACTACAGCCACATCTTAAATGGCTATCTGCAGCTAATTGAAAGTCCACTGGCATGTACAAAAGTGAATGTAAAAGTATTCTCTTCAAAATTCTCTTCACTGCTGCAAAACTCTACTAAGGCAGTAGAGGCATCCCAGGCATGTTTTCTGCCCTTTCAGATTGAGAAAGTCAACAAATACTAGACTTCTAGAAAACCATAAAATGAAGAGTTATTTTCAGTTCTCAAATAACCTTAATTCTTAATTTTTTAAAAAAATTACCCAATAAACATCTAACTTCTCTCTTTCTGTCTCCAAAACTGTAAGGAAAGAGAAGCCACTTATGTTTTCTCTGTGGTCATATTTGCCCTAGTCCAAAAACTCACCTGCTAAATTTTTCAGCTCAATCTCCTTTGTCTGGATGCATGTGTACAATATAACACTATTTGTTTTTCTTTTTTCAATTGGCCTCTACACAAACTATATTCTTCTCCAGCTTCGGTGTTAAAAAGCTTGACAAAAAAAAAATACCTGTAACCTGATTCTATCCGCTTTTCTCCATGAAATTTCTAAAATGTACAGAAAAATTAAGATTGGAAATGACCAGCCAATAACCCACCACCTCCATATTCACTACTAAATCCTGTCCTCAAGTGCCACATTCACACACCTTTTGAACACTTCCAGGGATGCTGATTCCACTTCCCTGTGCAGCTTGTTCCAATGTATGACCAGCTTCCCAGTGAAAAAATTTTCCCAAATATCCAATCTAAACCTTCCCTGGTGAAACTTCAGGCCATTTCCTCTCATCCTGTCAGTGGCTGCCTGGGAAGAGGGCCTGACCCCTCCTCGCTACAGTCTCCTTTCAGGTAGTTGTGAGAGTGATAAGGCTCCTCCTGAGCTTCCTTTTCTCTGGGCAAAATAACCCCAAATGTAGTTTATTATATGTCTTAAGGCACTAGCACACCACTTTTTTCTCTGATCACATGTCAAGATCTGATAGAGCTCCTGTTATTGCACAGAGCATCCCCTGATGCCTCCTCTTGGACCCACAGCTCACCCATGCTGCTCTTGCCACATGCTGCAGTTACTTTCATTGGGACTTGGACACTGGGATTTTTTCCAGCCTTCCCAGCGCTGCTGTCTCCAAGGGAAGAAGAGGGAGAACAGAATTCAGTGTATCTGTACTTATTAAGCTTTCTCACAAATTTGGGCTTGCTGAATTTGAAATTATACAAAGGTGTTGTCAGGTATCCATAGTTATTCTCAGTAAATTCTTGCACTGGGATGGCAGGGATTCCACCACCTCCCCAGCTGATCTCTTTCAAGGCGTATAATTAGAAGACAAACTGTTGATAAACATTCCCTTAAGCATGATTTTAAAAATCATGCTTACTGAAAAGTAATTGTATACTATTCTCATCTTTTCAATAGAAAGTAGTCATCTTGCCTAAGGGTAAATATCTGAAAGTTGGTTGTCGATGTCTAGACTCATCAACCTAGATTCCCTTTATAGCCAGCTGAAAGAAACAGGCACCTCCAGGGCATGATTCATCTGTCTATCTTAGAAGAAATGGTAAGTGGAGAAGGATTTCTTTCTGAAATATATGCCTCAGAAATGATTGGAGTTGTTCAGGAAATGGTTTTCATATTCTGTGGGAAATGGATTTAAAGAACTGCTTTTCTTCAATACTAGAATGAAGACAAATGCTTTCAAGAAATTTTCAAGAAAATTGCTTATTTACAAATTTCCTCTTAGTAAATGTAAAGGCTTATTTTCTCATGTTTTCTTCCTTTATGCTTTATAATTCACAATGGAAAAATTACATTTGGAAATGAAGAGAGGTTTTAATAAGAAAAATTGAAACTTGAGATCAGAGTGGAATATTTTGATCTCATTGGTATCCTTCAACTTGAATTGCCTTTTCCTTATGAAAGGTGCTCAAAATTGGTCCATTAGTGCAGAAAGTTTTGATTTCCATGGAATAGCATTTTGTAGAAAAATGAGACAACAAAATTTTTTCAACAACCTATACAAGTTTTGTGTGAGTGTGTTTGTACAAATAACTGATTTTAATCTTGATACCCTCTTTACAAAAAAAATCTGCTTTCAATTAACAAAGTTATTTTAATTTTCCATGGCCTAACAAGTAACTCTCACTTAAGAAAGGGCTGTGGCATAGTTTTGAGAAATGTCTTATAAAGGCAGGCTTTCAAGAGGATTAAAATAATTAGGCATATAAGATTGTTTTGTGCTGATTTGGTGTCACTATTTTCTTGAAGAGCATGACCAATAGACAGAAGTATCATACAGTCCCTACTTTCATGTGACCAAATGCAAAAAAAGAAAACAAGCAGAGTGACGTTGTAATAAGAAGAGTTTGGTTTGCTCCCCCATAAAAAAATTAGAGGGGTTGAGTTTTGTATAATAAATGATTGATGTCTATCAAGCTATGTGAGACTGCAAAGCTAATACATCAAGCTACAGTATGACAATAATGAGCTGTGACAGTCTAACTGAGTAAGGGAAAGTTTCACAGAACTGGGTGTCTGGAAGGAAGACATCCAAGTTGACAAATGACTTCTAGCTAACTTGCTTCCTTCTGCAAGGCATGTTCCAGTATTGGAGAGACAGATGTTAAATGGAGCTAGACAGAACTGAACACACTTCCGTAAATATCTTGCTGATAGCATGATTTACACACCATAAAGAAGGAATAAACATTTTTAGGAAAATCTGAATGAAATATTAGTCTTCATTCAGACAATGTGGGATTCTCTCACCTTATCATGAATTGTCTACTATGCAGTATTTACACTCTAAAGTAGCCAACACACTTCGTGGTCCGTGAAGAGAAGTACATGTTTCTAGGGCACATTTTAGATACGAGGTTTAGGATAAACACACCTAAAAAGCATGTATTTGTCTTGCAAGATTTAAAAGGAAGTATGGGGTAACTAGTTTAGATGCCCATGGTTACAATGGACCCATCACAGATCTTATAAAAGTCTCAGAGCCTGATTAACTAAACCATTGCCTGTAGAATGTTCTGTATTTAATTTTCCGTTTTTACTTTATTGATTTTTTAATCAGTCAATTGGATTTAATTCACTGTCAGATGTTTTCTATTACCTAATTATCTAATGGTTTGAGGGAGTAATGAAAACTGAAGTACATATGTGATATCTTAGGAAGAATTTGACTACTATGCATTTAGACTGGCCAGAAGAGGAAAAAATCTAATCAGCTTCTATGCTATATTAACTTTTTGCCAGGATAAAAACAAATTGTTAACAAGGACGTGCTAATTAAATAAAAAAGGTTTTGGCTTATAGTTCCTTGTTCCTACTGTATTATTCTTCCCCTATGACATCTCCATTTCCCATGGATGGTACTGCAATATTTGCTGGACATGAGGTTAACTCAATGCGTGTGCTTGGAAGGTACAGATAGCCCTGCATGTCCCAGCCCAGCCTCCCAGGACCTCCCCCAACCCTCTCCTGAGTCCCAGCACCTCCATTTCCTCCTGTCTTGGGCCCACCACTCCCTGACCCAGCCACTTGATGGATGTGCATGTCTCCAGTCCTGTCTGAGGCCCTGTGTGCCATACTACTAACTGGTTCCCTCAGCAGAAGGAGCCAGCCTTGCACTGCCTGGGGCTGTCAATGGACGTGTCCATCCCTGCCTGGTGCGCTCAGCCCCTGCGGGATGGCACCTGCTGGCAAGGGCACAGGCACAGCCTGTGCTGGGCTCACCCTCTGCTCCTTCCTGAGGGAGCAGCCAGACCCTTGCTGCTGCCCTGTGTGTCATCTTCTTCAGTGTCCTCTGACAGGCTAAAACATTGCTGATCGCTGCTTGCCATTGATTTGTGCAAGCTCTTTGTTCAAGCAAGCACTGATCTTTTATTTCAGAACTAGTACGTACAGATGGAGCACTTTCACCTGAAATGGCAAAAGAAGAGCTCTCACAAGCCCAGGCTAGGAAAAGTTCTCAATTTCCTAGGCTATTTGAAACAGGTCTTCACTGGAATGACATCAGAAATGCCTGAAAAGTATAGACAAAGTAGTTAGATGAGCACTGGCTGCTGGTGTTTATGCAGGTTTGGGAAAAGTGATTCGCCTGTTGCGCAAAGATGTGAGTTAGATCCTCACCTTAGCCATATCTTTGGCCTCCAGAAGGGGACAGAGCTGCAGGCGCTGCAGTGCTCTCAATGCTTGGCATGAATTGGTCATGCCGACTACCATGGAGATTTCAGAAATGTGACTTCCAGAAGGTGGAGATTGCACAGCAGATGTAATAAAGATTTTTGCTTTTGAATTACAGTTCAGACATGAACCTGTTCCCAAGCGTTTAAAAGACGGGCAACATGGAAGAACTGCTGTGGCACAACTGTTTTAGAAACAACAGTTAGTGAAAAAGTAACTCAAACACACAGAAATTACTGAATCAACACCAAAAAATGCTGAATGGCTGATATGGAACAGAAGTTAATCTGATGGAGAAAAAAAATTGTATTGGAAAGAGTTTTATAAACAGGGTTATGTTTTTCAAGACCTGTGAGTAGAAGGTTTAAATGATTGGAACATATGGTAGCATGGCAATGACAGGCAAGCTTCTTAACTGAGGAGGAAGTGCTTAGACGAGAGGAACACATAAACAGGCATGGTATGACAGACCAAAGATCACCCTGGCTACCTTTCATGGATCCAACAGCAGCCGTAAGGAAATAGAGAACATAAAAGCAAGGCTGATATTTACACCTGACAATTTACTGATCTCTGTCCATCCTCATCTTGGGAACTTCCTGTGCTTCATATGATTTCTGCTTATTGTAACCTTCAGGGGATTTATTTTCAATTAACTTGTAGTGGCCCTTTGAGTTAATGGAAATATCCAGACCCTATTGGCAAAGGAATCCCTATCTGGGGCCATCTTGAACCTAAACAATTCCTCTATGTTTTGTTTTGAACCAGGTTCTTATTGTCTTCATTTTGAGTTCTATTCCTGTCTTGGAAAACGTTTTAAACAGCCCATTAGAGATGAAATGAATGTCTGTAGATATGTATGACTACCTAATGAGATAAAATTGCCTTTTGAACAGTATTCTCTGAAACCTCAAATTTTTAAGCTGTTTGGACAGCAAATTTTAAATATTTTGACATTTCCATGGTTTGAATATCATTGTTGGTCTGTTTTGAAAGTATCTCATTATTCAGTGTTTCAGAAGGAAGGCACACCTTACTCCAGCCTAGATAAATCCAAAAGATCTCTGACATACAAGAGTTTTCTCAATCACTTCTAGGTTAATTTACCTTTTTTTCCCTCTTCCTGTTTTTCTTTCTTTTTTAATGAGAGTCTGGTTTAGACAAAATAATTTTTCTAGGTTGCATGGTTATTATATCACACCAGTTGGGTTTTAAACAATGCATTAATCAATTGACACTTCAGAATGGTCAGAAACTTCAGATGCCATCCACAATATTTTCCATCAGTTAATTGAACAGTGCAAGGAGAAACTAAAATTGCATTTCCTCTTTATATGTGATTTATCTAAAAGATAACATAGTTTTTAACAGCAGTCCCAGAACATCTGAACACTACTTTCTATGTAAGATGGTAATATGAACCTAGTAATTCAGAAAGTAAACTTGTTTGAATTCATCCAACAGGAAAATTATATGGACATTGTGAAAATAAAGTAATATTTGTTTACAATAAATAGTTTTCTTATTTATTCTTTCTTCCTTCTGTATTTGAGGATAAGTTCAAAGCATTAGGTAAAGCTGTCTTTATAACAGAGTTATCCAAAGATAACTTGACAACAGACCTCCTCTGTTTAGCATAACTGAAACAAGCAAATGTGCATCTTTGCTTTTGTTGGGCTCGAAATATCCTTCACCAAAGCAAGAGTTCCAATTTTGTTTCCATGACAATATGCATGACTTATAAAAGCTGTGGATCTTTTTGCTGAAGAGATGTGACTAAACCAGCAACATTTCATTTGCCTTTAAGTCTGCTTTTTTCTTCTCAGACATGAGAAGACTTTGTTCAAAACATTTATTTATAAGAAGTTCTGCAGTCTAAGCTTCCATATTGTCATTCTCTTTCACCTAATTTTCATAATCCTTTATGTAGGAATGTCCTCTTCTATTTTATAGTATTTAATCTAATTCTCCTCTTAATCTTAACAATACATAGTTTCCCTGTCTTCAGACACCAATTTTCTTCAATTTCAACTATTCTAGTGCTTCGTTACCAAACTACCTTTTACATTGAAGATTCCTCTCTCTTCTTGTCTGAGTTACGTAAACATAATAGTAGCTGTTTCTTAAAAGTCTTCTCATACTTGTCTCCACTTTCTGTATAATCATTCTCTTATTAGCCCATTTTTGATCAGTTAACAAATTTCTTCCTTAATACAGGGTCTGTTTTCAAGCTTTCTTTTTTCATACATAGTGTTCACCCCCATCTGGTTTCTTGAGTAGTAATTTTTGCAATTTTTTTTTTTTTTTAATATTTATCCTCCTATAACCTAATATCAAATTTCCATGTAAATAGATTTTTGGTCACATGAAGACTGGAGTAACCAAAATTATAATTACTTTACAAATTATCTAAAGACCATTTGTTTTTTCTTCTTTTTAGTTTTCTTTTATCTTCTTGTTCCATACTTTTAATTCTTCCCTTATCCTATCAGTAAAATGTTCTTATTGTTTCAGCAAACTCTCTTACCAAAATCTGTAAAAATTAAAATTTGCTACAATTTCATTTTTCCAAAGATGACTAGAAGGGGAACACATTATTGCACTTCTACATGTACATAATTAGTCCACCAAAGTTACTTCTTTAAACATTCTCAAGGGGAAGGGATGTTTTTTCCTTTACATTTCAGTGTTCCTACTGTTTCACAGAATCACAGAATTTGGTCATCCAAGGAATTTTCATCAGGCTCTGAAGTTTTGTCTGTTACTAGTGACTTGTTAAGCCACGATTCTGACCCAGGGAGGTGTTTTTATCTATGCATATTTTGCAGTTGAATCAATATTCTCCAAAGCTGAGAGGGGAATATTTATATCTTAGCTTTTTGAAATGTAAGGCCATCACCCATTTTAAACTGAAGATTATAAAATAGTCTAAATTTTATGTCATTTGGTGTATAATATTTATTTCTGCTCATCTAATTCCTCCTTGCCTTCTTGAAAAATTAATTAAAATGCATTTTTCATGGCATAAATTAGGTACATATACTTAGGTATTTCTGTATTATTTATGCTTTGATTTTTGTATTGCTGCCTCCTCATGTACTGGAAAGGACGGAATAAGCATAAAATGGATTGGATCTGGTTCAAGCAGAAATGTCAGCTGTGATATAAGTGGTGTATCTTGAAGCAGCAAGTAACTAGAACGACTGTGGGGACCAACAACTGGACATTTGCCTTTTTGAATGATTGACAGACAAGAAAATATTTCACCTAGATGTTCCACTATCCTTTTCATTGCCTTGTGAACATCACAGATCTCCTTCTACAGCCATGCTGATTTTAGAGATAGGTTCTGTACTATGGAAACACAGCCTTCCTTTCCAGCTGCCTTTGCAGTACCTGGCAAAAATGCCATCAATGTCTATGTATGGGCATATATCATGCCAGGGATTTCAGTTCAAAGTGTGTCAGTAAAATAAGGGAAACTTAATTTCTAGTTTGTGCTACGTCCTGCACATAAGTACTAATTTCTAGAGTCTTCTGATGCATGTCATGGCTGTGGAGTTGGATTGCTTTATAAGTTGGCATTTTGTTCTGCCAAAATGTACAAGCAATTGAGCATCTCAGCATTGGGATTTCTTTGAACAGCCGATCTCCTTTGGTGGTTGTTTAAATCACTTTTCCATACGCAAGAAAATAAGTTTCATCTGGTTGGCATGATTATCTGTTATTTGCACTTAGTACACACAGTGCAATCTCAAAAACCCCTGAGGAGGGCACCAGCAGCAATGACTTGGAATACGAAGTGTGTGTAATTGGTTGCATTTCTAACTCCTGATCATCAGGCCAGTGTGTACTGGACATCATCTGTACCAGTTCCATTTCCTTTCAAAAAGAGGTGTGGCTATTGTATATATCCTAGATAAAAAGAATATACATCCTTCTTGCCTACCTCTTTGCAAAAATCTCCACTAACTATACTTTCTTAGATCTGCAAATATTAATGCAAGTTTAGAATAGTTTGATGAGTTTTCATGCAGGATACTTTATGCTGTCCTGTTCATCTGTGTGCAAAAAGAGAAGGCGGAATGCATTTTTGAAATGGTTAACAGGGCAATTAGGGTGATGGAGAGCCTGTGGGAGACTGGCTCTCAGTGCACTAAATCGAGAGCTAGAAGGAGAAATGATCACTGCCTATAAATATAAAGATCAGTGTAGGAGTAGAGCTGTTTAAACTAAGGGGCAGCAGTACAGCATAGATGAAGAGAATTTGGCATGAATTAATTCCAGGCTTGAAATTCAAAGAAGGATTTTAGAACTCAAAATGTTCAGGTTCTGGAAGAATCTTCTAACAGTAACAAAGTGAAAATGTGTTAGCTTGGTGCTTGAGTTATGAAAGAGATTGTGTTATATGATTGCTTGAGGCAGATGCAGTTGGATATTTTTTTGCCAGAAAGTTGTTCCCAGTTTTACTTCCTATTCTTCTGGTATGTTTTTTGGCCATCTCCATGTTTTTTGGCCATCTCCAGATTCAAAGTGTGAGAAAGCAATACCCATAACAGCTGTGTGACTGCAACATGAACAAACCCATTGAGAGTAAGGAATTTTTATAAGAATCTTGTTCTTCTCTGAGGAGGATAATCTAGTCCATGGCATGTTGGACAGCAATAATAGAGAGACTTATTGCAGACATGCATATAATTTTCTATCTTGGCCAGTACTTAAAGGTAGACTGTTAACCAAAAAATATGAAAATTCAAATTTGGTCTGGTGTTTCCAGACACTGAGTCCATGTTGTATAATATGTAAAATCTCACTTTGGAAAGAGGTTGCTGCTTTGCTGTAGATATCCACTGAGACTATTTTAGGTCACCAAAGGACAATCTCACTTAAACCTGCTGAAGGAGTCCCAGCAAGTACAAGACATTTCAGCTAGCAGCATTGAAATATTCCACTATGAAGAGAGATGGGTCTCATCTCATCTAACTTTAGATGTCTACAATAGAGCCACTTACTGCTAAGCTAATCACTCTGAGTTTCCTCTTCATCAGTAGAGAGGAAATAAGTATTTATTATATATAAGGGGGGGGGGTGGAAGCATCAAGGCATAGTACTCCTTCTAATTCTGTGGCCTTTATTTTCAAATGGCAATATTCCAAACATAGTAAATTGGAAAGCCTGTTAACTGAGTAGTTTAGAATTCCTTTTTAGTTAGATTATTTTTCAACCTGCTTGAAGCAATGGAGTAGACAGCAAGAGATAAAAGAACTAGTAATGTTATTGCCACTAAGAAACAAATAAGACAATTAAAATACATACCCATGCAGAGTTGCTATGCTTTACATGGGCAGCATTTTGAAAGTTTAGCTTCTCTAAAGATATTTACACACAAACTTTCTTGTAACGCTCCAAGAATTTAGAATTGGAAATTGTAGATGCCAAGTTATCAAGGGTGACTTCAATCTGTAAAGGAAAAAGCAATATCATCTGAAAATAGCTACCAGTGAGAGCCAAATAAACAACTTTTTTTTCCTTAAGTTTGAGCTTGAAGGTGTAAGGAGCTACAATCACTCAGGTTATTTTCACACAAGATGCCAGTGGAATGGGGTATTTTTTTTAGTTCAGTTAAGCTAAGGTTGTGTCCCCATGCTCTGCAGGTGAAAAAGGGTCCTGGTCTACATCAGAACATTTGTGCATCTTGTTCTTACAAGATTTCTTACCTTCTGTATTTTGGCAATCTCAGATGGATTTTTATAATTTGGTTTTTCTAGGAGAAGAAATGAGAGAGCAAAAATGTGGGGTTTAAACTGAGGGGAGAAGGAAGTAAGTTTGCAAGGAGAGAGAATATTTTGATAGCAGCATGGTTGGGCCAAGGATGTCTTAAATCTTTGAGATGTGGCCTGAAGGACTTGCCTGGGAAGGACAAAAAGGCAAAGTCTACTGATGAACAGAGATAAAGAACCACTAGCATTTTAATGACAAAAAGTGTTCTTTGCCTGCCATTTTCCATCCCGGCTAACCAGACAATATACCTGCCAGAAGCAGTGTGAATATTTATGAGTCTTTTGGACAGTGAGCATATATGTTACTATCCTGATTCTGTTCCTTTTGAAATCTGTAAAAAATCCTTGGTGACTTCAGAGGGCCCAAGAACTCAGAAACCCACCAAATGGAGAGATTCTTGACTGGGATATGGGCTCCTGAGGGAAGGGTTTAACATCCTCATGGATCTTCTATCAGGATTTCTCCAGTGGTATGATAGATGTGGTTGATATATTGGTGGGTACTGACTGACTGAGGAAAGAGAAGGATGAGGAGCTGAATTCTAGGGAATTTAGTGACAGTAATTAGTATTTAATACAGGCTAGACTATTAGTACCAGCCTTTGCTTTATGTGCAGGCTGCAAGCACATGAGGAAGGGGAGCCACACAACACTGCAGTCCCAGTTAACATGCAATGAATTTGGTGAGGGACTTTTAGTTCTTGAAAAAGTCCAGACAAATTTTAAGGATGATAAGAATTACTCCAGGGATGTAATTGGCAGTGAAACTCACCTGGAAAGAGAAAACAAAAGCATTTCCTTAAAATCGAAGTCTACCCTGACTTTGAAATACAGTTTTCATGAAGTCCCAAGCAAATATTTTGTAAAGATTTAAATACTGAGATAACTTTAAAAATACATTTTTTACCCATTTATGTGGCTAGTTAGCAGAGGTCTTGCCATGTTTGCTCCTTTACAATGAAAATTGATGCTAAGTTACCTGTCAACTTTCAAGAATATGTCTTGGGCTCAGTTTTCTAATAAGCAAAGCAGTTGCATTATTAAGAGAGGTATTGCATTGAATGCATTTATTAATGGAAAAGAAGTTGGTATGGTAGTGGCTGAGTAAGCCAGACTGCAGTAGATGTTTCTACACAGTGTTATCCAGCTCAATCAAAATTGCAAAGGCTAGTAGACAGAGGGGTGTGGTGAGGAACGTCTTGAATCAAGAAAGTGTCAGCTGGGATCCATTTCCTGATTTAAACATTTACACAGATGAATAACCTATATTTAAAAACACAAAACTTAATAAGCAATAAGACACTTGACCTATAGCAATTGTGAGCTCCTGTCTTCTATATTTGAGTTCTGTCTCATTCAGCTTTGTCAGAGGAGGATGCTTTCTGAAGTAGCCAGCTCTGCTCAACAGGCATGGAATGCTATCTGCACCATAAACCCTTAGAGCAGCGGGGGACAGAACATCACCCTAACTTCTTTTGTTCTGCTAGTTTGGGATATGCATTCTGTAAAAAAAAAAAAAAAATTTAAAAATCTTTTAACACAGAAAAATCGAAGTAATTTTTTTTTGTTGCAGCAAAGTAATGTATAAAATATTGTTTGCCTTCTCTCTCTTCTGAGGCTTCCTGACTGGGACAGGTTTTATCCTAAACATGTGTGCTGGGCCTCTTTCTAACATGGCCAGTGCCCAAGGGAGGAGGAAAACACACATTCAGATGTGAAATACTTGTTTCTACAATTTTTCCTTGTCTTCCTTCCATATTTTTCTCTTTTAAGTGCCATCACCTTGAAATAATAGGCCCATCAGCTGTACAGTAATTTTGGGCAGAATCACAAAAAGGCTGATACAGAATGCAATCAGCAAGGAAGCAAATTGGGGTGTTTAATTAATGGCAATGAACATGGCTCTGTTGACTTTGTCTTATCAAGCAGACCTGATCTTGCTTATGTTTGGATTAAAGGTATGGTTAATACAAGTTATTGGGGTAATATCTTTAAATTTATGACATTCTGATAAAAACTAAGAGTATATGAAATCAATACAACTGACTTCAAACAAATTAAAAACTAGCAAAGTAATATATTGCAAAATCTAAATATATATATATAAATTGCAAATCATCTGTTGTGGTATTTTTAGCAGGTCCTGCAGAACTTCTCATTGTCGAATCTTGTGCCGTGTCTTTATGAAAAGTGAGAGAAAACACAGTATCAGTCAATGAGGCAGAGGCAATTCCTACATGACTGAGGGGTTGAAGGGGTCAAAAAAACCTTAAAATATCCCACCAAATGGGAAACAAATAGATAGACCATTACCAGTTGAGAATTGTATTGATTACAGTGACCATGAGATCGTCGAGTTTAAAATCATGAGAGAAATGAAGAAGACAAATATTAGAATCATAACCCTGGACATTTGGAGAACAGATTTTGGCCTATTCTGTGATCTTCTTGGCAGTATCCAGTGGGTAGTAGAGGACATCAGGGCACAGGAGAGCTTGTTGAATTTCCCCAGAGAATAAAATCCCTCTATGTGGGGATTCATATGTGCAGGAAGGTGAGCAAGTGTGGCAGAAGGTCACCATGGATTAACAGAGAACCCCTGAATGAGCTCAAACACCAAAAAGAAGTACATGAAATGAGGAAGAAGGAATGGAATTCTCAAGAAGAATGTAAAGATGGTTGCTAAAGAAAGCAGGGATGAAGCTGAGAAAACAAAAGCTCACCTGAAGCTGGGGCCAGTAGTGAATGTGAAGGACAAAACAAAGGACTTCCCTAAGTACAAAAATGCAGCAAAGTGAAGGCAGAGGAAAATTACTTATGTGGGTTTTAAGTACATTAATCCCAACACTAGCAATTTTTAGATGGATCTGGTGATATTTTGGTGGATCTGTCCCATTTCTATTAAAATGTTATAGTGAGTGTAATGACACAGTTAGCTAAATCCTAAGTACTGGAATGTTTCTTTATGTCTTTGGAAGAATAAAGTGATAAATAGGAAATACACAGTCCTGGTAGCAGTTCCCAGGGTACCCAAATACAGGGATGAAATCTGCCTACTGATACATACTTTACACACTTTGAAGAGACAAACTGATCCATCTGCCTACCACTGCCAAGCACATGGTCAAGCTAAATTTTTCAGGCATTTTGTTCCTCCTATTACTGACAAAGCCCAACAAACAACCACAAACCAGTAAGTCATTCCACTAAGGACAGCAGAAAAACTACAGTCATCCTCCACCCTCCAAATTGTGTAGACATACAAATACAAAACAGTGAAACAAGTACCAAACTTTAATAACAGTCTGGATTACATAGAAGAAGTCATAAAAGTTATTAAAACTCTATAGACTTTGGCAATAATATTTTAAAGTAAATTTTAAAAATTATTTTTACAAATTAATAATCAAGAAACAATGAACTTTCCAAGTTAGTAAGTTTGGCACAAAAATATTGAAATGAAGTAGCTGCCTCCAAGAGGTTACTGGCAGGGTTTCAGAAAAAAAGATACGAAAGCCCAAGAAAACAAAAAGTTGATTTGTCAAGGGTCATGGACTGCCTAGCTATTACTGCATTTCTCTGTAGACAATTTAAAAGAAAAAGGAGGATTTGTAGTGCTGTAATTCATGTTATCTTCATTTTCCACCTTACTTATTTCAGAGCTGACAGGAATTCATAGGAGTCATGCAGTATGCTGCTCAGCTGGAAGTTAGGCAAAGAAATACAGATTTAAGCATGCAGTATTAGAAATCCTTCTTAGAAATTTGGACTAAATTTTTCCTTTATTCCTTTATGAGATCTAAAGGACAATAATTACTATGGAAAGGTCAAAATCAGCTAACAGCTAAAATTAGAATTAACAGCTAAAATGAGAAGTGAAACACCTACATTACAGTTCCTTTTGAAAATGCATGTGAGGAAGTCTTTAAAGGCTAGTGCTAGTACTTCATAACCCAGTACCTGCTGTTGCAGTTGTCTTCACTGCAAGAAGCTTCTTTCCTTTTCACTCAAAAAGAAACATTCTCTCCCCTAGTAATTTTCATTACTTCTCCATAAATTTCTATTTTTAGGAACTCTCCAGGCAAGTTTGAACTTTAGCTTTCAGAAGCAGGCAAAATTCTACTGGATGACAAAGTTCAGCTAAAGATTTGGCTAAGCATCTAAAATTAGGGAATGAGAAGTAAAAAGCCTGGTTCTAGGGAAGAAACCTTTTGTATTTAGGTAGAAATCAGCATCAGAATTGTCTTTCCATTTCAGTCAGAACTCTGCTCCTTCCGGAACAGCAACAGAGCAGAGCATTCCCTTCCTTCTAGCTCTGAGAGTAAAGAGAAGTTTCTCTTCTGCCAAGAGAAAATATCCCACGAGTGAAGAAGTAAATATATGAGTAACAGACCAAAGCTGTTTGAGTGAGATAGAAAAACCAGAAGATTCCAAGAAATTACATGATGGAGAAGGATGGAAGCAGTGAAGCAAGATAAATAATAGAAAAGTTGGAACAGACCATTAGGAAAAACCTCAAAACCTCCACAACAACCTACCATGGACAGAAGAGGTATGACTACTGAGAATGATAAAAGAGCATCAAGAACACTTTATATTGCAGTAGAGACATTTCTGTACCAAATTCTGCATTCTAATAGTTGATAAAATTTCATGGGAAATCACAGAGCAAATCTGAATGAACAGGAAAGTGCACAGGGTATCTGTTTTTAGATCAGACCTCCATGCCTGATACGTTCATGGGACAGCTGGGAGAACATCATTTGTGGTAGAGCTTGTGGTTTTGAGTAATGCTTGCTTTTTAGTAAAGCTTGACTTGATTATGCTAATTAATAGAAAAATGTCAGAGGAATCTATTTTCCAGTCCCAGACTTGAAAATTTTCTAAAATGCTAGACATTACATCAGAAATATTTTACTTTTTGGAATTTTTAGTTTTCATTTTTTACTTTTTCATCAGCTGAAGTCCATGCTTTTTGGGTGATTGAAAATAACAACCTCTATGCAGCTATTTTGTCTATTCCGCTACCCACAGCGCCTTCCATTGTGCATATAGCAAGATACCTGCTGACCTGACAAGGGTTTGTTAAGGTCAAGTGCTCTTTTCAGAAATCTCCTCTTGACTCTCTTCACTCCTGCTGTTTGTATTTCTTTCCATTCTCTTCCAGCATGATAATAATGCAATATTAAGAGGAACAATGCAGGTGAAAAACAGAGTAGATATAAATCTGCTATCTTATTTTAGATTTAGATGGAGATTCAGACGCACCAAAGAAACCTCTTGAGGCTGTAATTAGCCTTTTTACACAGAGTAAGTCAAGAACTGCAAAGTTTTATTTGATTAGCTTCTAGCTGCCAGTTTTCACCTTTCATTATTGTTGTGTCCTGTCAGTTTCAGGCTCTTGCAGAAGCTGCTTCATGTCAAATGAACAGGAGGTGAAACCCCACGTGAACCACCATGTAAGGCCCATATTGAAATTGGAGATCTTGCATTTCTGCAGAACAGCAAAGTGACAGGAAAGAAAAAATGAGGACTTCTGTAATGAAAGGTGAACCTCTTGCTGGAGGAGGAGGCACAGTCAATTTCTTAAGAATATGCTCTCTGAAGACCTACAATAGCTGAAAAGCCCCACCAGTATAAGAGAGCAGACTTGGTTATCACAAGATTGAGCTTTTTGACTGAAATGAAGTAAATCCAAAGCCTGTCAAGTTTTAAAGAAACAAAACTTTGATAACTGTCAAAACAATAAGAAGTATAGTTTTGGTTTTTTTTACAGAATCCAGTTATTTTCTCTATTAGGTACCTAATTTAAGCGCAGCCTCATTAAAAATGTACGTACTCTGAGTGAAAGAGAAGGTGATCTCTGCTTATATTACTGAAACAGTGGAGATTTGAACATCTCAGCTAGGAAATCTGGTCATCAACTAAAATTACAGTAAAAAAAGTTACTAAAATCATAAAGGTTGTAATTTATAATGTATTGCTGAGGTATTCACTTTCTATAGAAACAATGGACTTCCTTTGAACAAAACCATTTGTCTCTTGCACAGAGGTATGTTTCCACAACAGCTATGCTAATCATCAAAATTTTCCTGCTGTGCCACTGTCTTTATCTATTGACAATTTATCTGTTTGTCCATTAAAGCCATGACAGGAAAATCAGAGCTTTGGAAGATTAATTTAAAAATCAGATGGTTTTTTGAATTTTTTGGAGAATGAAAGTGGATCTGAGGGAGGAGAAGGAGAAGAGGAGACTAGAAATGTAACATCATAATTTTCAAGGATGCTACCAGTGCATTTTTTTACTTGAACATTTCCAGAACCAGGGCTAAGTTTGTTTTCTCACAGCCTATTCATATCCTGTCTCCTACAGGGAACACTGAGAAACACTGAACCCTGAATATTTTTGAAAAGCTGCTCCAGAACTTTAGAAGTTCTTGTGTTAATGGAGGTACTTGATGTTCTGACTTTTTTTTTCTCAACCTGTTCACTCCTCAACAATATTTTCACTGAAACATTGCTATGATGAAAAAAGCAAAAATACCCAATTGAACTCTGTAAAATACTCTGTAGGAATGTCTGGCATATGAGTGCCTAGGCACAGATGACTTGAATCATGCTTAATCATTGTATTTTGAATGCAAAAGGGACAGAAATTGCTGCTAAATAAATACATTTGATTCTAGTAAGATTTAGTTCTCCTGGTTTGGGTGCAAGAGACTCACACAGAGCAATGCATGAGTTAATAACAGCAGTCATGGAAGTCTGGTGATATTGCCCCATGAAGACTTGTCATGATTTGGCTTCTGTATGTATTATCCAATTTCACTGCAATCTCAATCCTACAACAGAACCTACAGCTCCCTATAGATAACACTTAATATACTTTTTGTAGAACAATGTAGACAATGATGTACTCTTCTGTTGTAGTGACATATTAGTTTGGTCTGTTTATGACACAAATTCTACTCATGAATATTTAAATGACAGTTAATTACTCTTTAATTCATACACCAAACTAAAAAACCTTGGTAAAATCATATAATCCACCAGAAGCAGAATTTTGGATGCATTACAGCAAATAATTCCCCTTTTCTTTTATTGTGTTAAAGACAGAAGAAACATTGAGGCTTTTTAGTTTGTTTGATATGATTTAATTTGCATGTGAAAAAAAAATTAACTGGATATTGATAAGTTACTCTCACTAGTCTGCTTGTTTGGAAGGAAGTTGATTGACTTGTTAGTAGACAATTGTCTGTGAATATAATGAAGAATATATGGATGTCATTATAAATATGGGTCTGACATTTATGTTGGTGTAAGTCTGGATATATGCTTCTGAAATTAATGGAGCTGCACTGATATCAATCTCAGACAAATTAGGCCAAAGGAATCCCAAAAGGTAAACAGAGCTGCACCAAGCCAATGTTTGATATATGAAAAGAGTCCAAAACAAAGTGGATTTATGGATCTGGCATTTGCAATTGTGCCAGTGCCAGCTTAACCGAGCTAGTGCAAGTAATAACTCTGAAGATACATTAGCATGGTCTTCCATGCACTCTAGAACCTACAACACAAACTCCTTCCAGTTCTTGAGTGCACTTTTGAAAATTTGCAGTGCTGCATGTTCCTTGCAACAGTTAGACTGATCTTACTGAGACTCGATGCCACAGGCTGTTATGAAGAATATCTTGTGTTATCAAGAATACCTGTACTTCTTAAAAGGTCTTCTACCTTATCTTACCAGTGGTGAAAGAGACCTAATTTCCAAATCCTTTGAGTCTTTATAGATTTTTACATGTTTGAAAATCAATGAAGTAGCATCCTACATTTTCTTTGCACATCTGCAAGTAATTATCCAATGTACAATGCAGGTGAAATTCAATCAAAGAGGACAAGAAACAAATTTTATCCCCGTTATCCGTTTAACTTTGGGTGCTTTAAATCTGGAATGAGTTTATAAGACCTTGTAGACCCAAGGCAAATGAAAATAATGGATTTGTTTTGGTCACAGATGCAGTGAACCAAATACTCCTTTCCCTTGTCCTTAGGGGACATTTCCTGTCATATCACAAAAAGACTGCTGAGCCTCTACCCAACAGCTTGACCTCTTCCCAAGCTGGTTTCTTTAGCTTAGATATGACATTATGTGCAGGGTATGGATAGCAACATTTTGCCAGTGGGGCACCTGCAGGGATGGCGTCTCTTGGAGGAGATCAGAGACTGCCCTGTGCAAGACATGGACAGTTAAGCCAGCTCAGCTATGGATCCACTGCATGCCAAAGCTAAAGTAAATCAGAGGAATTTGTGGTGCCTCTGTAAGGACACATTTAAGAAAAGGCAGAAAACACAAAGGGTAATGGAACAAGTGAAAAAGAGGGGGAATAACAAGACCATAGGAGTAAAACATGCTCCATGGTGGAGCTGGTCACATCTCTGAAGGAACTGTATGGGGGACTTGCACTGGAGCAAATACTTCCCTGAAGAGAATATGGCCCATGGAGGAGCCCACGCTGGAGCAGAAGAAAATAAGAAGGAGGGGGCAGTGGAGTAAAAAATGGAACAAAGCAGCACAAAGAAGCAGCTACACTGGCCCCAAGAGCCTGCTTCATCTGTTGCCTTGCTGTTGGAAATAAGTGTAAGCTGCAGTGAAAGGAAGGGGATTAGAGACTGGGAAGCAGGGAGGTGTCTGCAGTGAAGCTGAACTTGCGAGTGAGAGAGAAAAGCTGTCTTCCCCAAGTCTTTAGGTGTTTGTTGTTTTTGTTCCCCAAACCCCAAATCAGCAATTAAATGTTTTAAATGAAATTCACCAGGTTGAGTCTACTATAACAACTTCAGTTATTGGTGAATGATCTTTGTTTCGATTACATGAGTTTTCTCATTCTTGTCTTTCCTATTTTCTTTCCATTCCCACTGTGAGAAGGGAAAGAGTGAGCAAACTGTGGGTGCTTGGCGGCTGGCCGGAGCCATCCCACTACACACCAGACTTGGCAGAGCACCCTGTCAGCGGTGGCTACCAGCAGGACAAGGTTTTCACTCGCCCCTTGTTGGCAGTTTGACGTGAACCTACGAATCTTTAAGGACTTCAAAACGCGACTCTTTCACTTTGCCCATGATTATTATAGATATTAGGTATGGAAGATAACCAAACGAATCCACCGAAGGCAATAAATGAAAGGGTTTTGTTCCGGAAAGCGTCAGGCCTGCAGGAGGAGCGGGCTGTTCACCAGGAGCCGAGCGGGCGCCGGGCGCTGGCCGTGGTGCTGAACGGGACCCCGCAGCTCCTGTCGGAAGTAACAACTTCCATGGGAGTAACTAATAGTTGAAAGAATGAACACTTTACCTGTAACTTTTAAAAAGTACCGTATACTTAGACGACTTTTGCAAGAATCATCTATGAATAAATGAATTTTTCCCCTACTTCCACTCAACAATCCATATTAATGCCGTTACACCATGGATATTGGCACTTGCCCACTCAGCTCAAGGTAATGTAAATATAAACATTTACACTTAATATTTACAGACTTTCCATATTAACTGAAATTTTTTCATTTGAAAATACCAGTGCTTTTTGGAAAGAAATGGGATTAACAGTTACAACAATTCAATCTATTTGTGGAACAACCGAATGGAGCTGGGAGAAAACAAATTAATCTATGTATCATGGATTCATGGTGTTTAGCATCAAAAAGGTGCTAGATTACTCAGCCTGACACTTTTCCTTTCATAAATCCTCACATTTTACCCACTTACCCCTGCCTTGAACTCAGATATTGGTGTGGTTAAAATTGCCTTCTGAAAGGGAGATAAGCCTGAATTTTAAAAAAGGGAATATTTTTTCCCCCTTCCCCCAGTATTATTACTTTCTCTACTAGGGAAGAGAAAGTGGTATTTTCTTTATAAAGAAAACATATCCAAGTCACTTCATAATATCCTCCTTGCTAAAAATAAGCACTTAGCTCTTCAAGTCTTTCATGATATATTTGCAGTTCCTTTCTGCTCTTTCCTCTAATTTTTAGCTCCAGTTTTAAGATGCATGTAGCACACCTGGAGGTGGCACAGCGGCGTCACCAGTACCGCATGCAGAGTAAAAAACATTTCCCTGTTTCTATTCACTACTTGTTTGCACATTCACCATTTCTACCACCTCTTTGTGCCACAGGATCACAATGAGAACTCAGATTCTTGTCCACTGTGACTCCACAATTTATTTTAAACTCACTATTTTTCAGCTGAGAACTCAGTATTCTGCAGGGATAGCTGTATCTTGCTGTATTGAATTACAGCTCATTTGAATAGACAGGTCTACCAGCTGACCCAAATCATACTGACTTATCTACATTCACTGTTAGTTACCATTCTGTCAACCCTCATGTCATCTGCAGCTTTTATTAATGCTGATCTTATATTTACTTTTAGGTCACTGAGGAGAATGTTGAATACTATGAAATTTAGTCATAAGGAAATCCATCAGAGGCACACCACCCTGGGATGATTTCATATTGACAGACAATGTTGCAGACTATAATTTCTGAGTCCCTTTATTATTATGCACTTTGCAGGTATTGTGTGGTCCTAATTGTTTAACAGAATGGCACGAGGTGTTAAGTCATACTTTTTACTAAAGCCTACATTAAATCATCTCAGTTCTTTTCCTAACAGAAAGAATTCCTAGCAAAGGAATTCTTATGTCAAAGAAGTAAAATGACCTACTTTTTTGTTAACTCAAATTTTTATTCTCCTACCTTTTAATTCCCATTAAAGATAGTTTATGAAAGGTTTCATTGCAAATATTGTGTGGTTTTATTCTGCACTGCTCTCATGCTAACTTGGCATTGTAATACCACTCTTATTTTCATTATATATTCCCATGCTTTAACATTTCCTTTAAGCAAATATTCTACAATATTCTTTTTACTGTGATGAGCTATCTCCTACACTGTAATATTCAGAGCAGCCAAAGCTGACTCACGAAAGATTCATTATTTGTTGTTCCATAACTGCTGCTATTTACACACATTTCCTATGGGATGTTTCCACTCTTCAAACCACAGAGAACTCAGAGACTGAGTGCAAACTGGATACTAAAAGATAAGAGGTCAAATGAGGACTGTAGTGATACAACCATGAAGAAAGTCACATCTAGAGGTCTGTACTGGTAGGGAGTAAAGTGGGAAAAAGATTTAGGCAGGAAAATTAATAATGTTTAGACTGCAGTATTAGGATATAAACTTTTCTTCATAGCTCCTGAATGTCAAGGAATTGCTTGGTTTTGTCTGGTAGAAATGAAGCTTGGTGTTTCAGGCCAAAATTATACGCACTGTAGCATTTTAAAACTGAGCATGAATATTTACAGTTTAAAGGTTCTAATTTAGACGTGAAACAGTAAATCAAGGACATTTTGAGAAAAAGCAGCCAGTCAATCTTGAATAAGCCCCTGAACAACCAGAGACTTTTTTTCAGCACATATGGTTGTCTAACAGGGTTCCTCAGAACAGTGGGTGATATTATGTGCCATATGTGCTGCTATACCAAAGAATTATTTGGTTTCTGGTAACACTAAACCCAAAGACTAAACTATAAAACTACCTAGGTCTTCTTAATCAACATCAGCATCTTATTATTCTATCTATATTTAATTGTATTCTTAGTGGGCTGCATTTTTAGCTGTCAGCAGAAAATACAAGGAGGAATGGTTTACATAAATAAGACAAAACTTTCTAAGTTTTAAAGGATTATTATCTTGCTATTAATTTGGTTGTTGGAAATACTTTACTGGAAAAAAAGTCAAAGAAGAGTGACTAACAAAGCAAGCAATGTGGAGGTTCTGATATCTTGTCTCATAAATTTAATAGAAAGGCATAGAATTTATCTTCAATTCCCATAAAGGTGTGATAATATGGTAAGGAATATTTTCCTGACCAAAACGAATTTGATATATTATATTTAGAAATTCATACATTCAGAGAGCTCCAAGTTCCATCAGGTCTCTAAAACACCTTTGCAATAATGAACTTTGAATCACAGAATCATAGAATCATTGAAGTTGGAAAAGACCTCTAAGATCATTGAGTCCAACCACTTACCCAGACCCAATTTTCATCACTAAACCATATCCCCAAGTGCCACATCCACACACCTTTCTAACATTTCCAGAGGCAGTGATTCCACCACTTCCCTGGGAAGCCTGTTTCAAAGCCTGACCACCCTTTCAGTGAAGAAATCTTTCCTAATATCCAATCTGAGCCTCCGCAGGTGCAACTTGGAGACATTTCATCTTGTCTCACTTGTAACCTGGGAGAAGAGACCAACCCCCACCTGGCTAGAGTCTCCTTTCAGGTAGCTGTAGGGAGTGATAAGATCCCTTGTGAGCCTCCTTTTCTCCAGGCTGATCACCCCAGCTCCCTCAGCTGCTCCTCTGAGGATCTGTGCTCCAGACCCTTTCCCAGCTTCTTTGCCCTTCTCTGGACCCACTCCGGCTCCTCAATGTCCTTCCTGTAGTGAAAGCCCTGGATACAGGACTTGAAGTGAGGCCTCAGCAGTGCTGAGTACAGAGGGACAGCCACTGCCTGGTCCTGCTGGCACGCTGTTACTGACACAGGCCAGGATGCCATTGGCTTTCTTGGCCACCTGAGCACACACTGGCTCATGTTCAGCCACTGTCAACCAGCACTCCCTTTTTCCTGGGTTGCTTTTCAACCACTCTGCCCCCAGCCTGTAGCACAGCCTGGGGCTGTTGTGACCCAAGTGCAGGACTTGGCCCTTGCCTTGTTGAACCTGACAGTGTTGGCCTCTGCCCATTGATCCAGCCTGTCCAGAGTGCTCTACAGAGCCTGCCTGCCCTCCAGCACATCAACACTCCTGCCCAATTTGGTGTCATCTCCAAACTGACTGTGCACTTGATCGCGTCATCCAGATCACTGATAAAGACATTAAAAAGAACTGTCCCCAATACTGAGCTCTGGGGAACTCCACTTGTGACTGGATGCCAAGAGGGCGTAACTATTCATGACTCCATGGTCTACCCATAACTTCATTGCATGTGATGCAACATACATTTAAAACTTGGCCTAAAATTTTGGGAATCAATTTGGTTTGTGTAATTATTTCAAAAGAACTTGTGGAATCTGATTTCCAAAAAGCAAGTATTCAATCACTGTGAAATTGAAAAATGTTTGAGGCATCTTGATTTGAATATTTTATGATGAAGCACCTATATCACCAGTCATTTTACATAAGAGGAAGTCTTTAAAGGCTAGTGCTAATACTTCATAACCCAATACTTGCTGTTGCAGTTGTCTTTACTGCAAGAAATTTCTTTCATTTTCACTTACAAAGGAGCATTCTCTCCCCTAGTAATTTTCTTTACTTCTCCATAAATTTCTATTTTTAGGAGCTCTCCAGGCAAATTTGAACTTTAGCTTTCAGAAGCAGGCAAAATTCTACTGGATGACAAAGTTCAGCTAAAGATTTGGCTCCTCTGCCAAATACAGAAATCAATGAGATTTCCTGGACCGAGTGCAAGTTTTAAAGTAAACACATTAATGCAAGTGTGCCATCATATCTGCACTCTGCATCCATCCTCTGCTTTAAAAAAATAAAATATTCTATACACAAATGTACTTTACAGACAAAGCTCTAAGAACAAGTGGGATGTCATATAAAAGATTTAAAAATGTAACAAAAGATGTCAGAGGACAGTATAGGGTGGGTCTTTGTCACTGTTGGTGTGCCTTTTGCTGTCAATCAGCTCTGCTAGTAAAATGAAGAGGTCACAACCTCACCCCTTTCAGCCAGCACATCAGAAGACCAAAGGAAGAACAGTTCACATGAAATGGTCTCACATGAAGAGGAAAATGCTATGCTGTCCGTGACTCTTACTCTCTGACAGATCCTATCAGATTAGCTTTTCTTTCTTCTAATTTCCAGCAGCTGCTTGTGTTTGGTTATTCAAATGTACTTATTCAACTCCAGCACCAATTACAATCACAAGCAAGATAACGTACATCTCTTGCTTTTCTAGAAGCCTCATTGCTATGTTCAGGCACTATCACAGAGGTGTCCAACACCATGCTTAGACAATTTTGTTGTGAGGTAAGATCTCCCTTAGGAGGCCCCAGCATTCATTGGTTTCTTCTGTTGTTTTTCCCAATGTACATTACCTTTCAGGAAATGCTTTCTGTCTGGGAGGTCAAAAGATTTGTTTTGTTGCTACTTACATTGTAGGAAGGATTTTATAGCTATAGCAATTCATTAAATTAACTAAATTAACAACTAATTTAACTTGTGAATAATTAAAAAAGTGTGGTAAGGAAGCTCTTGTAACATTGTAAAAACAAAGTTGTGCATACATTTAATGAAAAATATTGTCACTTCCAGAAAAGTAACAATAGCAATGCTTAAGATTCCTCTTGATAGGCATTAGGAACAAGAAATACAGTGTATGCCCTGAGTGCACCAATTAACTTTGCCCAGGGAACATCTGGTAGCTCCCCCTCTAAATCCTCAGCCTCTGGCCCACTAGCTCCATTTATGCTCAGGCTCAGGCCCAAGGCTTTGCCAGAAGAACAGTGTAGGTAGGTCTGTATCCAGCTCTGTTCCTTGATGATCCAGGCCTGCTGGATCCAAGTCATGGGCATCAGCTGGACTTCCTGAATTGACCTCAAGCCTAACATGTCACTTTGAATATGCCTGAATACTGGACTGTTTGAACCTGTTGCTGTCACCAGCCTTGCTGTTAGTCTTGCTTGGATAGTGGGGGACTGTGCTGTTGTCTGTGGTCATTGTTTCTACTTACCTGCACTGTTGTCAGCTCCTCATCTTCTCTCATGAAGTGACTCCCTTCTTGTTGCTCCTTGACATAGCATATAGTTTACTATCTAAACCAGAGGAATGGGAATCGTGATTTTTCAGTCTATTTACAATTTTGTAATTGGATCCCAATTTTCAAAGCAGTCAATCTGAGCTTTTTAGACCTTTGGCTATATAAACAAGTATTGCATTTAGCTATTGATGTCTTCAACTTTTAAGCTTTTCAAGGGAGGATCCAGTTTAATAGGCTTTTACACATTTGCTCTCTGGATTAGACCTAAACCACCAAAATGTCTTAATCCAACCTTTAACTGGTAGAGGCTTAATTCTCCAGTGAGCAGCACACTCTCAAAATGACTCAGCATTCACACTGGAAAAAAAGATCCTGGTAGTTTTCTGTCACATCTTATTCAGTTTGAGCCGATTTTCTCCCACCTGAAATGCCAAAGCAAGATACTGCACAAAGCATGTTTCATTCCTTTCACAGGTCCCCTTGCATGAACATTTGATGCATTGTCTAGATTAAAGAGCAGGCCCAGTATCTATATCTCTAGGTGCTGAAGGCTAGAGTAATACTGGGTAGAGAAGGTACCTGAGTCTTACTTTTTCTCTTCTTGACTTCACAGTGTATGAAACCTGGAAACATGAAAGGTCTTTCTGAGCCAGGACATATTCTCCAGCAGAGAAAGAAATGGTTCCATTTCTTCTGGAAAAAAGCCTCTTGGTCCTTGTCAGATCAGATTGACTTCCGCTCTCAGGAGCTGTAATATGGGAAGACAAGAAGGCATAAGGGTTTCTTTACCGATACCTGCTTAATACGAGTAGCTTGAACCGGGGAGAGGTTCTGTATTGTGTCAGGCCAGCTGGAGAAGTTTAGCTCAGTTCACACTTTAAAAAACCCCACTTTTAGCCTTCAAGCCAACATTGGATTATTTAAGTTTGTTGTAGGAACTGACTGGTTTGTGTGGTATTTTTGGGGTCCCCTGTCAAGGGGAGAAAATGATGAATCTGACTCCATGTTCTTAGAAGGCTAATTTATTATTTTATGATATATATTATATTAAAAATACTATACTAAACTATACTAAAGAATAGAGAAAGGATACAGACAGAAGACTAAAATATAATAATGAAAACTTGTGACTCCTTCCAGAGTGCCGACACAGCTGGACCGTGATTGGTCATTAAGTCAAAACAATTCACATGAAACCAATCAAACAACCACCTGTTGGTAAACAATGTCCAAACCACATTCCAAAGCAGCAAAACACAGGAGAAGCAAATCAGATAATTATTGTTTTCATTTTTCTCTGAGGCTTCTCAGCTTCCCAGGAGAAGAATCCTGGACAGAAAATATGATGGCGACAGGCTTGTGTTGTATTGAACCAAGAAAAGGAATTTTTTGGCAGAAGTGATAGCTGGTGTAGAAGAAAACCTTGTTGCAAGTGGAGACAAGTGACCTCCAATGTCTATGCCAATTGTGAGGTTCTCTAACTTATCAATACAGGAACAGTTTATGATGCTGGTGTGATACACTTCAGACTTGGTTATACTGTTTGGATGTTCTTGCTCAGTGGGTCAGAATGACCAAAAACATGTCAAACAAAATAAATCTACTCTTCCAGCTCTTTTACAATGCCAAATAGAGATGCCAATCATAAGCTTGTGTTGGGATTCCATCTTCTGTCTTTCACAAGCAGTGGAAAAGTTACTATATACCAGTTAGGGCAGAATTCAGATTTATAAATTAATTTATCTAATGTCAATTAGATGTCACAGAATATTCTGCTCGGGATCATGTATGCCCTTTAGTCATGTCTGTCAAGCCAATGCAAGAGTCTGCAGCACCTACAGATTTCCACTGGATGTTTCTCTTTATGTAGCTAATAATTTTAATTGGATTAGCACTGTTGATTATATAAAATAATTCTTATGATATAAATGGGACTGTTCACAGCTCTTAGATCTATGTTCTTAGATCTCTGCAAGCAACTCCAAGGACTACATGGTTTAAGTCTTCTTGTTGATCAACAGCCTATTTTAGGGCACCAATATATGCTTAATACAAATGATTCATTAGTTGGAAATTGATGAACCTTAAAACACAAGACCAGCTAAGTAGTTCTAGATATTTTTTTGGTCACAAGTATTGTAATTAAATGTATTATGCTTTATCACTAATGGCATGTTTATGTATAAATGCCACTGAACAATTTAAACGATAATGGCTATCTTTAAACTTCCATTTAATATTGAAGCATGAATGACAGTAGATTTGCCAGTTTAAGACAATGTCAGGCACAACAAAACCTTGACAATCTGTGCAAGTTTAAATTGGTACAAAATTTTAAAGGCGTGCACTCTCCCCTGACAGCAGTCTGTTGTAATGCAGGGGTTAAGTCTTCTCATGTCATTAGGTCTTCCTAGGATTTTTTGTTCTGTTTTACTTCCAAATAAGATAATTAGAGACTGGTTAATGTTTTCTGAAGATCTGTAGTAGCAAGTTACAGAGCTTTTTTTCATATAACGGAAGCTGAGCTGTAGCAATTCTACAGCAACTGTACATGTTTGAAGATCTGGATTCATAGGCTCATGTGAGCTTAATTTCACCAAAATCACTAACTAAGCTCATTGGGGCCCAGAACAGCAATTTTAGAACTATTTCCATTTAGTTTGATTATTCTTCCCTGCAAATTAAAACACTAAAGATATGTTGTCCCACATTTGCCAAAGGTTAAAACTGTGCACATTGGCACCTGACAAGGACAAAGGGTTGAATCATGGCAACTTCACTGTGAGCTACAGACGTGTCAACTCCAGGCCTCTGAAATGGGTTGAGCTACTGCAGTGATAAGTTTCTTTATTTGCAACCATTAAGATCAGGTTCTTATTGACATAGACAAGAAGTGATAAGAACATGACAACTAGAAACTCAATGCAAGACAATGCAATTATTTTGCAAGATATTTCCTAATATATTAGAAAAACAATTAATTAAAATATAAATAACACTATTAAAATCAGACTTTATTCCACATTTTTTTCATTGTTGGTGTTCACCCTTGCTAATGCATGCTGTTCATTAACTTCCACTAGGTCCACCAGAACTGAATAAGTTCAACTGAGTTTATTTGCTTGCATTAAAAAATGGTTTTGCAACTGCATGCTTCACTTTTCTAAATACTCTCAGGTTTTTAAGTACTGCTTAGGAGATATGAAGTCAAACAATTCCTGCACCTACCTTGTCATATTGTTTTTTTGTCCTGCTTTGTCCAGTAGGAACGTTGTCATTGCCATAGAAATCACTATAAATGGGGCAGAATGTTTCACACTGCAATTCCAAAGAAAGTCTCCTTTGATACTGGTACTAAAAAAAAATAAATCCTCGATCCCCAACCTGACCAGCTTTTGCTTCCCAACCTCTGTTTCCATGGCATTCTCAGCTGGTAGAAGGCAGAGAGCTAGTACAGTAAAAAAGAGGCAGACCAGCTTGTGCAGTACTTTCCTAGCAACACCTACGGCCTGCAGGATACTGTTGTGTTAACTTCAACAAGAATAGAAACAGAATCTGTTTCTACCTTTTTTCTTTTTCTCTTTCAAGTGTATAAATGGAGGAGAGAGATTGAATGGGCCCTAGCAATTGCTGACCTTTGCATTTATAGTACTGCAGCAGAGCAGTAACCTGCAGCAGCAAGACAGGCTCCTGGTCTAATAAGCTGCATTTGTAATCATAAGAAGAAATAAAAATCTAATCAGAATTCCAGTCTTTCCTAGTTTTGAGTGAAATTCATAACTGTCTAATTTTTGCTTTTGTATTACCCTAAGACGTGATTCTAACACTTGGGTTTTTTTAAAGAATTCCTTGGTTTATATATAAAAAAGTATTTATGCACTATTTTTGTAAGTAACAGTTATAAAAATTTGTCATAATAGAAATTCTTGTAATATTATACTTAAAGAATATTAATTCAGTGGGGCTACTTCAGTTGTAAATCAGCACACCTAAAGACTTTGAAATGAACTGTACAGATAAATCATTACATCTCCATGAGGTCCTATTAGAATTGTCTTACTTCCGCAGACTGTATGGAGGATCAGATCTATTACAGATCAGACTGTAACAGAGGATCTAAAATCAAAGATCTCACTTATCAAAAGCAAAGTATGCTTAAATTCCATCATGACATTAGAATACTGAAGCTATATTCAAAGAAGTGTGAAATAAGAAAGTGAACAGGTACAGTTGTTGTGGGCTGTTTGATTTGCCCATAACTTTCCTGTACCTTTCTCTCAAGTGACTCATAATAATTGTGTAGCCATTTCCCTCCTGATAACTTTAAAAATAAAATTTACTTGTTTTAGGAAGTAAAGGGGAGGGAAATTGAGAAATCTGGTTTTATTCTAAAAGTTTGGTTGTTTGGAAGTCTGAAATTGCCAGGATGGGGACACTGCAGAAGAGAATACTGAGAAGAGATATAATACTGCAGATGTGTTAAGAGCTCTGCAAAGAGGATGAGAATGCCCTCTGTGTAGAAACCAGGAAAAAATGGGCTAAAATTTCTTCAGACTTAGATTTGACATTAGGTGTAGCTTTCTGAGAGTAAAGATAGCCAGCTCTGGGATAGTTTAGCTGTCCTGAGGAACTGGATTGGCAAATGTCTACCAGCAATGATGACTATAAATGAATAATTGATCCTACTTTGGGCAGTAGGATGGACTTCCTGAAGCCTCTTCTCACTTGCTATTTTAGTGATTCTATATACTTAAGATACCAAAGGGACCAGTATTTGCCACACTGAATACTTAGTCAAACCACGTTAATTGGCAAAACAGAAAGCCTATAAGCAATGGTGATACATTAATTGCTCTCTTTACTAGAGTGAAGACTGATTATTCAGCAACTTCCAGACAGATTGATTTCCTCATCTCTGGTAGCTCCAATCTCTTTACTCAGAGTTCAGAAGACAAGTATGTTTAAGAACATTCAATAAACAGATTCAGAGATAGGTTCTCAAAGATGCCCTACTTATTACTAGCATTTGGAAGGAGGGAATCTTTCCATTAGGTCATTCAATCCACAGGCCATAGGCTCTGTGAATGCCATCTCATAGAATAAAGCTAAAAGCAAGCTCTGAGGTTCAGTAGCTCCTGGCTACAAAAGCAGCAGGGAGCCAAAGGTGTGCTGCCTTATTACTTTGTCTTATGTGAAATTTTAACCTACAGGAAGATTTCCTGGGAAACAAAATAGTGTAAATTGATCCTTTTAATGTTTTGGGGCATATCAATAACATTTCATTTCACTTGGGAACTTCCAATAAATGCTAGGCTATGTCTTTCAAATAGCAGTGCTAGGACTCACACTTTTTTTTTTCTCATTTCAATCAATTTGCCAATTGCTACTTTCTATTACATTAAAAAACAAAACACAAAAAAACCCAAACCACAAACAAAACCTAAACATCACCTGTGGTTTCTAATCCCTCCTGCCCTTCACACCAAGGGAAAATGCTGTAAATAGCCACAAAGCCACCTCATTAATTCCTTTAAAGTGTCTCCTTACACTCTCCTTTGCCACACTAGCAGCAGTCCTTGGCTGAGACTTATCACCTCTCATGCTGGCAGATCCAGTTTCTCAGTATGCTCCCTCTCCTGGTACACTCTGGGTGCATGTTTAAATGTCCCACTCTTCAGAGAAGGAATTAACTTCTGAACAGTTTATGGGAGATGAGGCACTAGCCTTGATTCAATGGCAGTACTCAAGGCTGTAAGTCAGTCTTAAGCTTCAGGTAGAGTAGGCTTCTGAGGTCTGAAGAGATGGAGTCTTTGTGAGGCAAGATGAAGTAAGGGTCTAAACAAAATAATGGGATCTCCGAGCCTAATGGGATGCATGCCATTTCACTTCAAAGAGTGCCAAAGAAGAGAAGAGTCAGAATGAAGCATGTTTCTGACCTCTGAGAAAAAAGCACTAGGAAGTCTAGACGGACATCTTTATGTTGGTTCAACACTATAGTATTCATCCTGTCTCCAGGTTGTAGTTCAGCTTTTGCAGGGCAGAGACTGCCATTAATGCTGAATTCTACAGGGTCTGTGCCTCTATTAGTAACAAAGCAGACCTATCCAAGCCCACCAGCTGCAAGCCAGTGCATCAGCTCGAGTCTGAGTGCCCAAAAAGCACTTGCTACCATGACTGCCTGGCAGCATGCTTCTTCTCAGGGTGGCATGAAGGGGCTCTAGCCCTGCAATTCCTGCACCATGTCTCTGAGGAAACCGTCTGTGCTGCCAGATATCCACAAAGCTACTCATCTGCAAATTGCCACTTGCAGTTTCTGGGGTAAGAACTCTCACAGAACTTCAGGTGTGCTTCCAGGATTTGGCCATAATTACACTGCAGGAAGTCAGTCGACTTAGCAGGGTGGTCTGAGGACATGAGGCTGTTCAAGAAACATGTGAGCTAAATCATGGCTATGCCTGAAGACATTCAGCTGGTGTGCTGCCTCTCTGGGGATACTCTCTCTGGTAGCTGCACCTCTGTAAGAGCTGTTGCCTCTACAGAAACAGCTAAGCAGAAAACTCCTCTTGCTAGGGTGCACTACTATAAAATGAAAACACAGTTTCAAAGTAACTCTTACAGTTAAGTAGAGTTGCAGCAGATGCAATACCTACCCTTTCCTAAAAGGCAAATGCATTTTATTAATGTGAATTATAACTTAAACCAGTATACTGTACATAAGACTGTAAGTTACAATGCGCTATGTCCATACATTACATCTCTTCTACAGGTTTGCTTCAGTAGAGCTACATAAATTAAGTTATGGTGGTGGGTAGTTATTAATACTGAGGCAGATTTAGTATAATTTCTAACTTGGGCTTCTCTTCATTATCACCAATACTCTTCTGGTTTGTGATGCTTCTGAGTCTGAGGAAAATTATCTGAGGACAGCTGATCCTGTCAACTCTCCTAACACAAATGCATTTACCTTTCTTTTGACAACTATCTCTGGCTCTCAGAAAGAAGTTATTTTATTTTGAAGTCTAATAGCTTTGACTTCTGGTTTCGTGTTTTTTCCTTTGTGGCACAGCCACTAGATTGCAAACAGTGTGGGTTTTTAAATCAAAGTGGAAAACATATAGATTCCCTAACACAAAGTAAGAAGCCCAAGCAACAATCCTTTCCAAGGAACTGAAATTTGTTTTTGCTGTCTCCTTGTAGACCAAGGCTTTCCTTTAATACAAATCTCTCATCAGCCTACCTATGTTCTATAGTACCAGCAGTTAAAAGACAAAGATCTATGTGTGTCTTTATATTCTGCATTGTAGAGTACGAGGAGCTATTTTGCCTGACATCCATTTTGTTAGCTTCTACCAGCAGCAGCTGGCAGTTTTCTCCGGGGTTTTCTTCAGAGCATCTGGCTTGGGTCAGGTCACTATAAAAAATTTATCAAACATCCTTTACAGGACTGGCTTGAGCTTTTTTAAATAAGGAAATCTCATCTATCTCCAGTCTTACAACAGTTTTTTTTTTTCCATCCTGTCAACACAGAAGATATATTAAGCATTGTGTTTAATGAGATATTGAACATCTCTTTGTTCTGAGTGTATATTGGAGCAGGCTGTGCTTAGAAAACACATCACTTGGGTTTATTTTATTCTGTGGCTGGAGCAGAAGTTGTTATGTTGTGATAAAAGATGTATTTCTTTGTTTTGGAAAGCAATAAAATGGACTAGACTCTAGGCTACATGTCAGCTGATATCATAATGGAGCAAGACAGGCTGCGTAACCCAGATGAAATGTGGGGCTAATTATGAGGATGATTATTTAAGGAAAAAAAAAGCCAAGTAGGAAGAACATAAGAACTCCCATTCAAAGCAAATGTCTGATCGTAAGTTCACATTTAGGGAATAATAAGAACCATGTAAGTATATATGGTTTTTTACCTTTAATAGTCTTCCAGTTTCTTACAGTTTTAATCTCAGGTTTCCCAAGTCTTTTATAATTTGCTTATTTAGCAACATTTCCTTATTTAGCAACATTTTATGAATCATTCTTCCAAGTACATCTTGCCCTGATCTTACATAAACTTCTTCCATTACTATGTGTTTTGCAAGGACTGCCACAGGTCTGGGTTCCTCCAGGGTGTGAGGAACTACCACCCCAAACTTCAGTTGGTGACTCCTAATGTCCCTGGAAGGGACAGTGGGTAGTTGATCTCTATCCATTGCTGTCACGCTCCTTACAGTTCTGTAGAGCTCTGTCACATCCCCACAAATCATCTTTTTTTTTTTTTTTCAGAATTCCAGCCCATCTAATCATTCATTGTATAGAAGCCATTCTTTACTATTTGATTGACAAAAATGTTTCTTTTTTAAGCTTTAATGTGTCCTTTCTTGGATGATGAGACCAAAACTGCAGATAGTATTCAGAGTACAAGAAGCATGCATTAATCCAGTGTCTTCTGTCTTGTTCTTTACTCCTTTCCTTAGAGTTTGTAGCATTTGATTTATTTTTTTTATTGCTGCTGAGCACTAAGATAGTGCTTTCTTGGAACTATTTATCCTAACCTTGGAGACTCTCTCACTTTTGAGTGGTAATGGTCAGGTCAAAGTCCACTGTTTGATATATGAAGCCAAGATTGTTTTTCACCACAGCATTTCACAAGATGTTTTATTGCTCTGTCATGAAGCCATTTTACTCCTCTGTCATGAAGCCTCATAAGATATTTCAGCAGTTGTATGCTCAGCCCTAGTTCCAATTAGATTGATAACTGTATCATCAGGAAACTTTGGAATCTCACTGCTCATCCCCTTTTCCAGGTCATTCGGGCTTTGCTAAAGCATGTGGATCCCAGGACAAAGTTCTGTCAAACTCTCTTCTTTTACTGAGAATTTTGACTGCTAGTTCCTATTGTATATTGCTTATAGCTGTGTTGTTCAGCTTGAAGAGAAGGCTAAAGAAAATTCTCCTTGCTGTTTGGCTTTTTCAGATGAAATGATAGAAAACACAAAGGTGAACTCATAGGTTCACATGGAAAGAAGAAGAGGTGACAGACATGAGTTCCTTCAAGAGAAATTCTGATTAGACAAAAGAAAAACTTTTTTTCACAATGCACCATGACACCCAAAGAGCTTGTGGGATTTCTAGATGTCAGAATAACCAATGTTTGACCGTTCATGACCCCAAGACATCTTCTTTAGGCTCTTAGCAGACATTACTTTGAGCAGGATGTTGGACAACATGATCTCCAGAAGTCCATTCAAACCTAAATTATTACATGTACCTATGCCTTTAAAACAGAATTGTCCATCTTTGACCATCTTCTACTTATTGTTCAGTGTCCATTCTTGAAGGATATTGTCAAGGTCTTTTGGAAATCCCAGTAAACTATATCAGCAGGATCACCCAGAACCTCATATTATTAGTCACGTCAGAGAACTCCAGGAGGATTACAAAGCAGAAGCATGTTTTCTCTTTTCAAGAGAATAATAATGATAATCATCGTCAGGTGTGGATGGAATGAATATACAGTGCCATTAGTAATTAATCTATTTCTTCTTTAAGTTTTTAGGATTATACCACCCAGCCCTGGTATTTGCTACTTTTCACTGTATAAAAATGAGGCCTGTGTTGTAACATCCTGTTGTTTCTATAACAAATCTGGATGCTAATAATCTATTTAGCTTCTCTCCATAATCTTACCCTTCTGACTGCTCCTTTCTTCTCCAGTTAAGGAAATGATACAAAATGTTTGCCACATATTTTTCTCTTGATGTCCTAAGAGAAGAATGTAGTATTAATTCTAGCTCTTTTAGGAAAGTAGTCTGATTCTTCTTTGATCTGCTTGATTATATTTTCACATTTCATCTACCCAAATTTATGCTCCTTTTCAATTTTTTAAAATAAAATTTCAGATTTTTAAATTATGCTTTCTGAATTCCAAGAATGTGGTTTAGCCATTTCATCTTCCTTCTGCCAGTTACCAAACCTCTTCTAATATACAGTAAGCAATGCTACTGTGCTTCCATTCTGGTGTTCTCCAGCCTCTAAACCACCTGTTACTTAATTCGTTATTGCCTTATGGATGTCACAATTGTGGTGAAGATTTTTATCTTTTTTGTCATGGATGCTGGATCTGAGTTACAATTATCTTTAGAATTGTGCTTCCAGAGGAAAGTTTGGAACAGATCTTTGTCACTATCTTGTCAAGGGCTTCATTTCCTCTTGTGGGGTTGCTAGCCAGCTGATCCAGGAAAGAATCATTGACAATTTCATCTACAGTTTATTACTCTGAATGAGGTTTCTCTCCTCTACACAGTACCTGAAGTTTCTTTTTGTCCTTACCAACTCTCTGACTTTAGAACCATAGAATTAAGACTGTAAAAGGCCGCCAAGGTTGTCAGAGTCCAATTGTTAACCCAGCACTGCTGTGGACACAACTTAATGATGTCTCCAAGTGTCACATCCACACACCTTTTGAACACTTCCAAGGATGGTGATTCCATCACTTTCCTGGACACATTGTTTCAGTGCCTGACCAGCCTTTCAATGAAGAAATTATTCCTAATGTCCAGTCTAAATCTCCCATTGCATAACTTGAGGCCCTTTCGTCTCATCCTGTCCCCTGCTACCTGGGAGAAGAGGCTGACCCCCACCTGGCTACTCCTTTCAGGCAATTATAGAGAGGGATAAGGTTTCTCCCCTGAGCCTCCTTTTCTCCAGGCTAAGCAGCCCCAACTCCCTCAGTTGCTCCTCATAGGATTTGTGCTCCAGACTCTTCCCCATCTCCATTGCCCTTCTCTGGACATGCTCCAGCCCCTCAATGTCCTTCCTGAAGTGAGGGGCCCAGAACTGGACACAGGATTTGAGACGTGGCCTCACCAGTGCTGAGCACAGGGGGACAACTGCTGCCCTGGTCCTGCTGGCCACACTATTGCTGACACAGGCCAGGATGCCATTGGCCTTCTTGGCCACCTGGGCTCACCCTGGCTCATGTTCACATGGCCTCTTACAACTTCATTCAGCCTGTCTCTGCTCTTGGTTGGAAAGCTGATAGTGTTGACCCCATCCTATAGCCTTCCTCTTTGGGTCTGGCACTTCAATCCAGCTTCTGTGCTACCTTTCAAGGTGGTCAGTTTGTTAATTCAATCTGATTCTAAGCTCTAACTAAACACAGAATTCTACTGTAGCAATTAACACGGTACACTTTTCTCATCCCATTATATTTTGTACACTAGGATCACAGCATGCCACTGGCTGTTTTTGTTCTATCAGGAAAAAATAAGGAACTAAATCATTTGTAGACTGGTAACTGTTCAGTCACATCATTAGTAATTTTGGTACAATTCCTTTGCTTTCAGACTGCAGCAGAGCTTATGCTGTTGTGTTTTGACCCTGGAGCCTGCTACTCTCACTCTACTATTACCAACATTTGAGTTCCATCTACTGTTTCTCTACTACTCTGTTGAGACCTGAATGCTCTCACCTTCATTGCAAAATCATTAATTCTACTCCATTCTCCTCATCCTGATAATCTTCTGTTCTGGCACTTTGATTTCATTTTTAGCCCAAAGGGTAACAATATTGACTGTAACTGAAGACATTCTGCTACTTGCAAAAATCTCCTCTCTAATTATGCCTTCACCACAAAAAGTGTTTCGACATATGTAATTCTCATTCTATATTAAACATAAAACTACACTTACATAGATATTCCTTTCCATGTTGAATTCCAAATACAGATGAGACAACACAGACCTCTTCTTTAGGAGTTCAGTACATAATTTCATACACCATGAGAAGCAGAAAAAACCCAGCTTTAGTTTCATCTTTGCTTTCAGCATTACAGCTTTTAAAAGTGACTTGCAAAGTAATCGGTGAGTATAATTCTTTGGCAGCAAAATGACTATTGGAGACCAATGGGAAGTAATTTTCAGAACATAATCTCCAGGCATCAGTGAATTACTTACTTCAAACTTCTTCCTATGTTTTTCACTTATGAAGCATGCCACTTCCCAAAAACTGTTGTATTATTTGAGTGTTGAAACAAGATTATTCAGGGCAAGGCTTTTGGTGGGGACACATTCAATTAGGTGTGATGGTTCTGAATTTCCTCCCTCTTCACACTTTGGTACATCCTTATGCATTAAAAAGTATGTGTGTAGCTAAAGATTCAGAAGAAATAGAGAGGATAATATAAGTAGCTAAAAGATATTTAACACATAAATAAGAAGCAACTTTTTGGTAACAAAAATGAAATTTTTGAACATGAAAAGAAAACAGCTGGTTTACAGATCAATATTGAAACAAATACTTCAAATCACCTTTTTAAGATCACGTTTTACCCTGTATGGTGGTGGACTACAAGTCTTTGTTGTGACTCAGATTACAGCATCTGAAGAAATACTAAGGGAAGTAACTGCATAGATTATTCAGCTTGATTGTAAGAGCACCCTAGGATGTGGAATGCAAATGAAGAGTAAGACCATGGGAAATGGATACAACTTTTTGCAATTTTCTTATTTCTAGTGACTTGTTTGATGACTTTAATAATGTCACTTACTCAATCTCTGCCTCAGTTTCCCAGCTACAACTAGATGAGAATGGGGTTATTTTTGATGTGATTATTTTCTTTTTTCCAGGATACTGAATTGGAACAGGAAAAAAAAAATTGGAAAACAAGCATTCGCCAAAAAGTTGCTTTGGAATCATCACAACTTCTACTTTCATGCTTTCTCTGTCATACAGGTGTGCCTCTTAAATGGAAGTGTTTGACTTCTTAAATACAATACATATGCCACATCTTTTTCATCAGGGGTTGTTCTTTCAATAATTTAGTATAGCATAAAATTCAAATAAAATGAATCAAAATCAAGAAGTTCTGCACCACAGGAACAAAATGTTTTTTTCTCCAGTTGAACAATGCAGTTGATCCTGACATATTCCTGACAAATGCTTTCATTTTGATGAAACTACATTTCGTTTGAAGTCATATACTTGGTATGCATATTGGTTTTATGATATCTCATTGTTCTTGCCTCCTATCTGACGTCTTCTTTCACAGGTAATAATTATTTTTCTGTCTGACTTTCCTCCTCTTTTCCAAAAATGCTTTACTCCTCTTACAAATATCCTCTTTATCCCACATATTTCAAAAATTCTTTTTTTCTCCCCATGGTATCTGGCTGATTAAAATAATGAAGTTAAGTTCAAAGCAACTGTTTCCAGGCTCTGCTTAGCATGAGTTTTGCTGTATGCTGGATGTATGCAATTGTTTGAATGTAAAAGGGCTTGTGTGCTTTAAAGTTTATTCATCTCTTCTGATTATATCCATTTGATAATTAAAGATACTTTCTCCTAAAAACTTTGCCCCCCTTCTTTTTAAGGCAAACTGTTCCAGCAGGACATTTGTGCCCAGTTTAGTACTAAAACTGACTTTTAAAGTATCTTGCAATTTATGAATAGAGATGGATGAGATTATGATAAGGCTGCAGTTGTACAACTGAACATGCCCTAGCACATCCTCCACTGTATGAACAGCTTTGGAAAATGACACCATTCTCTGCTCACTGCAATCCTCTTACCTGCTGCTTCTTTACAGCCTGCCTAGGGAATCAGATGTTTACTGCCAATTAGGCTTGATAAAACTGCAGGAGTTTCTTGTATTCTCTCAACAATAGTATTTCTGAGTTGCTGGCAGCTTTTGGAGGGCTTGTGTCTGCATGTACAGCAAGAGACCTCAGTGTACTTTAGCACTTTGTTTATTTGGTGATTTAGGTCATTTAGATCTTACCCTTACTGCACTATCTACTGCAGTCATAGCATAAAACATTAAAGATTTTATTGCTGGAAGCGAATTTATTATTATATTAATTATATTATATTATATTATATTATATTATATTATATTATATTATATTATATTATATTATACATGTTTGCCAAAAACACTGAAGTAACAATAAAATTCTTATTCCAAAAAGATATAGGCCATAACTACAGAAAGTGTAATGTTATTTCAATGCTTGAATTGAAAATTTTCCAACTTTCCCAACTTCCAGATTGCTGACTAAAAATACTGAGCTTCTGTTTGTTGTCTCGGAGCTCTAACACTTTTCAGCCTTTTTGAAATATATAAAATGATATTACAAATGTAGGGTCTTTCTATGCAGTGGTCATATGCAGAGTTCCCCTGAACAAAATGGGGTTGAACCTGCCTACACTATCAGTTTTACACAAGAGGTTCAGAAGAGAAACAAAAAGCAGATGACAATTTTTTTAGGATGGAGGGTGGTGTCAGTTACATCACTTTTCTACTTTCTTCCAGTTAAAGGGGATAAAGTGGAAACTGATCTTAGTATCTTGGAAAATGATGTTGAACTTAAAACCTTGTTAGTATTTTGGAGTTAAAAAAATCATTATTTAACAAACACATTTGGAAAGTAGTCTGACTGAAATCAAAATCAGCTCCTAATGGATTCAAATCAGATAGGAGTTTGCAAACGCACTAAAAGGGTCTGATTTGGAGCTGCACGTACTGAAGCATCATGTTGGGGAGGAGGAAGGTGACAATTCCTGTTTATGCATTTTTGGCAAGCTGCACCTGAAGGATGGGATGATTTTCTGGAAACTGTCATGCCAGAAATATACAGCTAAACAGGGGAGAACTGAGAAGAGCAAAGGGAATAATTAGAGACCTGTGGGGGTGGGACAGGGTCTCTAGTTTATTCTCTTAAGGAAACCAAGCTATGCAATGGCCCTGCTTTTCTGTCAGTATGCCACAATAACATTTGACTCTCTTGACCAATTTGAAAAAAGCCTGAGAAAAAAGGAGAAGCTTAAAAACACTGAGCTCCTATGAGTTTTACAAAAATCAGCAGCCAGATAGATGAGACTCAGATTTGTGTGCCTAGTAAAGAACAGGTGGAAGTGTGAACTCAGCTGCATTATTTGACACAAGAGAATCCAAAGCTGTCATCAAAAAGCAGGCTCCATAAGGTTTGCTGTCAATGGAACTGCTTGTTTGTCATTTAGAGGTAGGGAAATTTTTTTCTTGTTTGTTTGTTTGGGGTTTTGTTAGTTTGTTTTAAATAAAATATATTTTAAAACAGCCAAAGACTACTGCCTGAGATGATTTTTAAAATGTTCATTGCTGCAGAATATTGGCACTCACTATAAAATTATTCATAATGCCAGATCTTGTTGAGAAGAGGCCCTGAAATTCCTACCTGAAATGAAATCCCTTTGGGCCAGTATTTTCTCTCTGCCACGGAAAGGACTGTTTCCATTTCTTCTCATGCTTAAGCTAGCTCTGACCCTTTTCTCTTTCTTAAAGTACTGTGGTGCCACCAAACTTTAAGAAATGAAAAGTCATGAGTCAGATGCCTAAAAAAATGCCTGCTCTTGAAAATTATGTTATGTTGATAAAATACATTGTCCTTTGGATTTGGTCAGTCTTTGAAATTTTTAAAATCATTCAACTTCTTGAGAGAGAGAAGTCACAGTGTTCCACTTTCATTAACATATTGGTGCTAAAGGATATTTAATCTTTCATGGCTGTCCCTTAAATGGCAAACCCATTGAGCTGAGAACTCCTCCACAGCTTTCACATCCCTGCTCTTCCATCAGTCTGAGAAAGAGCACCACTCTTCTAGACAAGGAACCTACAGGAAAACCCTCTGAATGGTTTGTTTCTTCTTTCAGTTTGCCTCATGCAAGGAAACAATCATGACTGCTTACAGGAAGTGAAAAGGGAATATTGATGGAACTGAGAAATTTAGAATGTGGCATTTGGTCAATACAAAAGGAAGATATGGGTGAGAAGGAAGGTTCCTAAGATTGAGGGGAGGTCTAGAATCATAAAGAAATATGCAATTGTCATGCAAAGGGCATCTATTATGATGCCCTACGCATGACAGCAAGTGAACATTTGTTATGTACTGAGAAGAAAAGGTCATGGATTCCATTATAATGATTGGCTGTTCAAGTTTAGGAAAGTCATTTACCTGATATGTTACAATAGCTATATTGGTATTTCATTTCTAGATTTCACAGCAGTCTGCTCTAGACAGGACTTCAGAGAAATTGATCTAATAGAATGCCTGTCAGTGACAAGACTTCGGATATTACTAGGCAAGGGTACTTGTACTAACCAGGCAATGAATTTCTCTTGAAGGATCTCATGTATCACTCCAACTTTGGGATATAATATATTGAACTACACTGGGCTTCCCACACACTGTTGATTGGACAACAGTGCAAGATGTTTTATCATGACAAAAGAAATGTGTTCAAATCAGAAAATGACCACTTATAATTGGAAATACTGTCAATAAGAGTTCAGTCTCTTCATGCAGACCCATCAAAAAATGAGATTACTTTTATGGTTTCTTCTTCATTTCCCTCTAATAAATTCTACTGCTTTTGTGCCAAAATAATACAAAATAATTCGCTGTGTCTAGGACTTTTTAGACATAAGGATAAACATTGCCAAAAGCCTAAGAGAGGTGAACCTTCCCATCTGCTCAACACTGTTAAAGACACATCTGGAGTGACAATTCTAGTTTATTGCTCCCCAGCACAAGAAAGACATGGACATAGAACAGCTAGTCAAGTGAAGGGCAAGGAAGACAGTTTAGGAATTGGAGCATGTCATATAGGGAAAGGCTGAGAGATGGAACTAGTTAGCCTAGAGAACAGAAGGCTCAGAGGCATCTTATGGATGTGAGTAAATAGCTCATGGGAGGGTGTAAGCAAAACTGAGCCAGGCTCTTTTCAACAGTGCCCAGTGATTGCTCAAGTGGCAATGGGCAGAAACTGAAATACAGAGGGTCTTGTCTGAACACAAGAAAACACTTTTTTACTATGTAGGTGACTAAGCACTGGCACGGGTAGCCCAGAGAGGCTGTGGAGTCCCCATCCGTGGAGAGACTCACGGCCATCTGGATGCCATCCTTGGCAACCTGCTCTAGCTGACCCTGCTTGACCAGGTTGGCTGGACCAGATGTCCTCCAGTGGTGCCTTCCAATCTGAATGTTTCTGTGATTATGTGCTTTTCAGCAAAACAGTTTTAGTCACAATATTGTCTTGGTGCAAGTCCACACTCCAACTCGCGTAACTTTTGAAACCTGTATTCTGCAAGAGTTTTCAGCTTTCCCTTTTAAGTGATAAGAAAGTATATATAAGAACCTATACTGTTTGTAGTAATTTTGTATTTTCCACAGAGCAGTAAGATTTCACGTGTTTGACCCAGTATAAAGCAATTAACACAAATACAGAACAGATATAAATAACTGTGTCAGTAATTAATAAGCAGAAAAGTGAGCAGAATAACTTAACCTCATGTAATATTTTCTTCATAAAATTATCTTGGAGACACTTGCATCTTATGCATCTTATGGTCTTAGACCTTTAATATTTTGGTTAGTTTGTGCTTAAAGCTATGATTCTTGAACACTAAGGCCATTGCTCTAGTGAATGCAGTTATTTGAGCTACATCCTTTACTTGGCATATGCAGGACCCCCCCAAATTATCTGAAGGATTGAGTATGGGCTACCTATGTATACCTCTAACAACATGATCATTATGTCTAGTGATACCATTCCAGTGATGTTTTAGTCATTTCTGACACTAAATATATGGTGGCACTTCACCTTCTTCTAATTATCTTATTTTTTTCAGTCTTGCTTCCTTTAGTGGAAGCTTCCTTTGCTTCCTTGAAGTGGCTGCTTGTTGTTAATGAATGGATAAATTCTTCAGCACCAGCCTGTTACATGAAGGCTATTTTCCCTGCTGGTCACAGATGGTGGGAAGTGATTTTATTGATTTGTTAGTACTTAGCTAGAAGGATTACATCTAGCAGTAATAATGTGGCCAGGCCCTGGGACAAATCACCACAGGAGTTAGTAGAGAGTTTGTATCTTAAACTGAGTGAGTATTATATTTACCAGCCTTTCATAGTGCTTTGCTTATTAGCACCACTGTAATCTCTTCTGAGCCATCTGTCGGTCATTCAAGTTTCTGTTTCCTTCATGTGCTGGAAAAGTTGGGAGACTTCAGTTTCTGAACTGAACTTGGACATTATCCTACTGAAGTTCTGGTGGTAACCATAGTGCTTATTATGTTTTTTCTTTATAATTTGTATTATCAAAATTGTGTCCTGCAGAAAATCTCTTAGGGGACACAGGCAGATGGCCACAGTAATTCCTCTCAAATTCAAAGGGTCATGAAGGTTCATGGCTTTCAGAATTTCTGTGAGAGGTATTAGTGTGGCTGGGAGAAATCTGGTTCCTCTCCCTATTCCAAACCTGGCAAATTTGGCAGAAAGAAGCATTGAACACTGCCAGCATAGATTTTTTTTCTCTTTGGTTTGTGCTCATCCGATGATCTCTCTAGAAACCAGAGCTGTTTCCATGCTGTGACCTCAGCAGAAGCACAACTGAGAGGTCTTAAGTATCAGCATCTGTTAGCGGTAGCTCACATTTTACCTGAAAGTGCAGTTTCCTCTGTATTTTAACTTTGCATTTCTAAGTAGCCTGAATGATTTCGTTCACTGACAGGCACATGTGTGACCAGAGGACACTTCAGAGCTAGAGGCATGAGCTTTTGGCCAGTGGATTACATGCAGATGATCTCCTGTAGAGAAAAGCTGTTGCATTCATTACCAGCTCCTCAAAATGAAGTTACTCAGAGCTAGCAGACCAGAAACTGGCAGGGAAGCGATCTCTGTCTGGACATGACGTTTTGTTTCACTGTGCTCTAACCCCTCAGTTGAGCAGTCAGCACTGTGACATGTTTCGTTGTCAGTTTTGGTGGGCCACAGTAGGTAAAAAATGGGTCTGACCGATAAGAGCACTTGCCACCCGCATGGGAGGTGTGTGTGGATCATGGCATGGGTGGCACTAACGGGGTTTAAGAAGAGTATGAAGAAAGTGCTGAAGTGTGGGACTCTAAGGAAGGGACGGCCGAGCGGCGACAGCGCTAAAGGCGAGCGGGCTGCAGCTAGGGCCAGCACGGCTCATGCCCGAGGGAGCGCCGGCAGCCCCGGGAGCCCAAGGCTTCCCGGCGCCCCAGCCAGCCCCGCAGCAAACCCGCACCCTCCTCCCGCGGGTGGCCCTGCCTCGGGCGAGCCTGCAGTCCTGGCGGGAACTCGGGCGAGCACCTGCGGTGAGGAAACCTGGAGGAGGACCTGAGGAGGGCGGCGGAGCCGGGGTCAGTCAGCTCCGCGGCCGTGCGGCCGCCGGGCGAGCCCGGGGGGCGGCGGGAGACAGAGGCGAGGCCGGCCCGGGTGCCCGGCGCGGGCAGGGGCAGCGGCGCCGCGCCTCGGACTCCGCCTCACCGGCACCGAGCTCCCCTCCCTCCCTCGCTCGCTCGCTCGCTCCCTCCTCCAGCGCCAGGCTCGCAGCAGCGGAGCATCGCGGCGGCAGCACCCGCCCTTCCCGGCCGGCCGGCGGCGCGCACCGCCCCCCCGCTCCCGCACGCAGCCCGCCGGCGGCGATCCGGAGCCCTCCGCGCCACCGCACCCCCGCCCCGCACGCCCACCGCCGGGAGGATGGGCTGCGGGCGGCGGCGCGGCAGCCCCTGAGCTCCCCGAAGCCGCGGAAACAAAGGGAGCGAGCAGCGGCAGCACCGGGCCGGGGTGGATGCAAGCAACCATGAAAGGCTGGGTCTCCGCCTCCTCCGCTGCTGCCAGAGAGCTGCCGGCTGCCGCTGCTCGGAGGACTACCCTGTGAAGGGGGCGGAGGAGAGGCTGGCTGGGTTCGCCGTGCAAAGGTAGAAGGTGTAAGGGAGAGGCGGCAAGAAAATGTCTTCTTCGGTGGGGCCCCGCGGCCCTCGCCCGCCCACGGTGCCCCCCCCGATGCAGGAGCTGCCCGACCTGAGCCACCTGACAGAGGAGGAGAGGAACATCATCATGGCAGTGATGGACCGGCAGAAAGAGGAGGAAGAAAAAGAAGAGGCCATGCTCAAGTAAGCAGACGCTAGTCATTCATTCATTCAGGCACTCATTCATGCACCGATCGCCGGCGGGTGGAGCGGGCGCTGCCACCGCGGGAGCCGGCCGGTGCCCGGAGTCGGCCGGCTTCGCCCTGCTCGGCGGGGCTGGCGCCGCGGAGCCCCGGTCCCGCTCCGCTCCCGGCCCGTAACTTCCTCCTCCCCCACCCCGGGCAGCTCCTCCCGAGGCAGCACCGCCGGGGGAGCCCGGCACGGCGGGACGGAGCGGGACGGCGACCCTCCCCGCCCCGAGGGAGCCGGCGGCACAGGGCGGGCGGAAACCCCGACACGGGGTGAGGGGCGAGGTGGGATTCCTTTGGGGTCCCCAAAACCCCGCCTCTGCCAGGAGGGGCCGCTGGGTGGGGTTTCCCTCCGTGCGGGAGCCTCCGCGGCTGCCGTGCTGCCCCCGCCTGGCTCGGCCCCCGCTGCCGCCCGCCGCGGGGCCGGGGCGGCTGCCCCCGCCCGGCACACCCCCGGCCCCCGCTCCGCCCGCCCGTGCCGCCGGACCCGGCCCGCCTGCTGCCGGCTCCAGGGCGGGCAGCCACGGGCAGCACCGCACTGTGGGGCAGCAGGGCGTTCGTAATTAGGAAATAGATGGAATTAATCGCACTGCTCATTCCAGCGGGCGGGCGGGCGTGCGTGCGTGGTGGCGGGACGGCGGGGGAGTGGGTTTATCCCGCTGCCGGCGGCACGGGGAGGGTGCGGGGAACGCGGGGTGTGGGTAGGTGCCATGTTTGGAAACCAGATCCCCACAGCCTCTTTTGAACCTTTTCCCTCACCCCCTCGTCCCTGCCAAGCATCGCATGTGATCACATTTTTTAGCCTCCTCCGTCAGTCGGAGGCTTCAAACGTAACGTTGCTGAATCGCCTACTGCGAGTGATGAGAATAAACAGATTGGAGTCGTGGCCTGTGGAGGAGAATCACGGTTCCTCCAATTCTGACAGCCCGTCAGGCCTGCTTGCTCCGGGCGGGAGGCGGTGGGAGAGGTGACTGGAGCAGTGCGAGCCTCTGACGCCACGCAGACCCTCCGTGCCACGGGAGGTGTATCCTTACCTCACTGCCGCCTGCTTGCGTGCACCTGTGCTCGGAGGGGATGCGCTGAAGCTGTGACGTGATCTGGGTGTTTCTTTAGGCTGCATCGGAAATACCCACTTGAGCCATGCAGGTGCCAGCGCGTCCCCACGGCTGGGGACCCAACCCCCGCAGGCTCCCGACTTCGGCCCCGCACGCTGTGCGTGATGAAGCTGGGACAGCCTTTTAGTACAGTGTTGTCCCTGTCCCTTTCTATTCGTTCTCGACTCTGAATTTTTACAGGGGCTACTCGAGATCCGTGCAATGGTGGGTACTGAGGCCCAGCTGCCAGTGCTGTACTGGCCGGGAGCTGTCCGGGACTGTGAGGCTTGGATCTTAGTTCAAGACGAAGAGTTCAGTTTGCTGTTGCAGTTCATTGTGCTTGGGGTGTGGCTACCCTTGGAGGTGGGGTGATTGGAATGAGAAATGTTCTGCGAGAATGCATTGTGTTAGTCACTCTGGGGAAATGGCAGTGAAGGATCCCTCCTCAGTTTCTGTTCATCAGAAAAAAATTAAATAAAGGAGTAGCTCAAAGGCTCTAAACTATATGTATCTTTCTGTCTACTTCTCTACAAATATTTAGCTTTTATTCTTTGAAGGAGATACTGGTACTGTGATGATGTTGTAGAGGAATACTATAAATCTTACTGTGAGAATGAACTTCTGTTTGTAGAGATGGTATTTTATCAGTTCTATTCTTGCCAACATTGGGTAGAGAATAAATTTTCCTCCTTTTTTCAATCCGCCCCCTTTCTTTTTCTTTTTCTTTTTTTTTTTCTTTTTCTTTTGCATTGGTGTTTCTGAATTCTGGACTGATACTTCCTTTCCTATGAGATTATGGGAATCTTCAGCAGTTTCACTAAATGAATTTAGGATACTTAAAATACAATTTTTAGAAGAAGGCGAAAATGGTGCTTTGTGAATTCAACTAGAAATTACTTTATATTATCTTCAAAGGTTTGTAATACCCAAATTTCAAAGTTTATTTCCCTACAAAAGTTCTTTCAAATAATGAGAATAACAGTGTATACTCTCCATTGGCCTGAGAAATTGTGATTTTAAATAGATTTCTGTCTTTATTTAAAGAGCCAGAAATTAAGGGAAAATACATTGGAAAACTTACAAACCAGTATCCTCGCTTTAGCTATATTGTTAGTTTGTAAAAATCAAGTCACAGCATATATATTTTTTAATGGGTTGTGATTCAACTCTTAGAGAGAGCCACTAGATTTTCTGAGGTGATTTGCCTTTTCGCTATGCAGAACACTTACTTTCTTTTTGGGATAAGAGTTTTACACACCTTTCCATGGAGTAACTCTAAATTTAAAGACTGGAATTTTGACAAGAATTTGCTTCCATAATTTTTTAATGAGTTGTTACAAATATACAGCGGTGCTATCAGATGACACAGCTATATTATAAAGTCAGATATCATCACCAACCCTTCCTATTATCTTTGTTAAAAGATTTTCTGATTATCCAAATGTCTCAACAAAACTGCCACCAGTTTTCATTAAAACCACCTGGTGGAGAAATGTTTCCATCTGTAACACCCACATGCAAATCTGTAATTTTCCCTGAAAGTGAAGCTGAGAATCAGTGCTGCAAACTAGGCTACCTTCAATCCTGGGCTGATCAGAGGCCGGATATGTGCTGTCTCATGAATCATAAGGGCTAAAAAGGGTGCAGCATTTCTCTCCTGTTCTGGATGTCCTGATAGCAATGAAAGTTTCTAAAACAGTACTTGTAATTTTCCTTTCCAGCACTCCTCATAGCAGAAAACAATAGGAAGAAATGTTGGTTAAATTACTATATTCTTCCCACAGTGGTGATAAAATTGTGGATCCAGGGGAATTTGAAGTGTTTGTGTGAATGGACTGTATGGATTTCAGGAGAAGTGGAAGCAGTTAGGGTCATCTGTAAAGAGGCTGTGTCCCTCTCCTTTGGCCCTGTACCTCTCTGTCTCCCTGATCCCTGTTTCTGACTCTGAGCTAAAAGCCTCCTTGTAAGCCCTGTCTGCCAGTTCATGCTGACATCAGCACGTACTGCAGTGTGCCAGCCGCGAGCAGGGCGCTCCACAGGGCACAGGGCTGTGGACACTGCGCTGCTTTCACTGCCTGTACTGGAGCATTACAGACACATCCTTCCCTTTGAGACCACCTGCTTGCTGCTTTCCAGGAACTTGCCCTATCTGTCAGTTTGTTGGCCTGCTGAGTTTCCTTCAGCTGTGTGGGGCTAACAGAGCTTGTCACCCCCCTAGGATAAAGATGTACATCTTATACTGGTCACAGTGACTTTCTTTTACTAGGTCAGTGGCAGGGACCTTGTCCTCCCTGCACACTTCTGAAATCAGATTTCACACTGCTGTCGGTGTTTGTGGAAGGGGAGCACTTAGCTGTCCTATGACTTGTTGAATGCCATGGAGTAATGTGTTGAGGAGTTTGGGCTTTTGTGAAGGTTCCTTCTTTGGCATGTTTTACGAACACGGCTTGAGGAACACTTTGCCCTTAACTGATTGCCTTGAAATTGCCTTCACATTCAAAGGCAAGTTCTGCATTCCTTCTGTAACAGGGACAGTGTCACCAGGTATTCCTGAGACCATATCCATGCCTTCATTCAATGAACTGTGGTCCCAGTCTGTTGCATGGCACTGAAGACTCAAATCCACATAAACACTTTGATGCTTGCCAGGCGCTAAGTAGAAACTGAAACCTCTTCAGTGCGGTCTCACAGTCTGGGAGTAGGAAGCAGGTCCTCTATCTCATCTTGGAGCTTCAAAGCTTTGTGTTTTGTTCCTCTGTGGCTGGGAGAGCATCACTTTCCTATTTGCCACACCTTTGAAAACTGCATGGAGAACAGTCCATGCAGTTTACCACGGTGTACTTAACTCCCATCCACTCTTGTTTCCCTGTTTCGCAGTGACTTTGCCAGATTTTCTGCATATCTCTGAAGACTATAGTCTCTGTTATTGCTTTTAATAGTACTTGGCCTTAGACACCCAAGTTTTGCTGTTCTTGTATGAATAAATGTTTGCATAGAAGAGTAGTAAAATGGCCTCCTCTGCAGACTAATTCACATCGGAGGCATTTTTTCCTGTTTTGCTTGGTAGATACTTCTGTAGCTGGAAGGGAGGAGTTTCATGTTGAGTGGCTGATGTCTAGCCTGAAGTCCAGATATTGCCCAACAGGTGACTGATGTGACTAAAAAATTGTGAAGAAGCATGAAAGGGTAAGTTTTCAATAAGACTGAAGAGCAAAACAAACCATCATTTGGAAAAGTGTGTGTGCGTGTGTGTAAAACTGAAAGAAAAAAATAGTTTGAAGATTCAGAGTGTACATTTAAACACTAGGTAGCCTGAGACAACTATTTTACTTGTGGGTATAAGGTGCCTTGAACTGAAAAAAACACAGTTATGTACAGCAAACTTTAATCACGGAGAAATCACAGAATTATATATATGTGTGTACTTAAGAAGAAGTTTGCTTCTATGTAGTTGTGTGCCTTATCTCATTGGGTTAGGCAAGTGCTGAGTGGAAGCTGTGACAGCTGAGAACACAGCTAGTTGAGTTCCAGTTCTGTTCAAATTTTGGCCAGTAATTAGGAAGTGGTTTCTAGTTACCATGGCATTCATTTGCTGGAGCAAACTTAAGAGGGGATAAAAGCCCTTACTAAGCTTGTGGTGGGACAGAAGAAGGCTATGAGATTGTTGGCTGAGGTACTGGCAGTAGTAGGAAAGTTAATTAATACACAGGATATGTTTTGTAGTTTTGTACTCTAATTGAGTAGCTTCAGTAGAGGGGTAGCATGTACTTGAAACCTTCCCATCTTAAAACTTATCTCAGGATTTTTCATGGCAGTTAATAATTAGGGAAAAACTGATGCTAACACCCTATTTTGATCACCTAGTATGGTACACAAGCATAATTTTAATAAAACTCATCTCTCTAGAATCAACAGGCATATTGATGATGAGCAGCTGCTCATCTTTCAGGGCTGCCAAATCCTGGTCACTTGCAGTTGATGAGAATATCTATTTCAGGGTTTGCAAAGTAACTTCTCTATAATTCCCTTGGGGCGCCTGGAAGCTTCTAGCCTTCACTACTGTGTAACTGAAGATTAACCGATGACCTGGAGGCTTGTGCTCTCAACCAGTTTTCTGGAGACGGTGTCTTTCCTTCTCCCTTTCTAGCCCTTGGACCACACCTAACATGGTCAGAAAACAATGAATACTGCTCAAAGGGGCAGCTGCTGCCATCCTCTTTTTGTATAGTACCTATGGGCAACAGGAGAAAGTATGGTTCCAAGACCACCTTAGCCTGTATGCTGTAAGTCCCTGGCAATAACTGCCCTTCCATAAAGAGCAGGGAAGGAAGAGGTAGGATCATTCTTCCTCCTTTCTGTTGAAACTGGGCCACTTTCCAGAAATAAAAGCGAGAGTGAAGGGGCCATCTTGAGGAAGTCTGGCTTTATCTTATCTCTAGATTGAAAGGTCAAAAGCCTATCTTTATTTCCACTGAGAAACAATGGAGGAATTGCAGGTTCTGGGAACTGGTTGTGCATTTGGCACCAAGGAATTAAAGGATGAAATAGATAAACAATACCAAGACTCTCTCCTCTGATTCAGCCATGCTCTTATTTATTCTTTCCATGGCTGCATGAATCTCACTTTCTCTGCAGTGGAGCAGGAGGAATGGAGGCTTCTGTTTGAGAGCCTTTATTTCTTCCTTTGTACTTAAAGCAGTTTGGAACCGCCATGTTTCAGACCCTATGGTGGTGTAGGGAGCAGAGAGCAGGTTGCTTACTGTATATGCATGGGTATTTGAAGCTCCTCGAATCACCCAGAAGCACTTTTCAAATATTACCTTGCACCTCTTCCTGGCAGTGCCAACTCTGATCCTGACACTCGAGCGTACAAATCCAAAAGGAAACAATTTTACTTCTGGAGATTGTCTGGTACAGCCCCTTACTGAGAGCAGGGCCACCTGCAGCAGGTAGCCCAGGACCGAGTGCAGGTGGCTTTGGAGTATCTCCAAGGATGGAGACTCCACAACCTCTCTGGACAGTCTTTTCCAGTGTTCAGCTACCTGCACAGTAATAATTCAGATGGAACTTCCCATGTTTCAGTTTGTGTCCATTGCTTCTAGTCCAGTTACTGGGCAACTCTGGGAAGAGTTTGGCTCTGTCTGCTTTAGTCCTCCCCACTGGGCATTTACACATGTAAAAATCCTTCTGGGTCTTCTTTCCTCAGGCTGGACAGCCCCACTCTCTCAGCCTTTCCTCCTGTCATATGCTCCCATCCCTTGTCTGTATTTATGGTTCCTTGCTGCACTGGCTCCAGCACGTCCTTCTTATATTAAGGAGTCCAGAAGTAGATTTATCATCCAGACGTGGCGGAAAGCAAAGATCATCACTTTCAGTCTGCTGGTGATGCTTTTCCAGTGCAGCCCAGGATGGCATTGGCCGTCTTTGCTGCAACTATGTGTTGCTTGCTCTCGTTCAGCTTGGTGTTGACCAGGAATTCTCAGTTGCTTCTCTGCAGAGCTTCTTTCCAGCTGGTTGGCCCCCTTGGATTTTTCTTGTGCAAGACTTATGCTGGATGTTTTCTGGTTTACAAGAGAGACTGGTATCTAAACATGTTCTCAAATCATTCAGAGAAAGGATTGCCTTGGTCAATGCTCCTCACCCTTTCCTCTTTACTGCCCAAGGCCTTTGCTCAGAGGGGACAAGAGAGAATTTGAACAGTGTAGAAACTGTTTTGGCCTTTTGGCCAATGGAAGCATCAGAAGGAATTTAACAACATTTGAAGCTTCAGGTTTTCATCAGTCTGAGAGGGCAGGTACGGCCATAAATGCGTTTTGATAAAGAAGACAACTTGTGGTGACCTCAGAATTGCAAGGAGTGTGTTCATGCCTTCCAGGGCATTTCAGAGAATTGATAGTGATTTTTTCACTTGAGGGTGGACTGAGTTTTCTAAGGAGACTGAGGATTTGAAACATATTCAGAACTGAACACAGTCACTAGCAAGGCAATTATGAGGCAGTCATTGACTGCTCTACTGGGCAGCCATCTCATTGCTGAGGAGGAGCAGGAGACTGTCAGCAGACAATAGCAGATTGATAGGCATTTCTTAAAAGCTACAGAAGAACAGGAGGTGATAGGGGATGACAGACAGTAATAAACATTCCTGCCATCTTTTACACACAGGCTTCAGATTGGCAAATGTTGAGCTATCGGAATGTCTGAGGTGCAAACTGTTGTCCAGAGCTCTTTTCTGGCCCCAGTTTAAGTGGTTTTATTGAAATCCACAGGGCATTATTTCTGCGCATGCATCTTCCCACATGATTCTCCGCTTGATGCAAGATTCTGCCGGAGCTTCATTGCCAGCTTTGTCTGACATTGCAGTAATACTTTCTAACTAAGAAGTCTGTCATTCTTCAAACTCCGGGCATTATCTGTGCCCTGCAGAAGGGTAAAGACAAAGACTGTGTGAAAAAACATGATCTCTGGGCAGGAACTTTTCAAAGTAGAGAGTTGTTATAAACCTTATCTTATAGGGAATTATGTAGAAGAGGCTTCTTCTTAGAGGGGGAGGGTACTATCATGATGTTTATTTTTCTGGAAGATAGCAGAGGGAGAACAGCATTAAGAGAGATTTGAAATTCTCAGTCTTGTCAATACCCTTTTATTTCTGAAGACTTGTACAAAGAATTTTTTGCATCCTTGGGTAGGAAAGAATCTAACAAAGATGTAGCGTGCTTCCTTCATCAAGCGGTTACTAAGCATTTTAAGACTTGAGATTAATGCCTTAAGAAAAGGCTATTTAAAAATACTGCTGCCCTTGTATTCAAGCTTGTTGAAATGCAGGCATTATTGAAGGTGGAAAATGACAAAACTGAAATTCTGTTTTGGGTTGCCAATAGTTAGAGCCAATTATAATTTCCAGCTCATTTTACCTTCTCCTTTGCTCTACCCACTGGTGGCTGCTGCATTTGTCTACTCCCCTGGGCCTATCAGTTTAATTAATAGATGTTAGCGTGCAATTATGTTTTAGGGGAAAAAGCTTGCGTGCCTATAGTCTGAATTCAGTTCCCAGCAATGATGAAACATGTAAAAAAATCTTATGTCATCAGTTACAAACACAGAGTGAGTAGTTTCATTCTGCTTTTTGAAAATACTTGCATAAATTTACAATTACTGAAGTGATTTAGACCTCACCAGATTTACACCTCTGTATGATTTGCCTCAGTCAAATCCAGGTTTTAGATCTGTAAGGATGCAGATACCTTATCAGATATGTACATCTGTCAAGAATTATGGTTGTTTTATCCCTTATTTTATACTTCATAGATATGGTAAAATATTATGCAATGTTTATAGTGTAGCTTAGTTTGGGAATCTAGACAGTATATTTTAGTCAGACTTACTTTTGATATTCACAATAAGCAGCAGAAAATAATACAACTATGAGTCTGATTTAATGGTTTCTTAGATAAGATAATTGATAGGGATAGCATTGCAGTTCTTTGTACTTAGAACTGAAGTAATCATCTTCGAAATTTGATTGCATGTCAGATACTTATGTCCAGAGAGTTTTAAGCAAGAAAGCCATGTTCCAAATATATTTTCTGGCACTGTAACAGAGGCCAGAAGAGCTAGTTGCAATTTTCAGAGTAATGACACACAAAACCGTTCATACAGTTGCCACCTTCAGAGGCATGAAGAGACACAGCATGATGAGTAACTGTTTCTAGACAGTTCTGGATTGCATTAGAACACCTATTTAGGTACAAATTTCAGGGTTTCCTCACATTATGTGTGTCTCATTTTCAGTGTCAGGACTTAATACACTTTGCCTATGGTAAGCGCTGTTCATACTATCGAAGATAAGGGAATGTACCTGTCTGCATATAGAGTTTTTTCAGATATCTGTAATAAAAACATAGTGTTAGAAATCTCCTAATGTTTTTGTCTGTCTTTCCTATTTTAAGGCCTCCTGGAGTCACCGAAGATCAGTATATGCCCTGAGAGTTGCTTTTTGATCAGGGATGAGCCCAGCAGATAGGGCTACACTTCTTAGTGATGACCGCGATGAATTTAGCAAATTAACTGTTTCAGATATTGAGGATTTGAGGTGTAACCAAAAAATAATTTTCTGTGTATTTTGGGCTTTAGATAAACACTAAATTCTAGTGAATTTCCAGAATGGTTGTTTAAATGCCTTGCTTCAGAATACAGTTATTTACTTTAAGATCCTTAATTGAGAGTTACTTTTTGAACTTCATTATGTGAAATTTATTAGGACATTGGTTATGAATGGAACACATCCCAAAAACACTATTTTAGTGTAAGTACTATTATATTGCAGGGAAAAAGGGTACTACTTTTAGCAAGAAGCAGAGCACGCTGTTCTGAAAATTGCTAATGGAAGTCTTCACACGCTTGAACGACCTAAGTGTGAAGTGTCTTCTCAAGTGTTTCTCTAGGTTACCAATACTGCATACTCTGAATTAATCAAAGTATTTATGTATCCAAAACTCTGTCTACATCTTATTCTAGCAGGTCTAATAAAAGAGCATACATTTTTTTTGAACTTTGTTTGGACTGTGAGCCTAGCGAGCGCTAAAAATCTTTTAGCCACTACTCCTGAAGATTTTGTCTGCATTTTTGTAAAATATATATTAATTTTAAAGTCTGTGAATATACTGTGAAGGGTTCAAAATCATATCCATAAACTAGGATTTTGTAATCCTTCTATTGATACATCATTCTCTATTCTTTCCTGATACTTAGAAAATCTATGGTCCTACACTGTACAAACTATCCAAAGTTTTCACCGTGAACTGCTTATATCTGTGGTTATTAATCATGTTAAAGATTAAATGTTAAATGTTAAAATAGGATTTTGCAAGAAATTACAGTGAATCAGTTTATGTAAGAAAAGGCCAATCTAGGAGCTGAATGATTGAATATGTTTACTTGTGTTTTGATTGAATATGTTTACTTGAGTTTTGAGTCATGATTTTTTAGCGTAACTATTTTGTTTTAGTGATTCCATAGGTCTTGGAAAAAGCATTATTACCTGTGCAAAACCACATGTAATAACTGTCTGAGCTTTCTCATCTGTTTCTTTGCACAATTTCTTTAGTACTTACAAATTCTAAGAAAGCAGAATATTTTTAAATTTATATTCATTATTCTCTAAATATTTAACTAGCTTTTTATATTAAGTTATATTCAAAGTAAAGTCACTGCACTTTTCCTTATTTGCAGTATTACTTTAGAATAATTTTGACATTTGACATCAGGAAACTAAATTTTGTACTGATTAAATGATACTGCACAGATATATATGAAAAATGTGAAAGCTTGAGCAGTAAAATAATATGAAAAATCTATAAGTATTTTAGTTACTTTTAGTGATGTCTCCTTGGTACCGGTATTTATTGCAGAAAGTTTGACATTGCACGACAAACTTCAGCTGTACAGTTTAGTGTTCTGCTGGTCATAGGTATAGACATAGAACAGGAAGGCAGCTGTTTGATGGAGCACATGGAGCATGAGCTGAGGCAGTTTAGAAGAAAGGACAGAATTTATGAGGGCTCTAGATCATCCTAGGTTAACTCTATTGATTTTGGCCCAGGATGCTACCTGCAAAGTGTCAGGGTAATGGGTTTGCATTTTATGGATGAGAATTAAAAGAGGTTTTATATGTGTATATATGCTTGTGCCTAAGAATATGGAACTAGGCTGTACAGAAATATGTACAAGTTGCTTTATGGACTTTAATTGAAATGTTACGTTGCTTAGTGTTGCTGTAAACACGCGGAGTACATTGGTGAAAGTTGTTAAAGGGCTGAAAACTGGACAATTTTGCCTGCAGTCATATCTTAAGGACAAGTGACACAGTTGCTACCATGGACCAGCAAAACATATTTCTGTGGTCCTGTGTCTCTGCTGAGTTTGATTAACTGTGGTGACTCTCTGCCTTGAACAAGTCTCACTGGAAGCACATCTGTTAACTGGAGTACAACCGAAGAGTTCTTCAGTCTGCTGAAAGGGGATACCTCTGCATAAATCTTGTGTTTTGCAGACCGAAGCACATTTTACTGAAATGCTTCCAGTAATTGTTCAGTCACATCCCAAGCCTTACACAGAAAGTAAACCCAAGAAAAGTGAAACCAAGGCATGGCTACCTGCTTTTCTGAAAAAAATAAAAACAAAACCAACCAAACAAAAACCCCAAACAAACAAAAAAACACCCCACTTTATTTAACACTGTTTAGAAGTGTATCTATATTTTTAAATGACTTTGTGTTCTGCATGCCCCTAACTTCCTGCAGTCTTGATAGTGTATATTGTTTTCCTTTTGTTTCTCCAAGAAGCTGTTTTTCAATATGCTCACAAAAAGGAACTGTATTTACTCAAAAGTGGAAATTGCAGAATTATATCAATTGATTCTTCTAGTGTATATGTAAAAAGTGTGTAAATTCCTTTGAGATTAAATGCGCAGTACATTTTTCTTGTATTTCAGAGCAAAATTAGATATTGATTTTTTAATGAGAAATCTATTCTGAAAATATAGAACCTCACTAATATATTATGATTCTTGTATTTTGTGTTTTTAAATGATATTATGTTGATAGTAGTTTTTATATTTAAAAGCTCTCACTTTCTCAAGCAAAATATCTTCATAATTTATCTTGCAAAGGGTTTTAATATCTTTCTTCATTAGCTTAAAGCAAAACACTACCCCTTAAAAAGGTATTTTTCAAACAGTTATCCACTCACTTAAAAAACTATCAGCACAAGTTCTTGGGTATTGACTGATTAGTTCAGGGATTCAGCAGGAATTTACAGGTTTGTTCACTGGTAAGCTCCCTTTTTCTGGTGGGCCTGTTTCAAGTTCTAAGCTTGTCCCTGTCTGACCAGGTTTAAGCTGTTCATGTAGAAAAGGACCTGGGGAGTTCTGGTCACATGGCTGGTGAGACAATGCTCTGTCTTTCATTCAGCCAAGGTGATCTGATTCTTTCTTTCTTGCTTTTTGCTCTGTATGGGATCGAAAGGAAAAAAGCTGAGATTTTGGTGATGTAAAGTAAAATTAATGATATGAACAATATGGGGGAAGAGTCTTGAGAACAGCAGCAACAGGAATGCTCCTTGTTATCAAGGGGGTTTGCCCTCTTAGTTTTTTGCAGGGTTTGTAGTTTGGGAGTGCATTCAGCTCTATCCTTGAAAAATTTATGTTCGTGTGGTTTTTTCTGCCTGCATATAAGTGTTTGCCATATTTCTCTGAAACCAACACCTGGACAGAGTGATTAATGGTTTTTGTCCCATTCTCTTTAGATTACTGCAATGTATTGTACTGGGATTAGCCTTGAAACTTCCTGTTGATCTCATACTGTACCATTTTACTTTTCCCTTTGCTTCCTATTACTTTTCATCTTAATACAAAGCTTTCCTTCCCATCTACTGGTAGACTAAGACCACAGAAGAAAGCCTTATTTAAAGTAGAAAAGGCAGGTAACTTTCACATACAGCTCTAGAGAAGAAGACCTAAATTTGAAAGCTTTCTGTGAAAGCCAAAGTTTGATGAACTTTCTGTGAGGGCAGCTCACTAGTTATGTGGAAGTTGCAGGGATGGAAAGGAAGTAGTCCTCCTGGCAATTTACTTAATGGTGTGAAATACCAGGTGTTAAAATTTGAAGACAGGCACTTGCATGTCTGGAATTCATAAATAAACCAAGAAAATCAATGAGTGACTTTGGCAACTGCCACCCTTTTGACTCCTTTGTCAGAGGCCAAGAACGGAATGAACAAGAAAATTAAAAGTGTTTTCTCTGCAGGAAAAAGAAAAGTACATTTTTCTCCAGGCTAAAGTTGAGGTGACAGAGAGTACAGGAAAGCTTTTATTGCTGTGTGCTCTGCTGGGTTCAATGTGGCTGGATGCTGGGTGGCTACCAAAGCTGCTCTGTTGCTCCCTTCCTCAGCTGGGCAGAGGAGAGAAAATATAATGAAAGGCTCATGGGCCCAGATAAGGGCAAGGGGAGATCACTGAGCAGTTACTGTGGTGTGCAAAACAGACTCAGCTTGTGGAAATTAATTTAACTTACTGCCAGTCAGAATCAGAGTAAGATAATGGTAAATAAAACCAAGTCTTAAAACACCTTCCTCCACCCTTACCTTCTTACTATGCTCAACTTCACTCCTGATTTTTTCTATCTTCTCCTTCAGCATAGGGATGGAAAATGGGGGCTGCAGTCAGTTTATCACATGTTGTCTATGTCATTCCTTCTTTTTCAGAGGAGAACTCCTCACAGTCTTCCCCTGCTCCAGTGTGGAGCAGATCATCTTGAGTGCCATCATGCAGAGTGTGCGAGACAACCAGGGGATCAGGCCCCGCCAGCCTGGGTTTAGGAAAGGCAGGTCCTGTGTGACCTGCCTTTTATGGTCTCCTTTAATGACCAGGTGACCTGCCTAGTGGATGAAGGAAAGACTGTGGATGTAGTCTTACCTGCACTTCAGTAAAGCCATTGACACTGACTTCCTCTGGAGAAAATAGCAGCCCATGGCTGAGACAGGTGACCTCTGATCTGGGTTAAAATTGGCAGGATGGCCAGGCTCAGAGAGTTGTGGTGAATACAGTCACATCCAGCTGATGGCTGGTCACTAGTGGTGTTCTCCAGGACTTTGGTATTGGGGCCGGTCCTGTTTAATGTCTTTATCTGGATGAGGAGATTGAGTGCACCCTCAGTAAGTTTGCAGCCAATGCCCGGTTGGGTGGGTGTGCTGATCTGCTGGAGGGCAGGAAGGATCTGGACAGGCTGGATCAATGGACCAGAGCCTACTGTACGAGGCTCGACAGGAGGCCAGGAGCTTGGTCCTGCTCTTGGGTCTCAACAACCCCAGGCTGTGCTACAGGCAGAGTGACTGAAAGGACCCAGGTGAAAGGACCTGGAGCTGCTGGGTGACAGTGGCTGAGCATGAGTCAGCGTGTGGCCAAGAAGGCCAATGGCATCCTGGCCTGTGTCAGCAACAGCGTGGCCAGCAGGACCAGGGCAGTGATTGTGCCCCTGTACTGGGCACTGGTGGGGCCACACCTTGAGTCCCATGTCCAGTTCTGGGCCACTCACTACAAGAAGGACACTGAGGTGCTGGAATTAATCTAGAAAAAGGCAACAGAGCTGGGGAAGGGTCTGGAGCACCAGTCCTATAAGGAGCAGCTGAAGGACCTGGAGTGTCCAGCCTGGAGGAAAGGAGGCTCAAGGGTGATTTGTCCCTCTCTAAAACTCTAAAAAAGGAGTTTGCAGCCAGGTGGGGGTTGGGCTCTCCTCCCAGGCAATCAGTGACAGAAGAGGAGATGGTGTCAAGCTGTAGCATAGGAGTTTCAGGCTGGACATCAGGAAGAATTTCTTCATGGAAAGGGTGGTTAAGCATTGGAGTGAGCTGCCCAGGGAAGTGACTGAGTTGTTCTCCCTAGAAGTGTACAAGGAAGGACTGGATGTGGCACTTAGTGCTAGGGTTTAATTGGCAAGGTGATATTTGGTGTAAGGTTGGACTCAGTGATCTTGGAGGTCTTTTCCAACCTTAGTGACTTTATGATTCCATGATTATCCCAGTAGCACTGACACTGATGGGTTTGGCCTTGGCTATGCATCTTGGAAGGCAGCTGGCACTGGCTCTGTTGGACATGGGGAAGACTTCGAGCAGCTTCTCACAGGAATCACTCTGTAGATCCCCAGCTACCAAAACCTTGCTACACAAACCCAATGCAGTTCCATAGTTTGTCAGAATCTAGCAGTCTGCAAGCTTTTTTATACTGTGAAGTTAAGTCTTTCTTATTTGGCAGCAAAATATCCTTAGGAGAGCTGCATGCCAGGACTGTCAGCATCCTATTTTTATTAGTTCCCAAAATATGTTTTGTTTTATGTTGTAAGCCTGAAAAGTACTACTAGAGTTTGTTCTCTAGAAGACAGTTCAAATCATGCCCTATAGTAATATGGTTCTTCCCAGCTGAATTCATAACCGTTTATAAAGTTATAATATATGATTCTCTTTCTCATACTGTATTTTTCATTAAGGCTTTCAACTTTACTTACCTTCCAGATGTTTAAATCATGGTGGTTACCTGGATATATATGACATCTATTTCTGACTTATTATATACAGTGTATCTAGGACATCAGAGTTCAATCTGAATTATTTTAGGAGCATGTGCAGTTTTTCTTTTTCCTCATTCCAGGCATTATAATCATGTTCTTAATAAAATAAAATATTAGCCAAATCAAGCTGAGTTAAGGAGCCATTCTTAACATAATGAATTGAATTTCTGTTTAAGGTGAGCTTCCTGGAAAATTGTAAGGAAAATGCAGTGTTGTTCAGTGCAAATGTCATGCTCAGTTCATAAAAAGTTGCTGAGAGGACAAACTGCAGTCATTGTTCAGAGATACAAAGCACTGTCCAGTCATGGCAGAGGGTATGCTGCACTGTCCCTGGGGGTGTGGTGTCAGCACTGAAGCTGTGCTGTTTTTTCTCAGGAGGGGATTTGGTTGTCTAAACGCAGCTGGTATTTGAGATGTCCAGTGGTATTACTCCTTGACTTTAGGAGTGAGGACTGAGTGGGAAGCTGGTTGCTATTGTAAACCAGGTTTTGTAGCTGTGGGCAGCAGGGAGTGGAGGCAGCCTGGAAGCAGGTGTTGGATTCTGGAGCAGACCAACAGGGAGCTCCCTTGAACCTATCCTGGGTATTTCCTCAAGTGGAAGTGGCTCCCAGACCCTTCATGTTTCATTGCTGGACACAGACAGCAGTGGCAAAGTTTCAGCTCAGTCAACGATTCTGAGTGGGTTTTCAGACCTGTACAGCAGAAAGTGTGCCACTTTCTTCAGATCCCTCCTGCATAATTTTTGAGATCACTATCTTTCCTTAGGGGATCTTTCATTTCTCAAATAGTATTATGGCTGTTGAGTCTAGAGCATATTTCCTTCCATGAGAAGCAGTACCTTTTGAATGTGAATTATCATTAAACTGCCATCAGTGAAACTGAGATTCTTTGATAACATCTTTATTTTCTTTTATTGCATTAAACGTAAGCTTCATTTTAGCTAAGGTGTTTTAAATGCCCTCAGAAGGTAACCACCAGATTAATGAGAAAAGTCTGCAAAATAGTCAGCATTTTGCCTTGTGCTGGCAAGGCTATTCACTAGAAAAGCTGTGGTTGCTTAGTTGCTATGGGAGAAAAGAAATGAAGAGATAGGATGAGAGTGCAATCATGGCATTGTGAGGGACAGCAGAAAAAGGGAAAGGACACAAGTAAGAGGGAAACTATAAGAAGGTCCCTTGAGGCAAGAAGTTGGACTCAGAGGGCATTACAGGCAGTGCTGTGGGGATCAGAAGAGGAGGAATATATGGCAGGAGCAAGATGTTAGGAGAAAACTGGAATTAGCTGGGATGGGAGTCTGGAAGTAGGCTGTGAGTGCTGCAGCTGACTATACATCTAGTACAGAACAAGCGTGAAATAGCACTTCTTCACACTGAGAACTGGGTAATGAAAAGTGATGGATCCTCTGGTAGCAGACCTGGGACTTGCTTATTTATGTGTCTGTTTCCCTTTGGGCTTGAACTGGAGATGGTTAAGCGCACAAATCAGAAGGAGGTGAACATTTATTTTCAGTGTGATAATAAATAAATTAGAAGGCAAGTAGAAAACACAAAGGTTTAGAAATCCTCAAAGTGTAAGCTACCCTCAAGACTGTGAAGAGAAGGGTCTGAGTCATTAGGTTCAGGCACTTGAGGCTTGGCAGCACTGCTTTCACAGATCTCAGCAGGCTCAGGTGGTACAGCAAGAGCATCCGGAAACACAGGGTAGTTTGACTGAAGAAGGAAGTGCACAACTCAGTTCATTTGAATTCCACATTCCCAGAAAATAATAATTTCATAGTATTATCTGATTACTCTTTGGCTGCACCATACCTTCTCACTAAAAGATAGATCCATGTAAGAGATGTGGTCTGATTTAAAAAAAAAGGTTGGTTAGGTCTCCTTGTTTGTAGCAGAGGACTTGGAAACGAAAGCTCAACCATATCTTAGAGTTCCTAACCTGACGGTAGTAATCCACATTATTATTTTTCAAAGCAATTTGCTATGTTAATTCAGTCTCAGAATTTTAGATCTTTTTTGAAGCTCCAGAATTGGCTTTAAGTACTTGGAATTTGCTTTAATCTTTTTACTCATGAGAAGAATTCTCCCTCTGTTTAGGAAAGAGCCCCTGCTACCACAGGAGCTGTATGATGGAGTTTACAGAAATGCCCTGAACCAGATTACCTTCCTAACAGAGTAAGCAGAGATGAGATTTAAAGAAAGTAGATCTGTTTTGTTAGTCTCAGGGTTTATAGGCAGGGTGCCATGTCCCCTGTGTCTGTCCAGCCTTGTCATCTCCAGCCTGACATATTGGAGGTTATGTGCATGTACATATTAATCTGTGCAGGCTCGGTGCCTGAGGGAACGGTGTGTGTTTGTGTGTTTTTGTCTTTAATTAAAGGTGGCATCTCTGCTTTTTTGGGTAGGTGAAGAACGGAGCTAAAAAGAACTGATTAAATGGAAAGAAAAGGAGTAAAGGATGTTGACATTTGAGGCAAGTACATCTAAAGCCTCAGCAGGTGAGGAGAAGGGTGAATAATGGGGGCCGAAGAGTTCACTGTACAGTAGAAACCTTAATCAGAATGTGTAAAGGTCCCTGCTTTGCTAAATCAGCAGCTGCTCTTGGCTGGGAAAACTCCTTGGCACTTTTCTGTAGTTTTTTCCCTCAGTACAACACTCTGGTGTGTAGGGATAACTCTTTGGTTCCCAGGCAGTGTGTGGAGATCTTCCTGGTGTGTGTGTGGCTGTGCATATGCCTATCATATATGGGAGTTAGCATTAGAAAACTTTGCTCAAGTTTTTAAGATAAACCACGTAGGTGTATAATCTCATAGCTGCATAGTATCATTTGAGATGAGGAAGCATGCTTTAAGGCATCTTATTTTACTCCTGCTGTGGTATCATGGGCCTGGTTGGCCACTTCTAGCACTCATCCCACCACCTGGAATGTCTGGTTGTTCCTCTCTGCATTCTCCCCTGTGGTACAATGGAAAAGTAGTGGAGAGAGCATGTAAATCCTATGGAGGTAACATAGAAGTCTCTGCCTTGATCCTGCACTGTGTGATCCATCCTTCTGAAACAGATGGAAAGGGGAGGAGGAGCATTTCCAGCTCTTTATTGCCTTTTCCCCTCCAGTGTAGAAACTCCCATTTGGCTACACTATGAATCTTCTTTCCACAATTAAAGATTGCCACACATTAATACTGTGATTAACACATAACTATGCCTTGACTCTCCTGGGCTGGTGTAGCTCTTTCTTCTTTAGATGTTGGAGAAAGTAATGAGTTTTCCAAAGTGATGAGAAAGAGATAAGCAGTAGTGTTATCTTGTATCTTGGCAGCCAGAAGATGGATGTTGAAGAAGCAAAGAAGTGTTTTAGTGCTATATTTGGAAGGGGTGACAGCATGACACAGTCTTGGACTAAACTTCAGTTTTGGTTGTTATTAATGACCTTAAGGATTATAGGATGTGGACTTTAATATGAAACAGGTGTCTGCCCTGAAACAGTGTGCTTTATAAGGCATGCACAATGAAATCTCAAACTGAAATAGATGCAATCATGCCTTCACAGCTACACAAGTAAATGGTACTGTTCACAGAGTGCTGCTGACCACAAGTGTGCCCTTGTAGAAGCAGCAGCTCAGCCCCCCAAAAAAAACCCCTGCTCTTCAATGTGGGATACTCATTAGACTTAAAAAAAAAAAAAAAAAAAAAAAAAAGAAAGGAAAAGAAAAGGAAAGAAAAGAAAAGAAAAATATGAGAAGATGGGGGAGAGCCAGAGAGACACAAGTTAAGTTGGAAAAGAAGGAGACACAAGTTAAGTTGGAAAAGAAGGTTGAGGAATTTAGGATATCTTGGGTTTGTACTAAGAAAAGGAGGAAGGAGATGGGTATTTCAAATCTGTAATATGTTGTAGCTTGGGACTGACTGTTTTGTATTTCTTCCCCAAATTACAGAATAAACACTTTTGTGGAAACAAAACTTGACATCAGCTACTTGGTTTGTCAGTGATGTCTTGCTCCTGTACCAACATGTGTCTATTAATTTTGAACTTGTAATTTCAAGAAGTCAGAATATGGTAGTAATGCTATGATTGCTCACATATCTTGGAATCAGAGAATCATAGAAACATAAAATGGTTTGGAAGGCACCTTAAAGACCATCAAGTTCCAAGCCCTCTGCCATGGGCAGGAGCACCTTCCACTGGACCAGGCTGCTCAAAGGCCCCAGTCAACCTGCCTGTGAGTACTTCCAGGGATGGGGCATCCAAAACTTCTCTGGGCGACCTGTTCTAATCCCTTGCCACCCTCAAAGCAAAGAATTTCTTACTATTATCTCATCTAAACCTGCCCTCTTTCAGTTTAAAGTCATTGCCCCTTGTCCTGTCACTAGATGCTCATAAAAGTCAATCTCCAGCTTTCTTGTAGGCTCCCTTTAGGTACTGTAAGGCTGCAGTTAGATCACCCCAAAGCCTGCTCTTTTCCAGGCTGATCAGTCCCAGTTCTTCCAGTCTTTCCACATAGGAGAGGTGCTCGATCCCTCCAATTTACTTGGTGGCCCTCCTTCAGACCTGCTCCAACAGGTCCTTCCTGTGCTGGGGACCCCAGAGCTGGATGCAGCAGTGCAGGTGGGGTCTCACCAGAGCAGAGGAGAGGAGCAGGATCACCTCCCTGGCCCTGCTGCCCACGCTGCTTTGGGTGCAGCCCAGGATACAATTGGCTTTCTGGGCTGCAAGGCCACATTGCTGGGTCAGGTCCAGCTTCTTCTCCACCAGCAACACATGGCTTAGCAGTGATTGTCCTTCTCAGCAGATCTGCCCTAGGTCTGTTCCTTCCCCAGACTGGATTGGTACCAGGGATTGCCCTGACCCAGGTGCAGCACCTTGCACTTGGTCTTGTTGGACCACATGAGATTCCCGCAGGCCCAATTCTTGAGCTTGTCCAGGTCCCTCTGGATGCCATCCTGTCCTTCAGGTGTGTCAGCCACACCATTCAGCTTGGTGCCATCTGCAGATGTGCTGAGGGTGCACTCGATCCCTTTGTTTCTGTCATTAATGAAGGCATCAAGTAACACTGGTCCCAATGCAGACACCTGATGGACAGGACTCGTCACTGCTGTCTATCAGGATGGTCATCCATCATGAAAGCAGTGTGATAATAATATTCTGAAAACAATTTTTTTATCATTTAATTTATGTGAAACACCTGAAATGTAGTAACCCTTGATATTGAGTTGTCTACCACAACTGATAGGCAACAATCGGATTGCATGCTGGGATCCAGCACTTCTGGAGGGGTCACTCTAAGACAATTTAATGGTTTACTTCTCATGTCTTCAGTACTTTTGGTTGAACTTAGATGGTAGGGTTTAGCCAGAAGTGCTAACTGTGATAGGCTTTTTCTAATTCAGCTGCTTGTTTGCCAGAAATTATAATCAGAGTATCTGATTTTTTTGCAGAGGTGAACTATGCTGCTGTGATGCTGGGTATAACAGTAGCTCTAAGACTTCTAGTAGTCCTATAACAAGTGGCAGGAGCAATTATCAATCATTGTCATCCAGAAAATTTGTCATTGTTCTGGTAGTGCTACTCTGAGATTCATCCTTCTTGATTTCACTTTAAGAAAGAATTGTTAGGTTATTGGGTAGAGACTTGAGATACAATTAACTTTTGTGTGCTGCCACTCTGGGGAAGTTGGAGTCTGCCTGTACCTCAGGTCTGCTTTTGTTAAATTGAGATAATGCTTTTCTCTTCCTTTCAGTTGTCCGTCTTCTTTCTTCAGATTGTTACTTGTCTCAATGTCACTCCTTTCCTATGTGTTTGGATAATCTCTAGGCTTTGGTCCCAAGAAGGTCCATGGTCTCAGTGGAGGTTTCAGAGCTCTCTGCTGCAAGACAAAGCAATAACAATAAAAAATCCAGATAACCAGCTTCGTTGATGTCTGCAGCTGGATCTGACTTCACCCTCTGTACCAGAATACAAACTGTCTGGGATTCTATCTGGCCTGCTACCTCCTGGATAGTGAAACCTTATGATTTGCTCAGGGTGATAATTTCTTAAGAATCAGATATGAATACAAATAATTGTGGTAAATAAAGATATAAATCTCCTGCATATGATACATGGTGCAAGGGATTGCTATTTCACAATGGTAGTTTACTGCAAGTTCAACAATTTGAGCTCATGGGAAAGGTTCAAGTTTGCTGCTTTTAAACTCAGGTTTGATGTAGTTAACTCAGTTACCTAATTCAGTTAGGTAACACATCTTCCACCCAGACACAATTTTGTCATTTATCAAAATGTGTTGCTGAGAATACCCTTGAATCTCTCCTCTTGTATTTTCTGTCCAAAGTCAGCCATGCAGCTCAGCGATGTACCCAAAGAGGCAAAGATCCCAGGGTGTGGATTTAATAGGTGGATTCCCTGCAAATTGTGAAGTTATTTGAGACTGCGCGCACATTTGAAACAGCTAGTGACCAACATTTCTTGTTGAAATGTTGTCCTTTGGTATTTGATGACAGGGAATATTGTTCCCTGCATGAGCTGGCAGCATGTTTAACAAAACTCTATTTGCATTAAAATGCCCTCCATAAGAAGAATCACAGAATCATTGGGATTGGAGAAGGCCTTTAAGATCATTGAGTCCAACTTAACCCGACGTTGCCAAATCTATGTCCCTAAACTATGTCCCTAAGTCTCACATCTGTCACACATCTGTTCAATATCTCTTGAGATGGTGACTCCACCATTTCCCTGGGAAGTCTGGCACAGTGCTTTGTCGCTACGGAACACGAAAGAACACAGGCGCACACTGCTGCTCTCAAGGTGAAGAGCAAAAAAGGGAAGTTTATTTTCTGACTCCAACATTTATAGTTTTCTAAAAGTGACGGTGGATTGGAGGGTGACAGTGCCACCTCTCCAATGACATTGGACAAACCAACATCTATCAAAGTTCTCCTCCTCCATAAAAGAATGCAAAACAATGTGCTATTTACACAAAGTGTGTGAGAAAGTTCTCTGAAATAATGTCAACATCAGAAGGCTTAGAAAATCTTAATCAGGATGACAGTGCTTGACCCCCCTTTCCATGAAGAATTAATTTCTAATATTCAATGTAAACCTCCCCCAACACCTCTTGAGGGCACTTGCTCTTCTCCTATAACTTATTACCAGAAGGAGAGGCCAGCATCCCCCGGCTGCAGCCTCCTGTCAGGCAGTTGTAGGGAGCCATGAGGTCTCTCCTGGGCCTCCTTTTCTCCAGGCTAAACAACCCCGATTCCCTCAGCTGCTCCTCACAGGACTGGTGCTCCAGACCCTTCACCAGCTCCATTGCCCTTCTCTGGACTCACTCCAGCCCCTCAGTGTCCTTCCTGCAGTGAGGGGCCCAGAACAGGATTCAAGGTGTGGCCGAGTACAGTCCTGGTCAGTGCTGATCCATCCACTGCTCTTTGGCTATCTTTGAATTGTTTAAACAATGTGGATTTGCACTATTTATTCCTCTAAGTTCTTATTTCCTACATGATTGTGCAGACTTGGTCCTATATGCCATACTTTATTTTCTTCTAGTTCCTATTTTTAATGTCACTCAAACCCTTACTGTAATATCTGCTGATTTTTTAAATCGAAATCCCTACTGCACTGGTGGAGTGGTCATGAGTTTGCCTTTTGGGGTTCTGCCTTCAGAAAAATGTCATCCAAAAAGCAGTTTTCCATGCTTGTCAAAGTGGCCATGTAGTTCTTCTGGTAATGGAGTCCTTTGTTCAGTTCCTCTAGAAACACAAGTTTTTATTTTTTTTAAATATAATTTAATTTTTAAATCATCCAAAAATATTAAAGGGAGTTATTGCAAACCTTTTTTGCAGACTTTTATATATAAAAATTTAATCAATATACAGAAAAGAGGTGATTTTAATACTTTTTTTATCCACACAGGATCTGCAGATAACACTAAGAATTAGTGCTTCTCCAACTTTACAAGAGAGATTTAAAAAATACTGTTGATATCTTGTTAATTTTCTCTATTGTTTTAGTTCACTGAAAACTTGAAACCAAGGCCACACTTCTTCATGAGACATTTAATATGAAGATTTTTTTTGTCTGCTTGAAAAGGAAAACTAAAATAGTTCCTTAAGGGGATCTTCTGGTTTTTTTAACATTCTTTTTCTGTGGGCCTTGCTTCTTAATGTAAAGCTGTATTAAAATGTAGAAATCTAATTGTATTAGAATGAATAGTTTCTCTATTTTCTAGACCTTAATTGGCCCTTAATCAAACACCATAAACCTTGGTTTAGTGTATAATAAAGTGCATACTCCAAAATACAATTTTCTTTCCAAGTACAGCTGTTTCAGTTTTCTATGCCCTGAAGTACAGGAAGCTACTGAAAAATTAGTGGTTGTTTTAGAAGCCATAGGCCCTAATGAGTGGTATGCTTTCAGCAGTTTAACAAGTGGCTCAGAAGTTTAAGCAGTGGTGCCTGCAAAAATTCCTTACTCATAGCCAGGGATAGTCTTTGTACATGAGATACATGTTCTGTACATATCAAGGAATTTTCTTCATTTTTCTGTTTGACCTCAGCAGATTAACAAATGTACACTGTGTTGCACTCAGCTAAGGAAATATATATATATATATATATATGTTTTTATACTGATGGTATTTTGATGATAATAGGAACTTGTGACTCATTTTAAAGGTTAAAAACCTTGAGTTCCTCAGAGCTCCTGTAAGGGGCCATGGAACTGTGTCAGCTTTTTGAAGGGATTACTTAGCAATGTTCAGAGAACTTAATGTCCAGAAGAACAGAAAAGTGCATGAAAAAGTAATAGAAGTGGAAGGCAAAATATTTAATCTGTGAAAAAAATATCAGTTTGTGACTCTGGCAATGGACTTGTAAAGGACCCAGTGAGATCTCATTGCCTTTAGTCCTTCTTTTTTGCCTCCATTGTCATTTTTATGCCGCTCACACTTTCCTCTTGTTTTATTCTGCAGTGAAAATGAAGAACTGGGAATATGTTGGTGGCTTAGTAAGTGCAGAGATTTCATTAGAAATAAAATATCTTAAACATTAAATAGTCCTAGAAGTTGATATTTTTTTATGGTACAGTATGGTGATAGAGCAGAATCTTAGGAGTATAATCATTGATCTCTTTGTTTTGATTGGTTTATGGTGGGGTGTGTGTGTAAGTGTGTTTAGAGGTCCAAGTTTGTATTTTAAAATACATTTTGTAGCAGCTAGCACATGGGCTTTCCTGCAGTGAGTAAGATAGCATAGGTGGGTGTTTTGGTGTATTGGAAATTTGTACGAGGAGCAGGAAAATTGGATTTTGCAATCACTTGTTCCATTACTGTTTGCATACATTTTTACAACTGTAAGAAGCAGAGATAAGAGTGGATGCTGTGGTAGTGAGGGAATGAAAAATGTTATGGAAATAGGAAGAGTTTGGGCCTTTTACTAGCCTCTGTCCAGATTTTTTTTTTTTCATACATTGCTCTATTTTAAGAGGATGATTTATTTAAAAATACAACATGTTAAGAAGTGCTAGATGGAGTCTTCTGATAGTCCTTCACAATTTGATAAATATTTTAGTATGCTGTTTTTTCAGCAATTCCCCCATATTTTTAATTTACCACCAAATTTTCCTTTAGGCTGGCATGGAAAATATGCATAGGAGTGTTTGTTTTCTGCAAGCTCAGAAGGAGCAGTGAGAAAGATACTTGCTACTGCTGGTTTCAAATGAACATGTTTGAGGTGGAGGCTTGCTTCATTAATGTATCTTGGTAACCTGTGGCTGAGGAAACAGAGGAATGGGGAAGCCTCTATCTAAGTATTGTTTAAATGTCTTATAAAGCATTTTTTCTGAATGTATGTGTGTATATAATAATATCATATATAAAATATGCATATATATGATTCTATAGCTAGCATCCTTGTATTATCAGTGGTTTCTGGCACAGATATAAGCCATGGTGCATTTCTGCTTGCCATCTGTCATCTTAACCTCATCTTTCATCACACGTTGTTTCTGCACTCTTGTTCTTTCCCATTTACTTCTCTTCACATCCAGCTTAATAACCTCTCCTCTCCATAGCCTCAGCCCTCTTGTCCTGACAATTCCTGCATTTTTTTTGTGTAGTCCCATCTCCTCAAAGAACAATCCACTAGAGACTGAGAAAGCTGTTATTCTTGAGGCTCCCATCCTTCCTCCAATCACACCACACCTTTGACTGAGGCAAGCAGCTGTGTGTTACACCATGCACATTTTAAACAGCAAGCATCCTTCTGTTGTAACTGTAAAAGGAACAGCTGTGTCTTTGTATTCCCAAAAATAGCCCCTTTCCAAACATTCTAAAAAGTATTTTGTTTCTAGTGAAACAAATAAGGAATTTGTAGGTCAATCTTTAATGAAGATGAAAGAACCAAACCAATTAGAAATAGCTTTGATAAGTCATGTCAGGATAAGGTGAGAGAGTTACTTAGATCCAATCTTTATGTTTGGCCAAGCTGGCATCAGAGCAGGACCCAAAATGTGTTTTTTTCCTGAGGAACCTGTTAGAGTAGCCTGTGACTGGTAACAGACTCATGAAGTTTTTACTGCTGTGTGTGTTGACAGGTAAAGCTCAATGGCTCCAGATGCTCTCAATCACTTTATAGTCCTTGTTATAAAAGAGAGGTTGGAATAGCTGTGTATTCCCATTTTCTAGGATGGTCTGAGCTTCTTAAAATTTGCTCTTATAACTTCAAAGGAGAACTGTCAGGGTCTTTTTTTATTCCTGAATTTTGCACAAATTGAATGCAGTATGCCTATTACTAATGTATTTTTAAATCATTAATTGGAATTAATCCAAACAATATCTGATAGAAGAAAACTGAGAAAGGAAGTAGATGCTGGGTGCCCTGATACACAGCTCTAGAAATATTCATGTGTATTTATGTAGGCCTTACATGCAGTGGTCATTTAGACATGACCTGGGAAGGAGAGATGTCCTTGAAATCTCCAGGAGCACAGTTCTAGGTCGCTTCAGAAGTGACTGCATTCACTTCCCAGACAAACCTACAAAAGAGTATTGTTAGGATAAAGAGACTTACATCTATCAAAATGCTAATTGCAGTGAAGAGAGTTAATGATGTGCTACTGTGACCCCTTATGCCATTGCTCTAGCAGCCAGGATACCTGCTGGAGTTATATTTGTTTTTAGACAAATATATGCATAGGTGCAAATAAGCTAGTTATAAGTTACAGAGGAAACCAAATTTGTTTTGAAGAGTGTATTTTTTTATCTTCCTGACAAACCCCTTCCTTTTTACTTTTTCTTTTAAGTGATGACTATCTTATGTTAGGGTGGAATGAGACCCCAATTGTCAGAGGAGGATCTACTGCCTCTCCAAAGCTAATAAGTCAGTATAACAGTAGGGAATGCTTATTTACAATAAGCTGCAAGAAAAAAGGGAGTAACCACTACAAAGATATTACATGAAGGAAGGATTTGAGGAGGCAAATTTAGAGAGGGGAACTGTCTCTGGTGGTGCATTTGATGAGTGCCTTGGTTACAAGATAGCAACAGGGATGTCCCTATGTTCCCTGTGTACAAGGAAACCACTGGAATAATTTAGGCAAGGAAGTCTTCTGTAGAATAATTTGTTTAATATTTGGTTTATCAGGACCTACCTAGTTCTCTTTGCCTATGAAGGAAACTTTTCCTCTGAAGTCAAGATGTTGAAAAAAATTCTTTCAGCTGTCTCTGCAATACCTGCATGCTCTGGTCTGCATTTATTGATGTATTGCCCCATCCATAACTGCTTAGAAGTTATGGAAGCAGTTTTCTTAGTCACTGTTTATTCAACCAACCATTCAAGCCCAGGCTGTGCTACAGGCTGGGACAGAGTGGCTGGAAAGCCACCCAGAGAAAAGGGCCTTGAGGTGTTGGTTGACAGTGGCTGAACATGAGCCAGGGTGTGCCCAGGTGGCCAAGAAGGCCAATGGCATCCTGGCCTGTGTCAGCAGCGTGGCCAGCAGGAGCAGGGCAGTGATTGCATCCCTGTACTGGGCACTGGTGAGGCCACACCTTGAGTCCTGTGTCCAGTTTCGGGCCCCTCACTACAGAGAGGACACTGAGGGGCTGGAGTGTATCCAGAGAAGGGCAACAGAGCTGGGGAAGGGTCTGGAGCACCAGTCCTGTGAGGAGCAGCTGAAGGAGCTGGGGATGTTTGTGCTGGAGGAAAAGGAGGCTCAAGGGTGATCTTTTCACTCTCTATGAATGCCTGACAGGAGGCTGCAGCCAAGTGGAGGTTGGCCTCTTCTTCTGGGTAGCAAGCAATAGGAGAAGAGGAGGTGGCCTCAAGATGTGGTAGGGGAGGTTTAGATTGGGTATTAGGAACAATTTCTGCATGGAAAGGGTGGTCAAACTTGGTAACAGGCTGCTTGGGGAGGTGAAGTGGTTAAATCACCATCATTCCTAGAGGTATTGAAAAGATGTGTGATAGATGTGGGACTTAGGGACATGGTTTAGTGGCGGACTTGGCAAGTGCTGAGTGTGCTGGTTTTGGCTGGAATAGGTTAATGGTTGGCCTTGAGAATCTTAAAGGTCTTTTTCAATCTAATATGATTCTGTGATTCTAAGAGAAATGTTTCAAAGCTGTTTACTAAAACTTTCCAAGGAAATCTATTCAAACATAGTGAGGGGTCAATTGTATTATCCTAACTTAGGAATTACTATAGGAATTCACAAATATGTACAATTAAATGTCAGGTATTTTCAAATTAAGATGTTTTTGAGTTTTATCTTAGATTAAAATATCAGTGTACTGCAGCTAAATATTTTATGATTTAGGAATAGATTGCAGACAGAGCGGAAGGGTTGATCTTTTCTTTCCGATGTACTTATTAACTTACATTATATGGAGACCCTTGAGTCTTCCACTTCATTGAAAATTGGTAGAGACTGGAATCACTCAAAATATCCTGGAATGTGGTGTTGTGGAAGGAAAGAAAAAGAGCATATTAGTAAGAGGTGATATTTGTTTAGGCTTTTTAGAAAGGATATTCTGTTGAATTTCATTTATTAACTGTATTTTCTGTCTCTGAAAGATCTAATCCTGAATAAACAATGGAAGTTTACCTTGTAATATATCATGACAAATATGAAAAGTGTTGTGTGTTAAGTGTGATACTCTCTGTAGAGTCTCATGGTGATATCCTTTGCCCACTGAAGTCAGTATACACTCTCCTCACCACTTTCAGTGCAGTTGTGGTGTTTCTGAAAGAGTAATTAAATGCTGAATGTATTGAATGCCTCTGCTGATACTGCTGTGGTAATATGGTATCTGCTGGTAATGTGGTATCTACCCATGTGCTGTAGCTTTGATACAGCCACCATCATGCTGAATTGCAGGAGTCTGCTGTACTTTGTAAACACATAGGGGTGCTTGTCCTTTCCTTGCCTTTGTTTTTCCAAGGAGTCAATGCCAGTGCTCTCTCAGCAGGCCAGATACTTGTGAAACCAGATTTGTGTTGGTGTCTGAAAGAAAACAACCCTTCTGAAAGTTTGCCCTACTGTGTCATGTAGTGCATGTAGACTAAAAAGAACAAGACACACCCTCTAGTCAGTACTGCTGTGTGTGTGCTGATTGCTGTTCTTTGGGATGTAGTCCCAACAAGGAAAAGAAGAGAGTTTGGATATACAGTGACAAAAAAATAGTGTATTTTTAAATTGTGCTTAATCAGAAAATTCTCACTCATTTTCTCCTCTGATAAAAACCCCACAACCAAAGCCAAAGAACAAAAAACCCCAAATCATTCTGTGATTGAATAATTCAGGTTCCTAAGTCTACGTCTTGACTAGTGAGCCATGGAGTCAATTTGGTAATTTCAGCTACACTGAGTTAGTAAATTCAGTATTTTTTATATCAGCTGCATCAGCTGTGGGAGAGAGTATATCCAGATACTCTGGATCCTGATGGCTTAGGATCTTGCATGAAGAATGTAAATTTGGATCCTAAAATCTGTTTTTGATGCAAAGTGTTATCATGTCACTCATCATATCTATAAGGTGGGTCTTGACCACTCCTTACTGGCAATTTCTGCAGTCTTTCTGTGGTATGTTTAAATGTGTTTCATATAATGTGTACATACATATATATTTTTTATATATATATATATGTGTGTGTGTGTGCATCCACCTGTGTATTTGTTGGAAATTAGCTCAGAAATTTCAGTGTATGAAATCAGGTCATTGGATGAGATTCTGTGATGTGCAGAAAAGAATTTGCATATAAAAGAGAATAGAATTATTAAAGCTTTATGTCAGCATCATACCTGTGCAGTTCTGGATTGTTTCAGACATTGCAATCAACTCTACAGGTATGACACTGGCACTCAGAAATTCAGAGATGTGTCCTCAGCTGTCACCATCCTGAATCTTCTTCAGTGCCACACCTTGAGAATTTCATCTCTTACCAAGAGAACTCAGTGTTGGAAATGAAGTGCCAGTCGTTAAAAGTGTGCAAAATTCAATCCTCTGCCCACAGTTCCCTGTCTACACTCCTTGGAAGATTGCCTCTCTTTGTGAGACTGTGGTTTTTACATTCATGAAGCCCCATAATCTGTCACACTGTATTGGACACTGCTATTTTGATTCCCTAGTGGCCAAACAATCCTAACAAATGTGCTTGGTCTTTCTTATTTGGTAATTTTCTTAATTTTCAATTTTATCTTCTTACAGTGTATTGAGAAAAGGAAGGGACAATATTGTTTGCAGGAAATGAAAAGGGATACAGTAATCCAAAGATGTGTGTTTGTGGATGAGTGGAGCATGATGGGTGGGTGTGTCTGCCCTTTCCAAAACAAACTTATGTGCAGAAACTGTGCTCTCCCGCCGGGTGCCATAAGGCCTGTGCAAGCAGAGCTGTGGAGATGTGGTAATGAGAATGCTCTGCTTGTGCATTTGGTCCCCGTGTGCCTCCTGGTGCCCCTTCCAGCTCGGCATCTACCTGTGCCTGCAGATCTGCTCTTTTCAAACTTCCAGACTTTTGTTGTGAACATGGCCTTGGACCTCTAAAGGCCTCACAGACACCTTCAGTACACAAACCTATGCAAGCAGTAACCTCTGAGCAAGGTAGGACTCATCTTTAGAAGATTTTGGCTTCTGAATGCTTTGAGATCTTGGATGACAGATGCTAAGGAAGTGTGAAGTATTGCATCCAGGGATCAGATAATGGTTTTTCCATGTGCAATTTTGTTAATTCATTTAGTTCATGTAAGGTAAATTGCTCCAGCTGCCTCCAAGCAATCTTAATTTAATGCAAGTAAGTAAAAAAGTCAAGTAATGACTTTGACTGAAGAACTAATAAACTCCAGACACAACTTATCATCATCTAGCTTCAGAATGATGAGCCTGTAAGTAACCTTCTCTGCGTTCCTCCTTGCACAACAGCTCCCTTGGAATATGAACCCTCAAAGTATAATGACAGTGGTTGTGTTTGCACATCAGAGGGCTGCAGCTCACCTAGTGGTAGGAAAAGGTGTTGCCTTATTTGGTTTTGGTTTTATTTGTAATTTCATGTGGGCAGAAATGAATCAGAGAAGGGTTTCTAATCATTTAGTAGGAAGTTAAAAAAGCACTCTGTGTTTTTCATTGTGTTATGGCTTGAGTGACATTGACCCAATAATTATGAAACTTGGGAAAGATCTATAAGAGTTGAATGATTTGACCTTTCCAAGAGAAGATTTCAAGACCACAGGAATTGCCTCTGTTTTATTTTCTTCCCAAATATAATCTTGTTTTATCCAGTACCATACATATCTACGTAATTCCACATCTTCCCACTCTGCCACATGCATGCATTCACACACACAGTCATATCTTTTATACTTAGGTCTGCCATTTGAGTGTGTTAAAGATTCTTTTAATAAACTCATCTCAGTCATTCAGTGCAACAGTTTTGCTTCAAACATAGAGTGATCAAATGGCTGAGATTGGAAGGGACCTTAAAGATCACCTCGTTCCTAGATTGCTCAAAGCCCATCCAACCTGGCCGTGGACACTTCCAGGGATGGGGCATCCAGAACTTCTCTGGGAAACATGTGCCAGTGCCTCACAAACCTCACAGTAAAGAATTTCTTCCCAAAATCTAATCTAAACCTACTCTCAGTTTGAAGCCGTTCTCTTTTGTCCTGTCACAATATACTTGTAAGAAGTCCCTCTCCAGCTTTCTTGTAGGCTCCCTTTAGGTACTGGAAGGTGAGGCTGAACAGTCCCATTTTTCTCATAGTCCTTCCACATAGGCGAAGGGCTCGATCCCTCCAATTTACTTGGTGGCCCTCCTTCAGACCTGCTCCAACAGGTCCTTCCTGTGCTGGGGACCCCAGAGCTGGATGCAGCAGTGCAGGTGGGGTCTCACCAGAGCAGAGGAGAGGAGCAGGATCACCTCCCTGGCCCTGCTGCCCACGCTGCTTTGGGTGCAGCCCAGGATACAATTGGCTTTCTGGGTCAGGTCTAGCCTCTCCAGCAGCAACCTCAATTCTTTCTCAGCAGATCTGCCCTAGGTCTGTTCCTTCCCCAGACTGGATTGGTACCAGGGATTGCCCTGACCCAGGTGCAGGACCTTGCACTTGGTCTTGTTGGACCATATGAGATTCCCTCAGGCCCAATTCTCGAGCTTGTCCAGGTCCCTCTGGATGCCATCCTGTCCTTCAGGTGTGTCAGCCACACCATTCAGCTTGGTGCCATCTGCAGATGTGCTGAGGGTGCACTCGATCACTTTGCTTCTGTCATTAATGAAGGCATCAAGTAACACTGGTCCCAATGCAGACACCTGATGGACAGGACTCGTCACTGCTGTCCATTGGGATTCAGAGCCATTGACCACAAGCCTCTGGATGTGACCATCCAACCAATTCCTCATCCACCTAACAGTCCACCCACTGAATCCTTCTGTCTCCAATTTAGAGAGGAGGATGTGGTGGGGATCCACGTTAAAGGCTTACAGAAGTCCAGATAAAATCCATCTGCAGCCCTTCCCTTGCCCACCGATGCAGTCACTCCATCATCGAAGGCAACTGGGTTGGTCAGGCAGGACTTGTCCTCGGTGAAGCCGTGGTGGCTGTACCAAGTCCCCTCCCTGTCCTCCCTGTGCCTTAGCACAGCTTCTAGAAGAACCTGTTCCATGACCTTCCCAGGCACAGAGGGGAAGCTGACAGCTCAGTGGTATCCAGGGTCTTTCTTTCAAAAGAGGGTACAGTGTTTTCCTTTCCCAGTCACATGGGACTTCATCTGACTGCCATGACCTTTCAAATATCACAGAGAATGGCTTGGTAACTACAGCAGACAATTCTCTCAGGACTCTGGGATGCCCTAATTGTGTCCCATAGACTTATGTATGCTCAGGTTCCTCAGGTGATCATGAATCTGATCTTTACTTTCAGTGGGAAGTGCTTTGTTCTCCTGGCACCCGTCTTGCAGTCCACTCCCTTGACAGGTTGCCGTTGAATACTGAGGCAAAAAATTTGTTGAGCACCTCAGCCCTCTCCTCATCCACTGTTTAAGAGTTTTCCAGTATTGTTTATTGAGTGGTTCATGTTCTTTGACCTTCATTTTTTGATTAACATCCTGTAGAAGGCCTTCCTGTAATTCTTTGCATCCCTTGTCAGCTTCAGTTCCAGCTCCACTGTGGCCTTTCACCCCTATCCCCACAGAACTGAGTTTCACCTCTATACTCTTCACAGGGTACTTGTTCATGTTTCCACTGCCTGTGCATTTGCTTATTTCCTTTTAGTTTGATCAGCAGTTTGAAACCATCCTGTGGGTTTTTGGTTGGTTGATTTTTTTTTCTAAGAATTTTTTTTTTTGTGTTCTTGGCATAGAATAAAAAGAAATGCATCCCAGCAATTCCATCACTGCTTACTGAGAGTTTTGGAGCTGCATTTGTGTAACTACTAGTATACTTAATGAAAAAAGATTAAAAATACCCAAAATGCAAGCTTAGAAGGGCAAAATACAAAGGGAAATCAACTGGCAAGCTTGCATAAATTTGTCTGTGTGCATCCAAGTAAAAATTGCAAAACTTTGTATATCATATATTTCATCAGTGATGGATGCTACAGATGAAAAAAAAAGAAAAAAATAGTGGGGGACAGTTCTTAATTTAACCAAATTAATTGATTAAATGAGATAATAGGAATACCATTCGAAAGTTTAAATTTTGGTCTCAAGTTTTAAATTTATCCTAGCTGAGACAAAGTATATATATGTATAGAAATGTAAAATTCCCATGCTTATTCTCCATGTGACTTATACATTAGACCTGTTCTGTACAGTCATTGCTACACATAGGGCAGAATAAATTTGTTGGTTTTGCTTGCTAAGCACTTTCTGAGAGTTGTGGTTATCTTTCTCATTTCTAAGAGAGAGAGATGAACATGAGCTGAATGTACACTTTAACAAGAGACAGTGGTCTTAGACCTTAAAGGTCTGCTGCTAGCTATGTGGTTGCCAGCACGCAAAGCATTTTTTGCCATGGAATTTGGAAGCATTTCACAGAGTTGGATATTTTTATTTGCTGGCATGTTGTCTCCTTGCCCCTCTGAGCTCTGTCCATAGCTCAGGTCATTACAAACAATAGCAAAGCATGTGTGCTGGGTTTGCTGTGTTCCTACATGCCCTTGCCAGTGCAGCCTACTGGAATATGAGATATTCTGATCATTTAGGAATCATGGTGGCAATTTGACAATTTCCTAATATTATTTTTTGACAAATATTATAAGTGTTATAGAAATATTTTCATGCAATATTAACATTATTGTAACACCAGTATAGAAGCATAAATTACCAGATGAGTCAGAATTATGGCCCTTTTCCTGCTGTGTGTGGGCAGACCCCTGCATCTGTGCTCACTGCAGGTTTGGGACCTAAATGCATTAGATGCGTACTGGAAGAAAAAATGAGTCTGCAAAGTATTTTAATAGAAAGAATACAGTGCTTTTAGTTGTGAAAAATCCTCTGAATATGGAAATGTTCTTGTGCTTCACTTTAAAAAAGACAAGTATGTTAATATGGAAATGTCTCTGGAAATTCTTGTAAGATTAATGACAAAACTGCAAAAAAAGAAGTAAAACAGCTCAAATCAATGTCTTGAAGGAAAAGCAGAGGTGTATTGTCTTCCAGAGATTCCAGACAAGATCTGTGTTCAGGGACTCTAGCGGTGGTCCAGTATTTCTGTAAAGTATATTTAGAGGTAATGTGCTAATATCTCACACAGTATGGTGATATCATTAGCTTTTCGTGACAGCAGTTTTCCCAAAATCATGAACTGTAATTTCGTTGTCTGCCTCTTCTCTGGGGAACACTGAAAATACTCACTAATAGGGATCTCTCATCTGACAACTTTCCTCAAACAGAAGCTTGGAGATTATTGAGGAAGACATCCTATTGCTTGGGATCCTGAGATATGTCTTTGTTTTTAAGTACTTCAAAGATACCTGTGTGGAGCACTCCTTTATTTGTTTTTTCTTCCTCTGTGAAAATAATGTGTTCTGTATCTGTCATCTGGTTTGGCTTTGTATACTGAGAAACAGCAGTAAATATTTCAGAAAAGCAAGTAGTTGTGATTTTACTCAGAAAAGTGGAAATTACAAGAAAAAAGCATGAAAGTCAGAAGGGGCAAAGAGGCGGATTTGTTTTCTCATGGCTGAGGATGCTCAAGTGGATATTGCTTCAACTTCTAGAGTGAGCATATTCTGCATAGAAGGATTAGAAATTTCTCCTCGTTGCTGTAAATAAAAAAATTTGATGATTCTCAACTTCATCTGAAATGCTTCATTCTCCTTCCTTCCTCAGACATCACCTTGTGCTATTTCTTCCTCTCATCTTTCTGTCTCTGCAAGTAAAGGAAATAGTGGCTTCTCTCTTTCCTCCCCCTTTGCTGCCACCTCCAGGGAAGGTTAAAAATCCAGCATCACTGAGAATTCAGCTTTGCCAGGACTGAGGGTCATCTTGAGATTACAGTTTTCAAGTTAATATTCAGAGCAGTTACAGGGACCCCTGCTTCTTCTTTAGTTTCTATTAATCAGTTTAGGAAAATTTGATTAACTCTGGTTGTTTGTGAGAATACAGATCAACCCTCTTTCTCTTTTCAGATTGCCTGAATCTAGGCTGTTCTCTGAGATGCTGAAACCTTCTGACATGCAGATTTCCTCCCCTTGAAAAAATTTTCATCTAGTCAATTGAATTATAATTTCATCTAACTCCTTCCTTTCCTGAAAACGTGATATTCATTGTGAGCTTTTTCTTGGCTCTATAATAACACTCAACTTGAGTATCAGGAAAGAAGTAGTACTCGGAAAATATTTTGATAGTCTTACAAGTCAAGGTATATTGTCAGATCTTCTAGCGACCACATACAGTAGAAGAGCACCATATATAATTAACTTGGCACAGGTGGGGGGAAGATAGGGAAATTGTCTCTGTTACCTCCCTTCTTTGGTTTTGAAATCTCATGCTCTTGTATGATACGCTTGGGAAATTACAGACTGTGAGTGGGATTCATATGGCAAAATGTAGACATCTACATCTGAGTTAGTCACCCAAGGCTCCCTGTGTGGGGAATGGGGAGAAGCAGGACAGATGAATCACACCCTTCAAGAACCTATTTTTTTTTTACCTCTATGCTAAGACAAATGACTCATAGCCTGAAAGTGCCCATTTGGCTAGTAAAGGATGTTGGGGTAACGACTGGAATGTGAGGGCTGCATTCTGCACCCCAAAAACTAGGTGAGATGTACATGGCACTTTGTGGCTCCGGTGCATACCTGGGTGCTCACATGTACACATTTGTCAGATTGTGTGAGTACTCTGTCCTAGGCAAAAAACTCACTAGTTTTACACCTAGAAATTCCTTGAAAAACTAAAGACAACTTTAGGTTTTCATGCGTGAGATCTCAGAAATCAGGAAATGTGTAAATTGAAATTGCATGTTTCTCCTGTATGTACATTTCTCACTATGCATCAGCAAATGATTGAAAACCTCTAATAAGGATATTTTCAAAGCTCTGTCAGCATATCAGTTTTGTAGCTAATGGTACCACTGTTTGTTTAGTCACCTTTGGAAATTGTGTGCCCTCTGCTCTTAGGAAGACGTGTGTATGATGCTTTCCAGATGCTGTAGGGAACTGTGAGCTTGTTGTGCTACATCTAAGGTAGTCTCTTTTCTCTGAGTGCAAACCACATAATATATCTCCCTCAAATTATCTTTGTCTTCAGTCAGCCTGAGTGTGCTGTTAGTGAATATGTGAAGACCTTGCAATGCTACTTGCAGAAAGAAAATCTGTCTTCCCTTCTTTGCTTTTTGATACAGCATTGGCAGCAGCATGTGGGGCGTGAGCCAGGGGGTGGGCTCAGAAACAAGTTGTATTCAAAGTGGTGCTGGTGCCACTGAAAATCTGTGTGGAGTCCCCTCAGCTGAAAACACTGGTCAGAAATATATGATCCTCCCACAAAGAGGTGAATGATGTTAAAATAGAAACTGCCAATGAAACAAGACAAATAATGATAGCCCAGTAATGGAGTATTTATGGTTTCTATTTAGCTTCTGCTTTGTATGCATAACCATATGCATGGTTGACTGACACAAATAAAACTGAGCAACTTCTGTTTGATAGAGAGAATAAACTTGTTTGGCTTAGATCTGTAGTTAGAGTATGTCCAGAAAGATGGCTTTTGGTAGAAATTGAGCTTTTGCACCCCCTAACTCTAGGCACCTGGCCTGAGGAGCATGATCCACTAAGTAGATTTCAGCACACCAATTTCCTATGTAGTCAGCATACACAGATACCCTAAAAGGGGTAACACAACACAAGGGTCACAGCTCCTCCTTCTCTGGTTATCAGAGCTGCAAACTAGGACTTGAGATATATTCTGGGTAGCCGTGTAAGTCCCACCTGATTTTCATGCATGAATAAAGCCATGGTGTATGAGAAGCAATGCATCTGCAGTCTTCTCTGTGAAATTTGCAGATCACAGATCCTAATTCCCAGAAAATCTTTCCCTGCCGAGTCACACTAGGTTTAGAAGGCACCTGCTTTGTTGATCCTTTTGAATCTGGACAGTTTTGAAGCCAGGCATGCAAGATTCAGTCAATGCTAGGTAAGATGTGGCCTGATGGTAGTCTTACTGTGACACAGAATGATGGACAGTCACTGGATTCAACACTCCCCTACTTCCAGACAAAGCCAGCATTGCTTCTACCATCCTCTCTCTACCAAAAAAGAAGAAAGCCCTCAGAAAAGAGTAGTGTCTGTGTTATGGAACCATTATGAAATCTGTGTTTGAAATACCCAGTGTATATTTCTGAATCAATTAAAGGGTTGCCTCCACTGGCTTTTGTTCTGGCAAAATCAGTTCAATGCCATGCTGTAGCTTAAATCACTGAAGCTGTAGAAGTAGCTGAGAACTGGCTACAGCACTGAATTTCTCCCAGCTGCTAGTGTTTTGTCAGCACTGGTCAGTGATTTGTGCTCAAGTCATTTGGTCAGAATCATCACCAGTGAGCAGCAGGCTATTTTTGGCTTCTTACCTTACCTCTAAGCCAAAGGCAGGCAGGCAGATCCAGACCAGCAGCCTAACGTGTGAGCTGCCCTGGGCAGCCATGTGCTGGCTCACAGCACCAAGTGGCTCAAATCAGTGTGTCAGCAGCTGCCTGCGAAGGCAGGGCTGGAGTTCTGCCAGTCCCTGGGAAGATGATGTGCCTCTTCCAGGTGAGAAGCACTGTGCTAAACCTCAGACCATCAGTGCGGATGCTGCCTGCTCCTGTCTGTGCTAGTTTGAGGAAAGACTTTTTATAAGACAGCATCATCCTAAATTACTTCCCTCTAAATAATAGTTGAATTACTTGCTGGTCTTTAAAATCCTTATCTGAAGAAAAAGCATATATATGTGTATATACACATACACAGGTAAATTAAATTTTTGTTCTGAAACATACTTGTCAAATAGTGATTCCTGCATTTAAAATTCCTACTCTTACATATTGGTGGATCATAATTTGAATTGTAACTACTTCAGAATACTGCTTTTATGTGATAAAAAGGCTTTTAGTTGCAGCTTCCCTTATAATTCAGGTATTATGATGGTAGAAAATAATTCAGATAACAGATAAAAATATCTCTTCATGATTTTATATGTGTTTGCACTTCAAAGGATCAGCAATGAAAAGATGATCACACATCTGAATCAGAAGGATAATATTTATATCTAAACTGAGTAACCATGTAATTCTGTTGGTGTTTCCCATACTCTCTCTGTCCTCCTCCACTTGCATGCTATAGCCTGATTCAGATTTTCTGTGCAGTGTTTATTACCTGACCTGAAAAGCTCAATCTAAATATTTGGTCTGTTCAGTGATGTTCCCAGTGTACTTCTGGCTGCTGTGTACTTATGAAAGAGTAAAATACGTGAGTCTGGCCATTCTTGTAGCTCTGTAACTTTTATTTTTGATATTCATAGGATGCTTTTAGAAACTGGTTAAAAATTACAGTTTCCAGTATTCAGCTGCAGAGGAGGGCTTGGTATTTTCAGATGTGTTAGGAGTGATGCTTTTTGTACGCATACATATAACTATTCAGATCTCTGCAAAAGGATTCCTCTGTCACAAGGAATCCCACATTCCCAGATGCCAGCTAGAAGAGATCATCACATCTGGCCTGCTAATTAGATATTATAAATTTCAGGCTGAATTTATTTTCTACATAATGTATATGCATTATTTATTGTTCAGCTCTCCTGCTGTGTGCATTTTGTCTTCATGTAGTTAAAGACTGTATTATGTTCTTGCAAGATTTATTTGGGTGACCAAATGAACTCCTTGGGTCTGCTTTGCTCAGGCTTCATTCCCAAGTCATCCTACTTGCATTTTTGCCCAGCAGAATGTTCCAAGAGGTTTTCCTGTCTCCCTTCTTCCTAAAAATGCAGAAGGTGGTTGGCCAGAATCATAATATATTCTTGAAATTCAAGAATTGTCAGTGGGTGGCTACCGAGATATGCAACTTAGAGACACATTCATCATTCATCTGAGCTAGGCTGAAATAATCACTGCAGTTGAGGAGGCTCTCAGAGTGCTAGGGAAGTTTGTTTCTCCTATGCTTTTTTTTCTGGTTATTCCAGCGGTGCCTTTCATTTCTTTCTATTCTAGTTTTATATTCTGCCCTTATAGCTGATGTATTTTTATTACATTTTTCAAGTCCATAAATCCTTGAACTCCTAAGGACTGGTTGAGAGTGTATGTTGCTAATTATTGATTCTTACTTGTTTTGTGGTATGTGAACATAACAAAGCGAGGGGAACCTTCCTGTACCACTTCTACAGCAAAACATCACAGGCCACTGTTTCCTGCTTTCTCATTAGTTAATTTCTTGTCTTTAGTTAATACATCTTGCATTAATGAGGGATTAGAAAGCCTTTAGGTGGAACTTAAATATGTATATAATTACAATACATACAACAGATGAATTTTTTAGGGTAACATCATTGTCAAAATGCTTTAACAGGAGGTCCAATACAGTTTTGTAGGCCATCCTTGACTGCCTGTTTCTATGTTAATAAAAAAACCCCTACATTTAAAGCTGGGTACATTGCTAGGCTTTCACTGAGTTTTCTGCAGCATTTCTCAGTACAGATGAGGTTTTGAGAGAACTTTTACAGTGGTAGCATTCTCACACCCCTGTCAATAATGAGCTATATTTACCGTACTCTGGGTCTGCCTTTGTTGTTCACAGCCATGCTCTGATGAACAAGCAAACTTGGGCTGTTTGGTTTCTCTCTTTCCTCACTCGTTTCCAGGTAATGAACTCACAGCTTGTAATAGATGCTCTTAATCTGTAGCTGCCTGACAATACATTTAGTACTACTGAATGTAATCTTATTGTGCTACTCGAGGTCATTTGACTTCGTGTACAGTTCAGTCTTTCCCTTAATTATTGTTGCCTCCCAAATTCATATCACAAGAAAATTTTTATACTTATTCTGGAAATACTGTTGAGATAAACGATAAATACAGGCAATCCTAATCCCAGTTTTGTTAAACTTGATTAATCATCCTTCTTTTGGCTGGTAGTACCCCTCTCATGTAAATTTTTTCCTGCCTTTTCTTCAGCTTGGTTGCTGAAGTAACCTTCTTCAGTTTAACCAATGATTTCTCATTTGACTCTGTATCAAATGCTTTACTGAAATTTACATCAACTATGTCTCCCTTTATTTAGAAGGACTAACGACTCTGTATCAAATGCTTTACTGAAATTTACATCAACTATGTCTCCCTTTATTTAGAAGGACTAATGTGTATTTTCATAAATTCTTTCTTTTCAATTTTCTTGCATTTACCTTCATCTTTGATAGTCATTTCCCTCCAAGGCGTGTGACTGAGGCCGGGCTAAAGTCACATGTACTGTGTAGGTCATAATAAAACATTGGATGCCCAGGCTACTGAAAGCTTTAGTCACCCTTCTGCAAACAGTTGCAATTTTTCTTCCTCATTATATGACTGTCCCCTGCCAGACCTGCAGTTATACCTGGAATTTCATGTGCCAGCTCTTTTGACTCATGGGCCAATACTGACTCATGCTTTCCTTCTGCTCTCCCATCTGTTAGTGTCCATGCGTTGTGGTGTTCCCTGTACTTGGATAATCTGCTGTCAGAGGCTGTGCTTTTGTGACTGCACACCTACAGCACCCAGCATCCAGAGCATCCACAGCTCTGGCTAAAATGGTATGATCAATAAGATTTGTCAGATTTTGAATTTTTTTGGCGTTTGGCTTCTGTTTGGAGAAGCTTTTACTTCCCTTAGTAGCTCCTTCTAAAGCTGGTAGAAGTTTGTCCTGTGTGTTTGATGTCATCTGTCTTCAGAGAAGGATGTATAGAGTTGTGTTCTTTCTCCTTTCAAGAACTCATTATTGCTGAGCTCCACAGAGGACGGAGATAAACTTTAATATCTAGAAGCTTCATGGTCTTTACCTGAGAAAGATTGTTCTGGATAAAAGAAAACCCACTTGTACCAGGGGCAGTAAGAAAAGGTTAACAAATAAATTATTTGGAAGAAGTTTTTCTCGATGTTCTCTGAAACACACATGTTCACTGTGCAACAAATGAGACTCAAACAAAATCTGTCTGCTTTTAAAAGTGCAGAGTCAGCGAGGAGGTTTGTCCTGTAGTCATACAGAGTCACTACCCAGGAAGTTCCCGCAGTCATTTTGCAAACCTGTACTTGAGAATATGCCAGTCGCTGCCAGCTGAGACTGGTTTTTAGCTCTTTGATGCTGAATTCTGTGCAGCCAATAGCACTTCTCTCAGTATAGAAAATCTGGTAAGTGGGAGTTAGGTGTAAGGACAAAATGTGTGTTTACTTAAAATTAGAAGATACATAGTGTTAAAAAGTTTTGTAATGTGTTAACCTAACTGTACATCTCTTTATCAGCTATGTGTTTGAAAGTCCTGCATCATACTAGTATGTCATTAATCAGTGACAAAAAAACCCACTCTTTCAGAATTTAAAATAAGTTCAAGATGGACATAAGTCAGTATTAATCATCCTTTTGTCATTTTCAAAAGTGTAAATGTCATTTACCTATAATGCAATTCAGTAGCATGCTGACATTGTATGTTACCCGGTTTTTCCTGTTTACCATTAGGTGTTTGAAATATGATGTTCATGTTTGCTCCCAGTTGAAACATGCCTGTTTGTAGCATTGTAGTTTTAATTTTCATGTGCTTCACTACGGCACATAGTTGCAGTATCTGCTCAAGATAATTGGTTTTGATGATTCCTCACAGTCCTTTAGCACTTCCCAGACCAGAACATCATGGTTGTTCACCAGTATTGCAAAAAAAATGTGCCTATTAAGGATGGGGGCCTTGATTTTAAAAATTGGCATTGAAATAAGATAGTTCTTAGATGCAGCACCTTAGAGTATTTTAAAGGTTGTCAGTGTTTGAAAACATGTTCCTTTTTTAAAGGAGGGCCTATTTGAGTGCCTCAATTTCTTAGTTGCATTAAAAGAAAGTGTCATAAATAAGACTATCCATTTTTTACTTGTAATTCAAGCAACAATACAATCAAAATATTTACTAACACTGAAGTAACAATTTTACTGTCATTTTATCTGCTAATTAGTATTCACTTACTGAGTCTGAAGTATAGCTGGGGAATTCTTCTTAAGTGATTGGGATGCTCCTATTTTATTTACCTTTTGGCATTAAAAACATTCTATTTTTTTCTGAAAATCAAGTAAGGAGGCAAAAACTGATCTGCCTTTCTGTTTTGCTTTTGTATTTACAAAAGCATACCCTGCCCACTAAACCCCTTAAGCCATGCAAGTAAACCTCAACTACATGTAGGCTGGCATCTCTGCATTGCGTGCACGCTGTCTCTGGCTGTTGTCAGTAATCCTGAGTTTTGGAACTCTGGAGCTCTGAAGTGACTTACAGGAGCCAGTAATGAGGAATTGGCTCAATCACACTGAACTGCAGCTGCTTCCCTGCTCACTTTTTGGTCTCCTGCTGTTCATTGTGGTGTCCTGGGCGGAGGATGGTGCTGTCTGTGAGATGTAGCACAAACATCTTGTCTGGAGATGTCTGTGGGTGTGGCACATAGGGTCGTGGTTAAGTGGTGGACTTGGCAGTGCTGGCTTAATGGTAGGACTCAATGACCTCTTGGAGGCCTTTTCCAGCCTGAATGATTCTATGACCCTGTGAGACCTTCCTTGCTTTGTAAGGAGCATAAGCAAAGTGCTTCTGGTGAACTTCAGGGTTGTGATGTACTGGGTGTGGGTCCAAAACTTTGAACAATCTGTCAGAAGAATTCAGAAGTCTGAAGGGCTTTGAGTGTCCTGCTGGTAACAGCTGTTGAACTGGTTGATAAGGCCCAGTTTCTATGCACTGACTCCATTAGAAGCTGGTCTGCAATGAAATTATACTCTTTGTTTTAATTTTCTGTGCAGAGGCAGAATGCTTTTGACTTGAAAATAATGAATAAAAAAACCCCTATGGCTACTAGGTTATTTGCAAATAAGTAATGTAAGAATGTGTTAAAATACAATAAGTTAGTTGTTAAGTGAACTTCCTTTCTTTGTCCCCATTTTATTTCAGCCTAATTAAAAAAGAAAACAAGACCTTTAAAAAAGTAAACTTAATGACTTTTTTAGAAAAAATAAAAATACATAATTGGATTCACATATCTTTTTTCTGGCTGCATATTTGATAAAACTTAGGAAATCATGATTCTTTAGGGACTCTGTCAGATGACAGGCTAATGGCTATGAGTTTAAGCCCACTCAGAAGGGTAGTATGTCAGCCCCTACAGCAGAAAAAAAGGGGAGTGTGAGCTTAGTTTATGTGGCAATTAATAATATTGAATTTTAAATTATTGCTAAATAATAATTTTAAAGCACTTTGATGTGTTCATTTGCAGAATCTGTTTTTACAGAACACTGAGTTATATTAAAAGATCGTGAATGTAATTCATTACCAACACAGTTAGTATTGATGGGTTATCTTACAGGTCACTGAACCAAGCCATGTAAATTACTTACTTACTTCTAATCGGTCTAGGAAAAAAATGGATACAATTTTCTGTAGTTTTTTCTCCACTTTTTCTCCACACCTGCAATTGTGTTAAATTGAGAAAAAGAATGATTAAACCTTAAGCATCTGTTACATGACTTTCCTGCTTGTCATGCTGAGCAAGCTTCATCTGATTTCAGCGAGACTTTGATCACACATATTGCAGAAAGAGCCTCCCTCAAATGTAATGCACTATCTTAGTCTCTCAGCTTTTAACTCTTACCTAGGATAGCTTGTCTGAAACAGAGACCCTTAATTACAAAAGTGCACACTGCAGAACTGAGTGTAAAATTACTTTAAGAGAGTTATTAGACATTTGGTCAAAAAATGCAAAAAAAAAAATCCACTAAATGAATCATAGTGTCAAATATCATAACTTTTTATTAAAACTAGTCTTCTTTAAGGAAATATTTCAGAGTATTCATGCCTAATTAATTTCACTAATTGGTAGTGATTTTGATAATACCTTCACATAATAATACTTTAAACCTAGATATCCTATTGTTATAGTGAATTCTATGATATAAAACCAAAATACAGATAGACTGTTATAATGCAATTTAAGTTGGTCATTTCTTAAGAAAGCAATTGAAAAGTTAAAAGCACGTCAGGAGACTGATCAGATTAATGCACTCAGTTTTGATGTACTGTAGTTATCACAGAAATATTAATGACTTATCTCTAATGAAAGAAAAAAAGGTTTTTACCTACCACTGTGTCTGAAATTATTAGGTTTCAGACACAGTGTGACAGTTCTGAAGTAAGCTTTTATGCTATAATATAATTTGAAATTTAAAATCCAGTTTTACTCTGCTATTGCCATCTATTCCACAGGATGTAGAACTGAACATCTTGACTGGTTGAGGTCAAATTATGGTCATCTGACATTTTTTTCTTCAAGTACACAAAATATAACCAAGAAAGAACTTTGAACTCATAATTTAAATTACTTAAATTTTGACATGGAGACAGTATTGCTCACAGAATGCTCCCTGTATTTCAAATGGAGAGTTTTATGGCTGCTATTATCTTTTAGGTTAACTATTCTTTAAAAGTCAGTACTGCAACTGTAGGTACAGAGGGTAGAGTAGCTTTTACAGGTGCCGGAATATCTGTGTAGCAGTTTTCCACTTGGAACACTGAAAAACTTACATTCTTTCCTATTTCAAAGGCATTTCTTCACTGAATATTTGCTAAGTGCCCTGAGAACTAGAACAAGAGTGAAACATCTTCAACACATTTTCATTTCCATTTAAAACCAAATTAAATTTTCTCTGTGTTGAAAACCATTTTACTTTTGCTTTCCACGCACTTTTACTTCAGGATTCTTTGAGCAGACTGCATATTTAAAGAAATACTTACAAATGTTTGATGCAGATATTTAATGTGAATTTATCACAGTTGTTTGCATTGCAGCCTTGCCTTACAGATTCATTCAGTGAGGGAGCAGAAGTATATCATGCATTCTAATCATTCACATAACTCAAATTTAAGATAATTAGTATTTTGAAAGCTTTGTTTGAAGTGAAAATTATTTGCAGATCTTTCAATATGAATAGCTTTCAATAAGAAAAGGTCTTAAAGAGAGTTTTGATATTTTGGTAAGATTTTGTAGTGAGCAAAAATAAAGGCATGCATTCAATCCTGTATAGAAAGTTCTTCAGGTGTGTCAATTATAATATTTGTTTTTTAGCATTACCAATTACTAGCTCTTAAAACCTGCCTTATGGCTCTTTAGTAGTGATTTGAGTGCGCAGTTAATACTTTTTAGGCATGAGGCCATTTTAAAAGGATCTTTCTTTTATAGAAATAGGTCCACATAAATAATAGATCTGCTGTTAAGGCAGAGGCAGAGTTCAGTTACTTCTGCAGCTGTAGGTTGGTATTATATCCACTTTTAAACCACCCACATTTCCACAGCATCCACCCAGTCATGTGTTAATTGGCACGATTAACATCTGTCGTGTGTGCTTCACTGTCAGCCTTAGAAAGCTGGGTACGTAGGATCACAATTTATTTTAGTAGAGCTAATTTTAATTGTATTTCTGTATGCCTGAATTAGAAAAGGCAGACCTGAAGATGTGTCCTTGAAGCAGAAGGCAATGATGGTGTACATACCTAGTGAGACTTAAAAGTCCTCGTTTCAGCTGATCTATGAGCCGCTTGGCTCCTGCCAAGTGGGGTTTTCCTTTTGAAGTGTCAAGTTCCTTGCAATCTCCAGAAAGCTCCATGGTTCAAAATGGTGGCCAGCAGTCAATGGTGGTTGTTGCCCACCATTTCTGGACATGGAGTTTTCTGGAGCTTCTGGACATTTAAAGACCCTGGAGATGAGATGTGGGTGAGAAGATGACACAGGTGGTGGCTGCGTAGCTGCTTCAGTAGTTCAGTTTCCTGCCTAAGCTTCGACTCTGTACTTAAAAATATCGGATGCTGGCGTCTCTAAATTTCAGTTCCAAGTGGTGGGAAATTCACAAGATCGGTTGTTTTTTTCTCAAATGTTGCCATCTTGGCCTGAACTCAAATGACAGCAGCTGTTCTCATGAGATTCCAATTTCAGCCAACTGAAAAAACAGCCTTTTCCTTTTCAGATCTAGCCAGCTAGTGATGGTGGCAGTGACTTCTCTTCACAATTTCAGGAATCCATACATCCCCTCCCACACGCCACATACATACACATGAAGAATAAAATGGACTCCAGTGTATTTATCATTTCTGCTGAATGGAGTTGTGCATTTTGTATGTGGAAAACATGGCCCAGTCCTTCAGTGTTCAGCATTTACATTTAGTATGCAAGATATTCACTAAGGATTTATGTGTAAAGATCTATAAAAGAAAAAACTTTCCTCTAGAGAAGCACTGGCTGGGAATGACTTCCACCTTCAGTCACACGCGATGCTATTGAAATACCAACTCCTTCTGATTGATCTCTGCCAGTGTTCACTTGCCCTTCTTCCTCTCCAGCTTTCAGCAGCATATGGAGCATCAACAGAATCGTGGGCAGCTTGGCTTGACCTGAAAAATCAGAAAGCAGTGCTGCTTTAAAAAATAGGGTGCGGAAGCTGACGGCAACTCGTGCTTCTGTCTCACAGGAACAGGAGTGGTGGAGGTCAAAGAGGACTTGGTGTGTGTGTTGAGAGGATTAGGACCAGGTATGAAGGGAAAAAATAGTCTTGTACTTCTCCTCCCCTCCCTTACACATGGGTGCGTTCCTTGAGTGTGGCAGGGGACTATGACTTCTACAGTCTCTGATGAAGGTGGGAAAGGTGCTCGCTTCTCCCAGGGTGCCAGCACTGAGTCCACAGTCTCCAGCCTTCTAACTGATGGGCTTTCAGTGCCTGGCTGCTCTCCTGGGGTACCTTGTTACCAGGCACCTTTTTCCTCACCACTGTCCAGGGCTGGTACTCTGTGATCCCTATGGTAGGTAGGGAGATGTCCCAAATATACGTCTTCAGTGCCCCAAGACAGAAAATGATGGTTTGGAACAATGCAGACTTGGTTCAACTTAGACTGTAGGAAAGGAGGAAAACACTAAGAATTTATCATACTTGTGAATAACCACTTATATGAGAGTTTGGGTTTTTCTCAGTCTTTCTCCCATCTGAATTCATAGAATTCCTGATGGTCAGCCTGAGAGCCATGTTGTTCAGGCTTCTTCTCATGTTGTAGAAAGGAAAGTCTAAAACTTTCTGTCTAAGAGCTTATTTAATCCAGAGATGTGGAATTCCCAACCAGATTAATGGGAGGTAAAATTCGTGATTGTGGGCTGAAAAACTGAGTGACACATTTGAAACTTGATCTTAAATGTGAAGTATTAAAGGGAGAGTGTCTTTTCTAGGCTGGTGCAATGCTGTTCTTACTTAAACCTTGTGGAGCTGAGAGGAGTTAGCTGATCACTATTACATGTGTAAAGATGAAGCTCTCTGGCATGTGTACAGCAGTCCTCTGGCTGTTCAAACACCATAGAAGAAGAAAATATGGCCCCAGATATTCTTGGTATGTTGTCTATGCCACGTCAAAATCCAAGCCTATGCTAGTATGTGCTCAGAAACCATGGATGGAATTGAACTTAACAAGTATAAGCGCATGCCTGTACCCAAAATCTGTGCAGGTTTGTAACATGAAATTTTCCATAGCTGTCATTGGAGAGGAATGGGCCTTTGTTAGAGTAGATCCATCTCATCCTAAGGTCCATTTTTTTCTATGCTGACTACAAAAGTAAACTAGAGTGAGTAACTCAGCTGGTAATACCATTTCTTTGGTAGGTGTGTGAAGATAGGCAAGTTGAATCTCCCTCCTTGTGGCAGTGGGGCAACACTGAGCTGCTTGCCAGTAGCTATGTGTCAGAGCTAAATCCTCTTTCTCAGGATCAGGAAATTGGAAGCAGTTCCTGGATGCCTGTCCTGTGCATCAGAGAGTTACAGCACAGGGGGATACCTTGCTCCAAAATCTGTGTTAATGAGCACTTAGAGAAAACATAAAAATAACCTTAAGGGGAACATTCTCATTTGCAGTCAGAACTGTGGATACAGAGCTGGCAAAGACTGCCTGAAGCTGGATGTGATAAGTAGAATAAACATAAACTGCCAATAAATGCTCAAGGTAACCCATCCCTCAAACTAACAGGTCTGGGACTAGGAACTTAGAAGATTCTCCAGTATCTTACTGGATGACCTTGAAAATACTTTTTCTTGTCATAGCTCTAGTTCCCAGTAAATGTAATGTGGACAAGGCATTGATTTCCTGCAAAAGCCTTTTTGTTGGTTTAAGACAATTTACAGGGTGGTGCCTGGGAAACAAGCTACCTCCCCTTTAGTTTTAAGGACTACCCTTTCACCAGTAAGGAGAGACAAACATGAGAAGATATTAGTGAAAAATAAAAGTGTAGTAAAAAATGGAAACAATAACAGGCAAAATAACAGTAAAAATCACTAGATACAAAGGTGCTCATTCCCATGGATTGACTAGGGAATGAGGAGTAACAAGATATGGAAAGATATGGAATACAGTACACATTTTTTGGGTTACCCAGGACACCCTTTGTCAGGCCAAATGAGGAGGTACTGTGCAAGTGCTGAAGGATTGTCTGCTGGTACTAGAGAGCTATGGAGTTCCAAATAAGTACTGTTTAATTTTAGTCAATAGGTCTTAATATAAGATAGCGTTAGAAATTTTAAATGAATAGATGCAGTAACTTAACCAATGATGAGAAAAAAAGTTACAGGTAGAGTATACCAAATGTAGCTCTAATTGTGCCAGAAATTAGGTGGCTTAACGTAGTAAAAAATAGTCCATGTTTTCAATATGCAGAGGTCAGGAAGCAAGCTTTATAGCAGACAGAAAATAGACCCCCTCATCTTTCAAAGCAACAGCTGCCCTTATCAACATAAAACTAAATAAAACATATTGATAATAATACACAAGTGTTTTCTAATGAAGGTTTTTCTATTAGTGCTAAAATAAAATATGTTCTTTAGGAACTGAATCCATGTTCATGGCTTATCTGACAGAGACCAACAAACCTTCCTTGATTATGTGATTTAATATGATTTTTGATTATAATGACTATGGGAAGATTTCTTCCATTTTCCATATATGAATTCTGCTTATATCATGGAGCTTGAGCTTTTAATTTAAGCAGTTCTTCTACATTTAATGTTTTTTCACTTTTTTCAACATCTACAAGAACATCATGCTTTTTTTACTGGTGTCTCAAATTCTTGCCCAGAGACAGAAGGATGGATGTTTACTGTGAGAATCTTTGTAGAGCTTGGGAGTAGAGAATCTGGGTGATTGCAGTAATTCCCAGCATGAACTGATGTAAAGCAGCGCTGGTGTTTTTTCATTGAGGGATTCCAGGAGCAGTCAGGTGATCCACAATGATGTCTGGAGGCAGAAATGAATGTAGTCAGTAGATGCTGAAGTAAACTGCTGCAATGAGGTCTGCAAAAAAGCACATTGTGTCTGCGGCCCTAGTGGAAGGAAGTGAATTACCTTAGACAGTCTTGAGCAGAATGTGAGAGGCAGGGCTCGTTTGTGTCCATCTGACATGTGCTGTTATTAAATATGACAATGCCAAGGACACCACTCAAGTGCACCACAGTTGCCTTGAATGCAGTTACATTTTTGACTTTTGAAACATTGAATCGTGAATGATTTTCGAGAAATCAGATGAAACATACAGAAAAAAATGGTTCATTAGTCCAATAAGAAATTTTGTTAGCATATGCTTTTCTAAAAGTGATTTTATTGTCACATTGATTTTGAGTTCTCCTTAACAACAATGAAAAGAAACCAATGGGATTTTTAAAATTAACATAGCTCTTTTTTGCTGCTATTCTAAAATAAATATGCTTTTTTGCAATATAATTATTCAAAGGATTTGTATCTGATTTATATATTAAAATACTTGGAATTGCATTTATATTTTTAAAGACATGTGCTGCCTTGTGTGTCCAACCACACAGATACAGCAGTTTAGCGTGCATCGGGCAAATGCTGATGTGACTCCACACATACAATATCCATTATCCAAGTTTATATTTTTCCTTTCTACCAAGAAACATGAAATCCAACACATGTAGCTGAAGTGGTTTAAAACATCAGTAGCTGTTCTCTGCCAGCAGAAGGTCACAGTCAGCCACTGAGCTGCCTTAGTGGCTTGGGTTTTCTGTCACCTTCTTCTGTACAAAGTCAGCTGGGTTAGCTTTTGCTTTTTTTTGGGTGTGTGTGGTTGTTCAGTCTCTCATGGAAAACAACTGCAGGAACTTGCTCCTAAACTGTTACAGCTGTTTCCAAGTTATTGCCAACTCTGTAGGGCTCTGGTACAACACTGTGCGCAGACCAAGGCTTTTTAAAAAATGTCAAAAGTATAACAAGCCATCTTAACAACGGTGAGGAGTGTTTTAGAACTATTTTTGCCCTAATTGTACATTGGGAAGAGAGACAGTTCCTTGCAAGAAGAGGACTTCCTAATAATGAATTTATAAGAATAAAACTTGTAAAGTGCATTTGACAGTATTTAGCAGCTGCAGAATTTCGTCATTTGTTCCCTGATTTCATGCTGTCAAATCTGACAACATGAACTAGTGCCAGTCTTTGCTTTGAAAGACAATTTCCTTTTTATAAAAAATTCTAATTATTAAAGCTAAATTTAGATTTTATGAAAAGGAAGTTTTTAGTCCTTTATATTTGTCAAATGGCTTTCAAAAACTAAGTTGGTTCTACCTTTGACAATTAGTCAAACGATATTTACCATGGAAAACCATGGTTTTTTCCTCCTTCTGCTACTAATGGATGAAATTGGTGTGAATGGCAAGGAAGGCCCTTGCATTTTTGATACACATAAAACCTGGTTATCAACTGTGTAGAAGTCTGGATTTATTAACCATTTTCAGAGACACTTAGTTGGGCACACTTGGATCTCATTTAGCTAAAGATACTATTGATCACCCACTGCATGTGGAGGGGAGGATGTTCAACCTGGGAAGTTAACTTGGATGTTGCCATAATTTGGGTCTTAAAGATATACAACCCTTTTGTCTTTAAAATGATAGTGCTTTTAACACCCATCTTGATTGAATTTTCTCTAGGTGCTATAGGCAAAGGTTTGAATTAATGAAGATTAGCAGCTGCTACTGTAACCTATGCTCTGGATACAGGCTATCTCAGCTCAGATGCTACTTGCCTTCTGAACTGTTCTGTGCTTTGTCCAGGTTCCATCACAACCCAGAAAGCACAGACCAGTTATTCCACTGCTTACCTGAAAATAATGCATGTGACAGTTTATGGTTTGGGGGCAAGATACACTTTTATTAACTAGCAGCAAGCTAGTCTCCTGACCTCTTTCCCTGGAATACACCAGACTTCTGGATGCAGAACTGATGTAAGTGTACAGTTGGCTGGTAATGAGGGATTTGAGCCCTTTTCCCTCCCCCCACATGAACTTAGTGTGGAGACTATAATGAGAGTTACAGTAAGTACATTGCACCACTCAGGAAACTTTGGTGCTGGTGTTCTGGGGCTTCTTGACCATGTTCTCACAAGAATAACCAATATAGGTGGGACCACTGAAAGAAGAGCTAATGAAACAGGAGTTTTCTGCACCATCTGATGAACAGCCATGTTCAGCTTCTGAAACAATATTCATGAATGAAGAGTTTTGAACTTACTGTATTATACTGCTGTAGTTCTAGCCTAGTTCTCTGAGAAATAATAAAGCATATACATTAAGAATGAGAAAATCTTAGCGCAGTATAAAATATTGTAGAACCCATACCTATGAGGCATCCTGTTCACACAGACTCATAGAATAGTTAAGATGGAAAGGAACCTCTGAAGATCCTCTAGACCAGCTCCTGTGCTCACGTAGGGTCAGCTGCAGCAGATTGCTCAGGGCCATGTTCAGTCAGATTTTGAGTATCTCTAAGCATGGAGACTCCACAACCTCTGCAGGAAACCTGTGTTCAACCAATCTCTTGATCAAAAAAAGCAAGGTTTTCTTATGTTTAAAAGGAATTTCCTGTATTTCAGTTAGTGACATTGGTCCCTTGTAGATTCACTGGCTCTCACAGAGAAAAGCCTTGCTCAGTCTTCTTTGTACCCTCCCATCACATATTACACACATTAATGAGATGCCCTGACCCTCTGTTCTCCAGGATGAACAGTTCCAGCTCTCTTAGCCTCCCCTTGTATGACCTGCACTTGTCTTTGTGATCCTTTGCAGATCCTGCTCCAGTAGGTCCATGTTTCTCTTGTACTGGGAAGCCCTGAACTGGACAGAGTACTCCAGGTGTGGCCTCACCAGGGCTGAGTAGAGGGGCAGGATCACATCCCTTGACCTGCTGGCAGTGCCCCCACCTCATGCAGGTCAGGACGGTGTTGACCTTCTTTGTGAAGCTTATGTGGTCTAGTATTGTGTGGCAGGTCTCACTAGAGAGAAATAAAATTTTAGAAGGAGTGAACTAGCTTGAATTAAATTTTTAAATGGTAAAATATGGCCTCAGTGAAGGGAACAATGTGTGGTAGTAAACTACAGGAGAGAAACTGTCAATCTGGGAATGAGACAACTGCCCACAGAGGCTTCAGTGATCAATGAAAACAACCTAAAGAACCACCAGAGTGTATTTCTTGGGAAATCTCTTGGCCTGGGAATAAGCCTTGGGGTGGCATTGGGCAAGGGGCTAGGACATCTAGTAGGCTACCAAGCTACGAAATAATGTGCTGCAGCCTGCGGGAGTATAAGCTGTATAAGCTCCATTTTTACGTAACTGTCTTCTTATTAGAGTTGTATTTGGTTGCATATCTAAAATACTTCTGCTGCTGGCTTTGCATAAAGCCAGTTGCAAGGAATAGTTAGGGGTGAGTCTTTGTGTTTTCCCTCTCCCTTGCTTTCAGTTATTTAGTCATGAGAACATGATGAGGAACTGTTTTGATTTTTTTTTCCCCCACATGCTGGGTGATTAAGGACCTGAGTGCTGAAGACCCACTTTCCCCTTCCTTGAGCATCATTTTTTCTTCCACCCAATTTGCAATATGTTTTTTAGGCTCTGCTGGAGCTCATGAAACATTCATACCTGTGGTTATATGGTACATTTTGTAGCACTTGTACCCTGGTATTGCTGTGTGCCTTTAGCCACATGACATCCTTGTGTCTAACCCGAGGGACATGGATTGTACTGATGGACCACTTGGTGAGTAAGGAATGGATGCACTTCACAGGGTTATAGTCAGTGACTCAGTGTCCAGGTGGAGACCAGTGACAAGTGATGTTCCTCAGGGGCTGGTGTTGTGCCTGATGCTGTTTGACATCTTTGTTAGCAACGTGGGCAGTGGGATGGAGTGCACCCTCAGCAAGTTTGCCAGGGACACCGAGCTGTGCAGTGGGGTCAGCACACTGGAGGAGAGGGATGTCGTGCAGGGGAATGTGAACAGGCAGGCCTGTGTAAACCTCAAGAAGATCTACAAGGCTAGATTCAAGGTCCTACAGATGGATCAGTGCAATCCCAAGTACAAGTACAGGCTGGGTGGTGAATGGATTGAGAGCAGCCCTGTAGAGGTCTTGGTGGGTGTTGGTGAATGAGAAGTTCAGCATGACCCAGCAACGTGCACTCGCAGTCCAGAAAGCCAAACACATCCTGGGGTGCTTCAAAAGATGCACAGCCAACAGGGCAAGGGAGTTATTTTCCCCTTCTGCTTCAGGGTGGTGAGACTCCACCTGCAGCACTACATCCAGCTCTGGAACTCCAACATAAGAATGTCATGGACCTATTGGATTGAATCCAGAGGAGTGTCATGAAGATGACCAGAGGGCTGGACCACCCCTCCCAAGAAGACAGGCTGGGAGATTTGAGTTGTTCAGCCTGGAGAAGAGAAGGCTCTGGAGAGACCTTACAGCAGCCTTCCAGTACCTGAAGGGGGCTGATGAGAAAGCCATAGAGGGGCTTTTTTACAGGGGCATGCTTTTTACAGGGCAAGGGGGAGTGGCTTTAAAAGGAAAGCAGGTAGGTTTAGATTAGATACTAGGAATAAGTTTGTTATTGAGAAAATGGTGAAGCACTGGCACAGGTTGCCCAGAGAAATTGTGGATACCCCATTCCAGGAGGTATTCAAGGCCAGGTTGTGTGGGGCCTTGAACAGCCTGGTCTTAATGGTAGGTGTCCCTGTTCATGGCAGGGGGGTTGGAACTAGTGGTCTTTAATGTCCCTTTGAAACCAGACCATTCTGATTGTATGATATCTGTTATGCTGTTTACTTGAATTATAGACCTAAATGTTTTGTCTGAAAACATGCATGAAAGCAAATTATTCTCTCCTTCCTTCCTCCCCCAGAATCATAACTGTCCATGATTATATGTTGTCAGAAGTTTATGTCTGGCCCTAGTTAATGCTCTTTCATTTCATGATGGTCCTACTTCCTTTCTCAGACCTTCTACTGATTCTGTACTTGGAGGTCCATTCTGATCTGCCAAAACCAAAGAAATGAGTATCCATAAACAAAAGGGATCTGGACTGAATGATTGCACTGCTTCCTTTTTCTTCAATGTATTGTAGTCTGATTTGTGTTCTAATTTGAAATATAATTGAAAAATTCAAAGGAGGCCTCATAATATTTATAAAATCTCTCACATGAGGAGTCTTTTTAGCTGGCTTAAAGAAACCCATGCCACATGAAATGTGTTACCCTTGGGCCCCAGTTTCTCTGTGTCTGCCATTGCTATTAAGAAGCTCTTTCTCATGCAGCATGTGGCCAAAAATCCCTTCAGGCTCCCATGTTCCAGGAGGGTCTCAGTGGTTGAAAAGGTACTTAATTGTCTGATTCTTCTGGAGGTTTCAGTTTAGGAGAATGCTGAAAAACAACTCACAAATTCATCTGAATGCTCTGGCTAGCTGGATTAATTTTCAGGCTGTTTTGTGGGTTTTGAAGGAAACATCATATCTGAAGGAGGTTTTTGCAGCCCACCTGATTGATGGTTGGGACTGCCCAGGAAAGTAGTGCAATCACAGGAGAGTTCCTGTGGAAAAACCCATCTATGTTAGCCTCCTGTTAGCAGGCTCACTGAGGCTGGAGCAGTTGGAGGGGGTGATTGTGTCTGCTGGAGGTGTGTGCTAGATGGGAGGTTGTGGCCAAGTTATGGGGTTGAAGGAGGAGAGGAGCGGACTCTGTGTGTGGTATCAGGGAAGATGGAAAAAGGATTGAGAGTGTCTTCACAGAGACCCTGCAGAGACGAGAACCTCAATGTCCTGACCGTGCAAAACAGGGCAGCCAGAGTCTGTGGGCAGTTTTTATATAAGTGGAGGAACACTGTGTTGAGGAACACTGGAGGCTTATGACTTCTGTCAGAAGTTGTCCTTACAAGGTTGCTGTCTTACCTTGAAAAGGAAGGTCAGGTGATTTCTGTGTTGAATGGATAAATGCAAATGTGGCCACCTTCAAAAAATCCCAGAATTTTAACTTGGAGAACTACAAGACAGTCAGCCTTACTTCAGGCCCTGGGAAAATTGTGGAGTGAGTCCTTTTGTAATATGTTTCTGGACAAATTGGTGATTGAAACAGTCAGAATGTATTTCTTTAGAGTTAATCATTCTTGACCAACTAAGTTGCCTTGCTATGATGAAATCACTGTTGATGTGGATGAGAGAGTACTGTGTCAATGACCTTGGCTTTAACAGAAAGTTCTTTAGAGTTTCCCATAATATTCTCATGCCCAAACTGGGGCCTGTCTGGATGAGCTAGCAACAATTAGAAACCCGGCTGGATATTTAGGCTCAGAGTGTAGCATTTAATGGATCATATTCTGCCTGGATACCAGTGGAGTGCCACAGGGGTTTCTACCATTTAATGTCTTTTTCAGTGACCTGAAAAAGGCAAGAGAATGCATTTTGGTTTAAGTTAGCAGATGATGACATACTGAGAGGGCCAGTAGATAGGAAAGGATTCTCATCTGTAGGGATCCTGACTAATAACAATAGTGAGTTGACAGGAACCCGATTAAATTCAGTAGGGCAAACGCAAACTCCTGCTTAGAAACAATGTACCAGTGTGGGCTGGAAATGTAGCAGCTGACTGGTGGCAGTTCAGCAGAATACTTTGGCCACCCAGCAGATGGGAAGCTGAATATAAGCCAGCAGTGTACCCTGGTAGCAAAAGCCAACAGCATCCAGCAGCTGGGAAATCAAGGGGAGGTATTGTCCTCCAGTCAGCACTCACTTGGTGTCATCTAGAATATTGCATCTTTTGGACCTTTTCCATATTCCCGGATACAATACATAGAGTTTTGGGCCCCACAATAGAGGAGAGGTGATTATGAGCTGCAGTGAGTTCAGCAGAGGCCACCAAAATGGTCAGGGATTGATCTGGAGCTCTTGTCCTGAGAGAGGCTGAGGGACCTGGTCTTGCTCGTCCTGGAGAAGAAATGACTTTAGGGGAGACCTGTTAGTGACCTTCTAGTACCTACAAGGAGTTTATTCAGAAGACAGAGCCAGGCTTTCCCAAGCACTGTGTTGGCTGGAGGATGAGAGATATTTGGCATAAACTGGAGATACTTGAGAGGAAAAGAGACTTGAGAAGAAACTTGAGAGACTCAGAGTGAATATAAGGAAAAGCTTTCTCATCATAAGGATAGTCAAGCAGTGAGATTGCTAAAAAATTGTGTAGTCTCCATCCTTTGAGGTTTCAAGACTGACTGAACAACCTGATATGATGTCAGAGCTTTGAGCAGTTGGTTGGACTAGATCATGCCCAGAGAGCCCTTCCAGCCTCAAATATCCTGTGATCCTGTGTATAGGAGTATGGATAGATTATGTTCAGAATGAGTTCTGTGGAGACTATATATGGAACGTCTTCACAGAGGCCACAAAGGTTCACTTTTGACAAGTAATGTATACTTTTTAAAATAAGGAATATCCAGATTTCCATGAAAGGAAAAATAAAATGTAAAAAAAAACTGTATCTGCTCTTCTCTGCCTTCCCAGTTCTTTGCAGATCTTATTTTAGCCCAGAACCAGCAAAATCTGAAATGTTGTCACCATATTCATGCACACATTCCTTGCCTGGATTCATGTTGAATGCATCTCTGTGAAAGATTTAATGAATGACTTCCATTTACATCATTTATGTAGTGAATAGAGCATGAAAGGTGGAAAAAACAGCTTTCAAAATATCAATGTAGCTATTCTATCTGGGGACAGCCCTTCAAACACCTGAATTATTGCATGTCTATTAAAGTGAAGACAGTAAGGGTGACACATGTATTCTAGGTAAACACCATGCTGGTGTTTGACAGTTTGCAAATAATTCATACAATAGATGTCCCCTAATGTAGTCTAAATGCATCTCTCAGATATTTCCAACTGGGCGGCATAGATGTAATCAAGAATAATTGAAGAGCTGATTTTGTGCTATGTTAACAGAACTGTCTTCCTGAATATGTTAGGATGCCTAGCATGTTGGCTTTCTCCATGATCATATTGTTTGAATTGGATGTGAAAGAATGGTTAGTACTATTTAGTCATAATCTGTCATAAGAATCTTAAATAGCTTAGGAAAAAAAATCATAATTATGTTCCTAAGACTGATGGTATTTCAGATCTTGCAGTGATAAAGGTTTTTTGGTCTTGCCTCAGAATTACTTTTAGAAAAAGAAGTATGCTCTCAACCTAATCATGTCAGCATCAGAACACCTGCAAAATTAGATCAAAAGGAAAAGTGGAATTACTGAGATTTGCTTGCTATGAATAGCGCTAGTGTGAATGCGTTAAGCAGTCATGTTTGCTGTACTGAAAATGCAGCATACTCGGGGGAACCAATACAAAAGAAAACAAATTTGGGGATGTATTGACTGTTTGAGAAAGCAGTTTGGATATTTTCTGTGGGGTTGTGAGTGAAACACCTGTGGGGATCATCAGATGTGCCTCAAGCTGGAGGATGATCATGAGAACTGCAAGCTGAGTAATGCTGTTCTTGTGTGGAAAATGTTGGGTTTTGTTGTGACAGAAGTAAAAATCTTACTTCACTACTGAAGTCTTAATGGCTGATCATCTCCCTTGGGTGCCTGGCCTAGAAACCAGCCAGTGCAGAGTGATCAGCTCTCAAAGACTGTGCGCAGCAAACATCAGGGAGGGGACGTGCTTTGTTTACAGGTGGATATTAGTGTGGTGGGATGGGGAAGGCACCAAGCTTCTATCAGGGTTAAAGACCTTCAAAGCCAGTGTCTATAAATGGTACCTTCCACATTTCTGATAGCAGTTTCATGCTAGATTGTGATAGTGTAATGATGTAAGTAAGCATGGTGAAAAAAAAAGTGGTGATCATCACAAGACTGCCTAAAACTGCTAGAGATGGAAAACAAACTAATTGGGTAAAAATATGCTCATTGTCAGGCCTCCTTAACTGCTATTCCTTTGTAGCCATTTGATCTTCCTTAAGTAGGGGAGCTAATAGTCTGTTTCTTCGGCTCTGCATTTTTATTTCTTTTGCAAAAAAAGGCTTTTAAAAAACCCCTGGACACCAGAAAACCCAAATCACAGCAAAAAAATTGCTGCTAAGGGTTTATTATAATAGTGCTCCTCAGAACACAACAGAAGTGTTAGTTCTGTCCTTTCTTTCATAACACTTCACATGTCCTGTATGTATCAAATTTGCTGGGAGCTGGAGAAGAGGAAGCAATTTCCTTTAGGGTACAGCACCCAAGGAGGAGCTCACGAAAACTTTTTGATAGATTTGTGATGACTCAGCTGAAGTTAAGCCCTTGACATGAAGATAAAGGTGTTGAAAAACTTCTGTCACTACCTACATTACTACTTACATTATTTTCTTTGTGCTCAGGTGAGCAGAGCATGAATAGGAGCATCATTTAGCCCAGTGGAATTAGAGAAAGTGTATGGAGAATGGGATTTGCAGCCCGTGTACTGTTATTTGGTTATCAACACATTTGCATTAAAAATACTTGTTAGTGCATTAAATTATTTGAATTTGCTGCTATTTTAAGAAAAGATATCTTTAGGTCCCAAGTCCCTCCCATCCTCCCCCAACCTTACCTGTGATTCATGATCATTATTTAGCAATAATTATGCTGAAACATGGTGTAAAGGTTTCCAATGTGTTAAATTACATCTTCAAGTCTATTCATGATAACTGTTAGATGTTAGGACATTGAAAACAGAATCTTCTGACAACTTTATATATTTCTGTTCTAGATAGATCCTTTATATTTGTCCTAATTGAATAATGCCCAGTGAAGGCAGTGCTGTACCTGTGCTGCTTTCGTATTTCTGAGTGTGCTAATTACAACCTGCTCATGTTCATTTGTCTTTGCATGTCCCAAATATGTCCTGTTTTCTCTTCTAGATGATGGGAGATACAAAGCTCTGTTTTTTGCTACTATAGCTAAACTAAGTCAAACCAAGCAGAAGACAGGCCAAGGGAAGTTCAGACAAAGCAGGCCTGACAAGTGTTTGTCCAGAAGCCTTGAAAACTCAGTGCACAGCCTGTGACTTGTTCCTGGAAGTGGCAATACTGGGCTGCAGGGTGGAAAGAACTGAAAGAGCAACTTAAGCAGTAGGCAATAGAGCATTCCTTGCATTTAATTTTATTTAATGTTATTTTATATTTTATTTTATTTTATTTTATTTTATTTTATTTTATTTTATTTTATTTTATTTTATTTTATTTTATTTTATTTTATTTTATTTTATTTTATTTTATTTTATTTTATTTTTCAGTTATTGCAGAGCCTCTACAGAGCATGCAGTGAGCGACTTCTTGATTTATATTTCACCCTTGTAACTATTGTGTAATTAAAATGTTTCTCCTATGTGGGTTTTTACCCTCTGCTTACAGTCACAAATTTAGATTGATCAGGCTATGATACTAGCTGTGACATTTAATGGTTTTTATAGGCCATTCTCATTGTAATAAACCAGCAAAATAGTGCTGATTTTTAAAATGTATCCATTAAATTAAGAAATTAGGTTTATAGAAGAAACTGCTTTCCGGATAGAAGGTATCTTTTATGTTGAAACCTTACCAAATAGCATTTCAAAACAACTGAAAGATTTTTGTGTTTTGGCTGCAGATAAATCTCAGTTTGCTGGAAGTAGGTGAGGGCTCTTTAATTCCAGTTTTCCTGTTTGTTGCTGAAGCAGTGAAGCATTCAGAAAAAGACAATTTCACTTTGATTAAATGCCTAAAAAGTTATCTGGTTGATTAAAAAAAAAAGAAAGAAAAAAAAAAGAAAGAAAGAAAAAGGATGTTGCATAAGCTTTTAATATTTAATTTCTATACTCTAAGTATCCGGAAGAACATTTAGTTCCTGTTTTGAAAGATGAATGCCGTATATTGGAAAGTGTACTGAAGGCTCATTTGCAGTCACTATGCTTGTTTGCTTCTCTAGTATGTACGTGCAGGGAAGAGTAGAAAGGGTTGAGTGGGCAGTTGGCAGTCATTCATTGTCAGTGATTGCTAGTCATTCATAAAAAACTGCAGAGCTGAGAGGTGGAGCCAGCAGCAGCAGCCGCCTTTCAGGCTCTTGCAGAAGACGAGTTTGTGCAATCACAAGCGATTTGGGAAGCTGCTCAAATATGGTATGATGAATGTAATGAGAAGATGTGTGCTAAATGCATCTAATTAAAAGGGGCTGCTTAGAATAAAGAAAAATGTTACAGTTGTTTTCTTCTCCAGCCTACAATGGTTTATGAACATGGAGATCTAATGTTGTTAAAGTAAAGACAATAAATCACTTTCAAGGAGTGCCCTCTAGTTTATGTGACACCTCTGGAGTATATCTTTTGCCTTTAAAATAAGCAGTTTTAGGAAATTAATGGGTCTTGATCCAGAGATAAAAGGGAAATTTTGAAGTGAGTAGGGAATTTATTATTGTACTTCATAATTTTGAGACAAAAAAGACAGCAGGCATTTAATTTCAAGAAGAGTCTGTGTCAGAAGCAGCAAGCCATGTTCTCACTCTAAAAATTGCTGCATCTATATTTTTCCTGGCGCTGCAATGACTGCCAGTCTCATAGATGGTCTCGACAAGATTTTATTTTACCTTTTTAGCCACAGTGTGGCAGTTACAGCAACTTGAAAGACTTCAATTTTTAATTTACAAATTTGATTTATTCAAAAGTGGGTGTGAGTAAAAGCTAATGTATCAGATGTTATCTCTCTTCTAGTTTGGCCTATGCATTTCCCAGCTTCTCAGAAAGCTGCAGAGCCTTCACTGCAGGCTTATCTACAGCTGGCTGGGACATTGTGTTTTAGGCTGTGTTTATGTCCAGGCTGCCCTTGCATTTAAATGTAAGGAATTCACCTGAAAGTAGAAGCTCCTTGGTTGTTGAGGCTTAGAGTCTTAAAACACTTACTCCCTTACAGAACCAAAAATCTTCATTGAGAAATTGAATAGTCACTCTTGGATTTTCTGTATTTGACCTCGTTGCAGATGGACTTCTGTGTTCAGTACTGCTCTAAGCATGGTCTGGAAGAATATAAAGCTGGGTTGGGAGATGTAATTTGAAATGAGGTTCTGGAGCACTGTCTGTGTATGGTTTAGAAGGCGCTGAATGTGTTTGTTCCTTATCAGATGGCACAATTTCAAAGCGACCCCGGTCTCTCTTTAATAAATTGCTAATTAAATTGTACACTGTAGGCTCTTTGAAGCTTTTTCAGAAGCTCTGACTTAAATATATATAAGCCAAACATCACTATGGCAATGTTCCAATGAAAGTGCATGTATGCTTTGTCTCATTTTGAGGAAGTTTCATGTTTGTAGTTCAGGCAGCTCAAACTATAGCAGTCACTGTTTTCAGTAGGAGTGAGTGCATATCCCCTGGGGCTCTGGTTTCTCTTTGTTCTCAAGAATTTCTCAGTGCTCTCATTAGTATTAACAAGTGTAATCTATGTATATCAAGGAAAAATACATGCTTGAAGAAAGAATATTCTATGTGACCTGCTGAGAGATCAGTGTATGCAAAATCAGGCTGGAGGTGCGACTTCTCCAGGTGTGTTACTTCTTCTCATAGAGTGGCCTGGCAGAGTCTCATGCACCAGTAAATCCACTTTCCTGCAGTAGACTGGTTTCCTCTTTTGAGATGGAGAAGTGGCCAGTTGCTCAAGTCCAGCAGCACGCGGCGGGGTTTGATGCCTTTCTTATCCATTTGTACATGTGCAATTCATTTGCTGTGTCAAAGTGAAGGGATTTACAGATGCCTAAAAAATATCTGTTCATAAGATTATGTGGGTGTTAAATGAGTGTGCTTGGTTCCTTGCATTTTGAAAAATGAAGTGCTGTACAAATGCAATTTTTAAAGCCATCTCTTTTGATTTTAAGACGCATTTCAGAACAGAGGAAAGAAATCAAATGTAAGCTTCCGTTGCACCTTACTGATGTTTCATCTTTCAGAAGTTTCAGGTAATGTATTGTCTGTTCATTTTAAGCCCATTCAGCTGGGTGATATTTGGAGGCTGGCTTGAAGTCCTCTCCTGTTACTGGAGAGCAGCTGATATTAGAGATGAGTGATACATAGCTGTTTATGTACAGCTCTAAACATTATGTAGGGGAGTGTGGTGCCCTGAAAAACACTCTCAAACCCAGGCAGGCCAGTCCCACTTTAGTAATTGAGCATTCAGCCATTAAAGATACCTTTTAAATTCCTAACGATCTCTTTTGTTGCAACAGACAGAAAGTAGGAAAGCAGGAGCAGCAGCAGATCCATCACTGTGCTTTCTGCTGACCTACTGCTGATGAGTACATGTATTGCAATACACTGGTTTGTTTTTAATTTCTCTCTGCAGTCAGCACTGCAGGTTTTGGTGTTCCAAAGTAGGTAACATTTTACAATGTTGGGGATTTTTTAAGAGATTCATCTGTTTAAATAAAAGAGCTAAAAGCCAGTCTGTCAGTGAAATGCATCTCACAGCTGTAGTCAGATTGGCAGTTTCTATTTTTAACTTGGCAACTTCCCCATGTAGCATGCTACAGCTTTCTGTGACATTTCAGATATGGCTAATATTCTCTCAATTTTTTGGGAGGCCCATCTTGATTTTGCATCCCCCAAACAACAGCAGTGGATGCTTCTGGAGAATGAAGGGAAAGGGCTATGCCAAGCTGAGCAGCTCAAGTGCTCTCCCTATGTAGCCTCATCTACTGTCTTTTATTAGTATTAGACCCAAAATATAGGACTGGATGGAACATTTGCCCAACCTAGTAAAGTATTTTTTTGTGCTTATATGTTCTTAAGAGTCCAGTGCTAACAACTAACTACAGAAATAGATTTATTTGAACAGAAAAATCATAGTCCTGTATTTGATTCCTTGTCTTGGAGCAATAAAAAATCCAAAAACCATTCAAATGCCTGTGTGACAGAAGTGCCATGGCTGCTGCAAGGCTGAGAAACCTACCTGCAGAAACATTTTTTTATGTTTTATCTTTGCTGCCAGTACACATTCTAACCGATATCTTCTCTCAGTGCAGATTTTCACAAATTGCTTCGACCTACTACTGTGGTTTTCTGCTTGCTTCCATGTGAAAACAGGAAATTGTGAAAGAGCTGGTAGTACTGGCTAACTGACTAGTACTCAGTTGCCATCCAGACAGCTAAAATAGGATTCCTCAGACTATGTATAAACACTTGTAACATCACTGGCTTCTTCTAGGGTGGTTGGTTATGAAAAAAAAAAAAAGCTGGTTAATTGAAAGGAATAGGAAACTTTATATCTAGACTCCCTATGGCTGAGTCTAAAGTAAATGTGGACAACAAATCTGATATTCCTACATGTGCCTTTGTCTCCTGGCTAAGCAAGAGCCACAGAGGGACTGGCTCTAATGTGGATGCGTAAAGTCACGGGAGTCAAATCTCTCTATATGAACAAACCATTCCAAGATAGATTAGTGAACTTTATTTCCTAAGCCAAGTAGCTTATCTTCTCCATCTTTCTAGGTAGTTGTGTGTTCTGTCATTGGCTGTAGCCTAAATGCAAGGACAAAAATTTGGACTTAAAAATTCAGATAGACTCTTTACTGAAATCTCTCACATGCCTGATAAGACTTTATCAACCCACTCCAAAACCTCCCTTTAAGCACGACTACTTTCAAAAATCATTCCCAAAGGACCTGTTTCTGTGGACCTGTACTGTGAAGACAGTACATGTTTATGCACTCTTCCCCTTGTAGTTCTGTCTTGTATGGCTATAATGGAGATCTCCAGGAAAAGTGTATTTGGAGGCTTTCAGGAGAACCATAAGGAAACCTTCCACAGTAAGAGCTATTTTCTTAGCTTATTCTGTTGGAACTGCCATGTAATCTGGTTCAAAATCCTTTACTCCTGGAAAGGTGACCCTTTCTTCTTGTGTTACAGTAGAGTAGATAGAGTTTAAGACAGCAAGTATCTCTTTGTGTGGTTTTGGGAAGGGTAGTGGAGCCTATTGAGGTAAACAAACTAGCTGCTTGTTTTTGGTTTAGAGAGTCTTCATCTGATTGATTCAAGAAGTTATTGCAGGATTGTCTCTAGTAGAACTGGAGATGAGGAGGAATTTCTGATGTGGGGGCAAGGGAGCACCTGAATGTGCTGGCTGAGAGAAGCACTGTGTGTGCCACGGCAGTGTTCCCCAGCCTGCTTCTAGCACCCAACCCTCTCTGACTGTTGAGCTGATGGGAAAGGCAGCTATTACCCTCCTGGAGATTCAGAAATTAGAGCCTGACCTTGTATGCACCCTATAAGCACCTTTTCCATTTTGGGTTTGTATGAACTAGTGGCAGACAGGCCAAATCCTTTTGAAGTTCTTTCTGTTTATATTTACTATTTAATATAATCTGACAAGCATAGAGCTTAGTCTCTCAGTAGTGTGTGGGTTTTGGGAAACCTATATCTGCTTTTGTGCAAATGTAGGGAGCTGGAAAGCGATAGCCAGGCTTTTTTCATAGTGTGAGTGACATTAACGTAAGGCACAGTACTGTCACATGATGGAGGGGAAGATGATAATACTGTCTGATCTGAGAGAACTTTGATGAACATCAAGTACAGAAATGTCCATTCTGTTCATGTATTCTGAGTTATTGTCGAAGACTGGCCTTGTTGTAGAAGGCATTGCAGTCTCAATAGTTCTTTGCTACAGAGAAAAAAAAAAGAATAACCAAAAAAAGAAAAGCTGATTTAGATGCAGGAAAAAGTGTATTTGCTGCATTGTAAAGAATAAATTTGAATGCCCAGGGACACACATGAGAAAATGGAAAGAGGATGCAAAGGATAGGGAGGAGGAAGAATGAAGGCATATACTGTGTGAATGGAAATCTGTGTGGTGTTTAACTCCTTGAACCATAGGGTACTATAGGGTTTTTGCTTAGAAAGTATAAATCTACCAATCTGAGAAAAATCTGCAAAAACGATGTTCAATTCCATGTTATGATTAGAAATGGATACTTTTTAATTCTAAGGTGGGAGGAAGGGGAAAGGTGTAATTGGAATAAACGCACCTTTTATATAATTCTTTTCTGACAAATTTATAGAGCAAAGATTTTTAAGTTTTGAAGAAAATAATGTTTATTTTAGATTCCTAGCTATATAAATCTTGTATAAATATGGGGACTCATGCTTCCGAAAATCCTATTTTGTAATCCTTCTATCTACTGGGAGTAAGGGTAATATGCATGAACTTATCATCGAGAAACCTGAGTCACTGAGTTCCCTAAACAACAGATTCACCTGTAGGTCAAGGCTCTGTGCATCTGTGGATTAAATATTTTTTTGATAAATCATTTACTGTCATTGTACTGTCATTCAGGGTGTCAGGCCTGACGTGCTAGGGGTTAGACTAAGGCTTAGACTCTTCCAGACCTGAAAAATTTTAAATGTAAACCCTGGGTTAAACCCTGCATTGCCATGAGCTTCCTATGGCAAGGGTGTTTGAAGAATTCCCTTTCATGCCAAAGGGCTTAAAAGAAAAATCAATTTTTTTCCCCCCAGTTGTAGTCTTCCTGATAAACAGAAACCATCCATTTTACCCTTTTTTTTCCAATTGATTGCTGAGGTGTAATATTAGAAAGCGTCATCCAGGTTCGGTTGAGATGGGGAAGGAGAGAATTGGAAGTTTTCTGTGGGATGTTTGTGGGGCTGCTGCCATTCTTGACTGGGCTGGCTGGACTGTGAGACACCTAGGAATCCCAGACAAATAATGACCATGTGCTAGCAATCAGCCAGATGTCCACGTGGAGTGCAGGGATGTTTCACACTCCCTGTGGAGTCAGTGGAGTCTGTGCAGAAGAGAGCACACGCGAGCACCGTGCAGTGAATCATCTGACGCTCCTTCCCGCGCCTGCTCCGGCCACCTGAGGCACTCAGTGGTCACACTTCACACATTGTTTGAGGAACACGTCCGTGGGCATGCATGGGATATTGTAGACAGAAAAGTGAAGACAGGGAGATGAGAAGGGGAAAATTTCTGCTGTAGTTTGCCCAAATAATGTCCACCTCTTATCACTGAGACCAGAAACATGGAAGTAGTAAAACACGTGACTTGCTGAATTTATAATCAGTGATGCTGCTTCAGTGCACTGAAAAACTGAAGCTGCTGGGTAAAAATCCGGTGTAGCTTTGATCCCATCCCCCGAGGCAAAAAAAAATTATTTATTTTTTTATAAAATATAATTCATATCATGCATATAAAATTAAAAAAATAATGAAAAGAGTAGTTAATGCCTCTTAGCTCCCCGTGATATTAGGTTTAATGACTTAGATAAAAGTGAAGTGATTGTAGATGTCTCTCCAATTGAAGAAGAGATGTCTCTTCTTTTTGACATCTCTTCAATTTTTTTGAAAAATCAGTTGCCAATTCATAAAACAAATCCTCTTAGAAGACGGCCCATATTCTAGTGGCTTGTATTTCTAGTGCCTTGTAACAAAATGAACCTGAGTATGCTGAGATGTAAAACCCAAAGCCAGAATAAATTTAGAGCAGTTGAGAGTACCCTAGAGTTCAGATAAAATATGGTACCAGGCAATCTAAGACATTCTCCATGAACAGCCAGTCACTGACTCAGAATTGAGTAGCTTGTTAGCCCATTTCTAAAACAAGCTTTTTGTTCCAGGCTCTTTCATGGGACATCTGCCATACAGACAGATTTCTGAATGCATCTCATCTAAATGCACCAAAATATGGTATTGTGAACAATGGTGGTTTTCTCTTGCTCTTAAATTATTAAGTTGATCCATGGAGTCTGTGCCAATCACTTCTTGTCCTGTCCCATTTATTGCTGTCTTGTGGTCTCTATGGTGAAGGAGGTGGTGAGAGAGATCTGTTTTGTAATTCTTCTACAAAATAAACTTTAACATTTTTTTCCTTGATTGAAGGTAAATCTTTGGAGTATGCAAGACTGTGAAAAAACACTCCTCACTTTGTCCTGCATGCCATTTTGATCCAGTTTTTCATTTTAGATTTTGAGGGTATTCCCATTTCTACATCTTGCTGCTTTCCCATTTTCTTTGACTTTGCTTTTTTTCCATTTATTATTTACTGAATACCTTTGTTCAGTACAAAGCATAATTTATGTAGCACAATGAAAGGAAGAACATTAAATTATTATTAAAAACCACAACAAAAAGAAGAATAAAGTATCAAAAAGGAATAATAATACCGAATTAGTACTACACAGTTAAGGTTGGTGGGAATCAGGCCTCATTCTCATTGGAATATCAGCTGCTCTTCTCTCCATAGTCTGGTAGCCATCACTCATGCTTCAATCCCCCATGCTTTAGTTTATGCTCTATTTTCTCATGGTTGTAGTGCTCAAGGTCTGTCCCAAAGGCCTCTTCAACTAAGGCAGTCCAAACCCCAGCATCAGCTGGTGGGGAATGAGCAGGTGCCCTAGGAGGGCACACCAAGGGAGGGCACTTAAGCAACACGGGCAGGGCTCTTGCGATCTCTGGGAGCTCTGAGGTGGAGGAGAGCACAGCGCTGCGAGGGCTGTTGCTCCACCAGAGCAAAACAGACGTGGATGGAAAAGATCGTATTCTGCCAAAATAACTGTGAAAATGTCCTCAACTGCTCCTAGATCTTTCTGATTTTTTTATCTGTTAATATGTTAATATTGGCTGGTATTTTTTTCTTTTTCAGTCTGGCTAGGGTAGAGGGAGTGGTTTGGGTTTCTCTTCTTGCCCATTGTAACATTTATCTGGAGCACAGACTAAGTCATGTTTTGGTGTAGGCCGAAGCCCGAGCAGAACTTAATCTGGCTGTGCTATAAAAAGCAATAAAAATGTTTCTGTAAAAAAAATCAGCAATAAACGGAGGCCCAAGGATAGTCTCCAGCAGTTATTGGATACAGGACAATACATAGTGACAAAGGATGATGAGAAAACGGTGGTTGTTGTTGCCTCATTTTAATAGCAAGACCAGTTACTCTCTGGATACCCAGACCTCTGAGCTGAAAGAAGAGGGATGGGGAGCACGGTTATACCTCCATAATCCAGGAGAAATTATTAGTGACCTGCTGCACCACTTAGCCTATGGGCCCTGATGGCATGCACCTGAGGGTACTGAGGGAGCTGGCAAAAGTGCTCACTGGGCCACTTTCCTTCATTTGCCAGCAGGTCTGGATAAGCAGGGAGATCACAGCTGACTGGAAGGATGTGCCATCTATCTACATGAAGGGTTGGAAGGAGGATCTGAGTAACTACAGGCCTGTCAGTCTGGCATTGGTGCCAGAGAAGGTCATAGAGCAGACCTTCCTGAGTGCCATGGGGCAGTACATGCAGGACAGCCAGGGCATCAGGGCCAGCCAGCCTTGGTTTAGGTCCTTCTGTGACAAAGAGATGTGCTTCGTGGATGAGAGAAGGAATGTGGATGTGTCTACCTGTACCTAGTAAAGCCTTTAACAGTGTCTCCCACAGGGTACTCCTGGACAGGCTGGCAGCCCATGGATTGGTGGTGCACTCTTCACTGGCTATAAAACTGTCTGGATGGCTGTGCCCAGGGGAGTGGTGGTGAATGGAGTCACAGGCAGCTGTCACTACGGGCTCCCCCAGCACTGGCACCAGCCCTGTTTAATATCTCTAATCAATGGGTGAGGGAATCGAGTGCGCCTTCTGTGGGTTTGTGGCCAATACCAAGTTGGGTGGGAGTATTGATCTGGTGGAGGAGGGCAGGAAGGCTCTGCAGAGGGATCTGGACAAGCTGGATCAATGGGCTTGAGACCAACAGCATGAGATTGAACAAGGCCAAGTGCTGGGTGCTGCCCTTGGGTCAAACAGCCCCATGCTGTGCTACGTGCTGGGGGTACAGAGTGCTCAGTGCGAAAGGACCTGGGAGTGCTGGTCAACAGCAGCTGGACACGAGCCAGCCCAGGTGGCCAAGAAGGCCAGTGGCATCCTGGCCTGGAGCAGCAGCAGTGTGGCCAGCAGGAGCAGGGAAGTGATTCTTCCTTTGTGTTTAACACTGGTGATGCCATGCCTTTGGACAGTGAGGTGCTGTCTAGAGAAAGGCAGCAGAGCCGGTAAAGGGTCTGGCACACAAGTCCTGTTAGGAGTGGCTGAGGGAGCTGGGGGTGTTTAGGCTGGACAGGAGGAGGCTCAGGATCACTCCCAGTGATCTTAGGGTCTTTTCCAGTCTAAACTATTTGATGATTCTGTGATGTTGCTGATTTGCAGCATATAAGAAAGCCTGAAGAAAAACCCGATTGCAAACCTACCATGTTTTTGCAGAGCCTCTGTAATTGTGAGGGGCCTAGACAGGAGAGTGGAAAGCTGTTTACAAGCTTTCTGGAGAGCTTTGTCTGCTGTTGAGGAGGAAGGACTCCAATTCTGAGGAGGCCCTTCTGTATTTCTGTATTTACAGGGATTTACTGGCTTGCATCCTTGGTCTAGTGTATGACATCTCCAGTGCGATGTAGGGCAGCTGACAAATCACAGATATTTTCTGTATTGTTAGCTTTGTTAAGCTACAAAGTTTGAAATTTCTGCAGAAAGGAGCAGACCATGCAGGATCATTTCTTCAGGATGCCCTTAGAAATTACAGTTGGACTTCTCATTTACATCTTGTAACACACATTGGAAAGCTCCCTCTTTAAGCAGACTCTTGTGAAGCTCTGTGAGCATTGCTTACCATGGAAGTATTTCTGTACCTCCAATATTCTCAGAACAGTTTATTTCCTGGCGTAATTTTTTTGGTCACATGAGTCTGTGGAAAGATAATTTGTCTTGATAATTTGCAACAAAAATACGCCATGCCACATGCTTCTCCAGGACCTAGTTGTCTGATTAAAAGTTTTTCATGCTGAAAGAGAATCAAATAGTAGCAGTAGTGACATTATGCTCTGGTCTAAAAGAAGAGTTACTGGCTTATTAGCAATTTACTTTTCTCTTGTTTTTTCAGCTTGGATACCTGTGGAATTAGTGACTCTTCTAGACATGATTTCAAAACCGCTTCAGGGGAGAAAACTGCTTTCAGTTGGTCAGATGGTTCTGTCTTAAAACAATGGTGATATGTTACTATGTATTGTTACTGCAATTTAAATTATTTTGCTTTTTAATAGCTGAAAACTTTTCTGCAGGTGATGGTGATGATAGCTTGCTTTTAAAGTGTGCACAAGTTGTCCATCTTCATGAAGCAGACCTTTAAGATGAGAGGAAGAGCAACACTGAATAAGTGAACAAAAAATCCCCATCCATTAGTAAGAATAGCTAGGGAGGCATGAATGAGAGAAAATATTTCACATGGAATATTCATGCTATTCTAAATATTTTTAAATCTTTCGATGCTAGCACCTAAAACTACATTTCAGGTAGTATTTAATGTGTAGGAATCTGCTGATTTAGAAGATCAATGAAATTAACAGACAAGCTGCAATGAAGTGACAGACTTGAAACAGTGTGACAACACTTGTTAACACAAAAGGGAAACAAAATACAAAATTTTACCAAAAAGTAGTTAACACCAGACATTTGGGAAATGTGTAGCATTTCTTCTTCAAATGAAATTCTGTGGTATCTGAGCTGTGATTTGTAGAAGACTTCTAAATCTTTTGATAGCAGTAGCAACCATGTTTTCACCTAATGCATATGGTCAGACGGAAGACATTTCAATTCTGAACTGGAAAGCACTTTAAAATGAAGTGTACCTTGAGTCCAGTTGACTTGCTTCTGATCACATCTGTAACTGGGAAGGTTTTAGATTTGATGGATGAGAATTAGCCTTCAGATACCATAGCGATCTGCATAAAGTAAGACCTGAACAGAAAAGCAGACCATTTCTTTGGAGTTACCTGAAATGATATGGGATATGCTGTGTTGTTCTTCTGTAATTTTCTTTCTGTGCGCTTACAAGGCACTTACCATCATTGCATTTTGCTTAGATTTCAAAACAGAAATAGTGATAGCAATTTGGGTGGGGGGGTTGTGGTTTTTTATTACTTTCAGGAGAAACATGTTGCTCAGTTCATAGGTATGGGTTATATACAATAGGTAAGGAGAAAAAAAATTGTATGGTGTATAATGCAACCAAAATACTTCCTTAATACTTCTAAAGAATTTTGGATTTTCAGTCAAGCAAATCTGTTTGTAAATATCATCTGATATTCAGGGATTACTATTATTATTTTTTTTAATCAAAGTAGGCAGAAATGCCCACAAGCCAAAGTTTTTCAGAAGTCAGGCAGAAAAAGTGACTGAGTTTGGCTATGATGCCTTAACATTTTGGTTTTATATTTTTGTACCTGGAGTCCTTGATGTTTGGGTAGATATATCTGACAGGACTTACCATGACCAGGAGTACATATCCACAGTGTACCAGCCCTCCTTTAAAAGGTCATTTTGGGAAAAGTTAAATGGTAACAAAGCTTGAGTTCAGAGGAAGGCTTTGTACTACTGCTACGTGTATGTTGGTCAGGAAGCCTGTTCAAGAAGATTCCTTTGTGACTCTTTCCTGTAGGAGAAGGTTTTCCCTTAAGGGAGGGAAAAGAGGCAGCTTGGCTTAATGGAGGGTTCTGTAGTACAGAAAAAAAATCTCTCCAGTGTGACTTTACTCCTTCTTAGCAGAGGAATGATGACCTCTCCTTCTGAATTTCCAGGGCAGTAAAGGAGATTATAAGGTGTTTTGTGTGTTTGATACTGTCTGCATCTGATAATGTTTCCTAGGACCACAATATTTTCTTTGTAGTGTCTGAAAAAACCAGGAGGTCTGTCTAGGTAGTAGAAAAGGAGAGAATGCCTCAGTAATTGCTCTACTGCCTAGTGTCTAGGGGATTTTCTTAGGTTGCCTTTATCACCACCTTTCTGCCATGTCTTGATGTAATTTGATATTTAATTTTTTTTTTTTTACTTGGACTTTCAATTTCAGAGAGATAATTCAGTGAGTTTGACATGCTATGATAGAAGGCAGGAGAAATGCTTTTTAAAAATAAAAAATTCCAGTGAATTTTTTCTTAGACTTCAAGTACAAAAAATGAGCTAGTCATGTAATTGTCATCTACTGTTTTCAGTGGTCAGAGTTAATGCTATTCTGGGTGTTCTGACTCTGCATTTAGATCCATGTGATTTAATAAGTTATTTTCAAATGTAACCATTCCACTGTTTTTTTCATGCTAGGAACATTTACAGGGAGGCTTGCAATGTCACTGAAATGTATTTTTTATTATATAATTGAAACGTGCTTCATTCTGAACTGTTTTACCATCACTTTTTTTGTAGCAGAATTTACACAGCATGTAATTTTATCCTTATACTGCATTATCTATATTCTAGTTGCTCACCCAATTAAGAGAAGTAGGAAAGAATACTGAGCCAATTAAATGAGCAAATTGACTGTTCTGATGGTCTGTTTAACAAGTTCTTTTACATCAAAACCTACAGTATTAATCAGATGGACAATTTCTTTGGTTCTGACAAAAATGACAGCCTGCTACACATCTATGCTGGAGACGTATAATGCTTCAAAATATTGTTGCAGTCGACCAACAAAATATTCCAGTCCTCTGTGGACAAAAGAGCTTAGAAATTTACAAAAACATCTTTATAAAACCACAATTATCTTTTTGGAGTGCAAGATAAATACTATTTTTTAGGTTTAACATATCTGAGGAAGAGAATAGTTCAAAAGTGTTAAACCACTTTACCACCACCCTGTGGTAAAAAAATCAGTGTGTGTTTAAGAAAAAAAAAAAATCTGTAGTAAATTAGCATTTTTATTGCAATAAAAGCATTAGGCAATGTTCTGTTAGCTTGTGACCAGTATCACAGACGTGACTCATTGAATAACACTGTTCTGGGTAAATAAGCACACTTTAAAATTTTGCATCTCAGTGTTAAATGCACATGTAACTTTAAAATACAGATTTAGTTTGCACTCTGGCCTCCATATTACTAGCATTTAAAATAAAATCTAATTAGTGCCTCCATATTACTAGCATTTAAACAAAAAAACTAATTAGTAATTCTAATTTAGTTATGTCTGTGTTAATAGGATTCAGTCGCAAATATAAGTGATTTATCATCTATTGTGAGTGTAAAGCATTGGAAGGACAAATAATCATTTAAACAATTATGTCTATTTTTACTCCATTGATTTGGTAACTTGGTATGCCTTTTATGAGCATCCTGAGTAAACTGTAGGTGGGTGAGAAATTAATTTCCTAAAATTCTGTCTTTTCTCATGGTGGTAATAAAAAGTCAATATTTTACAGAGGCAAAGTAGATCTGCCATAGGTAAGTATATATTGTTGTATGGAGGATGTTAAATGTAATTCCAAAGTGGTAGGGTAAATAATGACTACAAATACATTTATTAATCTAAACTCCATAAAAGTCAGGCAGGAAATGTGAACTCAGTAGTATGCTGTTGCTTTGAATCACATGATAAAATAGCAGAATTGAAAATGTATCAGTAAAATAAACCAATGAAAGTAAGTCTGTCTGGTAATATATAAAGTGTTGTAGAAACAAGATCTGAATTTGTGCTTTAAACTATAAGTAAACCCCTACCTTCATATAGGAAGGGGAAAAGTTTCTGTAATGAAGTGATCATTTGATAAATTCTGTTAGTTACTAAATCAAATTTGGTGCTTTCAAAGTATTTCCAATTGGTGTGTTCCACATACATGTACAGTGCAAGCATGGAACTAATGCTGAAGAAAGAGAGCAGATCTGGAAAAGATGTAAGATGAAGGAGATGTTTGCTATGTAAGGCTTGCAAATGTCATCTTTAGAAGTCTTTGCAATATGTCCTTCTGCATTTCAGTGTTGTTATTTAGAAATCTCTTACAGTCATTGTACAGGCAAAAAAAGCTTTAGTTTTGTTTAGTTCAGCTTGCTTTACTGAATTGCAGTATTCACATCAACAACCAAACACACCATAAAACATGGCTGGAGAATTAAACCTGCATCATTCCTGCATCCATTTTAGCAAAGGATGATAATTAAGTTGTTCAGAATGGCTGAAAGGCAAGACTCAAAATACTGTTTGACTGCCTCTGGAGGGTGAATGCTTACATTGCACTACAAACTGTGATTTGAAGCGAGGGATTGCTGCTTTCCCTTCATTATAGATTTTTTTTGGTTTGAATTTGGTGGGCTTAGTTCTGACACATCTCAGAATTTTCTTTCTTTGGTAATCCTGTACTGATTCTTATCTTCCAGCTACAAGGAACCAGGTAAGACTTCTGCCTTTCTTATGAAAAGCTAGTAAAGTGGTAGATTAAGTACCAGCAATCCTCCCCTTTCCCTTTCCCTTTCCCTTTCCCTTTCCCTTTCCCTTTCCCTTTCCCTTTCCCTTTCCCTTTCCCTTTCCTTTTCCCTTTCCCTTTCCCTTTCCCTTGCTGATTCCTAGCATAGACTGCAATTTCAAGCATGTGTGAGCGTGCCATTCACATCTTTGATTTGGGAAGCTGGTATTCTGGAGTTGGGGGGAAGCAGTCACTTTGTCTCCATTTTTCCTTACACTGATGCTATCTCAAGAGGAGTTGAATTAACTGTGCTACTACTTTGGGACTTCTGCCCAGATGGGGAAGTGTCCAGGCTGTATGGGGCTGGCTGAAGAGAAGCAGTGCTCAGAGAAAATCCCCTCCTAACAGGTTACAGAGTGAGAAATTACACTATCCAATTTTTTTTCCAATTTTTTTTAGAGAAGTAAACTACATATTCAGAATCAAACCAAGCCTAGATCTTAACCATCAGATTTTAGTGATACCCTAGAGACTGGGGTTCTGAAGGTACTCTTAAGATATAAGCAAGAAAGAGGATTTTTCTTCATTTTACTTTACAGTATTCTGGTACAGTAAGCTTTCTGTTTTCATGCTTGCTTCTTCACTTGATGATAAACTCTGCTACACAGAACAAAGTAATTTCTGTTGGTTTAGAACTTTGCATAGCCTTAAGCCAAAGCTGTAGCTGATCATACATTGTTAAAAAGAATACCTTTAGAGCTGTTAAATTTCATTAAGATATTTTGTTTGAGATTGTCAGTTTTTGGAATAAATGCTTCAAGATTTTCTGGCTTTTGGCTTTTATAAATTCAAGAAAGTTTAAAAAATGTTATGTTTTTAAGCTCAAGGTATGTACTTCACTTCTGCTTATGCACCTCAGAGTGGTATACTGTAATAGATACATTTCATAGTACCACGCCATATATATATTCAGGAAAAGTAAGTATTTAAAATTACATAATTAAAATTTAATCGGAAAGCAATATTCCTTTTAAGTTACTGGCATGGTTTTTTGCAAGAAGTGGAGAGTGTTTCAGCAGCTAACTAAGCCAATTATGTGGTGTGCCCTTAGATCATATTGCATGCAATATCAGCTTGGCACTTTGGCTGCCAAAGCCATACATGTTTTAAAATATTTGTCCTGTTCTTCAGAAATTCACACAGTTTGTCATTATTGTGCTGCACATGTGATCTGATTTCATGTTCTGCTTGCTTTTGTATGCTGTGGTCCTCAGCAAAGCAAGCAGCAATATTGGAGAAGAGAGGAAAAAAATTCCCATTGACAGTATCTGTGCACAGAGCACTCTCCCATTTCCTGAGATGGTACCAGGTTTTTGGATTACCCTGTTCTTCATTGTTCAATTGTCCAGCCATATGCACTGAGTTATTTTTATTCCTGTGGACTGTAACACCCTTATCAATAGAATGGAGATAATTCTATTTTTTTAAAGCATCTTGAAATCTGTCAACTGAAATAAGAGCCATTTGAAATAGTGAGTACATTCCTTCCTTCCTTCCTTCCTTCCTTCCTTCCTTCCTTCCTTCCTTCCTTCCTTCCTTCCTTCCTTCCTTCCTTCCTTCCTTCCTTCCTTCCTTCCTTCCTTCCTTCCTTCCTTCCTTCCTTCCTTCCTTCCTTCCTTCCTTCCTTCCTTCCTTCCTTCCTTCCTTCCTTCCTTCCTTCCTTCCTTCCTTCCTCCCTTCCTCCCTTCCTCCCTTCCTCCCTTCCTCCCTTCCTCCCTTCCTCCCTTCCTCCCTTCCTCCCTTCCTCCCTTCCTCCCTTCCTCCCTTCCTCCCCTCCTCCCCTCCTCCCCTCCTCCCCTCCCCTCCCTCCCCTCCCTCCCCTCCCTCCCCTCCCTTCCCTCCCTTCCCTCCCTCCCTTCTCAGTATAGTGAATTATCTATTATTGTCTTGTAGTATGTGGTCTGAGTCTTTGTCTTCCCTCTGAGCATCTTGATAAATCTTGAAAGGAATAGTTTGAACTCTTTACAGCTGCTGAAATTTTAATAAGATTACTTGTTCTGATAATATACTTATCTTTCCCATCAGAGCATATGTTTCAGGTAAATTTGATTGCCTCTTTAAGCTATGTGCACCTTGAGAAGTTATTTTAAAATAATTTAGATTTGTTTTGTACTACTGTAACTCAAATGATTTTTTAAGCCTTAAGCATAGTGTGAGGCAACACAAATTACCTAGCTTTTTTGGACGTAGGTAATATTGTACCAAATCTTGGGTTGACTCTGATGTCAGAAGATTGTAGTTAGAGCTGGAATTTTTGGTTGCCTTTTAAAGTTAAAAACATGGAAAAGATGTTGAATGTAAAAACTGTTTTCAGTGGAGCAATTATGGCAAAATAGAAAATCATTAAAATGGAAAATAAACCACTTTCCCACTGTCCTGCCCATTGAAGTGAAGACTTGCCAGCCTTCCAGCGTGCTGTGGGATGTGCTGCTCTGAGCAGTGTTTCTCTCCCTTGTTGGTAACTGCATGGTGGATGGTGCATGGTTTTTTTTTTGAGGACAGCTGGCTGTCTCAGCTGCCATAGAATGAAAAAGCTCTCAGAAAAATACACCATGTTGGACCAAATGCCTATTAACTTCATGCCATGTGAAGTTCATGATGTTTCCATCATTGACGATAATGAAGAACTTGATTGGACATGATCCTAGGTGACCTGCTGTAGTAGACCATGCTTGAGCAGGTGGGGTTGGACAAGGGACCTCAAGCAGTCCTTCTGAAGCTCAAGGATTCTGTGATTCTGTAAAATGAAATTCAACAGAATTCAACTAAATCAGGGCATGTCTGTATGTGTTAGTTTTCCTATGTCTCTGTCTTCTTAAACGAGGAATTTGTCATGAAATTGTCAAAATAATTTCCTGGATTTTTATTTTCATTTAGCTATGTCATCAGGATAACAATATTTAAAGTGTTACAGTTCTGTGTAAATATTTCAACATCCTCATTATTGTAATGCTTCACTATCAGGTACACAGAATGCTTTGTTTCTTGGGAACTTCCATTAGTATCTCTTACAGCCCTGTTAAATAAGTATTGTGCTTTGAATTCACATAATGCATAATCATTTTACTCAGCAAGATTCACATTCAGCCAGAGGTTCATAAGCCATTTTACTGTTGACTGGATGTCACAATCAACAGTGTCAAAAGTGACAGACACCATCATTAGCCATGGTCTTGACAGCAACTAATACTGTTGGCATGGGAAGTGATCATGTCTGTGTCAGGCTGCTTGCCAGTCTCAAGTCATTAATGGTACTTGTACTCAGAACAGCTACTCTAATGGCCTTTTCTTAAAGTCTGCATTATGGTAAATCCCATTGCTGTAATTCTAGTCCTCCTACCAGACCTCCTGACTGGCAGAACTTGGAACATAGTACAAATATAAGTGTTGGCCTCAAATGTTAGTTTCTTTTTAAGATAAATGCTTTAATAATGCAAACTATTTTTGCTTTCATTATTACTGTCATAGATTTTATTACATGAACCAAGCATATTTTAGGGGGACCCTGACTGCCCTTAGGAGCTTTCATCTTTTTGAAGTTACAGCGAATAAAGCACTTACCACTTCTGAAACCACATGGATAGATAGATCTCTGTTTCTGCTTCTAATATAACATGACAGACAATGCAAGGAAAAGTCAGTGTCTGAAAACTCATAACTCTGCAGGAGGTTTGGAGTGAGATTCTTCTCATATACATTTTCTTGTCATCTGAACTTTCTTCTTAGTGCTGTTAAAAAGTACTTTTAATAGGTTTGTATGCTGAGAAAAGCATCTGTAATAAGTTTAATGGCAATCCTTTGTATCTTTGTCTTTCACCATTAATTGTTGAGAGACTACAGGTGACTAGTTCCTTGTTTTTGGAAAACAATCACTATTTCTCCCCCAAATCACTGGGTATTAAGAGACTTCTCTGTATTAGCACTGACAGTTGCTGTATTTATGTAGATCATTTATTTGTGTATTTACTTCCCCATCTCAAAAGGAGAAATAGAATGAATGACCATAGAAGTAGAAATCCTTCCCCAGGAAACGCTACTCAGAGTTGAGTCTTTGAGTGAAGGTACCCAACTTTCTTCAAGCTGACCAAACTTAAGTGATAGCAGAAACCTTCCAGTTAATTGAATTTATGTTTGACTCGGCCAGACTCAGATAATCTAAAATAAGATAATTGTTTAACTGGGGGAAACTCTGGTCTGCCAGGTGAATCTTATTTGAGCCTCTTGAAAAGGAGGAATTGGTCCAACTTCAGAATTTTCCTGAGCCATGCAAACTATGCAGTTTCCTCTTGTCTCCAGAGCAGTGCCCTTCCTTCCAGTCCGCCAGAGGTTTGCCTTGGAAATCTCCCTGGCAGCTTTTCAAGTTTAGATTTCTTCAGTACCCTCCCTTTCTGATGATCTATGGCAGGAGCTGCCAGTGCAGAGGAACTCTGAGGAGCAAAGTAGTCTCTCTTGTAACCCCAGGGAAGTAGGTAGAGCAATGCAAAGGGGTGGCTTTCCTCCTCTCCTTCACTTGCTTCCTTTTTGCGTTAAACATATATAAGGTAGGTACATGATAAACTGAAAGCAAACTAAATAATTCTACCATCTGTTACAAGTCATCAAAACAGAAGTAGGATAAAATATGAATTCATAATAGCTTTAAAAATATAGTGCAATTTGGAGAGTAAGCAGGTGAATGTTTATGTAACATAGCTTGCCATGGGAAAACTAAGTCATGTATTTTTGACGTGTTAATGGTTTTACAGCTTCTTAAATAGAATTGGAGAAATTTATCCAGATACCATTTCAAATAGTCACTGTCATCATAGAGCTAGGGAAGGCTCTGTAGGTGTCTTTCTTCCTGAACAGATGCACAAATAGAACTTCTGTAAATTGCAGCATATAGGTATTGCTGCCCTCTTTTCTTCCATAAATTGGTGGGTTTAATTAATCTATTTGTTTCTGGTCGAGTTGCTTCTCTTTTGGCTGACTTCACTCCCTGTAGGAGCCTTTCTGTCCAGTGATGCAGAAAACCATGTCTGTGATAAGAAGCTTGATGAATCACAAACAGGAATAACATATACAGAGAATTGTTCTTGTGTTATACAGGATATGCAAATGAAATGGGTCATAGGACAAGGATTTTTGTAGTGGGACTTAGTAAAGACTCAGATGCAAGACCTGGAGATCAGACATAACCTACAGTGGCAGGGGATGTTGATTTTTTGGTTATGTGTTTACTTATGATAAACTTGGCTATCTTTTAGAAAGTTTCAAAGACTAAGGGTATTTATGAGCAGTGTAGTAGCCAAAGGACTGGATATTCACCAAACTCTTCTACATTCCTTTTTAAAAAAAATTATTTTACAGGGCAATGATTTTTATTTTTCTCTTCAATTTGTGTGTGTGTATAAAAAGGCATGTTGGTGAACTCTAAATTTCTTTGGATTGCTTCTGAAGAAAATACAAATTTTGGCAAAGAACAGCTTCTAGAAGGTTTCCTTAGCTAAAATTTTAGGATAAATAGTGTTGATCCTGTGAGAATGACAAAAAACATCTGTTCTTCAAGAGTGAAAGCTGTTCTTCAAAATATGGGAGTTTTCTGTGGGCTTTGCCTTTTAAGTGTGAGATGTTTCTGGAATTCAGGCCATGGTTTCACAGTAGGCAAGAACAGGATAAGGAGAATTCTTGATCTTAAGTCATTGCATTAATACAAATTAATGTGAAAATTGGTTCCTTTGTATTACAGCATAATTTCAGAATCAGTAGCTTATGGAATGTACTTACTAAATAATGTCTGTCTCGTTGAATAAATTTAATTGTGCTTCACTGAGATGGATGTAACACCCTTTGAGGATTTCTTTCTTATCAATAACATTTGTATTTAGAAATATGGATATGTGCAAAAAGACTTAAAGTAATATCCTAAACTGCTAAACTAGAATGACGATTGTGGATGTGGAAAAAAAAATTCATAAAGTACATCAGATGGGCTATTTATTGCATTATGATAATTAAGAACATATTTTTCATGAATTGAAAACCATTTTGAGAAAGCCAGGTGGTGCTAAAGTTGGGACTGAGTCAGGAGACATCATACTTGCAAATGAGGGAAGCGGTGATAAGTGACACAGTGTGCTGTTGGTAAGAATTGTTGACCCAATCTGCTCTGTGCTCTTCAAGTCATCCATAAGGTCTTCAAACTAAAGCATGTGTCTCTTGCAGAGCATTAACTGTTTCTTGCTTGTTAACTGTTTGTTAATAAAGAATTAAGAGTCTAATAGGATAAGCCTAGAATGATGCCCTTTCTCATAATTTCAAGGAAAGGCTATTTTAGTCTACTCAAACTGAAGGAATTTCTTTCTTGCCCTGGTTGGAGGTAGTTTGTCCTCCATAGAGGGGTTTACAGATGTGCCAAAGTTGGCCTCCAGTTCTATCAGTTCCAGCAGTCAACTGGAAGGATGGACACAAAGTTTGTGCACTCAGGTAAATGTGATGAGAGCACAGCCTTTTAGCTGTGCACATTCTCATTTTTTTTTTGTTGTATATTGGAGTACTTCCTGCTGCAGTCTACAGCAGAGTTCAGTCTTTTGAACTATTTTGCAAAGAAAATGCCAGCCTATCCAGCAGTTGCCTTGCAATGTGCAGTATAGAAAACTGAATGTTGGTGTTAATAAATGTTGTCTGTGCGCCTTGGCAGTCCAGTACCGTCAATTTTTTAGTAAAGAGGAACCCAATGTAAATGATCCTTGCGTTATTTTCAGCTAACTCATTCAGCAAAGCTAGTTAGTAGTTAACCTTAAAGTATTTTTCATTAAGTCTCTCCCAGGTAGTTAGTGTTGCATGTTCAGTGCTGTCTTTTAGTACACTGGGTGCTGGGTCCAGTGCTGTTTAACCTCTTCATTAACAAGCTGAACTGCAAGACAAAATGAACCTGTATCATGTTCACAGATTACACAGAACTGAAAGGAACAGCTGATGCATGAGATGAGTGTGTTGCAATTCAGAAGGACCTGAACAGGCTTGAGAACTGGGCAGACAGAAAACTTATGAAGTTCAACAAAGGAATATACAATCTTGCATCTGGACAGTAGTAACTATAGGCACTGGTACAGGCTATATGAATGAACATCTAGAAGTCAGTCTTCCAGAAGAGGACCTGGAGACTTCATCCTTGGAAACCTGCACTAACTGACCCTGCTTGAGCAGCAAGGCTGGACAAGAAAATCTTAAGATATCCCTACCAACCAAAATGATTCTGCATGAGACCCAAAGCGTATTACACATACTATTGAAGTGATACATTCAAGAGACAGAGAAGTAACAGAAAATGAAAGGGAGATTTTGCAGATTTTATCTTCATAAACAGTTTAAATTTTCCATTTGGTAAAATGGAGGCTTTGAAGATGACTTTCTTTCCTCCCATATGCTTCTTTTGCCTGGGGTCACTTGTATTTCTCTGCCCATGGGTTTCTTGCCACTACTGGTGCAGCCATCCTTTATCCTGACCTAAGCATCAACATTTCTTTGACAGGTGACTTCTTCTCATCTAAAGATACCAGACTTGCTTGGCCTTTGGGTTTTGATGGGAGCTTCTAGATTCTGTTTATTTCTTTGTTTTGCATCCTTTCTGATTCTAAACAGCTGAACAAAGTTTCTGTAATAAATTGGAAGGCCCAGTTGTGGTTCTCTACTGACCTTCCAGCTCAAATATTTTTTGCCTTCTGGTCCTGACTTTTTTCCCACTTTGTGATGGGAGACCTGGCAAAACTGAAAGAAGGTATCTTTGGGGTGATGGAGGGAAGCACAAAGAAAGTGAGACTGGGACACTGTGATTTGAGAGACAGATGGACTTTGGTGAAGTGGAAATGAAGTTAGGAGAGTTTGTTTGTAGAATACACAAGAGGGAGACCTTTTAGGCTGGTCAGTAGACTTAGGGAAGATGTAGCAAGGTAGAGCTGTGGGATATTTGTATTTGCATAACACTGGTATATGTAATTTTATGTGAATTTTCTCTCAGCCTGCAATGGTTTGCTAAGAGTAGGTGTATCCTACAGCCCTACCAATAGTAGGCAGGGAATCTTAAGAAAATAGCGATTTAAAAAAAGATACCTGGGAAGGAAAGTTGAAAAATTAAATAGGAAGTGGAAAAGCATAGCACAATAAGCAATAGGGAAGAAATAGCACCACCGAAAATCAAAGGGGTAACTATTGGAGGAAGAAGATGGCAGTAGTTGGGTACAGTATGGGAAAGAGTTGGAAAAAAGCAGCTGCCATCTCTGTCTGTGAGAGAATCATGTTGAAAACTGCTCATTTATGAACCAGTTATGTGATTGCAGTTCCTCACTGCAGACATTTTCTAAAAGGAAATTGCCACTCCCGACATTTTAGAAGGTGTTATGGAAGGCTGCTAGATTTTGAAAAAAGAATTAAAAAATAGTGGCAAAGGTTCCTGATTTATCTTAATTGACAAAGATTAGTCAGCTTTGAATGTGTGATCTAGGTGTGCATATTACCTGAAAAAATAATAGTCATTAACAAGTTCTTTTTTAGTCATTTATTTGCGCTACAGCATTCTCTTCCACCAGGGTGCTAGAACATGCTGATTTTTCCTGGGGAGAGACTAGTGAGATGAGAAAACTGGCCTTTTATATAAAAAAATAAATAAATCAAGTTTTTAAGCCTCTCATTTAAGTTTCCTGTTTTTGTAACAGTCTCAATAGCAAAGGGCTGGAGTTTAACTTTTTAATATGTAAAGTTACCTGGAAAAAGAGTAATGTTGTTTTTCCCAGAGGAACTGCATGTAAATTCAGTGAACTTTTTCTTTAAAAATATTCTTAATAGTTGATCTTGCATGTGTGGATCAATGTGAAGAACTGTGTATTGATGGTAATTTCAAATGAGATTATTCGGGTTTTTTTTTTCTTGCTTTTAGATGTGACAGATTGCCAAACTCTGTTATGCATGTACTGATGTCATGAATATTTTTCTAGGTTCCATGGGGTTTTCTTAGTGAGCTGAGATAGGTCTTTGTTAATGGGAAAACATTTAAATCCTTGAGGAGAATTTAGCCTCTTACAACAACCAAGTCTGGTATGATGCAGTGCCTCTGCTGGCATCCACTTTTTTTTTCCATCACCAGTTTATCTCAATATCATGTATTTTCTCACTGGCAGTTGTTGATGATGATGCACTGTGGGATCAATACTAGGGCACTAAATTTTTCTGTGCAGAGTTGAGAAAAGTAAAAAATTGGTGGAACACTTAATTTTTAGCTGGTATTATTACTGAAAATATTTCAATTCCTTCAGAGAGAAGATGCTCAAGAAAAGCAGAACATAAGTGGTGTAATATTTATTTCCACTAGCATTGCTTCTATTTTTGGAAGCAGGTCTCATAGAACTCATTTTACCGGAAAAGAATACAAATTATTTCCCCACTCCTCACCTCTGCTCCTTTGTCATTTTTTTCTTCTCTTCCCGTCCTGCTCTTAAAATTAGACTTCTAAGAAGTCTTTTAAAAAGCAGCCACTGGGGAACATGTTCATTATATCTGCTCCTCTTCTTGCTTATTGAGCTTTAAGTTAGATGATTAAACTTGGGACAGCAGTTGCAAGCAGTTGAATTGATGAGTTGGAGGAAAAGCTAGCAGGTGAATTCAGCAGGGTGTTCTTCTTATGATGTAGTTCCTTGATTACCAAGAAAACAGTGCATTATATTTTTTGCAGATAGTTGATCGAGATAGTAACACAAGCCCTGTCTCTAATCCATTAATCTGTTGAAAATCTAAAGCTGGAAATGCATGAAGAGTGGAAGTGGGTGGATGATGCTTTGCTCCTTGGGAATTTGGTTTACAAGCGAGGAAGGTGATGCAGGAGGTGAAGCTGGTAGTTTGATTACGTGTATGGTATTGACTATGCAGCTTTCATAAAATTATCAATTCTATAACACTTGGGAAATAAAACCCAAAAGAAGCTCTTGTCTTCCAGGCTGCTTTTTTATCCATCATCCCACATAAATTATTCTGGATCGAATTAATAATGTAGATATTTGGTGTTTGAAAACAGAAGATGTGTGCTGTAAATTAAAAAAATATGAAGGTAGTTATGTCAAAATAAGATGTTCACACAAGGGAAAATTTTGGTTTTTTTCAGGGGAAAGAGGAGTTGCTACTGTTTTATAAATAATAAAAGGTTCTGTTTGCCAGAAATAGTCTTACGTAAGTAGGCCTAGCTATTCTGTGTATGGAATCAGACAGAGTTTTGGTTTCTAAGTTTCACCATTGCTAGTAAAAGTGGCTTCACATCTTTACAGTATGGTTTGGGTGGTGTAATGACATCAAACTCTAGGCATTTCTATTTGTGTTTGAGTACACAATGAAATTAAGAAGCAATGGATGTATACAAGTAGTATCAGTGCTGTGATGAAGTGCTCTTAAAATAAGTATGCACAAGTAGAAGTGTCTGGAGATATAAAATATTCAGAGGGTTGAATTAATGACCGAGAAAGATGGTTTGATGTTTTGAAAGTTTCTTTTTTAAAAAAAGAATCAATTATGTATTAATATAAAGCTGTTTGATTAGCTGTCGGCGGCGGCTGTTGTCGCTGTGCCTGAGGCTGGGCTGGGGCACAGGATGGCAGCTCCTTGGGGTGCACGGTCACTCAGCACCGTAGGAGGGCATGTCCTGCTGTGCTGCAGCCCAGGGGGCTCTCCTGGGATCGTGGTGCAGGCAGCCCTAAGGTGGCCAGTGCCAGGATTTCTCTGGTCTGACTGCAAGAGGTGTTTTCCTGCTAGGCTAAATCCAGCGCAGCCCCCGACTCCTCCTTCACAGTGACCTCTGAAATGCATGACCTGCATAAAGATGGAATTGTGTGTTGTCATTTAGAAGTAGCTTCTATTAGGAAAAATGTTTTAAAATAGATTTTGGAGGAAGTAAAAATCATTGCTCATCAAAAATAAGTTGTAATAGAAGATGTTCTGACATTCATTTCAAAATGCTTTTTAAGGACTTTTTCTGCAACTTCATATGAAACCCCATCTCTCCCCAGGTTCATTGTAAAATAAAACCTTAGCCAAAAAAAGTTTCCATGTGTTTTCTCTCTCTGTGTGTGTATATAGCTAGTTAATGGTGTGTGTAAATGAGGACTGTACTTACTGCCTAAATGATCCATCTTGTTGATACTGCTGTGGAGCCTTATCTGTTGTAATCAGAGCTGAGCTCTGGAGGCTCGATGCTCATTTTGGTGAAATATCAGCTGGCCTTTTTTTAATACATTTTTTTCTCCTCCTGGCAGAACCCAGATCACACCTAACAGTTTCAATCAAAAAAATCACCAAGTCAGTATTAATGTGAACTTCTCTCACATGAATCTGCAAATGGTTTCGTTTTTCTTTGGTTCCTGTGTTTAAGACCAGTCCCAGAGAATGGTCTAAATATAGGTCTAAGGATCATAGAGTTCTAGATTAGCAAATGTCATTGAAGTGCCTCTGAAGTTCTGATCTTTCTGGGATGTATATGTAAAATTAAAGAGTGAATTTTCTGGATTATATTTTCCAGCTTTTAAAGGGATTGTTTCTTTAGTTTAAATTTTCTCCATGGGAGCTGCCATTTTATTGATGCCATTTAGCAGAGGTCCCAGTTTACAGGAGTGTGCTGAGAAGTTTTTTCTAGACAACACTGGATATCAAAACATTCTAAGTTGTTAAACATTATTATTTTCTAATAAAATGCTTAAAGGTTTCTATATTAACCAAAATAGGTATGAAGTCAATACCCTGGGACTTCAATCTTCCAATTTTTTACTAAGACTATGTACATGCTAGCTTACATAGATTGTTGAAAGCATGCAGCATGGTTTTGATCTACCACCACTTCAAATCAGTTAGTGGCTTTTATATGATGTGATAGTGTCACTGAATAATCTGACACAGTGTCTTCGGAGTATGTCTGATATCGACTCCTTTTATTTGGGTAGCAGCTACTAAGCCTAGTGAAGAAACAGAGGATTTAAGGCTTGCCTTATCTCTAACAATATTATGGCATTTTTGTGTTAAGCTTCTTTTTTTGCTACTGCTGTCCCACAGATGGTGCAGGCACTGCCCACATGCTTCTCCAGCCTTTTCCATCATGGCGTTGAGAAACCTTTAAAATTCTTACTGATCACTTGGCAGATCAAATACATTGAAGTTTATTTAGTATTCTGTAGTTGATGTGTGACCCTGCTGACCTTAGACTAACTTCTTCTGTATAATGAAGGCATGTAATTATCCTTCAGAGCTGTGGTCTTGGGTCAAGTACATAAAACCCAGGACAGAAACTCTCTCTTCAACATGTTAAAGGAAAACAGTGAAAATGGACATTCTGTAAGGACTGCCTACAGTAGGATATTTGGAAGCTTGTCCTAAAAGTGAGGAAGGATACAGTAAAACTCCACGGTTTTCCAGAAGTACTGGTCTCTTTGTTCATGGTTCAGCCCATTTTCTCTGTGTTCTCTTCCCTTCCTCCTCCCACTCAATTTTTAATAGAATCAGATGTTTTTAGCAGTCACAACTTAAAATCTTCAAGTTTTTTGATTGATTTGTACCAGCCCGGAATTTCTTTTTTAGTTGAAGACCTGCATCTGCCAGACATACAAGGGTACTCCTTTTGTGGCTTCCTCAAACAATTCGGGGGAAAAGGTGCTTTCCTTGAAATTCCTGCATGCTGTAGTGAAGAGGAAATGTGAGCCTAAAGATGCCCCTTAGGTGTGTCTCATCAACTGATTATGAGTTAATAAAAGCCTAGTTCAGGAGAACTGTTGCAGTGACCCAAAACCCAGCTCTCCTGGTGTAGTGATGGTGCCTGACACTGAGGCAAAGAGGTGTGAAAAAACAGTAGGTGAACTGCCCCCTGCCCCACTATTCTCCAGGATTTCAGACACCTGCAGGGTTTCTGTTTCTTTATTTCTCTTTCCTGACAAGTCTTAAGCAGTGCGATCAGAAGATGACAAACTCCACTTAGTTGTTAGGGACTGTTGTGAATCTGAATTTAAGCTGAATAAAAGTGATGTGATTATCGAATAATGTATAAATTATACAGTTGTTTGAAATTGAAAAAATCAGGCAGTATGATTTAAACTATTGCTGAATATTTTGACAACAGTGAGTAAGGGAAGAAAAAGGATGCTTTCTTTAATAATCATAATCATGTTACCTGAGATCTGTTTTTGTTCATTAATGTGAAAACATGAGTATGTGCTGAAAATTAAGTGGGAAACTTGCAACAAAGTATATTCTTATATATTATATAGGAATATTATATGTTTCTTGGTTATTAATTTTTAAGATTCAGTCCATAGTTCTGATTCAGGAGGGTCATGTGGAAAAAAATGGGATGTAGAGAAATGACAGAAATTTTAGAGGTCATGTCAGCAAATGAAATTTGTGGAGCAATCTCATTAATATTCTCTTGACCTTTTGGATAAATTTTGATTTCTTAAATTAATTTTATAGGATGTATAATTCTGTTAGTTAGGCTAGTAAAATATATTTTTTTTTAGTTTGGGGAAGAGAGAACTGTCTTCAAGTGTTGTGTTTCCTTGGCCGATTTCTTAGCTGCTAAAGGCTTCCTCTCTGGGTACAGCCTTTCAAAGATCAGCAAAGAAAATACTAAGCCATGAGACAGTTGCTGCCAGTCTAATGTAATTCCCTTTGTAGTGAAGGCAGAACAGAAGCAGAAAAGTGCAGCCAGTTCTCCACAGGATGGAGAGAACGCCTATATCCTGGCTTCAGTAAAATGGAAAGAATTATGGAATGGAATTAACTGATTATCTGACAAAAGTACCGTATCTTACTGAAATTCCATTACGTGGAAGTATGTAGAAACTTGATCACAATAAAGAGACTGGGCATGGAGCATTCCCCTGAATATGTAAACAGACAAGTGGAAAAGTTAGCCAGAAGATGTATGGATGGATAAAGTGCATGCTGCACACACAGACATGGATTAACCACATCTGAGCCACTGGAAGATGTCATACTGCTATGCATTCACAGAAAATATCTTTAAAGCCAGCTTATCCAACTTCACAGGGATGGCTTTGGCATTGGAGAAAACTTATTTGACAACAAATGTAATCCATCATACTGAAAGGGATCTTGTTTAGATGAGAGGGATCTTGTTTAGATGAGAGAGACAATCCTTGTCCTTGGTCCAGTGGGCTTTTCAAATGCTGTTGGTTGATGAAATGTTAATCTGTATGCTAATTTTATCAATAGGATCTCAAAGTCTCTAGTGGCATGTGAAAATTTCAGTTTCTGGACCCCAGATCAGATAAAACCTGTGCAAAGTATGGAAGTAATCTGAAATTTTGCTAGATATAGAACATATTTTAGAAATGATGTAAGGAATTTTTTTTGCAGTCTTCTTACAAATCTTGGTACAGATGCAGCTAAGGTTGTGGAGGAAGCCTGTAAATGTAACAAGATTGCTTTTTATCATCTGGCAATCAGGATTGATCCCTGATGACTGGAAAATATGTGTTGCACCTCTGTTGTAAAAGAACAACACCTGTAGGGTTGTTGGTCTCTCCACAATATCGGGATATTATGGAACAAATTATTCTATCACCCATTTCTGAGCGCATGAGAGGCAAGGTGTTGAGAATAGCTAGCATGGCTTTGCTAATGACAAGTCATACCTGACCAACATAAGTGCCTCCTGCAAGTGACTGGCTCTGTCAACAATGGCAGTGCATTGGATGTTGTTTCAAAGGTACTTCAGCAAATTTTCCAGAAAAGTCTTCAGTAGTATCCCGGTAAACAACTTGAGGACTGGTGAGTGCTGGTTGGATTGCTACATTCCAAGGTTGGTGGTCCACATCCAAAATACGATTGACACCTGGCTACTAGTGCTATCCCTCAGGAACTGAGGGTGGGAGCAATGCATTTTAATGGGACATGTCATAACTCCAGACTTACCTGGCAATCACTGGACTCTTGGCTGAGCTTGGTTACCATCACCAAACCTGTTTTCCTCCCCGCTTTTGGGCTCAGGCCTGTCTGCCTTGTCACTGAGGCTGCCCTGTCTGCCTGCCTGGTTGTCTTGCTCAGTGGCTGGCTCCCCTTGCTTTTCAGAGCTACTTTTGCTGCTCACAGACAGCAATGCATCTTCAAAAACCAAGCTGTTTTCAGCAGGGTGTTGGACTAGATGAAGGCCAGAGACCCCTTAGAGCCTCCATGGTTTTTTTTTTATTCTGTGAAATGTGGCTGTGTTCCAACTTGCCTTTCTTACAGTAGTCACATTGCTTTAAATCATATTGACTGCTTTGTGCGGCCTTACTTGTTGGTATTTAGGTATTTTTTGTTAAAATAGATATAGATTATCAGGCAGCCATTTATTGAGATAAGATTAACAAGGTGAGCTTCATTCTACTTTCTCTCATAATGACATGTAGACAAAGAGAGAGAGAGGACAGTGGGGGCTCTTCCATGGATTTTAACAGAGATATCTAGAGGAGTGCTGAAGGGACCACCTCCCACTCTGCCAGAGCTGCAAGAACAATGGTCTGAAAACTGAGGTGAGCAGGCATCTCTGTCATGATTGCTGCTTTTCTCAGTACAGCTTCATTTCCACAAGACCCATCTCCTGGTGTGGCAGAGGAACAAGTGAGTTTGCTGTATGTGTCTTACACCTTGTGATGGGGTGATGTTTGTGTGGCTGCCCCAAGGGATTAGCTGCCAACAGAGGAGGCTCAGTGTGTTTCTGTTCAGCTGTTAACTGTGCTTCACAGTGGGAGAGGGTGAGAAAGAGCGTGTGCTGCGGGGCCTGCTTCCAACACCTTGGGTCAGAGAAGAAGTGCCTGTAGCCAAGTAGGTGTTTCCCATAATACCAAACCCACATTATTTGTGCATGGCACAGCAGGTCTGTGGTTGCTCTTGGAAGCCAGGAATACTCAGAGTGAAAGTGACCGTGACACCTTTGCACCCCACTAGCTCTGCAGCTGGGGGACTGGGGCAGCACCCTCTGCTCACTCCTCCTGGAGCTGGTTCCGCTAGATTACGCTGGACAGGAAAGCACATGTGGGAAGAAAAATGATCAGATGCTTATAGCTGGTTTACTGCTGGTACTAGCCATGCTAGGCAGGGTAGAATCATTCTGCATTTTGCTGTTACCTTAATTCTGCTCCTACACAGTGCTAATTATAATTCTGATATGATCTAATTAAAAAAGAAAACCAAAAACCAATCATCACTCCCTATACTGCCTGACTGATTCTAAAGCCATGAAAGATGGGCAGGCTTAGCAATTCTGGAGGATTCCTGCTGCAAACTCTGACACATACTTCGTGAATCCTGGGCGGAGAATATGTAAGAATAAACTGGATTGGTAATTATGAATATTGCCAGTAAAATCTCAATATTAAAAATTATGCTTTCTAGATAATTTATATGAATAAGTAGATGTGCATGTGATGGTCTGTACACAAATAAGCAGCTGCAGGTATTTTTGGGGGAAGATGACTGTGCAGCCATTTTTGTATTTGAAGCTTTTCTGAGTAGGGAATCACTTCATTTGTACTAAGGTTTGTAATTCCAACTCTGCCACTAAAACCCAGTGTGATTTTAATGGTTTTTAATCTACATTTGAATATTGCATGCTTATTTGTTTTCACTAGAGATTTGCTATTGATTGAATTCTTAAATGGTGTCCCTGCTGGCAGAATTGCTTCCTACTAGTTAGCATCTGTCTGCCGGATCAGGGGCTCTGGGTTCATATCCTTGCTTTCACTGACACAAATAGGATGGCTTAGCACATTTTTCTTTTTTTGTCTCTGTCTTTATTTGTAGTTCTCCACCTCCGTAAATCCTTCTGTCTTTTCTCTTTCTTCTTTTCCTCTTAAGTTCTCACATAGTGAAGCTAACAGAGGAGGGTGTGTGGGATGAGGAGTAGAAAAGGGGGAGAGAAAGTGAGAGGGAGAGTGAGGGAGACAAAAGGGAGAATGTGAGAGGTGAGGAGGAGGTGGTAATGAAGGTGGAAATAGAACAAAGAAGGAGGGGGAGCGGGTGAGTGGAAAGGGGAATTAAATAAGGAGGACATGAGAGGGGGAGAGACTCTGCTTCTAGATTTTTAGACCAAAAGTATGGCATTTTTTCTCCTGCTTACAGGAGGAATAATTAGAGCAAATGTTGGTCCTGAATCTCTTCTGTCAGGCAGTTAGTTTTCCAAAGCACTGAATGTATCACTTTATTTTACTATTACCTGCATATGTACAAATGGCCTGTAGTATTAAATGTGTCTGCTCACTGCTCAATGTGGGGAAGTGGCTGCAGGGATGTTAACTCTCCCAGTTATTGTATGGGGAATTTCTTTGACATAAAGATCCAGTTTTAGCAAAATGAATCTAAAAGAGTGTTTGTGTTCTAGTTACCTAACCATGGATCTGCTCTTATTAGGTGATGTTTAATTTTTGGTGATTCTTGAAATCATTGTCTTTTGGAAGCAAGTTTTGTGGCCAGCACAGACTAGCTGGAAACATAACTTCCCTGTTCATCTACTGTTTTACATAGTCCACCTTTTCCTTCACTTTGTATTTTCCACACTATGCCTTTCTCTGGCATGAAAAAGTTGAAGGAAATCAGTTTCCCCCACCAAGACTCTAGAGCTGATGGATGGCTATTCACAGACTGTTCTTTCTGTTTAAGACTATATCTTTTTGGTCTTTTGGTCAGTAAGGCTTAGTGCTGTTAACTGTGGATGAGTATAGAGATGGCAGGCAGTAACTTGCAGAGTGTCTCTGCCCATCATTGCTGGGACATCATCATGCATTTTCCAGTTCTTTGTTCTGTATTGTGCAGCAACAAGGACTTTCAGCTCATAGTTTACTGCTGATATTCTGTCCATTAATAGAAACTCTTGATTTCATTTGCTTGTAGCGAGAAGTTACTGAATATGTGCACCAAACAGTTATTCACCAGCAGCCTTCCCTGTGCAACTTTATGGTGCTGAGCAATTACAAATTAAAATGGAAAGTGTGCTTTGGTGCTTTGCTTTTCTGTACTTGCAGTGATGTCTGGGGAAATACTGCAATGGAGAAATTCCATGTTGAGGTAATTTTAGAAATTATATTCACATTAGAAATCCCAAAACTGTACTTTATTTTAAAATGTTTTAATGAGCTACCATATTCAGTGCATTAATCTGTCAAAGAGAAGTGCATAGGAATACATTTCAAACCCCTGAGTCGAACTGAGGGAACGTGTTAGAGATGACATCCTAAGTTTTTGTGATGGAAGGTATGGGTTGGATCCCTCATACCTTTCTCTGTATTAACTTGCAGTAGGAAGCCACTGTGGACTTTATTGTGGTGTAATAAGAATGAAAGAAAATCTGAAACAGGGGAATAATTGTGATATTCTTTAGCAGTCATAGAAATGTCTTTATTTTTATTCTTCTGTAGTGAGTTGACCTTCTCTGTGAGTCAGGCATCTACCAAAGCCTCCCTGTCGCTCCCTTCCACATCTGGACAGCACAGGGAAAATATAACAAAGGATTTATGGGTTTCTTTCTTACCAGAAGAAACCACTCACCAAATACCATCATAGGGAAAACAGGCTCTAATTTGAAATACTAATTGAGTTTTTACTAACAAAATCATACCAGGAGAATGAGAAGGAAAATAAGACCTTAAAACTACCTTTTCCCCATCCCTCCTTTTCATCTCTACCTCCTCCCCTCAGCGGCACAGGGGGAAGGGGAATAGGAGTTTTGGTCAGTTCACCAAAACTGTTCCTGCTGCTGCTCAGCAGGTTGTTCCTTCCCCTGCTCCACTGTGCAGTCCCTTCCATGGGAGATGGGTTTCCACAGACTATTCCAGTATGTGCCATTCTTCCACAGGGTGCAGTCCTTCAGGCACAGCCAGCTCATGCTTTCCCTGTGGGGTCACAAGTCCTAGCAGGAAACCTGCTCCAGTGTGGGCTCCTCTCTCCTAAAGTGGGCAAGACTGCTCCAGCACGGACCTCCAATGGGTTTACAGCCTCCTCTCAGGCACCCACCACCTCTGGTGTGGGGCTTCTCCGAGGGCTGCAGGTGCATCTCTGCATCCCCCTGGCCCTCCATGGGCTGCAGGGGCACGGCTGTCTCACCATGGGCTGCACCAGGGGCTGCAGGGGAATCTCAGCTCTGGCACCTGGAGCAACTCCTGCCCCTCTTTCTCCACTGAGCTTGGAGTCTGCAGAGCTTTCCTCTCATAGGTTCTCACCCTGCTCTTTCTTTGCCATTGCAACTGTGTCATAATTTCTTTTTCTAAAGTATGTTATCACAGAGGTGTTACACCATTTCTGATTGGCCCAGCCTTGGCCAGCAGCACATGTGTCTTAGATCCACCTAGAATTGGCTCTGCCAGACATGTAGGAAGCTTCTAGCAACTTCTCACTAAAGCCACCCCTGTCGCCTCCTTCCCACCCTGTTGCTACCAAAACCTGACCATGCAAACCCAAAACAACTTCTTTGGAAGTTGTAAAAGACATTTTTGAATTATCTTTAGTATTTTCCTTCCATGAATAGAAGCACAGGAGTTGGAAAAGAGTTGAATAAAATGCATGCCCTCATTCATTATACTTTCAAGCAAATCTAGTTTCATCTTCCTTTCTTTAATGATATTCTTCAAACCATTTGCTGCAGTGTTTTTTTCTGTAGAAATTATAAATTATCAACTACAGGTTCTCTCAGGGTATGGACCTTGTGTGGGTAATGGCATCTTTTTGGTTTCTGACTTTAGGTTTCTTGGTAGTGACTTGTAACATTGCAACCCTGTGGTGTGTTCAGAATGGAATTTCAGTTCAAAAATATGTCATACTAGACAGTATTGAATAGCTGAAAAGGTCCTCTCTGAATGTTTACAATGAAGAAAACCAAGAGAAAGGATAAAAGGTCTGTTCTCAAGCTATAATTTTAGGCAGTAATATTAAAAAGAGATATATTTTTTTAAATTCTTAAAAAGCTCTGTGAGAGAATGAAAAAAACCATCCAAGTATGGTTTTTAAAACTTGGTTAATTGCTCTTTTAAACTTGGTTAATTTTAAGTTCTTTAATGAAACATATTAGAGAATGGCAGTTTGGGAAAGGCAGAGGATTTGTGTGATCCTGTAGGTCTCATCCTGATGGTTTGTATGACTCTGGATGACTTTGTATGACTCTGGACTCACGTCTTATGTGAAGACAAGAAAAAAAAAGACTAGTAAAGCAGCAGGACCCACAGAGAAAAGATGAATGCATGCATAAGAAACATGCAGCAAAGACCAATAAAGTGTTCAGATTCCTTAGTTCAACTTCTATGAAGTAGGTATTACTTCAGAATTCTAAGTTCCTGTTCTTGGAGTTTCACTTAGATCCATATCGCTGATATAGCCATCTAATTCCTCATATAAAAGATGGAGAAGAGAATTTCAGAAAATGACCTACTCTGGCTGATATATTCCTCTTTTAATTAACTGTTAAGGAAGGCTGGCATTTTTAGGTTTGTATATTCTTTGAAGAAGAAATTAAGTCATATTTAGGTGAAAGATTCTGAGATAAATCTAGGCATTGGCAGTCTCCAAGTAGAAAGAAAGACGACTTTTTTTTTTTAAATCAGAAGAAAATTAGTGACTTCATAAAAGCAACAGATAAAATTGTTTTTAAGTAATTAATGCAGCACATAAACACCCCCCAACCCCCCCTCTCCCCCCTTATATTTTTGAGTTCTGGTACCTTGTTTACTGCATTTGCCTGGTCCACTCTCCTGCTTTTAAATTCTATCTAGCTTTCTATGTGCAGCCTTTTATCTCATCTTAGATGAGTCTCCTACATGCATTTCTATTTGGGTCAGTCCCTTTTACCTTTAAATCAGTAAAAATTCTTCACTGCAAGTTAAATTCTAAAGAATAAAACCTCACTCATCAACGCTCCTGTGTCCACCTTTTCACCTCCCACTCCATCCAGTGCAACAGTCAGTTTTGTAGGTACCTCTTGTTCTTCTTGTACCTACAAGACACAATTTGTATTAGTGTGACTCAGCAGCAAACCAAAAACCTACTATTTTACCATCCTCCCCTTGACTATGAGCAGACCTGCCACCTCTTCACCCCCAGCTTTTAATACACTTAGCTGTATGTTTTAAGCAGAAAGATGCTAGCTTGTGGGCTAGGCTGTGGATTCCTTGATCTAGTTGTGCTGGAGAAATAATTAAGGGTCATGATAAGACTGTCCATTCTCAAGCAACATTCTTGGGTTTGGCTTTGGATCCTTTGTGAACTTGAGGAAACCGCTGTAATTTCAAATCCCTAGCATTTGCTAACCACAGTGAGAATGCATGGGAGGAAAGATCTTGGAGAACAAAATTAATGTGCATTTGTAATTCAGAAGTTGTGAGATCCCTCTTTTTCTTCACATCTGAATCAGGTATTTGACTAGTTGTGATGTCTCTGCTTACTTTTGCCTTTCTGCTATCCCAAGAAGAAACTTTTTTCATCTGCAGATTGAAGATGTACATATATATAAGACCTCAAATGAGGGAACAGGAAAGCATTTCACCAAGAGTAGATTATGTAATTGTCTGGTTTGTTCTAATACAGCCATATCTGATCAGAATGGTTTTACTCATTTTTATGATCAAGTGCTTGAACAGTGTTGGACATACAGACGTTCTGTACATGAAATTTTCACATACAACATCCCAAGAGACACTGTAAGCACATGGAATTTTTGACTTATGAAGTGGCAAAATATTTTTATTTCATTAACTCAATGTATGAAATATATTAGACTGATGAATTATTTAAGCTTGGTTAAACCACAGTCCTTTATAATTAAGCTTTACTATTAACTTTGAAGGATGGCATGATATGTGATTGTTATTAAAGCACAAGCAGAAAGATAATATTTAGATTGAGTGTGGATTTGTGCCTTATCAATGTGAATTTAGGTTATTTCAAAATAATAACGAATTTGATAACAGGCACTGCTTAGGTTGGAGTTGTACAAATGCTGTTCCTGTGGTTCCTAATTTCTGAAGTGTGAATGAGATTTTTTAAAAAGGTGCTTATACGATTTAATTGTCTGAATTATGCATTCTGCTATGCTCTTCCTTTTCAAAAGAGGATGTCTTGGATTTTTTTGTGGTTTTTGTAGTTGTTTTTGTTGGTTTGTTTTTATTTTGTTTGGGTTTTTTTGTTTTTCTGAGGAGGGAAGAAAGAAGAAGTTGTATCTCTGTGTGCATGGGAGAGGTGTTTGGTTTTTTTACCCTCAGAATAAGTGACTGTCTGAAAGAGTGTAGCAGGCTTCTGCTTAGTCTTGTTATTTTGACTGCTAGACAGCTGTTTCCAGAACTAAAACGAAAGCAGCTAAGGCAGGGCCAGGGCTATCAAAAGCAGATTTCTGCTTTAGTGTGAGACAATTACTCAATAGACTCCACTAGGGGCAGGATTCAGCTGCCTGACTGTGGGAATGTAGTGCATCCCTTTGACTATGCTATTTGGAACGTTTTTTTGGGAACATCTATGTTGAAGGGGCTTGTGGCTATAAGGTGCTGAGTTAAGCAGCTATTGTTTATTTTGTTTATACAGTCACCAGTCTCTTAAAAACTAAGACACATTTTAAATGAATGTTTCTCTGAAGAATTTAGTACATTGTGAAATTTGCTGCAATGTCAGATCTAGAAACAGAAAATTTCTTACTTATTAATCCTCTTGACTTCATCATTTCAGCTAATGAATAAGGAAGGAAGTAAAACAAATAGAGTGATATTGGCTTGACATAGTGGAAGCCTGCTAGTGTAGCTAGTATTTTCTAAATAGAGAAGTAGAAAATTTAATAGCAGAGCAGTATACTTACAAGATTCTGAAAGTGCTAAAAATGAATAAATGGCAAAAGTTGCTTGACACTCTACTTTAAATTTTTTGGTTTTTTCCTAGAGCAGTATTTGTATTGTCTTCAGCATCTACAAAGATTTAATCTGGAAATTTTATTTTTTGTCTCTCAACTCTTGTCATTCTAGGTCTCTGTTCTTGTGTGAATCCATATTTGCTCTCCTTACAAATAAAAAGCAAATCATATCCTTGCCAGACCTAAACACTTATCTAAGTAAAATCACAATAAATATTCAAAGGTTAAAGCTGAGATTCACCTAAAGAAAATCACAGAATGCCACATTATTGTTTGGAGGTCTAAAACTTTATATAAAGATGTCGGAATTTCAGCTCATAGAAATATCCTTTTTCTGAATTAGGCTTTTTAGATGTTTTTTTTAGCAGTTGTTTCAGTTCATAGACGATGGCAAGAAAAATTAAACAACAGATACTCAGGGTATCTTTTCTTTATAGTATGTTGGATTTGGTAGGAGTTGAATGTGTGTGAGTTAAGATGAAGGCCCAAGGCTGTCGGAGAACGCCTCCAGCAGTGGCCCCGTGGTGATCTCTGCCAGGCACATGGAAGGTTTGCCGGTGGTGCCGACGGTGGCAGTGGAGCTGACGCGGGGCCGCAGCCTCTCCGCTGCTGGAGAGCGCGCCAGGGGAAGCGGAAGAGCTATTCATAGCCTGGCAGCGATGGCACCACGAGCTAGAAACAAGAGTGTTCCACTTCAGTCAAGAATTCAAAAGCCTTTTCATGAACTCAATTAAGGACTTTTCTGACAGCGGGGACATACTAATTGTTTGTTGCAACCTCGAAGAAGGAAATCAAAGGAACTCTGCTGAAATTCAGGATTTGCAAGGAATCAACTTTTCTACCTGCCAACATCTGAAAGCTAAAAATAGGAAGTAGGGTGAAGGAAGGATTGCAGAATTGTTTCTAAGGAATTTCCGAGCTGAAGACTTTGGGATTTAGCTAAGGAAAATTAGTAGAAGAAAATAAGGAGAGAACACAGTGAAGCATTTTGCTGCAAGAAATAGATGTATTTTTTGGTGAAAATAAAATAAAACTTAGTTGTGTGAATTCTACTGTGATTCATATTATCTAGCTTTTTTGATGGCGGGGGGGTAGGATAGTTACATTAGAAGAGTGAGACTTCTTTCTTAAGGAGGGCAGTTTGGTTTTTTTTTCCATGAAAAGAAGCTATTTTTTCTGACTTTGAAAATTTTTCAGTAATACAAATGACCACAGGAAAAGCATACACCTGACTGGCCAATAAAATTATGATTTTTTTTTAATAAGAAATTATTTCCATTTTACATTTTTATATGAATTTTCATTAAGTACTTAGGTAGGACTCTTAATCCGTAAATCCTGTGAATCATAAAAATGAAAATTAATTTTTGTACTTTAAAAAATTTCAAATGTGCTTACTGAGAATAGGAAAGATTTTATGTGAAAAAAAGATTTCATGCAATTCTTTGTAGACACTACAAGAAAGAAAATAGGGCAATATTTTTGGGTTTCTTCAGTGATGAGAATACTGATGTAAAGACTTTGAAACTTTCATTTGCTTACATTCAGAAGTATCCTGTCAAGTTTAATATGGAATATCTTCTAGGGAATGTGATATTTTAACTGAGTAACTGATATCTACCTTAGGAATGATGAAGCACCAACTGCCTTTTTTCATCTTTATTCATCTTTGTTCCTTATAAACACAAACTGTTTAAAATTATAAGGTACAAAATACAGGGAGTTGGTAACAGATAGCAAATAATCTTGTAATGTATTTTAGACAGAAGATACCCGAGGAAGATGCTGGCCCTTTTTGAGATGTACAAAAAATTTGCTAAATTTTTCTTTTTGTATATAGGGAAAAATGGAAAAGTGTATTTATATCCTGTGAGGACAAGAAGTCATTTCTGACTTTGATAGTAATGGAACAAAACTTGTGACATCACCTATCTCTGATGAATATTTTAAAATAAATAGGCCTGAATTATTTGTGCACAAGAAGACTGAAGACTTGGCTGCAGAAGTCTCTGGCTGGCTGATGATCTGTTTTCTTTTGTTACATTTTGGGAATTAGGAATATTCTGTAAATTTATTAGACTCCTGACACAGAGGCAGTATTCAAAAGGGGCTCTTGGATAACCATGGAGGCTGTTGGACCATTAAGCGCCACATTCACCCTTGGCATTTGTAATGCAGCATTTGGAAAAAGGATAAAGGAAGGACACAATTCTTAGGGCATTATATTTTTAATGCTTGTTGAAAGGTCACAAAAGGTTCAGTTGAGAGCTACAATGTTTCAGATGCTGGAGAAACTACTTTGCAGTGGAGGATTTAGAGATTTCAATCTCTTTAGTTTATCACACAGGAGATCAAAAGGTGACTTAATTATAAAGTGTAAACACTTTCATACATGCACAGTATTCACCACTAAGAGCTTTTTAATCTAGTGGTGAAAGGCAGCATAAGCACTGAGGGATGGGAGTTGAAGTCCTTGGAAGCCAGGCATGCATTTTTAATGGTGAGTGAGATTCACCTAGTAGGTGTTGATCTCTCAGTATCCTCTGAACAAGACTTGTTTCTTATCTTCAAGTTAATGCATTGCACAGCTTCAGATCCCATCAATACAGTGTTACACACTTCCTGAACTCCAGGACTTAGATAATTTATTGGTTTTAGTTTTGTTTTTCTTATATTTTCAATTTTTTTTAATTTTGATTTTTAATTCCCCTAGAAGAGACAGAAGGGGCCATTTTTATTACATTAGCTAGAACTTAAGCTTTTGATGTCATCATGTTGCAAGACTGTTAATGAGCTAATATTGTACAACTTCCTAACTCAGGAAAAGCTTTCCTAAGAGCACTAATAGATGTTTTATTGTCTAGTAAGGACAACTCACCTAAACTTAAAGCTTTAATGTGTTTAATTGAAGGTTATCATACTATTTCCAATATAATAGTTGCAACCACTCCACTATTTTTCAGCCATTAGTCACACATACCACCAGTCATAACTCCCTGGTAGTCAACTAGGTAAAGACACAATGTGTGTGAAGCCATGCTTCCACATTCCTCCAGACTAAAGCAGTAATCCTTCCAGGCTCTTAATAGTGTAGTGATTTGGCTGAGGAATCCATATCAAATACCAAATAATCCCCCTGGTGACCAGATCTAACAAATTACATAAAATAGGGTACCTAGTAGATTTTGGTTCAAACTTCTTATCTAGAGATATTATAATTTTAGTTCCTAACACTCTGCCTTCTTGCAGTCTTCCTGACGTGTATATTTTGGTCTTCTAATAGCCTGTGACATAACTAAATTACAATAGCAGTGGCAGTGAGCACAGGCAGAAAATCTAGTACACACAAAAAAATCTCATACATCTCAGTCCTTGTCACAGAAAAATAGATCCTGTCTGTCCTTCAGTGCACTGTATCCTAAATCACCTCTTCCTAAAGTGCTAGAAAGGGCATTTCACATGGTGCAATCCTAGCAGGAAGCTTTTTGAATATACACATACTATTGGTCACACCAGGATATTATTTCAATAATCTTGGCAATATATTTAGAGGAAAAAAAAGTGAAAGTTGCTGCTGCTCAGAGATAACTATTCCTTGTCTGTTTTCAGGTAGGAAAATTACTGCCTTTCATCAGCCAAGTCAGATTTTTTTGCCCCATCATTAAATATAGCATTGTTTTCTGGCAAATTGTACCTAGCTTACTACTTTTTGTGAAGCTGGCATGTATGAGGCCACATCAGTGACTTGGTTGGATGATGTCAGTGTTCTGGGTCCAGCTCACCTCTTTGCTATCCTGGCGACAGACCAAAGTGTGGTGCAATGTACAGATGGCTTAGTAGGTGATTTTCTTTGAAACATGGAAAAACTCTCAGTATTTTTACTGTTGGCCAGCTCCAGGAATTTTCTTGAAGCCTCCAGATTTTCACTTCTACTTGAAAAATGTGCTGCGGCTGTTCGGATTATAGCTGACAGAAAGAAATTTTCAGTTGTTCCACTTGGGTGGAGGGAGCTGATTAGAAATCATCATCCATTTTGAAGGATCTCACTCTGGATACCCCTACAGCGTCCACTCTTCATCATTCTGTTCAGCTTTTAGAGAATATGGTACCATGTCCTGGATAAAAATGTCACTTGAGCACTCTTGACTCATAGCTTTGGATGTTAAATTACATACCCTATATAAGGGGAGGGAGTGCCTTTTAAAAGGGTGGAGAACAAGACTGCAAAACAGTGGTCTCATTCTGTGACTCTTCCATGTTGTTGTGAAAAATCTGTGAATTTGGCAGAAGGGCAAGTCAGTATCATCAAACGACAAGAACTCTGCTGAGAGGCTGCTGGCTCAAGCAATAAGAAGGCTTGATGTAAAAGATTGATATTCTTCCTTTACATCTACCTCCATCTGGAAATCTGGTTTTAGGTTAAGAAAATACTGAGTTATGACAGGAACTAAATCTTTACAGTGTTTAGCTCTGCAAAGGGTTATCCAAGGGGAATGAAATACCTATGCCTACTAGAGAGTAAGTGGGAGACTGATGGTATGGTTAGATCCAAGTACTCTGGAAAAAATTCTTGCTCACTCAGAAATTTTCAGTGCTTTGTCTATGGACACAGTTACACTGGAGTATCAGATTTGTACCTGGAACCTTCTGTGGCACTGAACCAAATTTTCTGAAGGTCTCAGCTTATGGCATATGATGGCTCAGCAGCCTGAGGTGGTCCAAAATGATCAGGGAGCCTGAATCTCTGTGACTCCACACTGCGTAGTGGGCTGTTGTGAGAACCACGATGGAAGAGCAGAAAAATACTAACCAAGGAAAACCTTTGGAGAAATGTCTCTCTGCCAAATTTATGGGTACTTCAGAGTAGCGGGCAGAATCATAAAACAGTTTAGTAGACTTTGTTCAGTGTTTCCCAAGGGACACTCACTCCTGTTATTTAAGATATTATTGGTTTAAAATGAGCCTTAGGGGTTTTCTGCCAGGACTTAAATGGTAAATAGGTTGGCAGAAGTTTTTCTTCTCTTAAAATCATGCCTATGATGGGTATGACTCCTCAGGAGAGAACTGCAGTGGGTCTGCTGGATGTGATGAATGAGCACATGGTTACTGAAGCATCCCTCTTGATGTCCTTCTACTATGTTGTCCAAATGACATTTTTCCAATATGCATTATTATAGAAATAAAATCCATATTTTAAAATATTAGCAGTACTAAACTGTGTGGACTAGATTTTTTTATGGGAATGTCTTTTCCTTAGAGTTTGGGCATAAATAGTTGGCTTGGGAATCAATCAAAATATTGATAGATACAGGAAGGAAAGGAGAAGAAAACCTGAAATTGAATGTCATGTTTTCCTGTAGGCCTTGCTGTGGAAATTTAGGTCAAAGAAAAAAATGGTGTACACTAATTTTGGACTTATGCTTTCTACTCAACAGCTTCATCAGGTGAGACAGTTTGGCAGAAAATTTTTTTTGTGACATAGCTTGTACAGTCTCCATGAGCATCAAGAAGCAAGGATGCTCATCACAAAAGAGGCTCAATTTTTCTACTGAGAATAATTTCAAACTCAAGACAATGTTCTTAAAACAGTTATGAGCGTTGATATTCTGGAGTATTATTACATTAAAAATGTAGAGAAAAATGCTATTGATTTTCTTTCACAAATAGTATTCTTGAGGACATTGGTTGCATCGCGTAAATGGATGAGCCCTTGTTGCCACCGGTGAGCACAACCCCGGGAGCAGAACAGCTGGGAGTGTGGCAGTAAATAAAATAGGGATGGGTACAGCTGGAGTGCTTGAAAACCAAAGTTTAATAAAGTAAAATAAAAGGGGTGCTAACAATCAATGCGCAACAAAAGCACAAGCTTACACTGTAGGGAGCTACACCAGAAGACCTCGAAATGAGACAAACACAACCTTACATAGACATTAACTCAGGGCAGGGAACCAATGAACAAAGAGGAACAGAAACAATCCCTTATATGGAACCAATCAGGGGGCAGGGTTCAGAACATAACCTTATAAGGAAAAACTTAATTTGCATAACTGTTCCCGTCATTCTTTTCTTCTCACCCAGCTCTCACCACAACCTGACTAGGTGTTATCTATCCTGGCCTCTCAAAGTACTGCTATCTGCAGTGTGGCTGTTTCATAGCCCATCCTCTCCAGGATGGACTGCCACAGACATTTAACTTAAAAAGAGAGTGCATTAAAAGAAGATATTAAAATAAATCATAAATATAAAGAGCCTTGGCATTTTTAATTTTACCATGTGGTATGCTTTAAGCATAAAATAAACCAGTTAATGTTCTCCTTTTCTAATTTTCTAATTCACTAAGATGCCATATGCTTTTCATTTGTGTTTACTTAGGCATCCAGAAAAATGAAGAAAATTAAGTAATGCTGGAGACAAGCTTAATCATTATCTTGTGTTCAAGCACTTTGATGGTATATTTAAAATAGATGTGTGAGCCTTTTTTGTTCCTTGTAATATGGAAATTATAAAGGAAGGTGAACAGGATGATAAATTAGAGATGCTCTCAGCAAGGCTGTTAAATTATTTTTAGGTAGAAGACATACTGTACACAGTGAGCCTCAGCTGAATATAATTAATTTGAAACATTATCACTGTTGCGCTTGCAGTCCTATTGTATTTTTTTTCAGTTCTGCATCTTGCTGGCTCCTATCTCACCCCTCACTGTGAGATCTTTTCCTGTTTTGCACGTGTCCTGTTTGTTACCACCATATGGTAGTTAGAATTTCAGTAGCTTTGCTCTGTTTACAGACCACTGTGGTTTGTCATATTTTTGCTACTCACCCTGTATTGCCATCTGATACCTATCATCTGTTTAACACATTGGATGCCAAAAATACTGAGATTTCTTTTTCCTTCCAAATACATGTGTGAGAAAGACTGTTTCAGAATGCTGTTCTGATAAGCATTGATCCCAAGTAATTTCCTGTTAATGTTGAACCAGGACCCATACCTCTCAACTTTCCAAACTTTTTACCAGGTGCCAGCTGACTGAAGGGATCTATTCCAGCACTGATGACTTTTTTTTTTTTTTTTTTTTACCTTATGGGCATTGTACTGTTTGAAGCAGATGATAGGGTGTTTAAACATCTTTTCCCACTGTGTGACTGTAGCAAAACCGATATTGTCAGAGTATAGCAGGGTTTATTCCTACTCTGATTGCTAATTGCAATTTAGATAGGGTTGCATTAAGGAACTATTTTTTAAATTGGCTCGGTTGGATAAATGGGCTTCTCTTTCACTTCCTTTCTCATGTGTTTCTTCAATAATACGTCTACTGGTTAATTGTTCTGTATTCAGAACAAGAGAGCTAAATACTTGTACCTGTATGTGTGATTTTGTGTAGGTGCAAATCTCTGCTTTCCTTTTGAAAACTTTTCCTTAAGATTTTCATTAATCTTTTTTCCTCATTCTGTGATTCTTAAATTAAGGTTTTCTGCTGTAGCACTCTGCCTCCCCACCCTCATCCTCTTCTCCCTGCCCTGCTCCTTTCTTAATATTCTGAGTTTTATGGCTGATTGCTTGCGATATGATGACCATCCTTAGAGAAAAAAGTGCCTGCAGTAGCATATGATATGATTCAATAAATTAATTCAATAAATTGAAGAGAACACTATTTAATTCTCCTTCACGTCAGTCTGAAAACAGATTAGGTTTTGTCTGTTCACAAAAATTTGATTGTGGTGAAGTTTAGCTTAAATAAATGATATTTGTATTCCATAATAAAATGAAACTGATGTTTTTGAAGATAAAATAAATCAAATCATTCTTTACTCATATATTTAATGTATTTTAAGGGACATTTGCTGGCAGAGTCACTTCACAAAATAGTATTTTACTGCAGAAATTTCCTATGGAGCTCAGAGACTCCTACTTAAAGGATCACTCCGTGACATTAAAGCACTGATATGTCACCGCAAGCTAACATAGGTCAGTTCATCCAAGACAAGTTCTGTGGTCTATTATACAACATGGGGAAGAGAGTGAGGTGATGGATTAAATTCAGTAATATTTAAGTGATCAGTAATACTGGTAATCAGTAATATTTAAATAAATGAGGAAAATGACATCACTTAGTCAGTTGCTAATTTTTAAGGGACTTTCCAGCAGTCTTTTTAGAAGTTTTTATAAGAGAAGCTCTGTCTGACTACTTTGTGGCTTGTTCTTTTAAATAAGCAACTGTGTATGAAAATTATTTGTATCTGCAAATGTAGTATTGTAAAAGGATATTCCCTGTAATGTCACAAATGGTACTGGCATGGCTGGGTGTCCCTGGGATCTTTGTTTTCTGCTATACACCTACACTAAAACAGTTCTTCTGTTTTGCTATATAAAGAAAACACAGGGAATTAAAACATTTCACTGAAAGTACAAAGACAAATTAACATTATTAATTGCCTTTAGTATTTTTGTCTGTCTTATCTTCATGTTAGAGTAAGTCCTGATTTCATAGTTTAAATAAACCTTGCATAAAATGACTTTATTTAAAAAAATCAAACAAAAGAACTCTATCATCTATCTATCTGTCTATCTATCTATCTATCTATCTATCTATCTATCTATCTATCTATCTATCTATCTGTCTGTCTGTCTATCTATCTATCTATCTATCTATCTATCTATCTAAATATTATTATGGAATAGATCTTTGTTTCTGAAATAGCTGAGAAGAGACAAATCTTGAGATTACTTCCCAGTTTAGTAGGGGTTAAATTGCAAGAGTGTTGTGAATTGAAGAGATATTGGAAGATGCTGTCCTTGTTGTGGTCTTGATGCCTAAAGAGGTAACCTGGAACAGAGGCTAGACAGAGTTGAAGGAATAAAGTAGGTATTTATTGAAAGGCCTTCAAAGGATACACCTTGGGCAGCACAAGAGCCCGGCCAGGGCTCTGCCCAAGACGGACCCAAGATGGATACAAGATGCACGACCGGTCACAGGTTTTCACACTTATATAAGTTTTGGTCCATCTACATATTTGGGTCAATTATCCAATTAGAGTTTCAGGTTATGCAGTCCCATCCTCCCAGATTGCTATCTTCAATTCGCTCTTGTTTACACTCCTTGAGCCTAAGGCTGCAAAGATGTCCTTGGTTCTCAGGTTGGAAAAGGATTGTTTTGTCTAACTACCCTGTGAAGAGAACTTGCTAACACTTTACATGAAGTTCAGAGTCTTCTAAACTGAGTCACAGTGAGGCAGTACAGAATCTAAAAAATATGAAATCTAAAACTTAAGGCATCAATCTGATAATATGGGTAGACCAGAGAAAATTTCTCAGGCCTTTTTTAGAGAGGGTCTTATGGAGACTTAAGCTGACAAATTTTTAGGAACTGAAATTCAGTTTTAAAGCAGTGTCTGTAGAAAATCAAATTCACTTTTAAAACAATCTTTGTAGAAAATCATGTTATTTTGATTTTGCCGTTTTTTTCTTGCCTTTTTTTCTAAGAGACATATTCCTGATAAAGTCACATAGAACCAATATTAACGTCTTGTACTATGCTAGAACTTTATTTCTTAAAACGCCTAGGTTTGACAGTACAAGTGCAAGAGATGCTCAAGCTCACACTTCTGCTGCAATCAAATCATCTTCCTCAGTTTCTGATTCTGCTTTTTTTTTAAATCCATAAACAATAATGTAACTGTGTGGAGTCAGATTTTCTTTCTTTCAATCACGTCTAACCCCATTGAGTTTCCTAGAGTGATTGACCGTGTGTTTGCATGGGTATTGCTGTCCCTTGGTCATTATGGCTGTTTTTTTCTGCAACAAGTATTGCATGAATAATGGCAAATAAAATAATACAGCCATTTACCTCTGCAGTTTTGTTGCATGAGTAGTTTCAGCAATTTTTAAAAAGCTGAATATGCTTATAGGTCCTGTGTTTATTAGGCAGCCAATGCTTGGCCTGAATGTGTGTTTTAATGCTGTTGTAAGAGTGGGACTGTAACACAGTGACATTTCTATAACTTTTTAGGTGTTGCATTTGGTAAAGTCCAGGCTGCTAGACTTTATACATGAGTTCATACAGCTCTGTATAAATTCATGAAACTTCTTGAACTTTCTCATTTGGAATTGGTGACAACTCCTCAGAGCAAACCAGCTGCTCTCCTGCTGCGCTGTCTGTGTTAGGAGAGCTGAGTGGGGAAGAAATTAAACAAGGAAATGCAGCAGAGCTGTGATGGTTACATGGAATAACTGATACTGGTGAGGTTGCCCACAGAGGTAAAGGGTGTGTTAGAATAGCCATGCTGGTTAAGACCAAAGGAAGAGGCATTGGCAGGTTGTGGGGTGTTGTCACCACCCTTCTACTGGCTGCAGTCAAACTGTCACTTTGCCAATTGAGTGTGAGCAGAAGGCACTGATTCCTTCAGTACTAAATATATCTCAACATGTAAATGCTTTTTAATACAAGACATGCACAGTTTCTTTCTGAATTCCTTAGCTATGCCTTTTTTAGTACTATTATATGTTGTTTGCTTTGTTCTCTGGTTTCTCATTTTTACCTCAGAAAGGATATCGGTCATTTGGGAGGAACTGTGGGAAGCTGGAATGTAAATTCCTTATTGTAGATATTGCACATTTTTGACTCACAGTTCTTCAGTTGTGTAAGGAAAAAGTCTGCTTGTGGGCTGTAGTTATTTTAAAAAACCACCAACAAATAGAAGTATATGAAAATAAAGTTTTCCAATAATCTACATTAGGAAATCTTCCAGGAAGATGAAAAATTGCATTTTATACAAGTTATTTAATGAGCTCATTTATATGCTTCCAGAAAACCTGCCCTAAGTAAAATGTTAACTTGAAAATGACTGTTCCTGCTGGTGAAAAGATAAGAGCCCTGGGAATAAACTACAACCCACACCACTTTGCTGGTGTGTCTCTTCTCTGATGTGGTGAGCAGGGATACTTTCTAGACAAGGTGTGGGACATCTTTGCACAGCCTGTACAGGCTTGTGAGGACGCTGCCAGGTAGTACGTTCTTGATAACAGATTATAGAAAGGAATTGGAATTAAGACAAATTGTATAGAGGAAAAAAATATCTGCTACATGTGAACAACTTTCCAGTGGTGAAGGCCAAGTCTAAGTTCCTGTGTGAGGTCTGTAAGCAAACCCTTTGTCTCGGCCAAGTCTAAACTTTATCATGATTCTCATAATAAAATTTTTTGCGGTTTTGCTTCTCCTGGGCTGGTGTTGCAGACCTATAGGAAAATACTAAGTCAGTAAAAATGCCTTGTCCTTCATGGACTTGGGGAAAGCTCTAAGTATATTGCCTGAGAGCTAGAAAGCAGAAAGTAAATAACTAGAATCATAACATGATGAAAAGAAATTAAAAAAATTAACTTCATGTGTTTATGACTCATGTTGGGAGATTGGTGTTACCATACTGCCTGGAAGCACTTGTCATGCACTATAACCCTCCAGAGTGGGCGTTTTCACACGTGTAGAAAAATAGGTGATCTTTGTCACAGGGGCAGCCTGCACTGTAGGTCTTAGGCAAATAATACTGTTCTTACTAGAACAGTAAGAACAGACAGGAGAGTCTGTATTGCCTAGCCTGTTAAGTAAAAATTTTAACGTGCTTTTGGCATATCTAATTTTTGTCCAGATCTTTGCAGGCATCAACGTGAAGGAGAGTTTTAAGGAGAATAATGTGATAATGGTGATGTTCCTAATACTGCCATGCTAGAGGCAACAAAGGGAAGTCCTCAAAGACTGGATGGGACTTGAGCAGCCTGGTCTAGTGAAGGGTGTTCCTGCCCATGGCAGGAGGCTTGGAACTAGGTGATCTTTAAGGTCCCTTCCAACCCAAACCATTCTGTGATTCTTGCTTAAAAGTTTAACTTGAGCAGAAGCATCTCAGTACTGAATGAGAAATCATAGGCAGGATGGAAATAGGCTGTCAAAGTCTTTGAAGGTGAAGATAAGCCATTTATGTTTTATGCAGTAGGAAAGCAGATTCATCGGAGGAATACAAAGAGAGAGGTAAAATAAATTAAATTATATTTGTTGCAGAACTGTGATTAGACTATCAGACTGACAGGCTTGCACTGGCAGGAAAAGGAATTGAGGGATGAGCTGGTGATAGCTGAATGTTTAAGCTGGAAAGATATGAAATCAGCTAAACTTCTATGGGTTTTGTTTTAGTGGTTTTTTTTTTGGTTGGTTGGTTGTTTGGTTGGGTTTTTTTGGTTTGGGGGGTGGGGGGTTGGGTGTGTAGTTTTCTGTTTGTTTGGTTTTGGTTTGCTTTGGTTTTAATTTGCAAAATTAGCCCCCACAACTACTTACACAACATTTTAGGTGAAGGTCTAAGTAGGTCTGACTCTACTGTGTAGCACAGTGGTTATTGGCCCCGAGTGCAAAACAGAATGGAGAGGGTGTTAAGTTGTGCTGGAGGTAGAAGGAAATTTCTGTTTCAATTTATGAAGTTTGGTGTACAGGTCACTGATGACAGGAGTTAGTATCTATGCCAAACAGTTCAGTTTGGAGAGGAGACACATGTGAGGTAGAGAGACAGACCTGTGAGTTACAAGCATGGTGAGATTTGTGCTTGCACCAATAAACAGGGAGGAAGAAGAGATCTTGGCATGTGGAGAAGGAAGGACTGATGCCCAGCTGGATTAAGGTGATTGCTGGTGGGATGAAAAATGTCATGGATGGCAGGGGAACACCAAGTTGAGAAAAAATTGAGTTGATCCATAGTTGTGTGTTGAGTGAACAGGGGAGAATGAAGAAAGCTTTAGGCCAGGTAAAATCTGAAATTTTGAAGAAAATTTATTGTTTTTGTTGGAGGGTATAGAACATACTATATGTCTATAATAACTATTTCAATATATTCATTAAAAAATGTGTAGAAGTGAGAGACAGGTCCTACGGGAAGTGTGATTAGGCCAAGGTCAAATGGGTGGTAAGTAAAGTCACAGAAAAGTGACAAGTTGGACAGTAGGAAACAGCCAAGGGACCAGAAGCAGTCAGTATGTGCAGGAGAAAATATGGATATGGAAGTTGCTAACTTTACCACTTGAAGTCCTTTGATTAATGCCTATATTTCTTTTACAGAAACATGGCCTTTTTATACCTCTAAAGATCAGTTGATTAATCATATTGCTACCTGTTTCACAGCTTACAGAAACCATGTCTTGCTTGCCTTTGGTTTTGAAACAGCAGTTCACACTGAATAAAAAAATACAATAATAGCATTATTTTAGAAATATTAGCATCCAAATGCACAGAAGTCCAATATTTTGCTATACAAGTACATCCTGCAGTTATTTCATCTTTACAAAATAACCAAAGCAAGTATTGCCCATGCTAAAAAAGCAGCACACCCCCAAACATTTAAAAATATCCTGGTCTTCAAATAGACTAACACAGTAACATTGCTACATCAAGAACTTGGGAGCTTGAACAGTTAGATATGTTGATACTATTCAGCTTTATTGTCCTACCTGTACAGAGGGTATAAATTTTAACCATGGATTTATATGTCATGGGATGATTAATGAAGTAACCAGAAAATATATCTAGATTTCTCAACTCAACTTCAGCTGTTTTTCTTGTCAACACATGCTAGACTTCCATAAACCCTTCATTTCTCTTTATTCAGACAAAACTATCCACAGCAACTTGCTAAAATGGCCTGTCTTGACTTTGCTGTGTAAAGTGTGTATTCCCAAAAGCTCAGACAAGTTGACAGCTTTTCCCAGCTGAGGTTCTGGTGGGGCTGAGGGCAAAGCCAAGCTCCTTCTGGAAGCACCTCCATGAGATGGGTGCTGCAGTGCTGGCAGACCAGCAAGGCATCCGGTGTGACTGAGGTAATTCCAGCTTTACAGAGCAGCTGAACAGCGTTTTTCAGGTCACAGCTTCAACGTAGCTGCTTAAAGATCACCAACAGGTTTTTAGCTCTAGCTGTTGCCTTTGTGGGCATAACACAGTATTGCTGTTTGCATTTTAAATTATTTATTTATTGCAAAAAAAGAATACCAAGAACAGAGCTTGGTAAACCGCCTGCTTATCTTATGGAAAAACTTGTCTGAGCTCTGTGTGATGATGTGTTTGTGTGGTGTGGGTGAAGAGGACAAAATGCTGTATTTTAGTAAGCTTTTTTTCAGACATGCGGGAGCTGCTGGTGGATAGTTTCTCCAGGCTGTGTCACTTAGCAGGCGGCACTTTTTCTACTAACATGAACTCATGACAGGGCATAATATTTTTATAGCATTACATCAGGTGTTTAATTTCGAGACTGAACCATTTGAGTTGAGCTGGGAGATTGAAACTACGATCTGCATTGCCACCTACTGGATTTCTAAGGAGGTACAAAATACAATTTCATGCTACATTTTAAGTCATTTAAAATGCAAGTCTGTGTGAAAGACAAACAAATCTTAATAATTTTTAATAAAATCTGTGCACACAGGGCATATATATGCAAATGCAATATTTTGAAGCTTTCTACTCTTCAGCATATATGTGCAAATAACTTAGATAGGTATTTAAAGCAGCAAAATATAATTTAATACATGAATTTAAAACAGCAAAAGAAACAATAATGTAGTCTGTTAAAAAATCACAGCCTTCGATTGTGATTTAGATCAGTAAAATATTTAAGAAAATAAATATGTATCTTGGCCCAGCTCCAAAGAATCCAACAACATAAATGATAATTTCTCTGTGTTTATGCAACACTTTTTGATCAGTCAATGTTATAAATGCCCTCAGTGTTCATTGTTTGTCCTCCTAATTTTATCAGTGAGCTGTCTGAAAGCTTTAAATGATGTAAGATATTTATCACAAGTGTTCTCCAAGGCTTACAGTTTTTGCTAAGAATATGAAGATGTGAGTAAAGCCTTGAAGAATTGCCTATAAGTAATTTTTTTACTAGTTTATGCTGTAAAAAGTAAAAGTTTTACTGTCAAAGTAAAATAATGAATGTTCAAATGAAAATATGGTGCATGTATAGCACAGCTGAAGCAGGGGTTTTTGTGAAATACCTTTGGAAAAAAAAGGGAGGAGGAAGCCATCATGCTTTCTTGGAGAAAAAAACAGCAGCAACCTAAACATATGTTGAGTTCTATGTATATTGTAAAAGTGAGTGGGTTAAGTCTTTCCCTGTAGACATGCAAAGTGTGTGTTGGTTTTTGTGCACTGTGGGTGGTGATGCTGACCCCCTTTACAGGCGCAGTAAAGTCCTGAGGCTGATGTCCCTCTCCAAGCTGCTCAGTCTCTTCCAGTATTTTAGCAACAGAAGGGTGTGGTTTGCTCACAGGAGATGTGATGTGCCCAAAGATTCTCATAGTGGGATCCTTTTTGGTCACGCACAAGTTGCATGCCTGTGAGCGTGAAAATAGCAGCGCCCTCCCCAGACACGTCAGCTCGTGTGGATGCAGCTCTTTTGTTCAGAGCTTTGGGAGGTCTGCACAAGTGTAGGACTGCAGCAATGTCTCAGAGTAAGCTAATCCTCCAAGTGCCCTTCAATTCAGTAGCAGAACCAGATAAATGTTTAGATGCATGATGAAAAATCATATGGATGTATGCATGTGTCCCTCTTACACAGGACTGGTTGCTCTTTCCGTTAGAGGGGATTGAATTGGTATCTGACTCAAGGGTCTGCCAAGCTATTATATCATATGCTGTTATTAGGTTTTTAGTTTAACCTTTAGGTGCTTGTCTACATTAAGGAATATTTAATAGATGTAAATTTTTTTGCATCTGATGAAAATGTGCTCAACAGCCCGGAAGCTAAGGAGCAAGTCAAAACCTACCAACTGTATTTTAGTTCTTGCTTAATACTTAAAATACTTCTATATATGGCAAAACTGTTGAGAGGAATTTGCTACCACCATTGTAGAAGAGCCAGAGATACAGAGATCCAGCTTTTTCCTCAAAAAGGTAGGAAAGGTGGTTAAAAAAAGAGCCAATTGAACCAGACCTGCTGTGAGCTGGGTAAGATTCTTTCTGCTCTGGGAAATGTGCAGTCATTTTCTCCAATTCCATTCTTGCTGTAGATAAAATGCCAGCATTTCCTCAGTAGTGCTGTATATGATATGCAAGAAAAAGGTTTCAAACCCCTCACAGTAAAACATGTCTTACATGGATTCAGAAATTAATAAATCTATAAACAAATGATACTTATTTATAAAGAACTTTAATCTCATCTCATTTAAGTTTTGCCCAGTTTGTAGCATGTTCATCTACTCCTTAGTGCACACAGAAGGACAAAAGCATAATTGTGTTAATACTCTTCCTAAGCTTCGTTTGTGATAGAAAAAGTTCAAATGTAGATGCTCTAATTGGAAGAGAACAGAAAGAGGGGCAGTGCTTGCTGTTATCTTCCCTTTCTATGTTAGTGAACAGCCAGAGCTTTTGGTTTTACTTTAGTGGAGGAGAACTGAATTTAGTTTCCATGGTTTCATTTTTTAATAGAATATTTGATGTAATAAGAAATTTACCTACAGACCTCTCCATTATTTAATTGCATTCTTTAAGCTGGTTATTATAAAAATTCCTGAATGTCTTCAGTTGTTTTTATGCATTATAAGTGAGAAGCTGTGTAAGATAAGTTAATTCATATGTGTAATCCAGTTATATGGCGAAAAGTATTAAGTTTCTCCAGTATTTTGCCTAATTCTTTGACCTACTTTTCTCATCTTACTCAATACTGCGAAGGTATTTAAGCAGGTTAGTAAAAATAAAACAAAACAAACCCTCTTGCTCCTCCTGCCAAGCTTTTGATTTGCATAAACCATTAAGTATAATGTATCATGTTTGTAGTTAGGGAGAATAGATTACTCAGTTGCTTAGCTTTTGCTGTTGTTGCATTCTCACTAGAATGCACCCATGTGATGTTACTGGTTTTAGTGTGAGAGCTGGTTGAAATACAGTTTACAAGCAATAATATTCCCGTCCAACTGAATTATGTGTGTTTTACCGCAATTCCTGTGAGTTAAGTTGAATTATCATTTTTTAGGCCTGGATATCACATTAAAGTAAAAATATCCACATCACCAAAAAAGTATTTCATATAAAGAACACAGATCATTTACATCTTAAAACTCCAGACAAGTTCTTCACACACGCGCGCACACACACACACGCCCGCAGAAACATGGAATTGTGTCACTAAAAATACACTGGTTAAATGGTGTGAGTCAGTGCTAATTAAGGAAGTAGGTAGCTCAGAGCAGAGATAAAGGATATCACCAAGACCTCTATAGACAGCACACCTACTGTTTCCAATTATTAAACTCAAGGTTGCTTCTTTCTATTCATAATCTCTGTAGTTGCTCATGATTTTTAAATGTTATCCATAGACATGTAGATTTGAAGCAACATCTGGAAAAGCCTGGGTTTTACATGGCATGGTGCAAAGACCAAGTTTTGCCCTTCTGGAATCTCCTCCTTAGGCTGTGTCAGGTCTTTTTAAGCTGTGATTAGGAGGTGAGTCTGTGTAGCAGCATGCTTCTCCAGATGGTGGGCATAGGGTCAGGGTGTTTGTTGTTTGCGGCAGCTGGGGAGAAGTGCTGCTTCTTTCAACACCAGTCTTCATCTCAGCATCCTCTGTACCTGCTAATGCTTCTATATACTCCTACAGCTAAGCTGGAATATCTATAATGAGGGATAGCAAACTGTAAGTAGTCTCTCATACTTAAGAAGAGAAAACACAACAGATTGTTAAGATATAAATTTGAAATAAAAAGATGTTCTCATATTCTTGAAGGTCAGTGTCATCGTAGACCATGTTTTGAAATATCTGTTGTGTGTGTTAGTAATCTAGATTTTGAAAGCACTGAAACTGGAGATTGATTTCCATATTTTGATTACACCTGATGAATAAGTTAGGTTGGTTAAAAAGATGCAAATTTGGTCATAAAATTATTTCTTTTATTCAGATATACATGATATACAATTTTGTTCAGTATATGCATTTATTTGAATCAATTTCTTGTCAAGTGAAATGACTTGCTTGTAATCTTTGAAGTAAACCTTCAAGAATAAAGATGTCTTATTTTTTTTTCCTTTAGATTGCCCTATACAGTCTTCCATGTGCAGTGTCTATTTGATATGAGGTACATGTAGTATTGTGAACAGGCCCAGAATATTAGGTGGAGTTGCAAACTGAAAGAAATACAGAGTAGTAATCTTTCCTCCTATTTGTGCTATATAAACTTTTTTCTCATCTATGCAGGAGGTTGCATCAACAATTTGAAAGCTATAAAGAGCAAGTAAGAAAGATAGGGGAAGAAGCCCGCCGTTACCAGGGAGAGCACAAGGATGATGCTCCAACATGTGGAATCTGTCATAAAACAAAGTTTGCAGATGGTTGTGGCCATTTATGCTCTTATTGCCGGACCAAGTTCTGTGCTCGATGTGGAGGTCGTGTCTCTCTGCGATCAAACAATGTAAGTCTTCTGATGTGTACTCTTAAGAAAAAGCCTCCGTGACATTGCCATGCTGCAGATTATTCACTCTAAGTTTGGCATTTCATGCTTTATTTTACTGAAGTGTTTCACTCATTGCTTCATTATGATGTGTGTATCACACACGTAAATCAATGAAAAATCATACGAGTAAAACAAATGTATTTAGTGATTGCCCAGGTACTTGAGAATCACAGAGTTAATTAAAGCAAGAGAATAATAGTGTCCAGTTCTATAGAGGGACAGCTTGTAAAAAATGTACTTGTTTTTCATAGAATAAAAGAAGAAACTCATTTGCTCAGGTACAACTCCACATTAATAAATTCTTATTGAGTCCTTATTTAATATTACATTTTTATTTTCATAGAGCTTGTCATAAACATTTATAGACTGCTGTTACATGAAATCAGTCAAGTTTTTGGTTTAAAAAAACCAAAAAACAACCACTTTTCTTAGCAAAGGAAATGTGTTGTGCCAACTTATTTAAAATTTATTTAAAGAGTAAAACTTCAGATTAGTCTGAATTAAGCATCCTATTTTCAGGTAAGTGAACTGAATGGTTCTCTCTCTGATCTGCATGAGTTAGCTGCAGCAGCTCTCCACGAAACCAGACGATATCCAAGAGTACCCTCTGCTCAGTCAATCCCTTCCAAGCCTCTGACTACTCTCTCATACAGGAGCAGTAGGATCTTAATTTGAAATACTGTTATCCAGTATTATTTTTGGCTGGTCATCAAGGATTTTACACATCTCTTTTTATTACATGAACAGTTTTGTTTTCTGTCATGAGATGAGGCAACTTTCTTGTGTGGCTTTAAGGTGCCAGGCTTTTGTAGGGTCAATTTATAGGTGCTCTTGGTATCAACACAAATTCACTTAAAGTGAACACAGATTGTATAGCAGATAATTATGCTCACAAGGGAACTAGTTTGTGGCCTTTTCACTTTCTTTAAGACAGTTATCAGCTGAATAGGCCTTCTGAAATTTCATGTAAACCAAAATTAACCCCTCAAAAAGATGCATTTCATGGTTCTTTTAGAGGTTATCCATAGCCTTGATGTACCTGCCAGTCTATTAAATTAAATTCACATGCTGAAGAAAACTGCATAGCTGAACTGAATGAAAATGTGCATGCATTAATATATTTGTAAAAATGGATGCATTGCATTGTGTCACCTGTAGATGGTGTCATCAGAGCAAGTCTCTGAAAATAAAGTTTACTTTGATGTATTACATTATTCTATTAATAAGTGCATGTGATACAGCCTAATTTTATTCAGAAAAAAATTGAATATATATTTTAACCATTTTTCATCCCCTATTTCGAGCCACAGAAATGGAAGTGTGTCATTTCATTTGTAACTTGCATTTTGTTTCTTACATTATGTTTCTGTGGGTCAGGGTGGGAAAACATGTTTTCAACAAAGGCAGTAATGTCATCTTTTTATTTAAAGCTTCTTTTTTTTCTTAATTTTGTGGTTTTGTCTCTTCATAGAGAGTTATTAGAATTGCATTTCTTTGAAATCTGTTTATTAATACTTGCCTATTTTATTCTTTATCTCTTCTTTTTTTCTTTTCTCTTTTTATTCTGCTTCCTTGGATGCTTTCCCAAAGGAGGACAAAGTGGTTAGAATCCATGCTTTTTATAATTTATTGTTATGATGTTGTTAGTTAAGTGGGATACATATTAATGTGAAAAATGGAACTGAAATTTCATAATCATCCACAGGGGAGGGGGGAAAACCAGGAATCCTGACACCCAGGCCCTACATATCCCTTAGCTGAACGCAGGCCTTGAAGACAGCTCCACAAGGAAACCCAAGACTGTTGCCAAAGTTATGACAATAAAAGAAATTAAGAACTGAGAATTACTTATAGGCTAAAAAGTAGAGGAGCCAATAAAGTGTAATAAGATTTTGTTTCATAAATACATCTTTAGTTAACAGTTTTGACTTTTTGCATGCAAGGTCCTTCCATCAGCTTCAGGAAATCTAATTTAGTCTTTTAATTCTAATTTTGCATTGTTTTACATGGTTTGCTGTGTTTCACTTCTGGATGCAGCAGAAACTCAGGGAATTCTTGTAAAATCAGCTTTTTGACTGACATTTTGAAAACTATATATAGGCAAACAAACTGGACATAAGTATTGTGAGCAAGGTGAGTGGATCTTTTTGAATGCATAGTTATAATTTCAAAAAGCTGCAGAACTTTTAGGATCATGTACAGGCATGTTCACCAGTTTTGCCTGTGCCTTGTCTCAAATAGGTGAGGGTAGTTCCCTGTTCATCTCTGCACCCTGTGCATGGCATCAGGTGTGGCAGTATTTGAGCAGTGCACGTGCATTTACCACCTCTTCTGGGGCAGTTCTGCAAAAAGCAGTACTCCAGATTTTTAATTGGGGTATTAAGTGTGGCAATTAGCTAGCTTTTCTGGCACCTCAGCTGAAACAAGTGTAAATTATTTACAATCCAGTGTAGTTCTTGATCTGTTCTTTTTTGAGTTATGCTTGTGATATGAAGTGGTGTCATGCCCCCATTTAAATACTAGCATACCTGTCACCTGAAATTTAGTACTGTTCAATTCCCAGAGAAAATTATTTCTATCACATTTGAGTACTGCAGTAGGTTTTTACTATGTCAGTGTTAGTGCTACTCTGAAGATGTATTCTAAATACATATCTGCCTTGTTTGGATTGTCCTAAATTCAATTAAATACATCCTTATCATTTGCACTTGTCTTAGTTTAGGTTTTCCTAAAGGTTTAGGTTAGCTTAGGTGTTGAACTCCAGGCTTCCACATGTCAAGAAAATGCCATAATAGTAATGTGTGAAAAGCTGAGCTGTTTCTCTTTAACAGCTGAAAAGTTAATGATAATAACTAGTCCTGAATGTGTGAAAAACATGGGAATCACTTCTTTAAAGTAGCATTGCTTCAGCAGTGCCTCTCTCTAAAAGTTAATGGAATATATAGAATTAATTAATTTTAAAATAGTAATACATACCTAAAAATAACACGTTTTAGAGCAATTGGTATAATTAGAATAGAGCAACATGAGAAAAAGATTATTTCTGAATTATTTTCAATGGCTCAACATTCCTGACTAATTACATATGGCAAGTTTCATATCAGTAAAAACTTTAAAACGTATTTATCCCTTAGTGACCGCATGAATTTTTTACCACAATAAATTACATTGATACAAAACACATGCACCAAGTTTCTTCAGGTTAAGGGTGCATCATTTGGAAAGGATGCTGAAGTGTGAATTACCAAAGTGTCAGCTCAGGAAAAGTCAAGTGTTAACCTAGATTCAAGGTGTTTCCTGTAGAGTTGGAGAATTAATGATACCTCACCTGGGGTGTTGTTTCCCATGCATTACCCATCTTTTACAAATACAAACTGTGACAGGCACAAAGAAAGTCTATCAGAGGATGATCCAGAAAATGGAGAGCTGCTCATGTGAGAGAAGGCTAGGGATAATAGGGGAACAAGAGCTAAAGCAATTATAGTTGACACCTAGAAGTATGGAATTGATCTGTAGAAATGCAGAAAATTTAAACAATAAGAATAGAGGACAGTGAATACATGAGACCAAATGTGTACAGCTTGGCCCTAAACACTCCTGGCTTGAAATAAAATGTTTACAAGCAATAAAGCCTTGAGGATTTATTTCATGTTGCTTATTGGAAAGAAAAAGAGCCCAATAAAACTTTATGAGGTTAGGAAGGGATTTATGTGATGTGGTTGCTTGTGGCTGTGGGGCAATGTACAAGGTCCCTAAGAGGTCCTTGCAGCTCTTAATTGTAGCTAAATATTTTAAAAATGTAATGCTTTGAAGCTGTTCTTGACCTTTTCAAGTAAGTGTCAAATATTTCTTAAGGATTTTTTCAAATATATACAGCAGAATTTAATATGTTCTCTCCTAATTTAAAATCATAAAGGACATCCCAAAACACCTTTTAGTGAGAGTTAGTAGGCATCCTAGGCTGATCAAGAAATTACTCCATTTCACTTCCAGAGTTAATTGGCAATAACTGGCATATTCTAGTGGCTAATGAGTTACATGAATTTCAGTGATTCTTGTTCTAAAATGTCAAAATGCATACTCCAATATGTTTCTGAAGGTCTTTCGTGTTTTTTGAGTATTGGTTAGCTCTTTGCAATTCTGACCTGAGTTTGCTCTCCTTTCGTATAGTTGCAGGCAGACCACATTTAATGGGTTTAATTCAATTTTATGTGAGATAACATTTCAGAAAGAAGTCAGGTAGGTTTCTTTTTTCTTTGAGAGAAAGCTGACACTTCTCTTTTGGCAGAATATTCTAGGTGGTTTTAGTTCCTTTTAGAGGGCCTACACTTCCATTTTGAATCCTTTTAGTTATGTTCCATACACCGAGATTTTAATTGCCAAAATGGTAGTGGGTTTAAGTTACTTCCCTCTGTTCCATTCACTCTCCCCTATGATGTGAAATATTTTGGTTATATTTTGGTAATATTTTGGAAATATTTTAGGTCAGTGGAGAAGTCAGCCAAATGTCCAACTAGTAGTTGTCCATGGTTTGGTAAGGGATGGGAGGGGCCCAAACTCAGTCCCCTGATGGCCTGGCTGCCACTGCTTGCTCTGTTTTCCCTGCCATGTACCACGACCTTGTAAAGCAGAAAAATGACTGAAAATACAACTTTTTTCTTTCTTCATTCCTGTAAAACTTTTCCACAGTATTTGGTTGGGTAATAGAAAATACATATTGTCTTTGTGATCTCACCTGATACATGTTTCATTCTCCTTACAGAAAAGGAGATACACTATAGGGTACAAAAATGAATGAGCAAATGTAGTTTCTTTGGATAAAATTCAAGTATTTCCTGAGGTGCTGTGGGTGCATTGAACTAAGTGAAATATGTATGACATTGACCGAATTAGGTGGAAGATCCACGTTCCTGATTAAGCCATATAATTATCCATAGCACTCAGTCTACTATTGTAGAGGTTTCTTTAGGATTACTATTTTTTAGCAAATTTCAAATGAAAAAAATAGGGAGCAAATGATAAAAGTAAATGTTGTTACAATTTTCTTGTGTTTTGCAGAATAGAGCAGTTTGCTTTCTCTTTTTTTTCTATTTCCATACGTAAAGGACAACTGTTGGGAAATCTGGATGTAAAATACATTATAAATGTATGAGAATTTATGTCACTGAACTTAGTAGTATGTGGTTTCAGAAAATAATGCTGGTAATCAGTGCAGAGGAGAGGCCTATTTCTGATCTGGCTTTCACTGAGATTGTTTTCATTTTAGTATAATGTCAGTGATTTATGCTTGGAAGGAAAGACAACTTGGAAACATTTGCTTAATTGTATGTCAGGTGGCTTTTTCAGGGAGTTTGTCGTTTAGTTCCTTTAAATTATGCTTAACATTTTCTTACATAATAGCTTGCTAATTTAAGCCTTACCAACTTGAGTACATATGCCATGCAATTCAGCTGTGTACTAACAGAAGTGCTTTAACAGAAGTTGGTAATATTGTCAGAACAAAATGTCTGGATTGTCAGGATTTTATTTTTTTTTTTACATCTCTTGAACAGAACTCCTAGGTCAAATTGTCCCATAAGAGGCTAATTTCTGTATGCTCTGACTAACACAGCTGTGGAACAAAACAAAAAAATCCCAACAGAAGGATGTAAATTACATAGCAAATTGCAAATTGGTAACAGATACATTTTCTCTCTGTAGCATTCAACATAATTTGTGTCCTTAAACTTATGGGGTTTATATGCAGCATGAAAGAAGCCCTGCCTTTCAGTAATGCCTCCCTAAAACTGCTGTTTCAAGCAGAAAAAAAAAAGGCCAGCAAGAAATTGAGGAATTCTATTTCAGGTAAGGTAGGGATCACTGTCCTCTGCTTGTGGAAAGTTAATTTGCTTTCAAACAAATATGAGTGTATAAAATTTCTAGGAAAATCCTTAAAATTAGCTTCCTCTTCACCAAGTTTGCTGAGGAAACGTTTGCCTTCAAATACAATTTTTAAAGGGTCCAGCTAGCAAAAATTATTGTTTCCTTCTTATATTAAAAAAAAAAAGTAGGCAGATGATGTTAATGCACTGAAGTTAACCAGATCAGTGTTTCTTCATTTAATAATGGGACTGTAGAAGAGTCACTAGACACCTGGGTTTTTCTTCCACCATAGCCTTAAGTCATCACTAACTCAGTAATAACCACTTGATTAAGCTCTGTGTTTTCCCAGGTCTAGTTTACCTGTTTGCCAAACTCTTAAACTGTGACTTGTCATGTGATTCTACACTTTATGACCAAGACAATCTATTGCTGCTGCAACCTTCTCTCTTTAGCTGTGATAAAGGGCTCCTGAATCCTTCAGGTCTGTTCTTGCTGCTGTCATGCAGGTTGGGTAACAGCAATCTGTGGATACCTGACGTAAAAAAGAGTGGAAATTCCATTTAGTATAGCAGGGCCCAGAAGCCCCAAACTTTTGATCCACTGCAGTGTAATGTCTTACCATGTAATCCTATTTTTAGTCTTGTATTTTCAGTATTGTTGTTTCAATTTAAGTGATTTGAGACTATGGGAATTATTTGGACTGCAAAGCAATACCTTTGAGTGTAATAATTCCTTCCAGTGCAAAAAATTGCATTAAAAAAAAAAAGAAAAGGTTGCAAAGGTCAATTAGGCATTTCAGGAGAAGCTTTATTCCACCTCCTCTTACCTAATGTCATGTGTGTGTGTATATATATATATGTATGTACAGTATATGTATGTATAAGCATATATTACATAGATTTTTCACAAGTGAATATACATGCATATCATATATGTGCATCCTACTACATAGCCTAATACAGGAAGTACAGGGCAACCCTAAATTTTGACCTTGAAATCTGTTAGTGATTCAAGGTATTTAAATCACCTGAGGAGTTATTATTTATGGGCCCTTTATCTGGACAGACAGAGATGTTATGCCATAGCAGTCACAGAATCTCAGGATTGAGGTTGGGGGGAGCCTCTGGAGGTCATCTGATCCAATTCCCCCTGCTCAGGCAGGTCCTTACAGCTTGGCATATTCATGTGTCTTTTGACTTGCAGGGTGAACAGTGAAAAACTCCAAGATATTTCATGTCATTTTTGTTACTTGTTGGCTTATTGTAACTAAACACATTATAGGCTTACACAAAATCTCCTTAAATAGTGTTAGGGAATAATTCTGTGACTTACAGCTTTGGACAAATGAATTTCAGAATTTTACAGAATCCTTTAGAACTAATGCTATGATGATTTTTTTTTTCAGCTCAGCGTTCAGAGAGAAAGAAAAACCAAAGCTACCAAATCAATGTTAAGCTTTCAATTCTTTCAATGTAGTATTTTTATCATTTTAACACTCACAATCTCATATTCTGTTTGGTCCAATTTAGTTGATGATATAAAGCTGAGGAGCAAGATCAGGAGAGCCTTCCAGTGGTTCTCCCAGTAATATTGTGTATCCTACTGGCTCAGTTACTGTCTGAGGTGTGGGAGATCACTGTTGAACTCCATTGTGATAAAAAATGCTTTTCCAGATGGGTTACACTGCTCAGTATTGAATAGGAACATCTTCCTACCTGACTTGAGTCAGTCTCACTACAAAGAAAGAATACAAAATTTTGAAATTATTTTTATTTTGTGTTTTTTCTAGAAGGTTACTTGGAGTTAGTATTTAGATCTTGGCTGAATTGATTTTATTGCACTTTTCTAATAAGTACCGGTTTCAGAAATTACAAAAATATAGAAATATTTTTATTCACTTTTTGTCAAACATTATTCATCTATGACCTAAATATCTGTAAGTAAAGAGATGGGATTCAAGGCCTTGTATAAAGGAAGATAATTTTACTTAATTAGTTTCTACTGCAGATATATATTGAAAGGACAAGTCAAATCCAATCTCACTGCTATTACTATTGGACTATTGCCTTTATGGTGTCTTAAAATCCAAAACTCCACTGGCATTTTCATTTCCACATCAAATTTGCAATTGTTATTTCTGAATTCAGCTTACCCTATTGCATTTCAAATTAAGCCAAAAATTTTCTTTGCAAGGTACTGTGTATCTACTATATTTCTGTTATCTTAATTTCTGCAATGGAATAATTTGTTACTTGTTGGTACTGCAAAAATCATACAAGATATTAAAGATCTCTATATACCACATATAATAAACATACTATTTTTTTTTTGCTATGAAATACAGAATTAATAAGCAAATACACTATCTTAATAAAGAAGATGTAGAAAAAGTATCTCCGTTGTCTTAAAAATTTAAATTTTTAGAATGTGGTTTCCTATAATATTTAGCTGCCTTAGTTGTAATACACACAATCTTTTTTCAGTTTATAAAGAAATCATCTTCGAGTATTAAAACATAAGTTTAGAATAAATTACTAACCCAGAGACTGTGACTGCTATAGGTGAATTTAATTTGTACATGCCTAGGTTCTCTGCATGTATTCATTATATCAACATTTTACGGAATAAGTTCATTTCATTGGTAGATTTACAGCTCTTTGAAACTGGTGGTCTGCAATGTTAGTGAAGGATGGTGGGGGATCCTGGGGAGTCCAGACTCACCCCATGAGAGTGGGGTGAGTCTGGATATAACACACTTTTCCAATGTGCTTCTGTATGGCAGGTCTGATCACTGGAAATGAACTTGTAGTGTGCAGTGCTTTGAAGATAGAAGTCAAGTAAAAATACCATTATTATTGTTGACTGTCATAAAATGTGTGCACTTGTGTAGAATCAGACAGCTAATATGCTCACCCAGCATTTGTTCATGTGAGAGGTTGCTTATCAATGTAGGAGGCATCTGTCAGGCAGAACCCTGAATGTCATAATTTTGAGCTATTTTTTGAATGCTTCAGGTAAATGTATCCAAAATTCACACATCTATTTCTGGATTGAGAGCCCCATAACAATGTGCCATCTATTGGCAAACCAAGAGAGGTGGGTTTGTGTTTTGTCATTTGCAGTTTAAGTTGTGGCGCAAAAAAAATAATCTGGAAGTATAGAAAAATATTGTCTGCAAGCCGTCCTTGCTGTGGAGGGCTGAAGAGAAGGGATCACTTTGCAGAGACAAACCAGGCAGGCAAATATTTCCCACCATCTAAACTTTAATCTAATTCACCCAGAAGAAAGAAACCTTGATATCTCTTCCAACTGATACTCCAAGAAAAGCTTAGTTTTAGAGACTGCAGGCACTTTTTATTTTCTTTTTTTCTTTTTTCTTTTTTCTTTTTTTTTTTTTTTTTTTGTCCCTCCCTCAAAAACATTGAGGAAGAGGAGAGTAGCAAACGTGCAGATGTCCAGGGCTGTGTTTAGGCTCAGGAGACTTGAAGAAGTGTGTTCTTCTGTGGGATGCCTGAGGGGATATGGTGCACCAGCAGAGCTGACTGCTGCTCTCAGTGAGCTCAGTCAGAGCTAATAGTCCTGTGGCAGCACCTTATGGGACTTGTTTTTGTCTGAGCAGTGCACCTCCAGTTAATTCAGCAGTGATCTGTCTCCTAGATGTACTTGGGAATATTTTATTGCTAGCAGACAATCAATCCAGCATCATGTCCCTTATTTCAAACAGTGCCCAGCTGTGGTAACTGTGAAAAGTCTTCTTGTAAAAGGATCCCATGAAATAGAAGATGTCTTCTAATCATGTATCATCCTTCCCTGGAAGACCTGAGCTTTTGGCAAAACCAACTGAATCCCCTTGTTCAGCCTCTGAATACGCTTTTCCATGTGATCACACAAAAACCAGCTGCCAGTCCCAGGCATGTAAGCTCAGGCTGATTTGACAGCCCAGTGTCTGCCCCTTAAGCTCAATTAATTCTTTACTTGATAATTTTATTTCTTCTCGGAATTTGTGTTTTTCAGTTTGAACCATTGTAGTCCTCCTCATTCATGTAAGATTCTTCTACGTGATGAGATTTTTAATGTGATATATGGGGGTTAGGACTAAGTCTGACTCCTAATATTTAAAATTCATAGCTATGTACACTGCTGAGGCAAAATTGTTTGGTTTTAGTAGTTAAATAATAACATAGGAATGCTAATTAGAACTAAATTTAGTAAACTGAATTCCTGGGCTATTCTGGCACCACAAAACCAGAGGTGTTTTTAGCCAGAAAGAGGTCTTACTGCAAAGAGACATTTGGTAAGATTTTTGACCTATTATGCATTATGTGAAACCAACAAGCAGCTGAAAAAAATTCAAGAGAACAAAGAAATTATGAGGGTTAAATGTAATCTGTGCTCTCTTGCCGTTTCTCTTTTTATCATAAATAACTTAATCCTCATCCAGGATTAAAATTCCGTGTATTTTTAGCCATGTAATGTCCTAGATAAAAGATACTTCCATCTATTCTATGTTTTTATATGTTTTGCATTCTGGAGCATTTTGTAATTTTACTTAAGGGATGGATACTTCTGTCTATATATATCCAGTGCTGCAATTAGAGAGGATGTAGGATAGCTTGTAATACATATACCTGAGGTACATAGTTTATTAAGCATAATTGAAGATAGAGGTGTATATTTCAAGCAAGGAAATCTATAGACAAAATTTCTGTAATATTTGGTGTGTTTCTCCAAATTCCTTTAATATAAGGACCCATCTGCAAGTCAGCCTTCCTACGGAGATAAATTGAATCTCACTCCAAAACTATGATTATAAAATGATGAAAAGTATCTGTTACCAGTTGTTTAATGACTGGTCAGAGATTAAATGAAAATCTGGACAAAATGTAATCTGAATTTCTTTAAAGACCAGATAAAACCCAATAATTTTTTTAAATCCAGATTGAGGTTTCCAAAATGCTGTGTGTTATTTAGGCTGAAGTTTAATCATGTACTGTGCAGTTTCAGTATTCTGGCTAAAACACCTGTTAAATAATTTGCATGCAACAGGTTTATGGAATTTTTGGAGTTAAATGTTATTTCTCAATAGTCTTATTATATTTGTTATTAACTTGCTCATAAAAAACAGACTCCCATAGCAAAACACTTTGTAGTGGTGTGTTTTGGGACAGTTATTTCGGATATTGCATTCTAAAAAGTTGAGTATTACTGAGAAGTGCAGATTAAACACAGAGATGAGCAGATGTTGCTGGGACTGTCTGTAAATAGATGAGCATGGGAATGATGGTTGTGTTGTCATGACTGGAGGAAATTTTTGTATGTTGCTTGGATTTTAGTAATGGTAGTGTAACTTTTTCTCTGCAACATGTGGTAAGTGATCAAAGCTCATACCTGTGGGTGCATCAGCAAAGTTCATCTTTCGTCTTTTTCTTCTCTGACCAAATATCTTCCACAGACAGAGAGAGGGCAGTTGAAAGTTCATCAGCGAACTGCTCTTAGGACCTTTGTCAGCCCGACAGCTTTACCCCGCAGGATTATTTGGATCAGTCTTTTCAGCTGTAAAGAAGCCTCCTTTTCTAGACTATTTCAGGGACTCATCTTACTGCCTTTGTGGATGGGTCAAGAGACCACAGAGGCAGCTTTAATGCAGCAGAAAAAGCAATGTGGGAATTAAACTGAGGAAGATTTAATCTACTTTATGTTTTTATTTGGGGTTTTTTTGCCCCTTAAGCTTTCAGCATAGACATAAACATACTCTTGTGGATATCCTGTGTTGCAGGTTATACCCCTTCACTCCATACCCCTGATGATTTCCTCATCAACCAGTGATTGTTTAGTAGACCTTATTGCTGATGTTAGAGGAGCTTACCTCTTGGTCTTTTGTGTAGACTGGTGAAGTGTCCAAAGAAGATTAAGTCAATGCATTTTCCTGCCAGACCAAATAGGAACCAGTTCCAGATGTGTACCCCTCATATTATGAGAACCCAGCTCATTATGTGTGAGCTGAGTTTATGCTTTTGTAATACCCATGGGGGAGATCAGTGTGCCCCAGAGTGCTTCAGCTTGTTCTGAACTAGACTGAATCAGCTCTGCATCTTTCTCCACTGTGGCTCCTGTTTAGCCAGATAGAGCCCCAAGTCATCAAGTGTCCTATAAGGTACTGCAGAGTTTTACTGTAGCTCCCAGCAGCTGCCCCAGTCCGGGTGGCTCTCAGGTAATGCCCACGTTGTACCTTACAGCTCCACGCTCATATTTGGGAAATGTTAGGGCATTGAAGGTAGGAATGAAGGCCAGTGTGGAGGCAGTTGAATCCTACAACAGATTTTCATCAGTTACAGTAGGAAGTCGTACAGCAGCAATGGTCTGTAGGCACATTTGGAAACCTATATTTAGTCTTGCTTCTAATGAAACTCTACATGCTCAGTCTGAATCTTCTGTGCAAACCTACATGTTCTCTCCTCTACAGGCAACCTGACAATTCATGCACCAGCTGTTTTTTTTTTAACCTTTTGTCTCCTAGATGAATCTACCTCCTTAAGAGAGGGTATATGGTCTTATGCAGTCTGTGATATGTGGAAAGTTGTGAATATATTCCACTGGAGAGAGCTCAATTTGGCTTTTTTCCCCTAGATTACAGACAGTCACTGACAAGCAAATGTTGTATATTACTGAAAATTGTACTAAACCACACTTAAATTTTTAGTATTTTATTTAGGATATGCTTATTTGTATTGGTAAAATATTTTCCATCATTTGAATATAATTCATAGGCCTATGAAGACCAAAACCTTTTTTTTTTAAACTTTCTGACTATGCAATGAGACAGTCATAAACTCTTGTTGAAAATTTGCTATGCACAGTTTTCAGTTAAAGAGAATGGTAGAGTTCAGCTGAGTACTCAGCTTCAGAAAGATCAAGTCAGCTAAGGGAATAAAAAGCCTTAATCAAGGATAGAATGTTTTTAGCCTTCTTGAGGGTAAGATGGTGATTGGAGAAAAACCAAGTTGGTCTAGTTGTCTTAGGAGAAATGACTTTTTGTAAAAAGAAGATGACAGGCAGTCATGTAGGCAATTATGACTAATTGGATACAAAAGGCAGGTGGAGTTAGTCACGCAGCCAAGTCAAGGAGTGAGCCCAGTGCTTCAAGCTGTACAAGTTTCAGGCAGGTTTGGCAGGCAGTCTTATGCTAACCTATTGTGTGTTTCTCAGAAACTGTGCTCCTGTTGTAATGCTAGAGAGAGATGCACACCTTCAAAAGTTACTGCAGCAAAAGCTTTATGGAGTGTCAACATCTGTTGCACACTGCTAGGTTCAGTTCTCTCCAGACCATGTGCCTAAATTTCCAAGTTATCCGTTGAAAAGATAGTTGAAAGCTTGACAAATCTGCTCCTCTATTTGCAAGGCCCACTGATAAATAGAAATTAATGCTTCAGTGACTGTAATTGCATAGAAAATAACTTGAATTTTAAGTCTCTTGATGAGGAAGTTCATGACTAAGTTAAATTTGATTAAGAATGCCGTTAAATCTGTCTGGGCTGCTGCTGAAATGCATCCAGATGATTTTTTTTCTCCCTTTGAAAACTGTGGGGATAAACTTAAGATTCCAAGGACTGTAGATGAGCTTTCAGTCATTTGTAAAAAACTTACTATGCAGTTTGTTTCACAAATACAAGATTTACACATTTCTTCATTTCTAAGTCCTTTTAGAGAGGCTTCTGTGGTGGATTGCCCTTGTCTGGCTACTGGAGGCTCCAGCAGGACAAGGGGGAAAATAAGATGGAAAATCTCATGGGCTGACATAAAAACAGAGAGTTGGTTCACCAACTACCACCATGGGTAAAACAGACTCAGCTTGGGGATGCTTAATTTAATTTACTGCCAGCTAAAATAGATTTGGATTGTGAGAAGCAAAGACAAAACCTAAAATACCCCTCTGCTTCTCCTTTCTTCTACTTTACTACTCCACTTCCTACTCCTCTGCCTTGTCCAGCCACGTGGCACAGGGCATCTCACATGGGTGGGACCAGTCCATAATAGTTCTCCTCTGTTGCTCCCTCCTGCTCCAGCTTGGAGTCCTCTGTGGGCCACAGTCTTTCAGGAAAAATACCTGCTCCCATGTGGTTTCTGCAGGGGCTGCAGCTTCTGTCAGGAAAACCTTCCCCAGCATGGTCTTGTCTGCAGGATGCAGGGGAATCCCTGCTCAGGGGACTGCAGCACTTCCCCTCCTCAACACCTTCCTCTCCTCTTCCTGCCTTCCCCTTGGGGCTGGCAAGGCCCATTTCTTTTTGTAGCTCTGCATATCATGGGATCAGCTTGCCATGTTCTACCTAGTCACTTCCTCTTCTTTGGCCTTAGGTACCTGTAGTTACTGCTGTCTTCTGTGAACTGGCTGGGTTCAGTCCTTGGATTTGATGCAGGAAACAATAGCTTGTTTTCAGGGCAAATGATGCAGATTTTTAAAACATTACTTTGGAAGACTTCCCTTTTTTCTTAATTTTCTATCCTTTGTGCAATCAGTGGCTCATAGGTTGCAATTATCCGTATTTACTTGCTTTCATTTCTCATTTTTTTCCTCAACTTCTGTTAATTTTTCTAATTACAATTAAATTTTGAAACCATATCATGGCAATTTTGAGGCAGCGCTACAGGCTTTATTTCCATTATAATGTTATTTACAATTAAATATTCAGTAGATAATAATGCTGCACTTAGCATTCCACTGTTACATTATACATTGTGTAATAAATTAGAATCATACAAAAGCAGCTTTGTATGCACCATGTGGATGAAAACGAGTTTAATGATGATCACAGAGCTAACTGTAAACTCACATCAACATGAAATGGCTGTCTTTCTATTTTAGCCCCAGAAAGATCACATTTGGGCTTTAACTATTCTAACATTTGCTTTTAAAAGCCACTCTTCTGGAAGTGCTAAATTATGGCTAGAAGAGCTTTCTGATGTACAGCATCTTCAATTACTTGTAAGTTGGCTCTGTTCTCAGAACTCCTCTGACACAGGGTGCTCTGTGCCCTTTCAGTTGGTTAAGGCCTTGGCTTTGTTTGGTAGGAATCTGCATTTTAGTGTTTTCTTAGATGATCATTGCCAACTAAAATCTCCATTTTTTGCCATATCTATGTTATAAATGTAGCTACCACAACGTTTCTTGGCTAAGAGCATCACCTTTCCCTCCTTGCTTCTATTTTGGTTTTATTTTCTGTCCTTTTAAGTATATAACCTCTCCAGGAATTACTATTTCTTAGCAGTTTATCTTACTGAATATCTGAAAGATATGTACTTTCTCAATCTTTTTTTCCTTCTTATTTCTGATAGCTTTCTGGATGGCTGACTTTAGCTGCCCAGTAATTTCCTTTTTCAATTTAAATGTCACATATTATTGTATTAAATTAGTGAAAAGAACTTAGATTCCTGCACTTCAAACAGCAAGGGAAGAGAGCATTGTTCAAGATTAATGTAGTATACAGAGATTCATAGGCTTCTTTGTAATAAACATTTTGGGATGGCTAAGTTTAGCAAATACCATAAATGTTTCAAAAAGAAAAGCTCCTTGTGCTTGCACAGCAAGTGACATGGCATAGTCTCAGCAACCCTTTCAAACAAAATGCTTGAATCTAATCATATAGTAGAGAGGAAAAGAAATAAAGATATCTAGATTTAGAAATTGAAGAGTCACTTCTGCTTTGGTTTAATTTGGAGGACAGCCACTAAAATCATACAGAGGACTTGGTACTATAGTATGACTTAGACAGAGCATGACATTCAGTGCAGATCTTGAACTTTTCAGTTCTCTGAGAGTCTACAAGCAGCAAGTTCTTCTTATAAGGGTAGCAAATCTCTTGTGCTCAGTCTTCTAGTGGTTGAATGTTAAACTTCAGAACAGGTTGTTTCTTTAAAATAAGCAGGGAGGAAAAAAGTGAAGGATTTGCAAATAAAAGACTGCAGTGCCACATGATTATTGCAAAAGCTGCTGGAGGTGCTTTGTTTGCATTTAGAGCTTTAGTGTCTCACAACCAATCTGCTGCTGTTTTCTGCTGTGCACTGAGAGTCCTGTGAGATGCTTTGTCACAGTGCACATGTGTGTAGGCTTGGGAATGTCTTATGCTAGTTATGCCTGAAGAGATGTAAGGCTCACCTAAAAGCATTTCTCTTAAAAGAGAAAGACAACCCTGAATCCCCAAATGCCTTCTTTCTTTTCTGAAGAAAAAAAACTAAACCCAAAGAAAAAATCCTTAAACCAAGAAAAGGAAGTAGAGTTTCCTCTGAAGTATATTTTATTTGTCCGTGTGACATCTCTGTTCCAAATGCAGTAACTTGTGCTCTGTGACAACAAAGCAGTCCAATTTAGTTGCTTTTCCAGCACACTAGTTTCTTCATAATCTCTGATATTTGTCTTACTTTCTCCCTAATGTCCATCTCTCAATTTTTTTCCTCAACCTGTTGCCTGTCTCTCTTTTCTTGTCACCCTACTTTGAACCTTTTTATCTTTTCATCCATGTGCTCTTGGACATTTGTTCTTCTTGGCCACCTCATCTCACAAAATCTTCCCTTCTTCCCTGTATTCTTTTGTCTAAAGAACTGAAGTGGTTAAGGGAAAGTTATTAAAGACAACAGGGCCAGAAGAGCCTGACCTCCGGTGAACCAGTCGTATTTAAGCTGGGATAAACTGCTGGTTTTAGTATAATCACCTAAAACTTACAGAGACAACCAGAATAAACCCAACCTTATAAATATGTAGTCTACTGACCTGATTCCAGTGTAAAGTTAAAATTAATTATAAACTAGAGAGAAATATAAAGGAATTATTAAGCTCAGATTCTAGAAAGAGTAGATACTACTGAAATAATATATTCTTGAAAACCTCTCCCTGTGGATGGGGGTGGAATTGTCTGATTTGTCTATTATGTCTGTTTTGGATTTAAATAACTGAAGTTGATTTGTTTGGCTGAGATCATTCTGCTGGCAGTGTTACATAATCTGAATTAAAAAAGCTCAAAGATGGAGTCACAAGAACATGCAAGGTTCAAATCAAAACTGAGGAACAGTAACTGAGCATAGAATGCTTATCACACGTCTTGGTGAAAATGATCTTTGCAGTTCACAAAGTGGGCAAAATCTCTAAACCCAGCAGAAGGCTGATGTGTCTGGAAGTTGTTTTTTGATATACAATGTGATCAGAGGTACTCCTGCTTCCTGCAAACTCCATGTTTATGTTTAGTGCTCAGCTACATCGATATGGCTGAATATCGAGCAAATATCAGTATGCAGGAGAGGTGATCCAAGTCCAGGCAACAGTAGATGGACCTCACCAGCTCTGGAAGCTGTTGCTATGGCAAAGCTGCCTTCTACCAAGCAGGGAATAAGAAAGTTCTCTTAGTTACTGACATGGTTCTCTTTCTTTTATATAAGGGATCTAGCTGGCCATTAAATTTAACTCCTGACACACACAGAAACCTGCAGCACACAAATCCCTTATCTGATGAAAAAGGTTGCTTGCTTCTGTTGAACAGGCATGTCAGCACAAGTCCAGTTCGTGGTCCCTGTATTTGTACCACCATGGACTAGACATCCCTCTATTTCAGATAATAAAGGGGCAAAATATCCTTAACTGTTGCCTCTTCCCCAAATAGCCTGAAGTTGTCACTGCACTATATGCCTTTTATTTGTTTAGGAATTACAAAGCCTGATTAGATATCTGAGAATATGCAGGTAAGTGCAGAAGATCAGAATTGTTCTCATCTAGCAAAGTTCTGATCTCAAATTTTAACTTGTTTTTGTAACAGTAGCTTCATCAGATAACGAAATGTCATTACTGTTTGATTTTTCTGAGTGTATTGTTCTGCACTGCTTTACATCATCTTACCCTATTGAAACGTCCCTCTTTCCCTGTGTGGCCTGCCAGTAGTATTGCAAATTCAGAACAGTAAACCTCTGGTATTAATACTGGGTATAGTCTGTAAATTTGCTGTCAACGATGTGCTATTTAGATCAGTTAAAAAATTGCAATATTCTTACACTGGCACAAAATTCCTGGTGCATTTTCCTTCCCCATGTTCCTTTTTCTTATCTTTTGAATCTTCCATATTCAGACCTACAGTTGTTTAACCCTTTTGCAGTCTCCCAGTCTTTGCTTTCCTAAAAAGCTACACTTTTCCTTACCAAAAACATTGTTTTCCCCAGTTGGTTTTTTTTTTTTAATAAATCTGAAATATCCACTCAAATTCATTGTAGAACACTGATATTCTCTCTTCCCCTTCCTCAAATCTTCCATCCCAGATTTACTGAGGTTCCTCTGTGCTCGAGCTTGGTAGCACAGATAGCACAGACTTAATCAACTTAGCCTCAGACTCTGCACCTGGAGCGAGAGGTGGGAGAATTTAAAGAAAGGACCATGGACATCTCAGAAGGTAGGATCAACAAAGATGAAATTTAAAAAAAACAAAACAACAAAAAGCCAAAAAACCCCACTGTGTCATCCTTTTGGTAAGGGAGTAACTGCAAATCAGATATTGAGCAAACTCACAATATGTTGTATTTCCTCAGGATACTCTGGTAGCTTTTTTGTCTGGGGAGATCAGGTTGCTGCTCCATGTAAGGTAGAATATTGTGGAAATAAAGTGTGTGTTTGTTTTAAAGATATAAGCAGTTGCGGTGATGATATCAGTGGGAAGAATCTGCTTTCTGTAATTATAGGGATTATAAGGATTATAAGCATATAATTATGCTTTACATAGGATAAGGATATAAGCATTTACATTCATAACAAAAAGTCAGGCTTAAGTATTTCTAATTATGTGAAAAAAACTACAAATTTAAGGATAGATGGTGAAACCTGAATATATATAACATGTATAGGGCATAATCCTATTTGGTGCTTTGTCAAAATCTTACTGGGTAGTCGTAATTGTACCGAATACTAAAGGTACCATATGATGCTCAACATGAAAAGTTCTGTCCAGCTAAATTTACATCATGGTGCTTTTTTTTTTTTCTTGAAATGAAATATTTCACAAATATTAATTTGTGAGTTTTGCTCTTTCACTGAGAATTTATTTTCTTTTAGCGCAAGCTTTCTTTTGTTTTCTTAAGAAAAGTACAAACATGCAGGATCAATCTGGTGGAGGTTTATAATGATTTTGTTTAAGCTTCCATTTCCAGCTTTACCCAGATTCTGTTTAGCACTATGTAGTGTGTGATGTAAAAAAAGTATTTGTAACAGATCAGAAACCATTTCACATCTTGGTGCTCAGCCTCAGGAGGACTGTCCCAGACAGTGGTGGTGAGCCAGGGCTGTGTGTGGAGCTGCCCAGGCACAGGAGGAAGCATATGCTTGGTGCCACTCTCCTCCCACTGTACCGCTCACAAATTAGATGCCTAATTTCACAATCTGGTTGCAAGGCTCTGACAGACTTATTCTAGGCTTTGTGTGGACTTGGGAGTGTGGGAGCTCTAAGAAAACTCAGCAGCCAGGACTTCTCAGCATAGGAGTTGTTGGGGCACAGAGGAAAATTCTGTCTCAGCAGAGTTCACGTTCATAAATCGTGATTCTCTGAAAGTGGAAAGATGATCAATCCAAGTGGTCAGAGAAGATTTCTGTCAAGCTGCATGGCAGAGATCTCTGCAATGAGATGTTCCTGCAATATGTCAAAAGCATGCTTTTTTTCTTCTCCTAAACATTTTGCTCTTCCAAAGAGGATTTTGGGCATTTGTTATAACTGACAGATCCAAATATGCTGCACATGCTGCCTTATGTTCCTTTTGCAGCTTGTTACATCATCCATAAAAATCTTTGTCTTAACATGATTGTCACTCTGCTGTATTTTCAGCCCATTCCCACTAGGAGTATGCCTTAACTGCCAGCCTTCTATCCCTATTTACAGCCAGTAATAATCCTCCTCTTCCTCACAGCCTCTGAGTTTTTGCATCACATCTTCCTAGTGCTCTGTTAGTCTCTGCTCCACTGTCTCTTCCTGTGGGTCCAAGCAATGTCTGTAAGCATTGCTCGTTTCCTGTGTTCATTTTTCTTTCCCCCCAGTTGCCTCTGCAGACAGAGGTGCCCAGAACAGATCTCCTGGTGACCCCATGCTCCTGGTGGCAGTCAAGGCCAGTATGTTCTTCTGATTTACTCAGCAGTGATAGGCATTGAACGGGTTGGGAACCTCAAATACATGTTTTAGGTAGACGACCTCTCAAACCTAGAGGGAATGCCATTAGCTGCTCACACCTTACTTCAACACAGGATTAAGAGACCTAATCTCTGAAATCTCTGGAGATGTAAATATGTATATATATATATATATATATATATATATATATATATATACACATACACAGAGTCACATATATGCTATAAATATAAGACAGCTTATTATATCATATTGGAAGTCAGCACTCAGTCGCTCCACCAGCTTTTGGTAGAAGTAATCTTAACCTCTTGGACAGCTGAAGAAGTAGCTCTGTTCATAGCTATGTTCATTTATCATGGTGTACACTCTGGGAAGAAAATGGGTCAAATGCTGTGGGCTTTTCAAAGTCCCTCATGTGAGCTCAGAGCCTCTGCACTCAGATCTTCAGGTTATATGTATGGTTTGCTTCAGGGCAGACACCTGTGTAGGATAGTGAGACAAGAAAGAGGCAGGCCTTCTAGCAGTAAAGTATGTAACATAGCTGAAGAACAATAAGGCTCTTATCAGTCCTTTATTCTTTAGAGTTTCACAGAGTTTTTGATGTTTGAAGGCGCCTCTGGAGATCATAGTGTCCAAATACTTGCCTAGAGCAGGTCCAAGTAGATCAGGTTGCCAGGACTGTGTTCTTTTGGGTTTTGATCTTTTCAAAGGATGTAGAATCCATAATGCTATTTTTAATATTTTTTGGTGTATGCCTAAGAAAAAAAAATCAAAATTTATTTAATGTGTATCAATTCCCCTATGACCTGTGACCTGCACCAGTTGAGCTACTTACTTTTCTTTCCATGAGCTTTTTATAAATAATTATATGTATATATAAAAAAGATATATTATATAAAAGAAGAGTATAAAAAGATAAGTAATGTTGCTGTAATGAAAGCTCCCACAGAAATGATAAATATACCCATCCATGATTAATGACAGTCTGGTTCTGAGCATTTCTATATTTTTACTGCAGTTTGTAAATGTAGAAGTGGTTAAACAGAGTTGTCTCTGTTTTATGAATAACAACTAAAACTTTATGTCAGTCCTGACTGTAAAGCTGTTTCATGCCATTTACCTTATTTTGTCAGATTTCTGTAATGTAAAAAAAAAATATTTGTGTTCTATGTGTATCTGTAACTATGGGAACCAGGAAGTGATTAAGAGGAGTAGAGCTTCTGTGGCTCATCAAGGCAGCCAAATGTTCAAATAGATATACAAAACTTTTTAGGGTTTTTTTGGAGAAGGTTAGAAGAATACACAAAAATTATCTGTGCAATAATAATTTCTAGGCTAACTTAATGGTCTGTGAAAAATGGAGATTGATGTTACAGAAAATGTGACTAGCAATTCATGGCTACTATGTTATCAGAAGAAACTGAAGGAAATTCAGGAAAGAGAAATAAAGTTGAAAAAGAATCAAAGCTATGAAGAAAGAGACCAAAGCTATAGTCTTGCTTTAGAAGATCACAGCTGTAACTATGACAATGCAGTTTTCGTGGTATTTTTTTAGTACTAATTTCTTTGTGTAGCAGATTTAGAAAAGAACTTGCAGAGAAGAATATTTAAATTACTGTATGCAAATGTGCTGGTGTGAATTTTTAGACACAACTACTGCCTTCACCACTAGTGATTTTGATTTCTTCCTTGAGCTCCAAAGATATTCTCAGAGAAGTACATTGCAATAGTGTCTGGAACATGGCAGTGTGCTGTTTTAGAGCTGATATTTCATATTGTTACTTTATAGTTGCCTAAGTGTCTGAGTCCCAACACTCAGTTTGCTGCAGGATTATTCTAGATAATGTTCGATTTCTGGGAAAGTTGTCGGCAGCTTTCTGAAAGATTGGCAGCAGTAGCTGAGAGATTTTGGCAGAAGGGCATGTGAAGAAAGTCAGGTGTTTTTTCTTTTCTTTTTTTAATCTTAAAATGACTAGTAACATTGTTGCTAACAGCAGTGGCAACAAAACTAGGATGAAATGTCCTTTTGATGTTAACTCCTTGCATCACTGCTCCACTGCATCTTTTCCCCCTCCTATAGGCAGTTTTTAGCTGTGGCTTTAGGAACCTAAGCCAGGAACATGGTTAGGATCAGTACATGAACTGTGTGCTCAGTTGCCTAAAAGCAGGCATCTGATGCCATTGTTTATGCCCTACCTACATAAGACACATCCATGTGGCTGGCACGTGGGACCTGACTCCTGTAGCAGCGAGCTGGGATGTGCTGACTCACTGCTACAGGCACTAGGCTCTCATTAGACACAGGATTTTATTTTATTTCACTGTTTCTACATGAAAGTGAGTGGACTCTGTTTGGCTGGAGGCCTAAATACCTGACATGCCTATGGTAATTTCACTGGAGACAGAAACAATTTAGGCATCTTACTTGAATCCTTATTTGTACACATAGAACCTCATTTGAAAATGTGACATCTCAATTAACTGAAAGGCAAGCAGGAAAAGAGTAGGAGGTGCAGTCTCTTGTGCAAATGGAAAATTCTGGTAAGGCAGACTTCTAAACATCCTGGAATCTCTCAGTCAAGCTTGTAAATGGCACCACAGGCTTTAAGGCAGCAGGTAGTTCTGAGAGCAGCCTCATTTCCTATGAACATGTCTCATGGTTGAATTGCCATGTCGATTCTGTGACGCCAAAAGAGATTGCACGAATGAAATATCTATAGGAATTTTATAGAGCTGCATGTTTTATGTAACTTTAAGAATATAATGACCTGAAAACTTCCATGCCTGTGCAATTTTTATTGTATTTGTCCAGTGGGGTAGCCCATTATTGTAGGGTGTGGGCAGAAAATAGGGAAGAGCCCAATCAGCTGTCTGCAAAATCTTCCTTTTCTTGCCAAACTGGAATAAAAATATCTAGCTGAAAACCTAAGTTCTGAAGAAAATCTGCTTCCATAGGAATGGAAGAACAGAGTACTAAACTAAAATGGCTTACTGTCACTGTCCTGAACTGACTGAGCCCTGTATGTCTGATGATCATCAGCATGTGCAAAGTGGTCCTCTCCCTGACTGGAGAGGTGGGCAGAGAATTGCATAGTCCTGTTGAACCCTTCAGTCCAGAGGAGAGGCTTTAGGAAAATCAGAACCTCCACTCCTCAGTTACTTCTTTACTAATAAATTCAATGTAATCTGGGACCGTTCCTAAGTTTTAGAGTATCAGAGTGAGTAAAGTGACACAAGGCTACTTGACACTAAAGGTCTTCTGCCTGTAGCATTTTCGTATCAACTTTTCCTGGGAGGTGGGGAATTGGAGTGTTCTGTGGTGCATCTCCAGGAAGCACCTTGTTTGGAGTCACCTTGCTTTGATAGAGCAGAGATCCTAGCACAGATACTGATTGTTTTGTGTCATTTGGCTTCAGTGCTCAAAAATGTTTCTGTGCAAGTCTAGTGTGCCAGTATTGGTGACATTTCAAGATGTGATTTAATGGGAGATGCTGAGACAGTGCTGTAGGTAAAACATACCCATTGTCCCCATTTGCCTCTGTTTCTGGTCACATGATTTCACTACTCATCATTCCCTCCATGAAAAAAATAGATGTGACAGAGAATGAAACCAGTTTTAGGAGATACAGATAAGTTTCTGCAATGTTTTTAAGTAGAAGTGGCTCCTTGGAGAACCTGACTGTCAAGGAACAGTAAACAAGTGAGTATGTGGCAAAGGGAACCTTCCTGTGAGCAAGTAAGGGAGAGAACAAACCCAGATAGTAACAGAGGAGGGAGTTGGGGAGAAGACCTTCCCTTTTGCTGAGCAGGAGCTATTGGATGCACCCAGCTGTCTGTACATTTTGAAAAATATATTTATTGTAAGCTTGGACTCACGAGCACACATTCATTAGAAAGGCAGAGTTGTTTGTTTATTAAGATTTTGGACTAATGTAAGTATTCAAGCAGATTTTCTGCTTTATTTATTTATATTTTAATGGAGTGAAGTGATCACAACATTTTTGCTAGGATTTTATTACAGAAATAATTTTGATATAGCAGAAGAGATAAATGCAATGCTGTATAATAATTTCATGGCTTGCTGCATGTTTTTATGTTATCTCAGAAACATTAAGTGATGCATAATCTAACCTAATTTTGTGAATGAAGATTTTGTGGGAGGTAATTGTTATCGTTTCTTCTCTTTGACTTTCAAGAGATGACTTGTAGGGTGGCGGCAGAGCTCTGCTGAAGTTAATGGTGCCTCAGGCAGTGAAGAGGGTCTGCCTAATTAGATCTGTCTGAAATAACTAGTGTCTTCCAAAGGTGCATAGAAGGAATGTAAATTAAAGCAACAACCTGAAAAAATGTTGTGTGTCCACCCTTCAGAAGGGAAGTAATTAAGGTAGTGTGAGGGCTCAATAAGGAATAGCTTGTGGCCTGCTCTGTTAGCACACTTGTTACCTAATTTGCTGCATAGGGATGAAGCAGGATGCATGGGAGTCATCCTAACTGTGGGATTTCAATTTCTAAACTCAGGAAGCATAAAGGAGTGTGCTCCTTATGGACCCTCTTCAGAATCTGGGCTTGGGTGAAGGATTTGGGGAACTTGCTCTGACCTCAGTCTGAGTTTTGTCTGGCATGTCACATAAATTTGGTATAACTTTTGTGCCCCCCACAATGTGACTTTAGCCTCCCAGTGCATGTTTGGAAGTTTCCAAATCTGAATTTGAAAAAAAGCCTTTTTTCTGCATTCTATAATGCAGGTTTGAAATATTTAATAATATAGAATTGTTCCTATTTTTTTAACTGAAAATGCTTTTTCTGTGTGTATAGTTATATATATATATATATATATTACTTTCTATGGGCTCTTTCAAGTTGGAATTTCATGTTGTGTTAGTACAGGAATTCTGTTCCTCCTCATTGTGGATCACATTCAGCAGTACCTGTAAGAGTAAGTTTTGAGGAATATTTTTTCTGTGAATGAAATACTCTGTATTCCACATGAAGGCAAGCATGGGATCCTTCTAGCATGTTTTCACGCAGCCTGTCAAGTTTCCACATGAATCTGTGTGGGAACTGTTGACCCACATGTGCTGAGTCGTGTGTGTGCCACTGGTCTTTTTTGTTATGTAGCAGTAAAGCCCAGAACCCTTTGCTATGCTGTGAAAATGCACCTTTTTCCAGAGCCATGCCTATGAGCCCTTTGAATGAAGAGCCCCCTTTGCTGGTTCTCTTTAATAGCTTCACGTGTGAAATTGCATCGACGTGTGCAAGGATGCAATAAACCAGAAACAAACCCAGAAACAAAAACCAGACTCTGGATGTCTTGAATGACTTATTGTAGCACTTCATCAGAGCTCACTGTCCAGAGGAGAGTAAACAGAAACTATTTTTGAAGTGACAGGCCAGAGTAAAATTCTCTTACACTCTTCATTTTACTGATGCATCGCGTGGAGGTCCAGAAGCCACATTAGAGAACTGTAATCCTTCATCAGAGCATTTGTTTGGTTGCCTAACATCTGTGGATTGTTAAGATAAGTTATTACACAGACCTGCTTTAGTTTAGATTAGTTTGGACCACATCCCAGTATATTCAATCAGGATATAATTCCTGCATGCTGCTGAATTGCTTGCTCCACATACTTCTCTAAAAATGTTTTTCAATATACAGTTTTGTCACTGAATCTCCTCTGTCACCTCAATTTTTGATTTTTTTTTTTCCTCTTCAAGAAGAGCTTTTATTATTTTTCCTTTTGGACGGAATAGATCTCAAGGCAACTGTAGCATTTTTTAATTCCTGAAGAGATTCCTGAACAGGGGTGGTAGAATAGCTTCTATGTGAGTATAATACAGATTTCCTTTGTGTGTAATCTGTGGTGATTGGTATGTATTGTGTCCAAGAGGCAGAGTTTAAAAATAGCTGTAAGAAAATGGGTTTGTATTTACTTGTCTAGTATTTCTTCCTTCAGTATTCTGTATTTTTTGGAGTCTCTTTGTGCATTAGCTATTCTTATTTGTTTGTATCTCATAATATTTTTGCATAAAATTAATTACAGTATTAATTATGCAAATTAACAGTATTTTCTTGAAGTCTATTAAATAATTTATACATATATAAAATTATTGAATACATTAAGTTGTAAAGAAAGTATGTTACTGGGCTTGCATACATACACATGTATGTAATTTAATTAGGATAATTTACTTTTACTTAAATATTCCTTATCCTTTAAACAAACTCTAGTTGATTAGTTTTTTTATTAACACTTTTTTCAACCTTTCTTGGAAGCTGATAAAATGCAAGTAATGGTATTTTTTGTTACTGGCTTTGGTTTATAGCATTGACATGGATTTTATACACAGACACATTTGCATGCACACTTTTGCTGTCTAATGAACTAACAGCTGTGGCAGGTCCTATAAAAGTATTTTTTTTTCCTTTTAGCCTAGCTGGCTTTTTTGAATACCTGTAATAATAATCTGATAGACTAAAAGTCTGTTCTGTTTAGAGCACATGGTCTAGAAACTGAATTGCTGGTTTTTGAGGTGGAATAAATTAGACATTTTGGAATCGAGGGCTTTTTTTTGTTTTTTAAAAGTCTAGAATTTCTCTTTGTCAAAGTTGCTGTTTCTATTATCCTACTGAGTGTTATTTGTTTTTATCATGATATATGTTAATGCCCCTGTTGGAATAACTGTAGCTTTTGATTAAGGTTGGGTCTTTTTTAATTAAAGTATTAGTAGATACTTTATTATCCTTCTTAAACAGAAGAAATATAACAGTCATCTTTTGATAAAGGTACAATCCTGACAGAGAGTAGAGAGTTGGATGTCTTCTTTGTGTGGTTTGGTCAAACAGTGCGGGAATGCACTTGGAAGTTCTGATGTAGTTTTCAGACCTACAAAGATAGTCTATTCTAGAATTTTAAATAAATGTGAATTATTTTAAATATGTGGGATGCCTAAAGTTTTCATTGTGCCTTGTAAGCCATGCACTACCTCCACAGGCCAGAGAGTAAAAGAGCTCAGTAACAGAACTTTGTCCTGTTTCAGTTTCTGCCATTAAGTGTTTTTTTCCTCTTCTTTTTTATTTTAAGCACTGTACAGTTTTGTGACTGTTGCATCATTCCTGTGTTTACACAAAATAATTCAAGCATGTTTTTACTTCTTTTGTCATTCTTCTTAGCCTCATTGCAATTATACCCATTCCCATATATCTTCCATATTAAATTAATAGATTTTCTTTACCATTTTCCTTAGCAATTATCAGCTTTGTTTCCTCTCATCTCTATTTTTATTTCTGACAAAAATCCTCTGTCTTCTGTATCCTTCATGCATTTTGCCTATTTTTAATTCTTTCTGAAAACTGCTTTTTTCTTTGTCTAAATTTTTTCCTAAATTTTCACATACTCCAGTCTTGATTAACCATTTATTTTTCTCTGGTGAGTTGCTCCTGTACATAAGACCGTCTCTGCAATATACAAGCTGGAAACACAAAGTCTTTCTTTAATGTGTGTGCTCCCGTGTATCTGTGTGTAAGGAATTAAACACCTCAATTAAAAAAAAAATCCTAGGCACCAAGGTCTAGGCACACAATTGTGATTTACAGGGGCACATGTTTTTTAATTTATTATTTGCAGCTATCACTCAAAGACAGAATGATGATAATTTGCAAGTAGTACAGAATATGGTATTTTTGCATTCTTTTCATTGATGTATTTAGTTTTCTGTTAGTAGGTTTCTAAAGGTTTTACTTTACACCTCTAAGTAGTTGCAGTAGGTGTAGCTAAAATCATTCACGGTACATAATGAATTTATTTGCAGGATAATGTGGAGTTATTTAATATAAGAAAATGAATTCCCAAGAAAATACCGTGTCAATTTTCTGTGACCACAGAAGTTGGGAGTTAGCTGGGCAGGACACTGTTTGCATTCTGGTGGGCTTGTCTGTCCTGCCAGCGATCCACACCAGTGGGAAAAACCCAACCCACTCCCCGCTGCATCAACACCCCCAACAAGCACGGCTCATGCGGTCGGTGTCTGTTCAGAGGAGAACTAGGGCTGGGCTGAGGGAGGATTGCCACAGGTAGGACTGATGTATATTGACAACACATTTTGGAGAAGCTCGCATAGCATGTGCCTGTAGGATGCTTGGCTCTAGCCAGTGCAGAAGCATGTTCTGGGTCCTGTCATGAGCACCAGCCTCACTAGCTCAGAGAGCCAGAGGTCGTACCTGCTCGGCGGTAGTGAGCATGCATTCCGGGCTCTGGCAGGCAGCTGCACTGACTCTTCTTGTTGTCTTCAACTAGGTTATGTGGGTATGCAATTTATGTCGAAAGCAACAAGAAATCCTAACGAAATCCGGAGCGTGGTTTTTCGGAAGTGGACCGCAGCCGTCGCCCAGCCAGGACGGAACGCTGAGTGATACGGCCACGGGCGCGAGCTCGGACGCACCGAGAGAAAAGAAAGCGAGACTTCAAGAGCGATCGAGGTCACAGACTCCCCTAAGTACTGCAGCTGCCTCATCACAGGAAATCTCTTCTCCCAGTGTGCAGCCTGATCGTAGGAAAGGAGCAGAAGTCTCGCAGCCGGCTATGGGTCCGGACCAAAAGCAAGCTTCAAGGTCTAGAAGTGAACCTCCAAAAGAGAGGTAATGCTTTCTTTCTAGATGGAACCTACAATTATAAATGCTAGTTCAGTTGGGCCTTCTGTATGTTTACTGCTGTGTAAAAACAAAGATTAAATTGATTTACTTACCAGGGAAGGATAAATTTTTGCTGGCAAAATACATTGTCTGTTTTGGTCTGTGCAACAAAAATTAGGAAAAAAATGATTTTATAGATATTCCCATATACTTAAGCGCATTTTGATGCACAATTTGAATACAGAATTGTAGGTTACTTTTAAATTTGGCTGGTATTTTAAAGTTATTAAGCAAAGAGCAAGCCTTTAGCATTCTTGAATTTTTAACACAACACTCTCCTGAAAAATCCATACCTAAGCAATAAGAAAACACTCTGTGGAATTCTTTCAGATAACCTTATGTTTTATCTCTTCATCAATGCTATTTCCAATTTTATTGTTGGAAAGAATACAGTTAAAAGACATCATTTACATGTGTGAAGTTAACATTCGTGTAGAATAGCAATAGTACCATCTTGAATGCAGACAAGTTGTTTGCAAGGATAAAGTAACCAGAAGCAAACTATTTTAAATGAGTTAAAGAAGTAATTCCTGAGCTGCATTCCATGTGATGAATGGGTTGAGGAGTAGCAAATCAGGAGAAACTAATGCAATGAAGCAGTTGCTGTTCCTTTGGCTGTTGCCTGGCAGATGGCAGAGCAGTTGAGGAGGGAGCCTGTGGCAGCAAAATAGGAGCCTGCCATAGAAGATTCTCCAGATTCTGGCCAGAATGGTTGATGATTTTTTTTCCCCCTAGCTGTTGGACCTGAAAATGGATGGTGAGCAGTGGCTAGTAGCTTACTGTGTGGGTGAGATCTGTCTGGTTTAACTGTATCAAATTCAGGTTAGCATTACATATATGTATTCTGTAAGTGATGCCCTTCCATAATTCTGTTGACTTTTGTCCCTCAACACAGGGAGGGCTCCCAGAGCAGCTGTAACTTTTAGGGCAGGAAAACACTTTTAGATTTCACTTTTGCTGCCCAAAACTGAGATGTTCGTATTAGTTATAGAAAATTAGTGTTCTTTGTTTGTCACTGAGAGTTTTGGATTAATTCCAAGCATTCTGATTAAAGACTATAGTAAGCTCAGGTCCCATTAATTGCCAAAAACTCTGGAGAAACAGGAGATGGGGGAAAAGAAAGAAAGAGAAGGGAGCTTAATGTGGATGATGTCCAACTTTGTTCTTTGTGAGGGTCTTTGATATGTAATCCAAAGGTGTGTCAGTTGGGGAAGGGAAGATTCAGTGCCACAAAACAAAGTCCTAGTGACTTAGTCCTGGTGTGCATTTTTCACAAATACACTGTATAGAAGTATTCATCCTTCTTCAAAATCAATGGATTCATATGTAAACTGCTAAATGAAAGTGCAGTTGGAATGATGAGAGAAATAAAAATATCCACCATAAGGGAATTTTATGATTATTTGGCTTGCATATTGGCTCGCAGAATATGAAAGAGAAAAAAAAATAATGAGGCTTCATTATTTATTGTTTTGTACTCATGTCTGCCTAGAAAAATAAACTTATCATCCTCTTTTATTACTGGAGAAAGGAATACCATTAATTTATCTCAAGGAATCAATTTGCTTTCCTTTACATGCTTATGAAACGGGCACTTCTTTTTAGAGTTTCAAAGATAAATTGAACTAGTTTAAGTATTCTTTCTGGATATATTATCTTTTGCATTTTTTTATAACTACATTACTTCTTTCTGTAATATTATTGTGGTAGATACTCCATTTGGTGGTATTGATATCTATGCTGTCAGGGCACTTGAAGTGAATTGTGTGGTTAGTCTGTAACTCCCATGACTGCTGCCAGAAAAATGGAGAACATACTCCAGTACTCTGTCATAATGTTGCAGTTACTACAAAGACAACTCTGGGTCTTCTGACTTACGTGGGTAAATTATCCATGTCAATATTAGTTTTTGATTTTACTCATTAATTGAACCATTCATAGTTTATGTTTTTGTTGGAAGTTGTCTGCTATTGGAAAATAAAATTAAGATGCAAGGATTAGTAGATTTAATTCATGTTAATGGATTCAGTATTTTGTGTTCTGCCATAGCTTATCCTGGTTTTGAAATTGCTTTCCTATGCAAGTATTTCTATTTTCCATTCAATTCTTCATATTACTGTACTCCTTTTCATTGTAGGAAGAAGGCAGTATTGGTTTCTGACCAGAATGGCAAAGGCGTAAAGAGTGAGCGTAAGCGTGTGCCAAAATCCTCACTTCAAAAAGAAGGACCAGCAGATGACAGGGAGCGTAAAGAGCGGCATGAAGGTAGAAGGCTGGAGAAAGGCAAGTCCCAGGATTACCCAGACTTGCCAGAGAAACTTGAGGAAGGCAAAGTGCCTGATGATGAAAAACAAAGGAAGGAAGATGAATATCATACCCGTTACAAGAGTGACCCCAATCTGGCAAGATACCCTGTAAAACCACACCCCGAGGAGCAGCAGATGCGCATGCACGCCAAAGTTTCTAAAGCACGACACGAGAGAAGACACAGTGATGTAGCTTTGCCACACACAGAAATGGAGGAAGCGGAGGTACCTGAGAATAAATTAGGAAAACGCTCACAATTACAGGGAACTCAGGACAGAAAATCTCTTGTGGAAACTCAGAGGTCGTACTCTATAGACAGAACAGGTGATGTAAGAATTTCTGTTTCTAAACAATTAACTAATCATAGCCCACCAACTCCCAGGCATAGTCCAGTTCCTATAGAACACGTAGAATACAAGAACCACGATTCCTTTATAAAACAGAGCCGCCTTGATCCTAGCTCTGCTATTCTCATGCGAAAAGCAAAGCGGGAGAAAATGGAGACCATGCTAAGGAATGATTCCCTTAGCTCTGACCAGTCGGAATCAGTGCGGCCATCCCCTCCAAAGCCTCATAGAGCAAAAAGAGGCGGAAAGAAAAGGCAGATGTCAGTTAGTAGCTCAGAGGAAGAAGGGGCATCAACACCAGAATATACTAGCTGTGAAGATGTGGAGATAGAAAGTGAAAGTGTCAGTGAAAAAGGTAAGGACTTTTCTGTATATTATGCACATGGCCATGATTTGGGGAAAAAAAAAATCTGTATTTTCCTCTCTCTTTTCCTCTTTTTAATCATACACTTTTTCCCCTTGCCTTTCTTTTTTTTGCCAACTGAGAAGTGTCTTATACCTGATTACATGTGCTTTACAATGTTTCCTTTTGCATTCTTAGATGAGGTGGTTACACGTAGCATCAGCTGATGAATTTGCTTTTCATTCTCTTCCCTCTTTCACCTGGAAGTGACACAATTCAAGGGTTCTAGTCTACTCTCTTGATGATATCTGTACTCCTTTAGTCATTACTTCATTCTTTTGTCTGTACGTAGAACAGTTTTCTGTGGATGGATTGAAATTAAAAGTGACTTCTGTAACAATCAGTGGAGACCATTATAAAGCATCATAAGATATCCAGATTTTTACTACATTTAATAAAATATCAAAAATCTGCCAGAGCTCATTGTTACTAAGGACAAGTAGATATGGGGCAAAGGGAGTGTTATGTAGAAAAAAAATTAGAATTGACAAAGTTGTTGTCTAGATGAATTTTCTCTCGAGCTAAGTAGTATGTTTAAAGTCTGTTATTTCAGTTTGTCCTCATCTGTTGGCAGTAACACTAAGTGGCAAGGAGTAACTTGTAGTACACTATGTGCTTTTAAACAAAGCCTTTTTTTCTGGCTGAAGAAGTTAAATTTAGGAACCCTGAACAGATAAAATAAGCATTGTCAGAAAAGACTGTGGCAGAATTTAGCAGCAGTGTTATAATCCTGCTTTGTCTTTAGCTGACAGTACAGTGAGCTGAAAGCTTTTTGTGTCTTTGGCTCTTAGCTCCTTAGCTTAACTATCTGTGTTTGACCCTTGAAGGTTTCTTGCTGGTATTCATACTGAAAATTCCAAAGGCTTGTCTGCATTGCCTTTTAGTTTCTGGCACTGTTTCCTGACATGTCTGTGATTCATATATGCTAACCTGTCTGTCTGTCTTTATCTGATGTTGTGGTCTCCTAGCATCACGTAAAGCTCTAGGAATACATAGCAAAGATAGCAGATTTCTCTCCTATCCCATCTGAATAACTGCTTGTTTTAACTTTCTGAGCATGAGCTTTTATATTCAAAATATGGAAACTTGCCTTTCTGCTCATTTTTAGGAGGAATGGTGATCATACTCTGAAACTTTTTTCCAGATTCCACTCAAAAATAAAAAAAAAAATCTCACTATTTGACTGAATTTTGTCGAATACTGGAATGTATCACACAGAGATTTGTAGAGTCTCCATCCTTGGACATGTTCAAAACCCAAATGGAGAAGGTCCTGAGCAATCTGCTCTGCTGACACAACTTTTGAGGAAGGATGTTTGAACAAGGGATTTACTGAGGTCCCTTCCAGTCTCAACTATTCTGTCTTTCTAAGACAACACATCTCTTTCCCTTATTTTGTGGCAGTATTTTAAGCTGACATTTGTATTTTCCCTGACTCCATCTGTTGGTAGTAGAATTGAGTAATACAGCATTTCTTTTCCATCTTTGTCTTTTGCTTTCATTATGCTTATCAGTTTGAGGTTGCTTATGAAATAGACAGAATTTCCTATAATCAGTGTAGGTTATTCTTATAAATTGAGAGGTTGTTTTTATGTAAGTCAAGTCCAGGCTGAAAGTTTCTATACTGATGTAATTACATTGATATAGTTGGTGTTATTATAGTCTTTCATAAGTAAAATCTTTCAGTAGCTGCTTGCAGGGCTCATGACACTGATCTCACCTTTTGAACAATTTCCCTGTGTACTGTTCAAACATAAAGGCTTGGATTTTTTTTTTCTTCAGTTTTATGAATTCCAGAGAATTTCAAATGTTGCTAAAGTTTTATGTTCTCAGTGACTGAATCAAGTTCTTGGTTACCTCCTAGATACATGTTCAGGGTCTCCCTTTACAGACTAGAGACCTTGGTTAGTATCATATCAGAGTGCTACCTCACTGTATTTGAATAAAAATTATTGATTAGAGTATGTTAGGGACCTGTCTGACCACTGACCTGCACATACATGATTTACATTGTTGAGCATTCCTTGGGACTTTGTATCTCATTGTCTTTCTAATTTATCTAATTAGACTTTGTGTCTATTTGTATCTCTGTGTGTGTGTGTATGGATGCATTAAGTACAGAGGTATATTAATTAATTTAATAGTTATTATATTTAGACTTTTTTTTCCTGATTTTTGATGTGATTTTTCTTTTCCATAACAAGGATTGTAAATGGAAAGCCTTGGAAGATGGGGGTGTATAGCTCATAAAAAAGAGGTAGGAAATGTGAATAGAAATGAGAAAGCAGAAGCATTTTTTTACAGTAAAGTATCTAATTATTTTTACAGTTACATTTTCATCTGTACTTGAAATACTCTGGAGTATAATAAAAATAGATGGAAAGGCAGGAAATTTTATTACCTAAGAAAATATTTTAGAAATCCCCCAGTACTCTAAAAGAATATATGCTACAGTAAATAGATTTAGTTTTAAAGAAATATATATATTTAAATAATTTTAACATGCTGCTATTATAATCCTGGCCATAATCCCATTCTTTGCAATTTAACAGCATTGTTTCAAACTGAATTTCACCAGAATTTCATCAGTTCTTTGCTTGTAACCTGGGAGAGATACTGCACAGGTTCAAAGTTATAGTGCTTTACTTTATAAGCCCAGGAGGGTCTGGAATCCATCCTCTCTTATCTAAGTGTCAGCTCAGTCAGAAACCTGGTGCCAAAGTAATATAGATGAAGCAAGAAACTTTGAATGGCTCTATTAAAAAAAACATAAGATCTTAAAAGTAATGTTTGCATTTGGTGAGGGCCAATATGAAATGATCTACAACTAAGTAATAAAGATGTACTATTTTCAGTTCTATGTTGAACAAATAAAATAGAAGTTTCTGTGAGAACATGCTTACAGGCATGTTTAAAGGCAAATGATGCCCCAGAGAAAGATCCAGTACAGGTAGAGTGGATAAGACTGTATTGAAAGTCAATAGCCAAAAATGTCATATAAAGCAGATACTGTGCAAATGTTATTTTTTAACATCTGCATTTCCTAGAAATCTCTCAGATTATTATTGCATTACCTTATCTGAGCCTAAAAGGCCTTCAAAAAAGCAGCCTAATCTAGCTAGTACATCTCCTGCTATTTACTCTAATCATTTAATATGTATTTCTTCAAAATTATTCAAAAAATTATGCACAAGCACTGGGAGATTTCAAAAAATAAATGTCTTTTGAAATACACTGGGATTTTGCTTCTTTGGTGGAGGATCCAAAGATTTGTCTCAAATTGTTTCCATGTTGGAGTAAATCTAGAGACAGAGCTCTTTACAGTGTCCAGAAAGAAAAATTGAAGAGTGTCATCTCAAATTCTTATTAAATTATCTACACCCTTTACAGGACACTACAGATTGCTGATAATCATTTTAGTTCTGTTATTACTTAATAGTGGCTTCAGAACTCCTTTTTCTGAAATCTCTAATAGTTGAACAATAGGTGGACTGCATTTCCAGTGAAGTCCTGGGAAGGTGAAAGGAATCATTGTAGAAGGCATAAATTGCATTCATAGTTCAAAGACAAACTAGAATAACATAAACCAGACTATTAAAAATCAAATCCAGACCTCACTTTAAAAGTAACAGTTTCTGTTTACTGTGATCCAGTGAAGAATGAAAATTGTATTTGGCATAAGTTTGAAGAAAAGTATTTTCTTTGAAGTTGAAAAATAAGAATTTGTGAAAAAGCGGTAGATTTGTGCCCAGATGAAGTTGTATGAAAGTTATTATATCCGTTGATGGATACAAGAGATAGTTCAGAATTTGTCATGCAAGCTTTGAAACTGGAAGATAAGATATGGTTGGAAATTGGAGCAATATGGAGGAGGTACTGCTCCAGTACTTTTATGTCAATAAATGTGCTAATGATTTTACATTTTGCATACTTATTGTTCATATTTGCCTACATGTGTATTTTATTCACACACTTTAGGCTTGAAATTGTGATTAATACTCACAAATTGGCAGTAAACTGTTGAAAACCCAAATAAAACTCACTTTGTATATTTGATAATGGATTTATTTGGGAATGAGGAGAGCATGATAGAATTGCCTTCTTTGAAAAACAAATTCCTGAAATGGCTTTCGGTTTTCTTTCAGGGAAGACATGATTTTTTCATTCATCATGCCTTTCTCACCGTACTGTGAGGAAATAGGGTGACCCAATTAAATTTATTTCATTCTTATGACATTAATTTATGGTTAGAAAATGTTATGGGCAGGGATCTTGCTGTTTTTCTTGGTTTATTCCCAGGTGGGAGTCAGGGGGTTGTGAGCAGGAGGAGAGGATGTGGAGGTTAGGAGCAGAAAGGGATGCCGTGGTTTGCTGACAAATATGTCAGAGCTGGCTCAGCTCCAGGGGGAGGGGATCTGGCCCCTTCCTCCATCCTTTTCTGGTGTTTGGAGGGTCCCTTTGGGTTGGGGGTGCTCCCAGGGAAAGGAGACAATAAATTATATCCCCTTGGCCCAAGGATTTGTTCCAAGCTCTGTAAGCATTGTTGACATGGAAGGTGCTTGGGGGCTAAGAGAGAAGCACCACACATGCAGTAGGGCAAAAGAAAACATCAGGAAAGGGCTGTGGAGAAGAGGAGGCTGGTTTGAAATGTTTTTAGTTAAACTTTTTGACTGAGATATTTTCAGTCTGGAGTGTAGGCAAGTCAAGTTGTACTGTAACATCTGCTAGCATGTTTTAACATCTGTTTGGAGAGTTGGGCATGGAGTTTTAAAATTGGAGCAGAATTTGTTTAAAAGCGTGGCCTAGATTTAACTTAGTATAAAATAAAGTCCCCTTCCTAGGAAGATTGCTGGTTTTTAAAAATTAGTTCAAATTTATCTTCTAGTCTTTGTGCAGTAATTTAGACCTACATCTGATTCAGATTTTAATGGAAATATAATTTACAATGACTATAGTTTCAGAGTTTTGCTCATTGCTAACATTATTCAATGCTATCAGTATTCAGTGCTTTTGAGAACCTGAAATTATTTACAGTGCTTGTGGAGCTGTAAATAAGTGCTTGTTGAATTAGAGTTGGGCAGTAAAAAATCTGGTTTGTGTATATGAAATTATTTAAAGTACATGCATATACAAGTGAGATGAGCTAAACATGAGTGGGGGAGAAAAGTTAAATTGTTTCCAAGATATCCTGCATTTCAGATAAATATGTAAACATATACATGAGGATGTCATGTAAGATATGTGACTGAATCTTCCTCTAAAATCCTAATACTGCCCTTTTTCTAGTTTACCCTAAGAAGGTTGTGCTGGAGGAAGTTCAGAGGAAAGAGGAAAGTATTGCCAAGGTCTATAAAACATGATAAAGCAGTAGAGGTGGGATAAATTGTGGTTGAATAGTTTAGGAAAGAAGTGGGGGTGAAAAAAGAAACAGAAAAAAGTAGCTAGAGGGAGAGAGGTTGAGTGAGTGCTCCTCTCTTCCCCTGGAAGGCTGAGTTATTGCTGGGAAGGTTGAAACTTGCTGCCAGAAACCATGTTAACCCTGAGGGTAGATAAGCAAAGTTAAGAAAAACTGTAATCAAAATTTCTTACTCAGTTGAAATGGAGGATTCCTGAAAATAAAAATAATTTTCTTCAGAGCCTGCACTGAGGTTGCTCTATGTTAGAAATACTGCTGCTCTTCCTGTGGCAGGATCTGAGCTAAGCTGGGAACATCTGGGACTAAATTCACAGTACCCTTCTCCATACCATGTTATTTTTTTGTCAGCTTGTGAGCTATTTCCAGTAAAACAGTCCATAATAATCTGATTTTGGAAAAGGAAAAAAGAAATGCACCTTTTGACTTATCAAGATGATGTCACAAACCATGAAGTCTAGATTTCTTTCATATCTATCTCAGTTGGCAAGTCCTTATGTTTCATTACTATTAATATGCCCTGTCTTCTGGGTTGCTTGATTTTTCACAAGTTCATGATTTTATTAATTGTTTGTTCTTTGTTGCTTACCTTTCTTCTGCACATCTAATTCATGAAGAAGCAACAAGTTTTTCCTGATAGTAATTTTTTCCAGTAGTAAGATGATTATTTTCATTACAGGAGCGCAGATATTGAAACAGGAGGGCAGATATTGAATTGGATTGAAGTCCTATGTTCAAAACCACTCAATGTTTGACATCAGGGTACCTTTACTTTCAGGGGCTTTGAGAGTGTTTGAACTTGTAGAGAAACCCAGGAGCTCTATAGGGTTCTCCATTAAAGGTCAATTCTCAAGAACATTCAGCAGTCAGTTTTTTCCGTACAGAAGTCATTGCAGGTACCAGGCATGAGAATTTGAGCATGAGCTCTGGGTCATGGAGCACTTTTTAAGGGTCTAAGAGGGAGATGAAAAAGCTTTTGAAAAGCTTGCCCTAGTTTTAGCTGCTGAGCAGTACTTTTGAAAGTACTGCTATGAAGTTAATTGGACTTAAAACTCAGTAGCTTGATACATGGCATGGTGTTATAGCCAGAGGTTGATTCTTTCCTACACTTCTGCCATTCCGTATTTTTTATATGCATGTATTTTTTTTTATACCATAAGAGTTATATGAACTCAGTGTTTACTGTTGCTTTTTTGATCTGAGGGCTTAGATGAAATGTGAAAGGTGAATCAAACGAGTTTGGTAAAGCTGCATAACTGAATGGTCTGTGCAGTATATTGAAGGGACTGAAATCCAAACCTTTGCAGTTTTCCACCTGTATGGGAAATCTGTCCCATTTTAAGTGCAAAATGAAAGCCTATGAAAGAAAAAAGTTAATTAATTACTGGCTTCTAGAATAATACGTGTACTGTTATTGATTTTTATTTTAGCTAATATAGAGTTAACTAAGAACAAACAAGCATCTGATTCTGTTATTTTCTGTAGATGTTCATTCTGTGTACTTTTCTTAGTGTATTCATTCTGATCATCCTATTGAATTCAAACATAGGGTTATACTGTGAGGTACTGAGTATTACTGGTTAGTACCCTGTGCTAATATTTTTCTGATATCTTTACATATAATTTTTAGTGTACAGTAACGCACTTAATTACTGTAATACACAGGAACCATTCCAGTTTCTTTCTTTAAGCATTTCTTTGAGTAGATAGACTGAGTTTTCTAAAATAAGTATGCTGATAAACAGCTCTAGGAAGAACTTGATTGTGTCAGAAAGAAGGTCAATAATTATGAGATGCCTGCGTTTCCTTTGAATAAATATGCATGGTTTCATCCTGTTCCTGTCCATTTTGAATGTCCCTCTGAAAACTGTTTTCCCATATTTGCTCATGTGTTTTTTGTATTCTTCTGATGGTTTCTTTGTTCCGTCTTTCTCCTGTACAACTTGTGGGCTTCAAAATCAGGGACTCCCGATCTCCACTTTGAGCTGATTCTTATCTCCATTTCTCCCATGATGCCAAGCACAACACGTGCCCTGGTTTCAAATATGCCCACCCCATTAGTGATATTTACTGACTAGCAAATGAAAGGGCCACTCTTTCACTTTTTTGGCCAAGTAATGAATTGCGGCGCATTCTCGAGCTCCTCAAGAGCATTTGAACTTGTACACTGCTCAAGAGAGAGGAGTGTGTGGAAGCTGTCTGCTAGGGATTGTTCTTGGCCTGTGTCCTGACTAGTAGTAAACAGAGAGTGCTAGCTGGGCCAGGGCACAGCTGTTCCAGGGATTACTCTAAGGCCACACTATGAATGACAACCCATTTGGCACTGGCTAACACAATGGTATAAGTTGTAGTCACTTGTTCCTTATTTATTTGTCTGCTGGTTTATTGCCTTGCATTTAAATTGTAATTTCAGTGGAGTCCAGATTTTCTTTTTATGATTGTACATTGCCTAAGTTTGCAAGATTTCAGTACATGACTGAGACTCCAACTTGCCTTGATGATAATAAATTAGAATGCTTATTTATAGCAAGGATTTATTATTGCTAAGTACCTTTTTGGTCCATTTATCAGCAACCAGCAGAATTTCAGGTTACTTTCTAGTGTCCTCTGACATGCTTGCATTCTCTCATAGATAGCTGCAGGTTGCCTCCATGAGCCTAGATGCTTGTTTTCACTACATACTAATTTGCTGCTAATCAGCTAAATTACCCTTTTATTTGCCTGTTTGGTTTTCTTATCAGGTATCAAAGCAATTCATGTATATATACTATGTCTATTTCTATGCTTATAAATATTGCGAAAGTCTTTCATTTTTTTAGACCTTACAGCCTTTTTCATTCTTTGTCTTGGTGTCTTTTCAGTTTGTTTTTGGTTATTTTGGTTTTGTGGGCCATTTAAAAATGTGGTTGTGGGGTTTTGTTTTTACTTGGTTAATTTGTTTGTTTTACTGATGGAGCCACCTCTAAAAGATACAATAGTGTGATATTTGTGTACATTGGACGTTTCTGCTCTTTTCATTTTCTACACCCCCACCCCGCAATTTTTAAGACCTTAAAAAATGATTCTGAAAATTTACCATGTTTATTTTATGGTAAAAAAAAAAAAAAGACTCTTCTAAGTTTTTAGTTCAAAGGGAGACAGTTTTCTTTCACCATTCAGCTTGAAGATACGCAAGGAGGGGGCAGTGTTTTGCAGTTCAATTTTCAGTTTGATAGGTGTTTCTGTCTTTTCTGAGTAAATTTGCTGTGAGAACAGAAAGTCTGCAAGCATGACATGTGCAAAGTGTAATATGCAACGGTGATTATTGTCTGGCTGAGGCATGTAGTAGACAGCCAGGACCTACATGCTGCTGGTCCAACATGCTGTTGGTCATTTTACCACTCCTTCTGTAGATACCCAGGTGCTCTAGATGTTGAGAGTTGAATTTGTTACTTTTTTAGGTGTTCCAGCACTTTAAATCTCTGCATTTGTATATGTCAAATGTCTTAAAAATACCTCTCATACATGAGTTCTTCAGCACATACCCTTGACTGACTGCTAAAATTGTATATGGAGAGCTTTCTAATGATTAAGCAACTTCAGCCTTTTTTTGTAAGAGAGTGGATGTCTTGGAAATACTGTGATGGTATGCAGTAAATGCATGCTCACATCAGAATTGTTTTGGACCCTCAATATTGAATATTTTATTACACATTCTTTTCAGCCATGAGGGAACTGCTAATAAAGCATTATGGTTAGAATAACTTCTTTCTACATTTTCTTCCTCTCTGAAAACATGACCTTTTCTATTTTAAAAAAGCAAATATCATCATTCTTTACTTTGTCAGCTGTGTCTTTCCATTACACAGAGATTTTGATTCCATATTGGGTCCTAGCTTAATATCTATAATATTTGTTGGGGAAACTATGTGTGCTAAAGGAATAAATAAAATGGTTCTATTCATAGAATGGCTTGGGTTGGAAGGGACCTTAAAGATCATCTGCCATGGGCAGGGATCCACCCACTAACCAGGTTGCTCAATATCCCATCCCTCTTGAACCTCAAGGGATGGGGCTTCCTCAGCTTCTCTTGGCAACCTGTTCCAGTGCCTCACCACCCACTGAGTAAAGAATTTCTGTTTAACATCTAATCTAAATCTCTTCTAGTTGGAAACTGTTCCTCCTTGTGCTGCCATTATACTCTCCCTCTGTTTTATATTCCTGGACTACCTCTCAGGCATGTGTAATTCAGGATAAAATACTTTCAGACATGGAGCCACATGTACACATTATTTTCGAGAATTCAAAGTTCAAGTATTTGTAAGCTAGTCCTCAATATTGTAATTCTTTCCTCTGCAATATGAGCTTCAATTCTAGTTAGCTATTCTCAAAATGATGGGAAAAAAAGTTCTATTTAAAGCAACTTGTCATGTTATTTTACCCCTTTTCTAAAAAACCAAAGTTGTCAATATTTTTTAGAATTTTCATGGAATAGATTTCTGTTGACTTAAGGGCACACACTTCTTTTTTCCTCTAAAATTCTGTGTGTGCTCGAGATTTGCTTGGAAGTTGTCAGTTACAAACAGAAATCACTTGCTGAATAAGATGTGAGCTTTGAAATTTACTTCTTGCAGTAACAAGTCAGTAGTGTATATGTTTTAATGGTTGGCTTGTTATGAATTCTGTTGTTTTAGTGAAAACATAGGTACCTTTTCACTGAAAATGTAAACTCAAATATAAATGTAACTTGCTACAAATTCAAAAGAACAATTTGTAAAACTTTGCTGGTTTCAATAATATTTATTAACTAAATAGCATAAATCAGCTAATAAACAGAAATAATCCAAAAATATAAAATAAAATTATGTCAAAGTTTAATATAGTTATATCCAAAAGTAGGTAAATATTTCTATGTTTTTGTGCTATGCTAGTAAAATAATTAGGTTTTAGGAATTTATTTTGCCCTGTTGCTCAGGGAAAACAAAAACTCCAGAGGTGGCCCTTTTTAAACCATAAAGCCACATGTTCTTGAACCATTAAAAATGTGCTTAATGAGCCACCAGATGGAGCAGTCAAATCTCACTCTTTTTGTCAGCCTCTGGGCAAGATAGTTTCTCTCAGCACAGAGAGAATCTGGAAATACAGGCACACTTTACTACTTGAACCAGTAAATGGAAAACCTTATTCAGATCTTATCTGCATGGGCATTTTTTTTTTCCATAGGCAGATTTACATCATCCTGTAGCTTTAGTGTTACAAATGATGTATGGGACATATCCTTCCTGCATATGGAAATGACACTGACATGAGTAGCTCTATGGAAGGAGTTATTCACTTCTTGAATTGAGTCCTATCCTCAGGGAAAAAACACAAAACATAACAAGGAAAAGATACTCTTGTTTGAGGATCATAAGCCATATTTTCAAAATTTGGGAGGTCCAGAGTTGCATATCTACACATGACTCTCTGTGTTTGTGCTTAAGAAAACTTGGTGGAGCTGCATATTCTCCTCCTACTTACACTAAATATCCTTAGGGGAAGGATATGCTGCAGTCAAATGGGTTCAGGGACAAAAAGAAAATATACAATAATGTATAAGAAGGAATGTTTTAATATTCTTTGTTTTACTGTAGTTTCACAGAATTACTAAGACAAGATTTTTCTGGGACGTGTACAAGTTTGTGAATATATATATTTATATGAAATAGAATGTATGTCTGCTATTAGAGTCTGTTCTAGTTAAATACTTCAAGGATCATATTATGTAATTAACAGGACATTGTCCCAGAGGTAGGGAATAGAGCTATGCATGAAGATAAAATCCTGAAGATTTTTTTGTTTTATTCTTTGCCTCTGTCATGTCTTTGAAAGTCAGAATGTTCTGCATTAAAGATCATCAGCAGGTGTCTCAAGAGAGGAAATGTCATTCTGGAGCAGCTGGATAGAGTTCTTGGAGTGCCTTAGCCCTGCTCCCGCCTCTGAGGTGGGAATTTCACCAGGCACTGGTGTCCTGTCAGCTTTGGGCAGGAGTGACACACAGCTTTGCAGAGCAGGAAGCTCATGCTGGGCAAAGCAGTGCTCCCCTGGTGACTCTCTGTAACCCACATGCACTTCATGCAGGTCTCAGCTGAATTACCAGGTGAGCAAAAACTTCTGCTTTGGCAGTGAATCCTTACCAGTGTCATGAGCTCAGGGCTAGTGGTTTCAACTCTGCAAAGTCCTGGGTCGTTCAGCAGTGTAATGCCAGCTCTTGCCTGTCACGCTCCAGAGCACTAGCACAGTGAATTTGTGTCAGTTTGTATCAAAATACATTGTACTCCTAGGAATTTTGTATTCTCTACAGGCTCAGATTTTACTTAGGATATAGTATAAAAGTGACTTGCATTTACAGATAAAATAGGACCTTACAAAGGAACTCAGAAATACAATTTCAAATAGATGTAGGTTCTCAAAACATTCTGGTGTTTGCTGTTTCTGCCAATTTTTGTGTAACACACTGAACCTTATCAGTGTACCCGGGTAGGTTCAGTTATCTCCATTACTGATTTGCATAGAGGAGTTGTCACTCTCTTTAAGCAGACAATGTTTGGGGAAGGGCAAAACAGGCCCCTATGAATGGAATTGGAACTGAATGTTTGGGAATAAATCCAGGTGTGCTGTTGCTGGCTCTTTTCCACAGAAAGGTTGCTCTGAAATCAGTTATAAACAAAGTTGGTTAATCTGTTCTCGTTACCAGGTTTTAAAGATCACTGCTAAGAAGCTCTTAGGGAATGACTATTCCTACAAGTCACTGAAACACTTAGGAAAACATTTAATTTTTTCAGTGAGCAGATTTTTTTTCCTTAAACAGAGGTACCATTTGCATTTTGACTTCTCTTCAAATATATCCTTAAAAAGTTCTAATATATCAGCATAGTTTCCCTTAAAAAAAAAGCTGCAACAACAAATATTGACGTGAATTTTAGGCATGTTGCCATCATAACATCAGTTCTCTGTGCTACTGTGGATCTAATCTTACTTTGCCCTAGAAAATTTTTATAAGGATTAGGAATGAATTTTCTGACAATGCTTAAAATAGCCATTAAACCCTACATTTAGATGTGTGGTTTTAGCAATTATAATTTTTTTTTGTCTGGATGGTATATAACATTTTAAAATAATAGAAAATGCTGCTTAATAGAGGTTCCTTTTGGAATGGTCAGTATGTATGGTACTGCTGCTTTAATTTCTAGGTTTAAACCTGACATTTTCTAGATTTAAAGGATCTGGGAGGAATCTGAATTGTAGAAGGATTCAGAAATTAAACCATGTCTACATCTTCTTAGGTAGTAAGGAAAGGAAAAGGAAATAATGTGAGTTAAATTGTCAAAATTATCCTGAAGTACGGAAACAGAATAAAATAGTAACACACAAATGTCTATCACCCATGGCTGTATAACCTTTCAATCATAGCCTGTACAGAACTTAGTTCAGGACATGTGTAATCTTTTGGTTTTTTACTTCATAATGGGGGTGGAGAGTTTTTGAAGAGGGAAAAAAATTTTTTTGAGGAATTTTTGTAAGGGTATGTGGCTGAATTAAATAAGCTGTAATGACATTGTCACCTTAGGTGGATTCTCCTATTTTTGCTGTAGTCCAGGTTTGAATGAAATGCGTTTTGCTCGACTTCTCTTTTGGCAGGAAGACTCAAGTGCAGGTGGATGCCTGCAGCCTCTTCCTACAGGCTGAATGGATTGCAGCAATTTGGTTCTGTCAGTTCAAGCCTGTACTTGAGCATGGCTGTCAAAAGTGGTGCTGGCATAGCAGCCCTTCCAACCAGCTTGCCCTGCATCAGGCAGGGAAGGGACTTGGAATATGGGTCTTCCAGATCCACTGTGCTGTGGGGTGTGGGTGGAAACAGTAACACAACAACCAGAAACAGTAGTTTAGCTGGGAACAAAAATAATGTTTTGATGTCATTGATCAGTAAATTGTAAAGTCGGTGCCTGCAGATTTGTCACCATTTAACTGAAAGCATCTGGCTTTGAGTAGCAATTGGATAGCTGAGCAAATTGCTTGAATTAGGGTTTGTTTAAAATGACCTTTGGCTCTAAAAAATGCAATCCAGCAGATCTTTTATGGATATTCTAAGTTAATATGTTACTTACTGCCCTTGTCATGAACAAAAATACTCCACAAAATCTCCGTACACGCAGAGGTCAGTTCATCATCCTTGGATGTCAGAAGAAGTCCAGAAATCTGTAAATCTGGCAGTGTCTGCACTGTTAGATTTGCACTGATGTTCTCTCTTGACTGTCAGTAGATTCTCCTCCGTCAAGGCCAGTTATCAAAATTATCTATCTTAGGACTTGTTGGCTTTTGATAGTAGTTAAGGAAACTGAGATAAATGGATTGCAAAATTACTGAATCACAAAGGTTGGGTAGCAAAGATCTCAGCCACTGCACCTATGGGATTGAAGCCTAGGTTTGCTAGGGTGAGTGCTCATTTTTTCTCTTTCCAGTTTCACTGTCACGATCATCTTCCTCAGAGGAGTCAAGAGCAATCGAGTCAGTCCCAGGGGGAGGAGTGGGAAATGAAACATCACTGGCAGCACAGTACTAAACCATTGACAGTGGAACTTGGAATGCTGGTTGCAAAAGCATAAATAGCAGGGCATTTCCTTACTGACTCTTTCAGACCTGTGTGCTTGAAAGGGTTCCTACCACTTGATTGTGCAGAAATGCTCTTCTGTCTTCCAGTCTGCTGCAAAATGGTGGGTGATGTTCTGTAAAACTGCCCCAGAGGACATCCAGAAACAATGTGGTCACGCCCTAATTCTGGGATGCCAGTGGAGGCACACCACAGCCTGCTCCCAATGGGTGGTTTTACATGGTGCTGTTCAGACTGATGCCACATTACTTCACTTTCACTTAGAATTGATTAGCTTGGATCAAGGTTTGAATTGAAAGCTGTGGAGCAACAACGGCATGACATTGATTTAGCTCAAGCTAAATAAAAGACCAAACTTACTGGCTTCAGCATATTACTCTGTTGATTTGACAACCTAATTTCACCTTTGGTGCTTTTTAAAATTTTTTTGTTACCTGGCTAGGAATATAAACAGAATATGCTCATGCCTGAAAGAAGAGGAAATTTGATGAGCTCTAACAAGTTTAACGTGTGTTTAAAGGCAGACATTCCTTTAAGGAGCTATATGTCTTTTTCACCACAGGTTCTTAACCTCTTTTTTTTTTCAATAGTTATGAAAAATTTCACAATTGGTCCTATGTCAATCCATAAACACTTCTTCAGAAGTGTGTGAATTTATGTATTTGTATATTTATGTATAGAAGTCTTTCTCTGGTAAATGGTCCAACATTTTCTTTGCAAAGTTGTTACTATTTTGCCAAAGAATATGAAAAAGAGACTGAAAAGCATTCAGTCTCTTCACTGGGCAATACTTTACTGAAGAGAAGCTGTACTTATGCTGCAAGTGTTTTAATTAGCTCAGTCTTAGCTAAACACTGCACTTAAGCCTATCAGAAGCAAGTATGTTTTTTCTAATGAGTTTAATTCTGGATGCAAAGCCAAATACCACTTGAAGTTTTCTGTGAGCTCACTGTAGAGCTTTGGTGGTCTGGAGTGCTGCTAGCAGAGCAAAGGAAAGCCTCGTTTCTTCCCCATGCATGTTTGTTCTGGTCCTTTTTTATGTGTCTAGCAATTTACCACCAGTCAAACTCCAGTCTTTAGTCCATCACTTGAGTCAAGTGGTGAGGTCAGTTTTCCACCCACTTCACAGTTCACCAGTCAATGCAAAGCTCTCTGATTTGGCTGGAGGGATATTGTGAGAGACTTGGTTGGAAGCTGTGCTGCAGTTAAGCAATATCTGCTGCTGTGCCCTTGCCTGCAGATCCTGAAGGCATACTGGTCAGGCAAGATTTGTCCTTGGTAAAGTTGTGCAGGTGGTTCCCAGCCACCTTCTTCGCCTTCATGGGTTTGGGACTGCATTCCGGAAGGATTTGCTCCATAACCATCTCAGTATGTAGTTTCCCAGGTCCTTTTCTTTCCCTCCTTGTAGAGGTGTGGAATGTGGCTTGTCTAGTGTCTGTCCATCTCCCACAATAGCCAGGACCTTTTGAAGCAGATCAGACAGGGCTGCAGTGCAAAATGTCATATACAATAGATAATATTGTTTCTGAGACTCCTGAAATTGTATTAGAATATATTCCATTGTAACTTGGCTTTGAGGTCTGGGGGACTGCAGCAGATTTCTTTTTCCTTGCTTCTCTGATTTTCTAACTTATATTCCAACTTTAAGCATAGGAGTTTATTTACTTGAATTGGTCTTTTTGTGCTACAGAATTAAGCTTGGGACTATTCTCTGACTTTTCTCTTTCCAAAAAATTGTTGTAAAACTTTTGGTTTAGAGGACAGTTGCATTTTCACCCAGGCATAAAGCTGAACCACATGTTTAATGCTTGGAATTTGTTCTCCTAAAACTTGAATAATGGTAGAGTTGTGTGAGATTGAACAATCTCATGCTTTTCTAATGGTGTTAGAAATTTCTATAACTGCAGGATTATCATACACAGATTAAGATCTAGACCAGCTATTAGCAGGAAGATTATGAAGAGCTAAAATATGGTGGTCAATATCTAACTATCAGCTGCCTAGTGTAACGTGCCTCAGAAGATAGTGGCAATAAAATCATTTGCATGGGTAAAAACCTGCAGAGATTACAAAGGCAGTGCTATCCTGTACAAAGTTTGAAAGTGTGTTATTACTTAATTATGTATTTTTACTAGGAAAATGGAATGATGTCCAGTTTTACAGTTAGTTTCCTATGCTTTGACACTGTTAATGGATGTAAAAGTAAATAGACCAACTATCAGCACTTTATTCTTAAGCTGTCAGACAAGCCTTTGGGGCAGCCAGAAAGGCTTGATGTGTCTGAGGCTGGGAGGAATGAAATTCACCCTTAGGGATGAGCAGTGCATGCTGGAGTTGGTGGTACTGTTCTTTTCTGCAAAATGCCCTTTCTGACCTCAGAACATTCTTCTGTTGTCCCTCTCTTCCCTTATTTTCAGCAAATACTTGCAGACACCTCTGCCATCTGAAGCTGTTAGGCTGGGCTATTTAGGCAGGGCTTGGGCAGAACTCATGGCTAGGGACAGCAGCTGGGAAAATGGGCATAGAGAACTGCCTGCTGGGAGAGCAGGGAGGAGTTATCACATAGGGGAGTAGGAGACAGTGAGAGCTTTAACAACACCATGAAACACAAACAACCTTCCTAAATGTGTTTGGGAAAACAGTTCATTATTTTTTTCACAGACACATGTATGACAAGAATGACAAGAACACTTGAAATAAGTCAGAAAACAAGCCCCATACAGTACAGTCTCATTTACAAATTCTGAGGTTGTAGCAAGCAAGAATTTTTCATCTGTTGATTTTTGTTATGACAAAATCCCCTGCCTTGTTTAGTATGTGCAGGTGAGGAGAGGTGTGTGTGCAGGACCCAGGTATGCTGTGTTCTGAAAGTGAGGCAAAGCCCTCAATGCCTGCCCTGGCAGAAGAGGAGGTCATCCTTCAAGGAGGAGTGCAGAAGGGTCAGTGGATGTGCCGTGGAAGCATCAGGCACTTGGCATGCTTGGTCTTTTGTTTCTTTTGCAAGAAACAAAATGGTCTTTTGTTTTGCAAGAAATGTTTCTGGTTTCAGGAGAAAGCTGGGTGTAAGTTCCTTGGTCAGTAGCAGATGATCGCTGTCTCTTGAAATATATAAAGACTGGACACTGTTCTCCTCCAAACTAACCATCTCCTCCTAACAAGGGCATGTCTGTAAGTAAAGCAGAGTTAAAGGGGACGCTTAAAGTCAGCAGTGGCCAGGGATATTCTGTGGCTTTTGCTGTTGACTGACATGTGGGAGTGTGAAAGAGAGTGTTCAGTACCTTGGGTTTGATCCAGAATTACAGGGAAACAACTTGATTAAAAGTTTATTTTCATTATTACTAATAGATCCATATATTAAGTATGAAAGAGCTGTAAGCTCTCATTAGCTTTACTGTTTATATTTTATCCCTTTTAAGCTTTTCTTCGTTTGCTTTACTGTTTCACATTTTAGTTTCTAAACAGGAGGTTTTTTGTATTTTGGATGTCCTGCATTGTATATTGGAAGTCCTGCAGTATGTAGATAGGCTGCAGAAAACCATCTTTATGTACAGAGGAAGGCTATCTCTGCCACAGAAATAGTCTTATTGTTGTATCATTTGAATACGATTACAGTAGATTTAATACTTTAGTAAATTCTATTAGCTATAATTCTCTAATCATCTGGCTTTTGCAAATACAAGTTCTGCTTTTCTGTTTTATCTTGAACATGTAATTTGGAATACAAAATTTTATTTCCTGGGGGTTTTTATTTGGAGTATATTTTTCTTATATAAAATTATGTTTCCATGCACGCATCTGTTACATATGAAAAGAATCAAATTATCCTATTAATTTGTAAAAAGTGGTAAGTTTTTCTCTGCCATTTGTGTTTTCAGTGTGTTAGAAGTAAATCTGCAGCTTGGGATGTTTTACATAAATTTAAAAAGCCACATTTCCTAAACACAATTTCTTCGTCTATGCAGTTGATTAAACTTGTTCAGTGCACCACTGCTGAATATAAATAATAACTGCAGCAGTGGTATTGATTACTTAGGTGCCTGAGCTTGTTGGCTTAAAAGCACTAAGAAACTTCTTTCCTGTTCTACCCAGAGAGGAAGGAGCTTATCCCCCCCCCCCCATCTTATTTCCTGAGGAATGTTGATTCTGGGTTCCTAAAACCATGAACTAAAGGCTGCAACTCGCTGTCATTGCAGCGGAGGAATGCAGTAATCGATGCTTGCACTACACTGCAGAGATTTGTTTTGCTGACAGGAGCTCTCGTTAGCCCTGTTCGGTGTCACTGGTGTCGAGTGTTTGACACTGCAGAATAATTTGGCTTAGAATCAGGACGCAAGGACCTCATGACTTCTTTTAGATCGTCTCCTTCACACTGAAGTGGGTTTTTGCTGGCATTACGGTTTTGCTACACTTGCAGGCTGGATTCAGCAACCTACTAGATGCCAGCTGTGCTTTAAACATTCTCTTGCTGAAGCTGCTATGTTTGCTGGGTTTCTTCAGTTTCTGCTCCATACGTTGCATTCAGGGACAGGTAAATAAGGAGCTGAGGTTTTAATTCTATTTTTATATTTCATATTTTTAAGCAAAGTTATATCCTTTTATGAACAGATTTACTTATCTCTGTAGTTTTAGTGGAAATGTTGTATCCTCGGAATGTTAGTGCTAATTGTAGCATATATTCACCTTAAAAAGGGAATAATAAACCATTTTGCTTTTAAGTCTATGTTTCAGTTATGTTTATGTTTTGAAAGCTCATGTGATAAATATAATTTGACAGTAGCGATGCTATATGGAATAAGCTTTTAAACAAAAATCTGTATTTGGAAAGTGCCAATCAAAGTAGAAATGTGTTTCTGAAAAGTAATCATAATATTCCTATTGCATTATGACTTCTGCATTTTGGAGAAGTGAAGGATAAAGAATTTAGAAATTTACTTCAGGAAACAAATGAAAATTCCTGTGTATTATTTCTTTTTGGCAGAAGACAATTGACAAGTCCCCAGTCTCCTGAATTATTCTTTTCTTAGGAGCTTGAAAAAGTTCAGAATGGAATGTGATTCTGTTACTTTTCTTTTTGCATATTATTTAGGGGAAAAAATCATCAAACTTATGTACATAGAATAAAAATATGTTTGTTTATCATAAGATGCAGGTATGGTTATAATAATATATGGGTAATAATAAATGTACAGTTCTGGTTATTTTGTACATTATTTCTGCATGATCATATTGATGCATTGCACTTTCTGCTCAGGGAAGGACATCAGCTTTTCCTTTTTGTATCTGAAACAAGGAACTCAGCTAAATCACTGAAGGGTCACAGGGGAAAGTGAGAGGAAGGATTCACCACTGCAAGTTCCTTGGGGATTATATAGTGTGTTGAGAATAACAAAACCCTTTAAAATCCTATATCTAAGTAGCTGATAACACTGTCTATAAAAATTGATTTTGAAAAGCAGTTTTTTCACCGGAAGAATTATTCCTAAAGATGTATGATAGAATGTCATGAAAGAGGTTTTATGCTCTTGAAAATAATGCTTTAGATACTATATTTTAAGATATATATGTTAGAAATCTATTGAATTTCAGCAGAGTTCAGAGGAGAATTAGCATTTACTGAGGGCAGAAAATTCAAGGATGCATAGGAGAAAATGTGATTGAATAGCAGTCAAAACAGAGATGGAACAGAAGCAGCAGCAGGAGTATCAGGAAGACAGAATGCTAAGGTTGGGACAGACAATGGTCAGCCTTCGCTGTCCGTGGAGTTTAAAGGGTAAACTGAGCACACCTTTAGCTAAGGTCAAAGCCTTGCACTCTCACACTTAGTAAGTTGTTTATAGGTACATAAAGAAGCTAAATCCCTGTTTCTTCTTCAAGCTGTTCACTGTGTAGATGGCTGTAAACTGCATTCCAGAGGTCTCTTGGCAAAAGTAGATAAAGAAGGTGAAATAGGATTGGGATTGAGAAATGCAGAGCAGTGACACCCTGTGTTGTGGTGATTCGAGGCTGTGCTGTGGGCAATGGACAACCAGCAGCATGTCTCCAGCCTTTTGGAATAGCATGGACTTGGCAGATCTAAAAGATGCTTTGAAAGCACACTGAGCCCCACACCCGCTGACTATAGAGTTATAATGGACTATTAAACCAGGCTATCTATAGCTCTCTGTCCATTAAATTTGTATCATCTCTCTCCCATAATGATACTTCAGTATCATTATCCTAAATATTCCTAAATATTCCTCTTTGAAAACTGATCTGTGTGCTGCAAGGACAGAACCTGAGGGAATGAGCTGTCATCAAGGTCAGCTCTTATGTCAGGGTATTGGTTAAGAACAAGGCTGCCCAAAGGACAACCCATGATGGGCGATAACACAAAACAAAGTCCGCGAAATGAGCAACAAAACCTTAAGTTCCTCACCAGTCTGACCTTTGGAGGTATTTTTGTAGCAAAAGTAGGAATGGCCTGGAGTCTTGGTCTCTGGCCAGCCCTGTCACTCCCAAAAGGCAAGGATAGTGCTTTTCCAACAGCAGCCAGGCTTGCGTGCCATCCTCTCCTGTTACCATTGAGATCAGTTATATCCACCTCATCCTCTTCTGCACTGCTAGCTCTCAACTGGTGGATTTCTCCCTGTTTCTGCACTTGTTTAACCTGGTCTGAGTGTGGAGCCATTTCCTTGTCTACTCTGAGCCTGATCCTCTATTTACAAATTGTTTTTTTCTTGTTTGTCAGGATATCTTTGAAGTCTGGTTGTGGCCTACTATAAAAAGCCATTCCTTTGTCCTTGGGGTCAAGTCACTTAAAAGTCTAATATGTTTCTGTTTTATTACTTGGAAGAGTAGTGTGAGTGTTGACTATTACTATGTTCCAGGCAAACACTACAGACCTGCTTCATGAATACTTCAGGGGGTATTTGTTACCAATTTTAGCCAAATATGGTTAGAACATATTTAGAATATTATTTTCTAAGTAGGTTTTCAGCCTATGCTAGACACTTTTTCTGGTGTGGCTCTTAACATGGCATGCTCATAAAGAAAATTCCTGCTCAAATGAATGCATTTGACATAGGCTAATAGAGCCAAATAGTAGCAGGTTCTTCACATAGTATTCTAGATTGGCAACTATTTGGTACTAGATACCAAATAGAAGTGGGGACTGAATAGTGTCAGAATTATTTCAGTTGTTTTTGCATATATCGCTGTTTGCGTTGTATTTTGTGTTTCTAATGATGTCTTGTGTGCTTCCTGGTACTCAATCACTGTAAGGTACACACTCACAGGGAACTTTCCATTGATTCTTCCAGAAAATGAAGCATCTATGATTTAGTTGATCAGTCTTTGACTGCATTTCTCCCTCTTCTGAATTGGCCTGGTTCTATTTCTAATGTTGATATTATTTCTTAAATGCTTCCATGATTTCTGGACTCCTTTTGCTGTTGTGGCTGCTTCCTAATTTTCTGTAAGGTTGGAGTGTTTTTCTTTGGTTATTTGGCAATAGGATTTTTTTGGTTCTGGTTTTTGGTTTTGTTTTTTTTTTTGTGTGTGTGTGTAGGAAGGTTTTTGGCTTTTTTTCTGCTCAACCTTGTTCTCTTTTTGAAGATCATGAGTTTATTCATCACATTCTAAACTATTTCCTCTCTACTGGTGGGAAGCAAAGCTCCAAAGATTGTTTGCTCATTGTTTTTGTAAGTGTCAGTGATCTCTCAGAGTGCACTCCAAAGATACTCCCTGCAGTATTCCCCTCTGACCTGGAGAAACAAAACCTCTCATTATCTCCTAACGCAGCATAACTGAGGGTACTCATGAATGATAGTTAAAAAATCCAAAACAAACAGAAACAATAACAAAACCAAAACAAAACAGAACAAAAAACCGAAAAAAACCCCAAATCAACAAAAAACTAAATCAAAAAAACCCCACAGTGCTTCTAATGTGTGGGCTGCTGCTTAACAGCCTTACAGCAACTTTCTTTTCTGTTTTCTTCCTCTTTGTTAAAATTTCTAGCTGTTGGGAGTATAGAAACAGCCTGGGGTTTGAGAGGAGTTTATTTTCAGCTTTGATTTTAAATGATAATTTGTTAAAAACTCAGTTTTAACAAATACTAAAATAAAAAACTTAGGATTTTTAAAACTCTTAGAAGAAAAATAGCAAAGGAGACCCAAATGGAAATACTACCTTTTTTTGCAATCAACACCTACTCAATTGGTTTATCATGCACAGGAGATAGGGGAAAAAACCTAAACCAGCTCACAGGGGAAAAAAAATTGTGTTATGCTGATGAACAGTATGGTGTATTTGAAGCGCATTTGAAGAACAGCAGAAAAAATATTAAGAACTTGTCAGGCCTTTAGTGTACTAGGTAGCTATGTGTACATATGTATCCAAAATTATGAGACCATGTGACTTTCTGAGATGACTTGCTAAATATTTTTCAGATTTCATTATTCAAAAATAATTAAACAAAGCATATTATCAAGAAACAAAAATATTATCAAGAAATCATATGAAAACTGAAAGTGTTACTTATATGAAACAGGAACTCAATGAAACTGTTGACACAAGTTAGTGTCAATATTGAATTGGAATTAAATTGAATAAATTTATTCAGAGAGGCTCTAAATTTCCAGAAGGACATCTCCTTCTATCCATCTGCAAAATTAGATTCCACTCAAGAGAGCGATCCCAGTCAGCAAAATCAGAGACAACAATTAGACAGCAAAATTTTCCTTAAATCTTTAAATGCCACTGATCAAAATCAAAATGTTTGCCTGTTGATTTTGTGTTCCTGATGCTGAACATTTTTCTTGTATCTTCAAGAAAATATTTTTAATGAAGCTTGTAAAATAACTTTCATATTAATAGAAGTTCATGCATCTTGCTTGATGTTTTACATCTCTAAGTCTGTCACACTTTGTCATGACCCTACAGCATATGCTTTTGAGGACCATTCCTCTGTGAATCATACACATTCTTGGACTCACATGCTTTCAGTAAGACTCAGAATAGCAGTTTAGATGGTCTCCGAGATAAAAATAAGAATCTAGCTGGGAAGGGGTTGATCAACTTTTGAAGACTCTGGGTATTTGAGTGAAGTTATTAAATGTTGGCTCAGGGAGTTCATGAAAAGATTCCCTAGAATTCAGGAAACAGAACAGCTTTCTTATGTCCCTTGTGTCCATGTTAAAAGTTTTGGAAGCATTCAAAGCTCCTCAGTTTGTTTACTACTAGATAGGTTGTGATTTTTGGTTTTAAGCTTCCATTGGCAAGATTAGTAACCCTTGCTTTTATAAAGCCTTAAAACAACACTGAATTAATTCAGGTAGGAAGTCCATTTTGTGAAACACGGAAATGGGCCCGTTTGTGTTGGAAGGTCTTTTGCAAATCTGTCTTTTGAGCAACCTCCATTCATCAATGAACAAGTGCAGTACTTCATTATAAAAAAGTATATGTCTAACCTGTACACCTAGTTAAAAGCAAATCACAATCTGTGCCATAAAAATTATTTGTTAAATAAATAGCTGGATAAGAAACTCATTTTAAACAGATCACAGAAAATTGTCCTTTATGCCCAGACAAAAAAAGAATACATTGAAAACCTTTTTCATAATCAGCAATGGGCAAATCATTCCATTACAAAATAAAAAATAATTATGAATTTGCAAACTCTTGTAAAGGATCAACTTTGCCATGGTAACTAAGGAAGAAGTCAAATGGATTTTCCTTTTCACTAGATTTTAATTTAATTTAAGTGCCCTTAACTATCTACATAGTATTTCATAAGTTTGCTACTTCCTTGCCTAATTATTTCTGTATTTCTTGTTTGAAAATATCAACCAGCATCACTTTGTTCACAATGTACTACCGCTTTAAAAAAGATTTTTAAACTAAGGGCTTTGTTTCAAAATAAAAAAGTGTTTATTTTGTATGAGGAAGAGTAAGAAATTTCCTTATCTTCTAAATGCAAAAGTAAGGAAAAAACAGCTATTTTCAGTTTGTATTGAATAAGCCCAGGTTTTCAGTTATCTAAATCTGAAAGCCTAGAGCTTGATAAAGCTGTATAGACCCTTTTCCGATAGTTTTTTTTGTTACTTGTAAATTTAATTAAGATACAGAAAAGTAATTTTATATCTCATCATCAAATGAAAATACCTGAATAAATACTGAATTGAGGGAGAAATTTAAGAGCCAATTCTATTTTTGAGAGCTATGTGCCACATTTGTATTTGAAATAGGAGTATTATATCTAAAAATTGTCACTTCTAAGGTATACTAGCCTTTATTTTAACTTTGGAATCTTACAGCATGTTAATATTCAGTGCTTAGGACATTTGCCAGCAGGGAACTAAAGTCCAGTGCAATTACATATTGTGAAAAAATAAAAAGAAAAAAAGAAAAGAAAATCCTAAATTTCACAGCCTTGTGGTGCATTCTTCCTACAAACTGCATGAGCCAGCCTGCCCTTGAACTGAGTAGATGGTAAAACACAGATCTTGTCCTGCAAGGATTTAATTTCTTAACTGCAGACATCTGAAGTGGGTTGTTTTGAGACTAAGAGATAACGAGCATTTTTGTGAAGCTTTCTGTATTTCTATATAAATAGGCAGTAGGTAGCTTTTGAATTCTCTGCTTGCCACATTGGTGTAAGGGCTGTTTGCCAAGGCAGGGCACTCACATATTTTCTTTATGGGGTTAGTTAGCAGCTTGAACTAGAGTGATTTTAGCATACGTTGTTTATACACGGAAGTATTTTTCTGATAAAACGATACCATGTTTTTTCTTGGGTGTAGAGATGTTTTCCTGCTTAACAATAGGATGCACCACATCTGTAACAGCAGCTCACCAGAGGGATTGTCCAAGCAGCCTGGGATCAGGTTAGGAAAGCTAAAGCCCTGACAGAATTAAATCTGTCTGGGGACACCAAGGGCAACAAGGAAAGTGGCTGTAGCGTGTTAGCAATAAAAGGAAGACCAGAGAAAGTGTGTGCCCTCTCCAGAAGGAAAGAGATGCCCTGATTGGAATATGGAGAAGGCTGAGGTACTGACTTACTTTTTCCCTCAGTCTTCACTGAGAAGTGCTCCAGCCACACTGCCCAGGCTGCCACAGGCAAAGGCAGGAACTGGAGATGGAGAAAGTGCCCACTGCAGCAGATAGGGTGTGCGACCATCTAAGGAACATGCAGGTGGAAAAGCCCATGGGCCTGATGAGATGCATCTGCCACTCCTGAAGAAACTGCTAGATGAAATGATTAAGCCACTATCCATCATATTTGCAAAGTTGTGGCAGTCTGGCATGGTTCCCACTGCCTGGAAAAGTGGAAACATAATCCTCATTTTTAGAAAGAGAAAAAAGCAAAAGGGAGATGTTGGGAACTCCAGGCCAGCCTGACCTTTGTGCCTAGCAAGATCACAGAGCAGATCATCCTGGAAACTGTGCTAAGGAAACTGGGAAATGAGGAGGTGATTGGTGGCAGCCGACAGGGCTTCCCTAAAGGTAAATAGTGTGTGACCAATTTAGTTGCCTTCTACAGTGAGGTCACAGCATAAAGGAAGAGGGACATCAGCTACTCGGACTTGTGCAAGGAATTTGACACCGTCTCATATATGGCATCCTTACCTCTAGACTGGAGAGAGGTGGGTTAGATCAATGGGCCCCAAGTACAGACTGGGTAGAGAATGGATTGAAAGCAGCCCTGAGGAGAAGGACTTGGGAGGTGTTGGGGAATGAAAAGCTCAATGTGAGCTGGCAGCTTGTAGCCTGGAAAGCCGAGTACATCCTGGACTGCCTCAAAAGCAGCATGGCCAGCAGGTTGAGGGAGGTGATTCTGTCCCTCTATTCCACTGTGGTGAGATAGCACATGGGATGCTGCAGCCAGGTATGGGCTCCTGACATATGCAGGACACGGACCTGGTGGAGTGAGTCCAGAAAAGGCTGTGAAGATGGTCAGAGGATGGAAGCATGTCCTATGAAGACAGGCTGAGAGAGTTGGGGTTGTTCAGCCTGAAGAGGGGGCTCTGTGAGACTTTCTAGTAGCTCTTCACTACCTAAAGGACGACAAACTGCAGAAGAACTTTTTACAAATGATTGTAGTGATGGGACACAGGAGAATGGCTTCAAACTGAAAAAGAGCGTATTTAGTAAGATCTTGACTGTGAATGTGGTGAGGTGCTGGAACAGGTTGTCCAGAGAGGTTGTGGATGCCCCATCCCTGGCAGGGTTCAAAGCCAGGTTGGATGGGGCTAGGAGCAACCTGGTCTAGTGGAAGATGTGGTTGGAATGATCTAAATGACCTTTAAGATCTTTTACCAACCCAAGCCATTCTGTGATTCTATGGGTTAGAGAGATGTAGTCTGTCTATTCAGTTTGCAGAGTAATTTTAGATTTAGCCTCTGAAAAATATTTGTCTAAGTTTCTTAGTTATCTGATGGAACTGCTGTATTAATTAGCAGATACATGCTGCTAATGGTTAATTAAGTGCCTAACAGGCTGACTGACTCTTATCATTAGATTCTGTTTCTTGCCTTAAGTAACTCCTGCAAATCCAGCACTTGGAATTTGAGTAAATTGCTGAAGCAAATTCTTTGCTGATTACCAGTAGTCTCTGAATATGGTCTGGATGGATTTGGGAAAACATCTTGGGGTATTTTATCCCCAGGATTCAAGACTCTTTGAAAATCAGCATGACTGTTCATACTCAATAACAGACCCTCTCATATTTTGTGCTTGCTTTGGCTTTGCAAGAGGGACAAGGCTGTTTTTTCCAGAACTTCTCAGCTTTTCAGGATCTCACTTGAAATCACAGTACCCCAGCATTAGCTTTTGGTATGGAGAGGGCTGCTAAAGACAATGTATTTTTGAGAAAATGGATTTTTGGTGGTATGAGTTAGCTTTCCCTTTATTCTGAAAGCACACATGTTGCAGATATAAAAACAATGAGAGTCTATTAAGAGTTTTACTCCTCATCTTGAATTTTAATGGAAGGCTGCAAAAAACTTGTGGAAAAAACTCAACACATTTGTGTCTTGTAAGTTATTATTGCATCCCTGCGCATCCAAGAGTAAAGTGATTGAGCGGCAGCATGTTAATAGGAGAAGCATTTCCTTACTGTTAGGATACAATTTTGAATTATTCCCTTAGGAAATAAGGTTTTATAAATATTTACAAATACTCTGTTTTAATCAGTTGGTCTTAAGGAAGTCAAACATTAAAACCGCAAATGCATTTTTAATAATATGTTTTAGAAATACGTCAGTTATGTACAAAAAATAATGATGTAGTATATGTGTATTTTCATGGGGGCTTATTATTTTTAAGTTGCTCGTGTTTTTAAAGAATGGTTTAAAAAGTATTTAAAAGCAGTTTAAGCCTATAAAGCTATTATTTGCTCCTTATAAAAGTAGGTTTTTTCCTCTCTTTAATGTCTTAAATTTTTCTTGTTTTACTGTTGTTTTTAATGACTTTTACCAATGGAGAGTGTTCTCTGTGTATAGGGATTTTTGTTTTCAGTTTTGGTGGGGTTTTTTTGAGAAAACCTGAAATTTTGAAGCTGTGCTCTTAGTAAGCTTTTGCATGTTACTTGCATATCCCCAGATCTCCATAACACTGCTGCTGTGAAGTTATTTTGTGCAATTAAAGAGTGAGTTCTGGAGTGTGGCAGTGCAAGAATAGCATAAATAGGCATCAGGCAAAGAAGCAGCAATGGCATAGGATGACCAAGGAGAAATTATTTCAAAGATATAATAGAGTACTGAACTGCAGATGTCCCTAGTATCAGTGTTGCTGGCATAAAATATTTTTAATGCCCATTTGGGCAGGTTTTTCATTTGTGTCTTAACTTTTGTGTTCTATTTGATGAGTGTTTATGACTAGATTAACTGACATTTTCCATTGTATAATCTTTTTTTATAGTTTTAAATTGCCCCAGAGGTTTGTGTGCCAGTGGTCTTTATCATACTGAATTGTAATGGAAATCTTAAAATTGAGTCATTTTTAAAGAATGTGTACTTTCCTCTCCCCAATTCACATATTCTTGCAGCTTTTAAAGTATTCACCAAATGGTAGACTTACCACTTTCAGTGACATTCAGTCAAGATGTTTGATTTGATAGCTACCTTTATAGCTTCTGAGCATATATTTGATCTTCCAGCTCAGTAGAGCTGCATTTGCAGTGCAGATCCTGCTCTCAGCTTTTGAGAGCAGAGGGTGAGAGAATTGGTGTTGTGACCAGCTTCTGCAGACAGAAGTGGGGAAAGGGACAGAAACCTAAAGGTTTAGATGTGGGAAGAAGGGTGCAGGAAGATAGCTTAGTGTCAAAGGATTTGAGGTTACAGAGGGATTAAAATACAGATCCTTAAGAAAGGACACTAAAGCCAGAAGCAGAAGGATGACAGAAAAAAATGGGCAGGGAAGAAAAGGCAGCAAAGGGCAGGTAGATGGTGAGAATAGGAATATCAGCAGGTTAGACAAGACAAAAGATGTATGCAAAGATCTTGCTACAGCAGGGGCTTGGTGGAGAAGGATTCTAGGTGCATGAATTAAATTATCATGGATCTGCAGTAACCAGCAGGAAGACCAACAAGGAATTAGGAGCCAGAAGCTGAATCTAGGAAGGAAGACAGGAAAAGAAAGCAGGGAACATGGGGATGAGCAGAAATGTGTTTGAGGACTTGGATACATTCATCTGCATGTTGGAGCTGACATTTATTCCCTCCTGAACATTTCTGTATTGCTAAGCAAATAACTCTAAAGCAAGAAGACAAAGTGTGTTGTGTTCAGTGTGTGACAGGCCAGCCCACACAGGAGACTGTTGATTTTTGGTGTTACTGTTGAGGCCATTACTGAAACTTGGGGAGCTCTGTACCATAGATTTGAGCTTGCTGCCAACACTGCAGGTGTCAGTGTAGTTTGTGAGTTTGTTCTTTTAATTTTGAAAGCCTTATAAAGGCACAAGGAAGGATCTTAAAAATAAAACTGAAAGATCTTTAATGTGATTTAATGTGTTTTCCGACCTGCAGAACTGCAGTAGCTAATGAAACCACAAACTGCCTCATGCAGTTATGTATATGATAGTAATTTGCTGTTTAAAAATAAACTTGGGCATATGATCATGTAGATGGTAAGCTGTTAAAGGTAGTATGAGTTATAGAGAATGTTGCAACTTGTATTTCATAATTGGCATCTAAGTATTTGTAGAGAAAGAATAAAAAATCTCTGCATGTAAAGGTATCTTCTTCTCCCTTGCCTGCTTTGTTTGGGCTTCTATTAGATCACTACTCCTACTAGAACACAGGCATCTAACAATAGTGTTACAGAGATCTGTTTTATAAAGTAAGATGATGATGATATATTGCCAAAAGTGCCCTCCTTGTCCTGATAGGCTGATGGTTTCCAGACCACTGTAATTCATGGTCTTTTTCTTGAGGTACACAGCATATAAGTTTGTCCCAAGTGAAAGAGAAGATTGCAGCCTCGTACCTGCCGTGGGTACTATTTGCTGTATTTGTGTGGCTGTTCCCTCTGGCACTCTATTTCCTGCTCCTGTGCCTCTCCCTCTGTACAGTACCTTGTTGTCACAACATTGACCTCTGCAGATTCTGGAGCGTGGTTGACTGTTCTGTCCTTAACTATAGCCAAGTGCCCATTTTGTGGAGTATTCCCTCTTGTGTCATCATTAGTTGTGGTCCTGTGTGTTTATTATGGAGATGGTGGGGAGGAGGAGGGATGTGAATGTGATGCTTTGGGGTCCATTCTTGACAGAGCAAAGGTAAAAATAGACAGTGTGCACAACCAATTCTAAGGTGCAATTCATGAAAAAGCAGAGGTCCAAATAGATGCATTATTTCATATTAATACACTATATTGTTTTCAAATTGATACATTGATTTGAATAATAATAAAAGTTTTGTACTTGCTTCATCAAACGATTGCACTTTAAAATTCATGCATGCAGAAGTAATCATTCATACATCTTTCTCTGTTTGAGAGATTACACATTTCTTTCTATTCATATTCTTCCAGGTGACTTGGATTATTACTGGCTGGATCCTGCCACGTGGCACAGCAGGGAGACGTCTCCTATTAGTTCGGTAAGAAATAGAAAAATAGGGATTCATAAGTATAAGTTAAAATGTTTGCTAATTATTTAAGCTCAGCATAGATATTTGAGTGTAAAAAAATATTCTACACAAATCATGTGAAAATTTGTTTTAGACCACCTAGGAAATGGAAATCAGAAAGAAAGTTTTTTGAAATGCATATTTGTAAAATTGCCTGAATTTTAACCTGACTTTTATCCCTCTATAGACATGGCACTTAATTTTGCTATGAACCAAAAAAAAAATCAGTTGTGAATGTGATGCTGCTCTGGGAAAGATTAATGATTTTTTTTAAGACTTGGAGTTGGAAAGCATAATTTTTATTTTATTATATAGTGAACCCTCATATGGTAGACCTGCATAACATGTGTTATTCTAAAGAACAGAATTTCTGCATGCGCTTTTCAGAATTGCGTAATTTAAAAATAAATATTTAATTTTATTATCTAAGGTGTGTTTAAAATGTTTAATTGTATTGAAGTTTGAACTGGATTGTAGTTCTATCTGTAGACTTAGTGCAGAGATTTTCTTCCAAGAGGCATAAATGTTTAAGGTAGCCAGGGTCCAACAGATATACTCATAGAAAACTCAGGTGCATTATGTAACACACGTGAAGGATGTTTGTGTCTACTGTGACATGATGATGCAGTAATTTTATTGGTTTATACATGGGCATCTAAATACTGGAGGATGTTCACACTTTTTTAATTCCAATTTGATTTAATTGCTTGCTTTTTAACAGCATCCCGTAACGTGGCAGCCTTCCAAAGAGGGAGATCGCTTAATTGGGCGTGTTATTCTTAACAAGAGAACAACCATGCCTAAAGAATCAGGTGCATTACTGGGGCTAAAAGTAAGTATTACATGATTTATGTACTGAATGGAAAGAAGTTCCACTGACCTTAGACATACAGGTCATAACACATCAAATCAGAGGACTCTCAAATCACATTTTTGTCTTTTGACAAAAAATGTATTCCCCTCTTTTCCTAAATTTTGGACATTATACAGATAAATTATGACTGTATAGAAGAAGTATTACTTCTTCTATACAGTCTTCAGTTCCCATAACAAAGGGACTGAACCATTTTGATTAAAAAGGGGTATGTTTATTCAGCTTCCTGTCTGCAAGATAAATAAGTACACATGGCAATGGATTAATGGAGTCCTGCCTTTTCCAGCTCTGCTCTTTGCAATTTAGTCAAGTAATTAATCTTATAATCAACATACATAAATGTCATCTGGATGCAAATGCTTACAAGATCAGTGTTTAAAAGCCACACAGCCATTTGAAAACAGAAATTTTGTAGAAAGAAACCAAATATTTACACAAAAATCCTCTTGAATCATAGCAGAGGTTATATTGAATTTAATTCCACTTAATGTAGCACCCCAAAATTGAGATATTGGCAACACTGTCCAATTGATTTAAATCCCTAATTTACATTTTTGGCAGACTTTTAGATTCATGTACCTAAATTGCCAGAACACTTAAAAAAGAGTTCTGTTTCTGAATCTAGTACCAGTTAAAGCATTTCTCTCTTTCTGTATGTTTTTTAATCTGTGGAGCAACTAAGAGAACTGATAGAATTTAATTTGGGTGTTCTTCCCTCTCCACTGAGAACAACAGAAAGAATGCAGGATCTGAAATATTCCCACCTTGAAGTTGATAGTGTGGCATGGTAATACATAAGATAAAAACATCTTCACTCTACTAAATGTTTAGTAATCTATAGCGCAAAGCTCATCTTTGCTGCCAGCAAACAATTCTATTTGAATAGGTGAGAAAAAAAGGTTGGGCCAAGTAGGAAATGCAGATTGTAGAGTTGTTTCTCTTTGATTTTTCAAATCAAATGTATATTGTGGAGTTTTTCTCTTTGATTTTTCAAATTTCATTATGGACTAAGGCCCTCACTGATAAATTTTACACACTATCGTGTAACAATATTGTTGGCAGATAGGCTTCTGGATACTTTTTTGGTATTAAAGCTCCTGCTAGTTGTTGTGATTGCAACATGGAGAACTAATACCTAATGAACCATCATTCTGCTCTTTCATTTCATTATAAAACTCCTCTGGGATCTTCCTGACCAAAAATAAACCAGAAAAAAAGCCCCTCACCTGACTGGAGAGAGTAAGACAGTTAAAGAGATACCAAGTCAGCAAGACTACATTTTCTTTGTATTTTATTTAAAATCTGGCCTCTTGAGGGCACTTGGTTTTTTTATGGTGTTCCTGATCTCTGTATCATGGAGTCATCTTCAAAAACAGATGTTCAGTTTCAGTTTCTCTTCTGTTCTACAAAAGCCAGAAGTTGCTGTCCTGTTGTGTTCTTGGATGAGAGTGCCTATGTTTAAGCATCATCAACATTCTTGGGAACTCGTTGCTCATATTTAATAGTAGTGTATTTGCTAAGTTTTCAATTGATGTACCAATTTTGGGATTTCATACTCTTGAAATGATGTGCACTTGCAATTTAAATTTGAGTATATGATGGACAATTATTTGTAAAAAGTGCATTTGCCTGGTTATTTATTAAGAAGCGTTCTTTCTTCAACAAATGTAGGTACTTAACAAAACGCATAAGATTGATCAGTCAAATACAGAAAAAGGAATATAAATTTTATTCATTCTGTGTCAGCTTTACTTATTTTTGTCTTTAAGCCTCTCTAAAACCCAAATTGACCATAAGTTTGCCTATGAACATTTCAGGTGTAATTTAAAAAATAATGTGAAAACTGATTGATCTATATATTTGTGCTCTATGTGACATCTGGTTGGGGGCTTGGACACTCACAAATTTGTGATTAACTAGGTTGTTGGAGGAAAAATGACAGAATTAGGACGACTCGGTGCCTTCATTACCAAAGTGAAGAAAGGTAGCTTGGCTGATGTGGTGGGGCATCTCAGAGCAGGTAAATCAATCAGTTGCATATAAAATATACTGTCTTTTAGTAATGACCTATTGCATGCAACCTTTAATTTGTACAAACATTTGTCATGTGTTGTGGTAATATTTTTTAAATACAGAACAATACTGTAATGTTAATATCAAATGCCGTGATTGCCGACATTTCTAATTTATTATGAACACAAATTGCTTGGATGTATGAGCAAAACAAAAGACACTTCTGAGGAATGCTGATAAGAGGACTGAGTGACACTGGTAAATTTTTGTTTGCTAGCTCAGGAGCTGCTTATTACACTCCACAGAAGCTATGCAAACATTTTTTTTTAAAACTGATTGTGGCAAACAAAATTCATATCACTGAAGGATGACACACTGCATACACAGTGGATTTTATTGGTGTTCCTTTCAGTGTTAACTGTTACAAATGAAAATGGAAAAGAAGCCAAAAAAATGGTCCTAAAATATTTCATTTCTATTAGATGTATCTATTGCACTTACAAATAAATGTCTGTGCTAATGGCACTTTTCAAGCTTCTAAATGAAGTTAGAATTATGCACAGCATTTGGTTTTCATAGTCACTTCTTAATGGTTTGTATTTTTACTATAGCTCTAAGCAACTACTTTCCAGTTGTTGTCTTAGCAAACCAAAGTACCTGTGCAGTCTCTTAAGAACCCAGAACCTCCAGTGCCAATGTGGATGACTTCAGGATAATTGTGTGAAGCAGATAGTAATAAAGAACTAGAAAGGATGATGAGTCTCTAACAATATTCTACTTTTTTTGGTATTTTTAGTTTTTTCTTTCTTACTAAATCAGAAGTTTATAGATTTTAAATGCAGATTATAATTACAGGAAATAAATTTGTCTCCATTAATCTTAAACCATTTGGGCTGAAATCCTAATTTTCTATTTCTGGTCTAGGTTTTCTTGGTTTTTTTTTTTAATGAAAGCTATTTTTAATTTCTAAAATTAGTTTTTGAGCCAAAATTATTTCCCAGAGAAAATATATTGTTTTGCACGTTTCCAATGAGTGAAAGTCTGTTCATCCTATTGCATGGGACCAAAGCACACAAAAAAGGCCTGGATGAGTCCTTGCAGTTAGAAAAAATACTTTTTTCCATATAAAAAGCATCCAAAATGTGGGTAGTTGATAAAAAATTGAGTAATTGTACAAAAATCATAAATTTTAATAATTGCAAATATGAAGTCTTGCATGAGGAACAGAACATCCTTGTGCAAGAGTTAAGCACTGGGAGCCAACCAGCTAAAGAGCACCTTAGCAGGAAAGTGTCTGAAGGTTTCATGATTTTAAATTATTTTTATGTTAACTTGAAAATACAGATTCCATTCTTTGTAAAAGAATATGAAAGTGAGATAAACTTCTCTTTAAATTCAAGGGGATGAAGTTCTAGAATGGAATGGTAAACCCTTGCCTGGAGCTACGAATGAAGAAGTTTACAACATTATTTTAGAATCAAAATCAGAACCTCAAGTTGAAATCATTGTTTCAAGGCCTATTGGGTAAGGCTAAAGACTTGCTTCTTTAGCATTGTAATTACTTCTGTTAATAGGAATCTTAAAGGGATTGTTTGTGAGTTAATTTTTTTTTTTTTTGCTTAATAATGGGATGCAATTCTCCTGTTACTGACATTCTGTATAGTCTGTTTACTTCACTACCATTTACAGTCTTGTGCCTTTGCAGTGACATATAAGCATAAATACTGTTTTCTATGTGGTGAAAGTACTATAAAGAGTTTTGCCAAGTGGCAAAGGAAAATTGGTGGATTAGGTGCACCTGTGCATAATAAACTTTTGGTTTTCAGGCTTTGAGTCTACTAGATCAGAATAACTTAAAAAGGTCTTCATGAGGGAAGCATTGCAGGATTCTAGTAAGCCAATGCTAGTAGGATTTTAAACAGGCCTTCTCTAAAAAGCTAAAAGGAAACACAAAATTCCTAATTGAAAAGACTGTATTTACCCTTAAAGGATTGCTGTCAAAGTCAAACATGGAAGCAAAAGATTAAATCAAAAATTAGCATAAATGTGTTATGTTTATAATCTCTATTTTTTATTATGAACCCAGGTTCAGAGTTTTGTGAAAACAATTCTTCTATTCTCAGTTTCACGAATACACCTTAGAAGGAAAATAATATCTGTTCAAATTGATAAAATTGGGGGGATTGGCCCTGCATTAGTGAGAGTAGTTTTAGTGATATCAGGACTGTTTTGAGCTAGGTCTTACAAAATTGAATATGAATAATTTATTGTAAATTCACATTTACCTTGTGAAATAGTCACATGATTTACAATTCAATTCTTTTGAATTTGCTATTTTCATCTTAATTATAATTTTTGCTTGTCTCAAATATGATACCTTTTCAGTTTTAGAAACAAAAACCTATTCATTCTCTTTCTGACTAAAATATCCTTTTATATTTTAATTATTGATTTTGTCTGTGCCATGTGAGTGTAGCTATATTTTGCAAATAAATTTTGTCTTTTTAATGGCAATCTCTATTAAAAGTACTTTAAAAATTGCCATTATTAGGTAATTCCACCTATCCGTTTGACCTTCTAATGGAAAATGAAAGTCTGATGCAATAATAGTGGCTGTTAAATGCTGTATTTGCCATCCAGCTGAAGACTCTGGGGAAGTAGAAGCTTTATTTTACATTTTTTTGAGATAAATTAAGAGAGATTCTTAAAAGAAAATTGCAAATTCAGTTGTTTCTTTGGATGACCCATACATATTTTTTCAATATGTAGTAAAAAATTGATCACATTAGATTTTGCTTTTGTTTTGAGATAAATGGAGTCTTGACATGGAGGTTTTTTGTATAATGGAACAACATTTTTCTTGTAGAGCTATGTCTCTATGGATTTTTAATTTTTTTTCTTTTGCTTGAGGGTCAGGTTGTTTTTTGGGGTCTTTATAATAACAAAAAATATCCCTAGAGCACAGAATTTTAAAATTTAAAGACAGATCCTTTCTATCCTGCAATAATGAGTCAAAGTCCAGTTGTTTTATGTCAGATTGGGATTTACCTGTCTGTCATCTGAAAATAACCAAAAATTTCAGGCATTGTAGACTAGAGAGAAAATCCTAATAATAGTTATCAATAGAAAGAGCATGCTGCACAGGATTTTCTTTTTTTTCCTTTTTTTCTTTTTTCTTAATAGCTATGGTCTATGTGAATTGTCTTGTATAATGGAAAATTATTTGCTTGATTAACAGATTGCTTTGATTTTGTCCCTCTCTCCACTTTTGTCTTGTTTTCCAAACTGTCTGATGGTTTCAGATGCATGACAGGGAATTTTATTTCATCCCATCCAACACATCTAGTTATGTCAAAGTTTGGTGGGTACTTTTAGGTGCTGACTAAGCAAAATTGAAGTTGCTTGATACAGCATTAAGTGATTATCCATTACAGCAAAAAATTCCTGTGAGGGAATAAGTTCCCGAAAGGCCTGAAAATGGTATTTCATCTACATAATTTAAGTGTTTTCATCTCTCAGTATTAATAATGCAAATAATGTACCAGCACTTTTAATGGCTTTGATTTAAAAATTCCTAGCATATTAGGTCTAAAAAGCCCAAATACGACACAGTTTGCCTCAAGTGAATAATGGAAGGACTGTAAGTCCACAAATGAGACTGCCTACAAATTAGACTGCCAGTTACAAAACTGCGGTCTAAACAATTTGTTCAGTCTTGTAAATTTGGATTTCTCTGTCTGCCAGCAAATGTAATTTTAAGTAATGGATAATTGTAGGATGTTTATTAGAGAAAAATGTGAAGCACATAACACTATTAGCAGCTAAAGGCATAACAACAATAAACAGTATAACCGCAATAGTACCGTGGAAACTCCATAGAAACTAATTGACACTAATTCAAATGGCTGCAACACAAGGTAGATAAGAAACCTATAAAAAGTAGAATTAATGGGTTGGCTATCTCAATATGAGGGGAAGAATTACCTATGAATATGCATACAATGTGAGAGGTGGTTAACATAGGACAGCACAGAAAATCCTCTGGCAGTATACTTTTTGGAGAAGAAGCGTGGCATGGTAACTAACTCACCATCTCTTGTGCGCTCTATGGGATAGTGCAGGTAAAACAAATGTTTTTTTCATTTGTCTCTGCTTTCTTTGTCAGATGCTAGCTATCTTTGCCTAGGTTTCCACAGATAATGCTGCCAAACTGTTTCTGTGATATGATTCAGTTCCTCTGTGCAGGGTTGGTTACTGTGGGGTAGGTCCTGGCAAGGAGGTTGAACCTCCATCATAAACCAGGCAGTGCTGAACCCCAGAGAGCTGCTCAAGTAATTAGTGCAAACTGCAGATTGATCTACAGGTCCTGATGGCAAGGAAAGACCTGGTTTTGGAAAGAGCAGGATGAGCACTGGGGATAGTACTCAGAAACTCTTTAGAAGCTCTCTGGGGTGTACAGTATGATACATCTTTTCCTAGAACAACCTAAAAAGTGTGGGTTACAACCACATTTGAATTTGGTTCTTCTTCAGTGAGCAACCTCTTGACTAATCCCTCAGAGAAATTATAGCTGTTCTGGTGCAAAATTGTGATTCTCACAAGCCATATATCTGCACAGAGTAGTTTCAACCTCAGGTACAGTTTTGTTTAATTTACATAGTCATTGAGGCATGAAAGAATCAGGCATAAGATAAGAATATGTAATATCATGTAAGACCACACCAGGTAGAGATAGAAAGACAAAGTTTGAAGTTGGCACCTCTTTACTGGAGGTGTTCCTGACACTACTTTTTTCAAGTTCATATTGCTCCAAAAGGGGAGTAAAAATTTGTTACTGGATTAGGTAAGCAGTTGTGCAACTTTTCACTTTGTTTTGCTTTGATTAGTCTAGTTTTGAATATTTTAAGTAATGAGCTACTATTTCTTCTAAAGAGCTTTTTTGTAAAGCATATATCAGAATATTTTCTGCAGTGCAAAATTAAAAGCAGGCTGGATAAGACTAGTTTTCTTACATGAGTAGTTTTAGATTATAGTTTCCTTTTAGTATGTTCATTCTCTAATTAAAATGCCAAGATTTAATCCTCTTTTAAACTGTGTGGATCTCTTTCTCATGTTGATTTATGATTAAATTGTTCTGTATTGGTTGCAGTAGTGTGACAGTGCCTTAGCAGAAATATGAATCAGGTATTAAGTTATTATTGATGTGTAATTAATATTTGAAGTTTATTTTTAGCTTTTTTTTCCTACTGTATTGTTGACAATACAAGAAAAAAAATCCAAACAGAATTAGTTTTAGTGTCTTTCTTTAATCACACCAGGACTATAGAGCTTGGCCCTCTGGCTGGCACTTTAAATGCTGAAACAGTCCTTGCACATGTGAACCTTTGTTTAGACATCCTAAAAGTGATGGCATTACAAACAGTGCTGTACTGCAGATGAGAGTGTTCATATTCTAACACAAGAAAATATTGCAAACTTTACATTGTATTGAACAGAAAAATCTGTTTGATTGTAGTAAGTAAATACTTCAGACTGATGAGAAATGCCCTGGAAAGACTGACCTGAAAAAGAGAAAATGTTAAGAGGAAGAAGAGTGCACAGCAGCCCTGCTGTGCAACAGGTCATTAATCTGTTCATATGTTTGCAGTGTACTACAGTGCCATGGCAGGAATGACTAATTCGGCTATAATTCCATGAGTTTGAGGAAACCACATTATTCTTGATTCATGAAGTCAAGACAAGGAGAAGCACATTCTTGCTTAGTGATGTGAGGTTTAAGCTGATTTGAGACGTTAACACAGAGCTGAAATAGTCTATTTTGAAACACAGGCACCGCTAGTTTAAATTGCAGGACACGAAAAGTGACTTTAAGGCTCAGTGATTTGGCACTGTTGCATTCTTTTTCTGCTACAAGTGTCTGCTTGTCTGTTTCTTTTTCAGAAGTGACTTTTATATACCTAGGAGTCTTAGTTTTATTGAGTTCCAAGTCAGAAAGATTTCTGTGTTTCACTGAGCAAACTGCCTGAATACCTTTAAAATTCTCATCTATAGACTTAAAATCTTGTAAATGTTCTTCAGAAATGTTACTGCAGTTCCAATTTTGGATTAGTCTATGTGGATGAGAATACATTCAAGTAATTCACTGAAGAGTTTTGTTTCCATTTCCCTGCTCTGCTGCTTTTTAAGATTTGTGCAATACTAGATGATTGTTGCTCTTGTAATCTATTTTCAATGATGGCTGAGAATAGAAAGAGCCAGGAACTAGCATCATCCAGATTTTGGTGGAAGAATAAATTTATTGATGAGAAAACGCTGATAGATGTGTGTGGACTTGATCAGTTTATCTTACTTATATATGTATATGTGTTGGATATGTATGTGTTGAAAAATGTCCATACCCAGTTGTAATACAGTTTCATTTTCTTTTATCCTTTGGAGAAATGCATTATTCACTTGTTTGTTTAACATTGCTAATGATCTTTGTTTTCCTCTTTTATTATTGTAAGACATTTTCATCAGTTTCATTCTCTGAACTCCTTGAGGCGTTTATATAAAAATTACTAGTGAGTTAATCTTTGTCTTATCTTTTTATTTTTGTTCCTCCAAAAAATAGTTGAACAACAATAGCTGTACTTCCTTTTGGGAAAGGAATTACAGCTATGTACTGTATATTTTTCTGTTCCTAAAATTTCTCTTTCTCTATTGTTCCAGTTGCAAAAGTATCCTGTAATCCATCCACAATGTTAACATGGTGGTGCTCATATTGTTATATCTGCTAGTTCCTTAAACTGAACATGGTTTGTGTTAGTGTGATTTTCATGAATGGTAGTGGAAAGTATGTCTTTAAATATTTCCTTTCTTTCCTTCTTTGTAACCTGTTAGAACAGAAACAGATCCATGTTATTAAAACACTGTCCCGGTATTTGTCACAGCCAAAGGTCGTCTCTGTTGTTTCTAATTGATATGTATTCACATTTTAGTGATATTCCACGGATTCCCGAGACTTCCCACCCCCCCTTAGAGTCTAGTGAGTACACACCTTGTTCTTTTCTTTAAGCATGATCTTGTACCCAGCAAAACTATTTCAGCTATGATATTTCTGAAGGATGATCTGTGGAAATTGCATTGGCTCTGAGGTTTTTGCATGACAAAATTCAATGGGTTTTGGCCTTGTGTGTTAAATTTGAAGCAATGTGGATTTTATTAAACGTATACAGATTTCAAATGCTAGCAGAACTCTGTTTTTTCATTCCATGTGTTGTGTTGTTAGTACCAGAATAATAATTTACTTCCCCTAACATAAGAGAGAAAACAGGTATAAGGGTCTCCCAAATGTACAAATGGTGTCAGGATTTCACCTCCTGCACCAAGCAGAGTAAGTCCACAGTTCTTGTTTCTTTTTTTTTAACAAGAAGACCTTGGTTACATGAATTTTTTGTTCATGCTTCAAAAGACTGGTGTTCTTTTTAACTATGCCATTTGAATGTTTCAGCCAGAGTATTTGAGGGCCATGGCTCCCAGTCCTTTCCCATCTGAGCCTTTCCAGAGATGCAGCTAGAAACCTTCCCTGGGACAGGGAACGTGTGATCACTTGTCACAAGCTCATATCATTAGTGAGGGCTCTTTTTCTCTAGGGGAGAACTGAGGATGTCCAGCAGGTGCTGAAATACCCTCCATGCCAGATGCATGTCCTGCATGTCTTCCTCTTAAAATTTCAGACTACTGGGAGTATAATCCGTACAACAGATGTGGTGTATTCATCAAAGACTTGGGATCATAGAATCAGAGTACTTTGTGTGGGGAGGGAGATGTGTAATTCAGTCAGAGAACAGTATTTTATTTAAAACACCTGCTATGGTTTGTCAATGATGTATGAGGAGCACTCTTATTATATTTTTTTTCAAACAAACCAAAAAATGACAAGTTTAATCTGGGATGTAAGGGTAAAAAACCAGTCTTTTCACTCTATTTTCTACATCAACTTTATACAATTCAAAGAAAAAGCAGTTCATAAGTTATTCAAATTTTGGATGGTAAGTTCATGTGTTTCTCATGTGGTTTTAGGTTCAAGTTCTTTTGAATCTCAGAAGATGGAAAGGCCTTCTATTTCTGTTATATCTCCGACTAGCCCTGGAGCCCTACGGGATGCACCTCAGGTCCTACCAGGGCAGCTTTCTGTGAGCATATTTGGTTTTTCTTGGGTTTTTAATGGAAATCTATGAAGCTCTGGTCCTTCAGCCCTGCACATTCCCAAGGCCTGTTGGGAGGCCAAGAGAAATGTTCAGTGTTGGTAAAGTTTAACATCTTTCAAAAGTTTTTTGACAGCATCCCATTGAGAAGAGCTCATTAAAGTGCCTTGAAACTTGTAATTTGGTAACTTCTGCACTGAAAGTAGTGACTTTGCTGTCCAGTAATCTGCAGATTCAAGCAGAGTATCACTGTTTTCTTTATGGGAGCATTTAAAGGCCTGTATATTTGTTAAGCATTACACTATTCAGTAATGCATTTCAATATAGATACATCTTGGAACTTTCTTGTAATACTAATTGAAGTCCTGCCTGTTAAGTGTACTGTCAGTACTTAAACTTTGTTTTCCACATTTTAAATTTTTTTTTACATTGATGTTATCAATTCAGGAGTATACAGCAGGCTTAAAAATTTCCTAACATTATGATTCTCTTAAGAAATTATGTAGCTCTATATTACTGTTTCCATAAACACTTTTGAAAAGTGTCATGAATCTGAGTAGATATATTTCAACTATGTCTTGAGATAAGATGCAAGCAGAGCTTTCTATTTAATGCAGCTTTTAAGGTGCAGAGTTAAGTTAGGTGCACTTACAGTTCCAAGATTATGCAGTGAGTACAATAAACAATGGAAGTATAATCAGGCACTATAATTTTATTCAGCTATGATAAATATAACAGTCTTTGGTATATATATACCATCATCTTTTCCATCTAGCCTAATTAAATATTAAGGGGTTTTAAATGCAATGTATCTCATTGTTTCGGGGGAAAAAACAAACCCAACAGTTACTTTTACATTGTGGTTATTTTTGATGCAATCTGAAAATTCTGTTTCTTTTCCATTTTCAGTAATATTTTCTGGTAACTTGATTCCTGTAGGTTAAACTCTGGTATGACAAAGTGGGACATCAGTTGATAGTAAATGTTCTACAGGCAACAGATTTGCCACCAAGAGTAGATGGACGCCCCAGAAATCCCTATGTAAAAATGTATTTTCTTCCAGACAGAAGGTAACAGTATTCCAGTTTATAAAATTATGTTTTAATTTGCCATGCATTAAATCAACCTTTAATGAATGCTTATGATAACTCCTTTTTGCAATTTTTTATAGCTAGATTATTTATAACAAAAAATTACACTTGAATCACGCAAGTCACTATCAATTTAACTTCGTGGCCTTTTGTAAGAGTGTGAACCACTGTGCAGAAAATGCTTACTTCATTTAGGCATTATCACCTAAGAGAAAATGAAAACAGTTACATCCCGATGAGTACATAGTATTTTCTGATTTATTGCCATGAATAATTTACAAAAAATATTTATGTTTCAGTGATAAAAGTAAAAGAAGGACCAAAACAGTAAAGAAAAGTCTAGAGCCAAAATGGAACCAAACTTTTCTCTACTCACATGTACATCGTAGAGATTTTAGAGAACGAATGCTTGAAATCACAGTATGGGATCAGCCAAGAGTACAAGAAGAAGAGAGTGAATTTCTTGGAGAGGTGATGCATACAATCACATTTCTTCTGAGTTCATTGTTTGGTTTTGAGTATATTTTCATATGTATTTTGTGTGTGTGTTTCTCTGTGTGCCTTCAATGTAAAATTGAAACCTGATGATTTTTCTGCTAGATTCTTATAGAGCTGGAGACAGCACTTTTAGATGATGAACCACATTGGTATAAGCTACAGACACATGATGAATCTTCACTACCTCTGCCTCACCCATCACCATTCATGCCAAGAAGACATGTTCATGGTGGAGAGAGCACTAGCAAAAAATTACAAAGTAAGTCCAAATTCCATTAAGCTCTCTTAAATTTTAAATTAGAAGTGCTGGATGTGGTGTAAGGGTACTTAAATTCCAAATAAAATAAAAAAGATACTATTTCATAGTCTTTAAAAGTAAGGAAGGTAATGAAAATGTGTGGCATTAAGGCAATTTAATTATGACATTATGACATGTCAGCCTTACAACTGTGACATGTAACTTTCAAGTATGTGAAACCTGCTGGAATTGATTTGGCTTTCATTAGCAAAAAAAACTGTTCAAAGTTTTTTTTTTCATAAACTTCTTTTTAAATAGAAAGATGAAGTTTATAATTATTGGATTGTTTAAAATTTTTTTTTTTTAAACAGAATTCCTTAAAGTCTTACAAGGCTTAAAACCACTTTTCATTATAAAGTTAGTCTCAACCTCCAATATGCTCATTAAAGTGTACTTTTGCAGAAAAGAGAAAATTTATTAATGTGTTTGGGAGGTACAGTTGTTTCCATGAGTCTGATTTCAGGTTTGTATGAGGCAAGTTAAAAGGAGATATTTTGACATTATAGTTTCTCTGTTCATTTAAACTAAGATTTACTTAGAAATATGAAAGATGTAGGGGATGGTTTTAAAATGCATTTCCAAGCTATTTTTCTGATTTTTGTAAAACATGGAAATCATTCACTCCAGCCAATGCATAGGAAATCGGTGTGCATTCAGGAATGAACTGTAAATGTGTGTCACTGCTGTAATTGCTGCATGGATGCCCAAACACAGGATATGTATAGAAAGAGCAAATTAAAGGTTAGTTTTTGGGAGATATTTGAGCTTTTCTAAAAGCTGGCAGTGCTGTTTCCTCTTCCTCTCTCTCACCATATGTTGCCTCATCTCCTTTCCTGTTCAGCAAGCTGATTCAGCATATTCATTGAAGTAGCACAAAAGTGGTTTTTTTTCTTTTACCTGGAGTTTTGCTTTTGGAGGCTTACAGAGATAGTCTATCCTAGTAGAGGATTATTGAGGACTTGAGGGGAAGAGAAAGGGAAAGGAGGCTGCAGCAGCTGTAAGATGTTAAATTGGCTCAGCTAGTCACTTAGTCACTGCAGTTAAGTTCTTCTTCTCTATTGTTTTGACTTAAAATCATCTTTTTGGGTTCATTATTATGTTGAATGAACATATTCTTGCATATTATAACATGACCAGATGTTCAGGTATTTGTTTACCTTACTGTTGTGCAGGATCTCGGCCAATCAGTGATAGTGACATCTCAGATTTTGATGTTGATGATGGTATTGGAGTTGTTCCTCCAGGTGCGTGGATGAACAGCATGGTCCTGCTTTCTTTTTCTTCTTCTTTTTTGCTTGTTTGGATTTTTTCTTTATAATATTTTGGAATATTGAGGATACTGGCTTTGGAGTGTGCATTGTGGAAAAAAACAGTTTTCCTGATTATTCCGTGGTCCCTGTCCCATACCTGGTAAATTAAAAGATTCTGCTATTCATTCATTTATATTTATTTTGCATATCATTATTCATATGGGGCCCACTGGTTTGTTCAAATTGGTTAATTTCTTGCTGTGTAATGCTCCAAGCATTATTTAAAATGCAAATTAAACGTAAAAGACTCTCACATTCTAAAATAGTTAAGATTTTATTTTTTATTTAAAGCATTTTAAAAATTATTTTGCTTTTTGCTTGAAACTTAGATTTTATGCAGTCTTCCATGGACTTTATTGATAATGCATGACTGTAGATTAAGATGCATGCAGCATGGCTATATTTTTTATAGTTTTCATAAGCTTTCATGAACTATCATTACCCTAAATGTTCATAAATATTTACTAGTAGAGACTGTCATGGTTTGACTTTTAGTTCAGCATTCCTATTTAATGAAAATCTTGAGGATTATCTTGGATACCACATTCTTCTAGTTCTCCTTCACTGTTGCCACAAGTCAGATAAATATGTTTCCCAATTGTCCCAAGCTAACTGAAGAGTCACTATGTCATTGCCAGCACTAAACCAGTTTATCTGTGGATGTTCCTGATGAAAACCACTGAATTAAATCATGGTGGGATTCAGAAAGCTTTCTATCTTCATGATCTCTGTTTAAAATAATCTCACAATTTATTTATCCATTATATAACTGTGCAAATAATGTATCTTATTAATGCTATATCATCTTGATGTTAACTGAGACAACTCTCCTTCCTTTGATGCTGATTAGGTTCTTTTCTTATTTTATATACTTTGCACCTCAGTCGCTAAGAGAGAAATTCATTTATGTATGCCTAATTATGATATTTGATATTTTTACATCAGCAGAGAGAGTGAGCATTTTAAATTAAATATAAATAAAAGGCTCTAAATATTTTTCCTGGCTTTTTTTTTGTTTGTTTGTTTGTTTGTTTTGGAGTTTTTTTTGTAGTTGAAAATGTAGATATGGTATATCTTTGTAGACTTATGTTTAAAGTTTCAGTATATTCTATTAAGAACTGGGGTTTTTTTCGCTTCCAGTCCTTTCTTGCATCCATTTGAAATGAATAATTTTCCACCTGTCAGGAAACATTCAAAAGGGTCCAGCTGCATGTACTGGACTTTGTTTACTGGGCCAGCATTTGAGTAACTGAGTCTCACTGATATTTCTTTGGACTTCATGCTCAGGTGTGCCTTTGAGGAATGCAAACTTCCTCAGTGATCCAAACTTTCTCAGTGATCACTGTAGAAAATAGTAGGATCAAATTTTTAAAACTGGATTTCCAATGATCTGAGAGTCTCCAAGTTAAAAATTGAAGGTCATAGTGAGGAAGCTCCTTCTGAAGTCCATCTAATCAGAAGCATTCTGCTAGTTCACTTGACCAAGCACAGATTTGTCCATTGAGAGTTTAATTGGCACATTTCTTTGGCAGTTCTAAGTGGAGTTCATCTGTTCATGATTCCTATGGGAAGTGGATATGCGTATAAGTGTGTGAAGTTTGTTTGCAGATACAGCCTGAGTTCTTTAAATGGTGTTAGACTTTAGGCACAAGGACAAAGAAAATTTGAGTCATCTGCCACAAATCTATGAAAGCCTAGACAGTATATGAAATGTGTTTTGCAAAAAGACCTGGAAAAGGTTTCCAATCCCAATGTCTGTCAAATTGTTTGAGAACCTTAGGCACAAATTCACAAATGTAACTGGAGATCAAGTTCATATATATGCATTTCTACCCTCCTGTCCAACCTTCTTAACTGACCTCATTGCTAAATTGTTAAGCCTTTGGAGTGCTCCCTTTGTTTGCACAGAATGAGTTCTGCAGTATCTTCTCCATAAAACAGACTCCTTTGTTAAAACTCAGGCCCGTGCAAGTTCCTTGTTGTTCTGCAGGGCCTTTACCCCTGCCCTCCTCCTGCCCTTCAGTACCATGGTCTTCACCAGAGTGCAGCCCAGCTCTTGTCTGGTTCAGATTTCTCACACATTCTCTTGCACAGCATGCTTGTGGGAAGGAAAAGAAAATATCCATATTTCCCTTTAATGTAACATGGTGATGCACCATTTTGGAATAGCCTTTATTGGCTTCAACCAGATTAGTCTAGTTTTAAGATAACCTTCTCAAGTGAAGTAAGAACATCAAAACTGAATTTATAACACCTGACACATAAGAAAATATTTCCTTTTGAAGACCTGTCCAAGTTGTAGGCTGCCAGCTTCTCCAGGAGAATCCTGGGGAAAGATGTACAAGATTGTAATAATTTAAAGTAAACAACATCCACAGCCTTTTCCTCGTCCAATAGGAGGGTGACCTTGTCATAGAAGGAGATCAGGTTAGTCAGGCAGAATCTTCCTGAAAGTTATAAATTTTCTCTTTTTTCCTGAAGTATTGAGGAATAAAAAAGGAAGTTATTTAGCCCCCTTAATATCTCAAGATTTTCAAAAATGTTTTTGCTCATTTTCCAGTAAATAAACACATAACTAAAAAATGTAAAACCACAAAATTTCACTTCATCTCCATGCAAGCTAAAAACATGAAAGAAAATACTTTTGCTAATTTAACTAACCTTGAAAATCCATAAAACTATAATTTCAAATGTTTTACCAATTGCTAAGGCAAAAGCAGTGTTAGAATTTAGTAATAACAAAGAAAATTCTTTTCCTAGTCGTTTCAGCAGTTGCAAAGAATAACTTCTTGTCAATGGAAGTAAAGATGATTACATCAAAAATAGTAATACTTTAATATTAAATTCCAAAATATTTTAAGAAAAGTATTTTTCCCTTTGTTATATCACTAATTAATGAATCTTATCTTTCATGTAATTATACCATCCTCATTTATTAGTAGTACCTTGCAGTGATATACATATCCTTTTTTTTAATCAGCTCTTAGATATGTTCATAAAAGTTTATATCAACAGCTGAAAGCAACTTTAATTTGAAGCTCAGATTGAACAAAAATTATTTTGACAGGGTTTTTGTGGTATGCTGACATCCATTTACACAAAGAAAATATTCTTTTAAGTCTCTCAACCTCTGCATTTATGAAAGATGCTCAAGTCTCTTAAGTAAGTTCATGATCCTGAGCTGCTCTTACACCAGTCACTTTGTGTCTGTATTGTACTGCCAGCCCAGGTTTTAATAAAATCTGAAGACATTTTGAGACCAATCTGTTTAACTAAAGCTTCAGTGACTTCCTTAATTAAAAACAAAACAAAAAAACCCTGATATACAGTTGCCAATATCCCCAGTGGTATTTTTAACAAGCTGCATTGCTTATTCCGTGGGTAACTCTTCAGAGCAGTTGATTTTTCTGTCACATTTAACCTGTATAAATGTGTTTGCCTTCCTCCTGTAGCAGCAGGGCGACATCAACACACTACCTTTTCCTTGTCAGTACTGTCTTTAAGAAAAAAAGAGTATAATTCTGGTATCAAACATTTGCTAGATCCATTTTCTTCATCCATCCATGCATTCATTTCCTATCACACCTGACAGTTTCCCATGAGCAACTGAGAAACTTCTGCATAAATTACCATCCGCTTGGTTGCTGCTATCATGCTGGTCCATGCAAAATTTTTCTCTGCTCACCCTGAAGATCACAGTGCCTTTGTATTTGAGGATATGAGGAAATGTTGCTGTCACTGTCATGGTCACTGAAGTTATGGGTGTGATGTGACCAGTTTGACAGTTCTTGAATTAGTACTTGGGATGAGTATGAATTACTGTCTCTGTTCTGTAAGCTTTGTGTGCACACACTGCATAAATTTCAGGTACTCTTCCTCAGATAGCTAGGCTGTGCAAAGTATATAACATAAAATCATCTTTCTATATTAGACTTCTACAAGAGAATCCTATGTGCAGTTTTTTAGGGAGACTAGAAATATATTTTAAATCTAAATTTATATTTCATTTTCTAACTTTAAGTTGTATGTGTTTTAGGAGAATTGCCTAAAGATTGAAAAGATGTTTAGGATTTCTTTGGTTTTTGTGTTTAATATATGTAAACTGCTCTTCCTACTGATAGAGATGACAGGATTTTTTTCTAACACAAGCTTATTTGGAAAATGAATTATCTTTTTGCAAGTACAGCTTCTATTTACTTATCCTGGGAAAGGAAACACATCCACCTTTTGTCATATATTTTCTTCCTCTCACAAAAGACCTAGACAATTTCTGCAGCAATCCTGGTTCTTGAATCTTCATTGAAGTCCTGGGGGAGTCCCCCTTTTGCTTCAAAATTTGCACCCAATCCTTGTCCTGAGATCAGGGAGATCCTCATGTTTCTTCATAATTTTATTACAGAACTCTGAATCACTTTTTTGGCAGGTAGAGTATGCCAGCATCACAGCATATCAAAACCTGCAGAACATTGGAGTCCTACTCTGTTAAAAGGTTGACAAACCCCAATATAGTTTCATGCATGTTGTCAGCTTTTAGAGGCCATCAGGATGCATTGGTAAACTCTTACACATTTTGGGGAAAAAGTGTGAATGCTGCTTTGGTGTTTGTGGTCAGGGTTCAAACTTGCAGCTAAAGAGGTTATTAAATGTCATTGAATACATGATCAAGCCTCATGCAGACTCTGCATAAAGGCACACTTTTGAAAGAGGAACTGTTTGTAATTTTGTAGAAGACCATAGAAGAACTAGAAGAATTATAAAAATTATATAAAATATGAAAAAAACCCCAAAGTTATAACCCTGTAGTGAGATCCATAAAAAGTGCAATTTATTTAATTTATTAAATTTCTCCAATTGACAATTGGGTGACAAAATCATAGTCTTTTCCTGCATGAAAAGAGGATTTCTGATAGAAGCTGGTTTTTTAGCTGAACAAAATCACACATTACAGTAACTTTAATTCTAGACAAATTCAGAGAAGAAAAATTAGCTCAATAACTAAGCAAGAATTTGTAAAGCATGAAAAGAGGATTTCTGATAGAAACTGTTTTTTTAGCTGAACAAAATCACACATTACAGTAACTCTAATTCTAGACAAATTCAGAGAAGAAGAAAAATTATTTCGATAACTAAGCAAGAATTTGTAAAGTGATTAAAGGATGATTTAAGGGATGACTTTCTGTGTCATTAAGGGATTTTCTGTCAAGGGATTCTTGTAATCTCATTTAAATGTCTAGAAATGGGCAAGTGAAGTCTGAGCAGATCTCCTTAGCTTCTTTTGGAAAATTAACAGGTACCTTTCGGAAGCTGTTATCTTACTGAGCTTCATTGTCTGTTTTAGGATGGGAGTAAAAATGTATAGCAAGGCAAAGAGTGTGCTACATAGAAAAAGTCACAACAATGTTGAAATACTGAAAATGTGCTAACTTTTTTTATATCCTGTTTTAAAATACTGAGAGAAATTTTTTCACTTAATCACAATATTTGGAAAAAAACATTCTGCACAGTATGCAACACCCAATATTCAGTACAATATACTCTAAATCCTAGTAGTTTTTTTAAGTAGGTGGCTTTGGCCAAGTTCAGTAGGAGAATATCTTTAACTGAAACAAGAGGCAGATAGATGCTTTATATATGAGCAGCCCTGTGTGAGTCCATGCTGTTGCATGCAAACATGATTTCTCCATTTTTTAAATGAGGTAAACTTGCACTGATAGGTTCCTTTCAAATATTTTTTTATATACACAAAATACCCAGAATATTCTTCCCCAAGTAAGAAAACTGCTCCACATCTTCCAGTACATCAAAAAGTCTCATTTTTTCAGTCTCTGAACATGTAGACATTTAAAGGTAATGCTAGTGATTTATTTATCTGCATGATACATTGGGATGTACTACAGCTGAGTGATGACCTGAAAGTTGTGTAAGCGTTTGGATAGGTGCCCCTGGAAGATAAGTCATCTGAATTCTTTCTAAAGCCAAACCTTTCATCTCTAATTGCCTTTTGTTACCCTCTTGCCAGTAGGTTATAGGTCTAGTACTAGAGAAAGTAAATCCACAACGCTAACTGTGCCAGAGCAGCAAAGAGCAGCAACGCATCATCGTTCACGTTCCGTGTCTCCTCACCGTGGTGACGATCAGGGCAGGCCCCGTTCACGTTTACCAAATGTGCCATTACAGAGGTAGGCACCTCCAGTGAAACTCAGTGTGCTTTCATGTTTGTATAATTGTTTGTGTCGTTATTAACTTTTCTCTTGTTCAGGGGTTTTTCACAATTTTAAGGCTTGGTTTTTCTACCTAAATATATTAGTGCAGTATTTGAGCTTGATATATGATTTCGTTATTCATTCAAGAGCACTCTTAGGATGAATCATAACTTTTTAAGACTTAACTCTTTTTACTCATATTTTCTCTGTGATTCATCATCTCTGTACCATAACTAATACATAAGTTTGAAAATTTTTTCATTGTGTCATAATCTTGTATGAAGCCTCTTAAGAATATTTGTAGGATAATAGTGGCATGTATAAATTGCATAATTTTAATGGTGTTCTTTCAGAAATCTTGTATTAATAATTTATGATTAAAGAATTCTTTCAACCAGCTTCTACTGTGTTCCATTGTTATTCATGAGAAAACAAGATCATCATACATACTTCTGCTTTTCAGGAGTTTAGATGAAATTCATCAGATGAGAAGATCACGTTCTCCAACTAGACACCATGATGCCTCCAGAACTCCAGTTGATTACAGATCCAGAGAGATGGATAGTCAGTATTTGTCTGATCAAGAAAGGTACATTGTCAGCCTGAACATGGAAAAAAGTTTAGAAACATTGTCAGTTTGCCTAATTTTCAAGTTTTCATTTGAAATGTGACTAATAGCAATGGGGAAGGGAGAGAATTCATCATAACTGATAGATCTAGTGCCACTGTTAAATTATCTATACCTTTTTTTTTTTTTGTTAAACTGTGTACTGGTTGACAGTAATTGCAGGTGTCTAGACAAATTATTCTTGTTTTTTTTTTTTCTTAGATACTCTACTGCTTTTTCCCAAATGAAGCCCGGAGATTTTTTGCTAGAAAGACATGTATCTTCATGTATGCTCTAGCTTTTCTTGTAATACCAGAATTTACCAGTTGTGCTAGCCAGCAAAATACCAGACATTAATTCCTCCTAGCTGGGAGTTGGATGCATGCTGGTTTGGATTCATATGCTTATTAGTTTTGGACACCTATGGGTGCAGTCTCCCAGCATCTTATGTAATATTCTGGTGAACTTTTTACATTACCCAGGCAGAGCAAGGATTGTTTCAGTACCAGTTGTAGTGGGCAAAAATTTCCAGTCTTAGACGTGTGCCACATACACACCTCTCCCTGGAGTACACAGAGTGGCTACACTCAAAGAATGCTTGGCCTCCTCTCGTAGGCACTGTTTTCCGGTGTCTGTATTCTGATAAAATGGAAGAAATTAGAATTTCTTTTCCATTTATACCTGCAAAAAAAGCTTAGAAAGATATTTCAGCTCAGCAGTTGTGAAAAATAAGGATGACAGTCACATAGATTATCAATATTTATGGGATGTTGTTTACTTTAAAAAAATCATATAGCTAGACTATAATAGCAAACTTACCATTCAGATAAGATCAGTTAAAGTAATGTCTTTGATTTTTTTTTTCTTGGCAGTAAGTAACTACTTTAAGAACTAAGTATAACAAAATCTTTCCCTATAATCCAATAAATTCCATACGGAACATATATTTTGTAGTGATGGGAAAACATGTAAACATTAAACCATAAACATCTCTGGAAATCTTTGGCAAGATTTGAAGCAGCACAAAGACTGAATAACAGATGCCTCTTGCAGTTCAGCTAGTTCAGTTTTAGGTATGATCTTGCCCGTTTTACCTTTGTAGTATGGTAACATAGGTATGGGAATTACTGAGTTATCTGGTCCATGTAAAAATTCAACTAGGCAAGAAGTGTGTACAGAATTGACTAAGATGGATTTTTGCACTGAATTTTCTTTCAGAGGTGAATTAAAATTGTTTTTAAATATAGTAGTCAGATTTATAGTTGGGCTAATTCAAGTAACTTCCACTTGTTGCAATTTTTTTCTGTTATTTTTGGGGGGCAGGGATACATTCAAAAGATTTTTGAAGGTATTTATTGAATTGGTTTGTTATTAATCAAATTTGAAGAGAGAAAGGCTTTAAAAAGTTGCTTTTGTCAGTGTAAATATAGACAGTTAACTGTCTAGAAATTTCTCTTTTAATAAAGCCTCAAACCTGGACAAAACTGGTGATATATGCATGGATTATAGTTGGAGAGGATCTTTGTTTACACTGAGCCTTTCTCGGGGATGAGCAATGGGCTGCTGGATTTGTTCAGAGTCTTCAGTTCTTTTCAGTGTTCACAAAACTATTTTGGAAGTTTAAAGGTCAGATATGAAAGATGTACACGGCTTATTTGCAGGATTTAAAGATGGGTCCATGTACTTGTGTCCTTGAATAATAATCTTGTCTGCAGTGGTCTCCTTTTCCCCATTTTCCTTGTCATCTTTTCCTCCAGATTTCATCAGTTGTGAAGTCTATTTAATTCTGGCAGGTTTTGCCAGCTTTCAGTACAAAAGAATAGCATCATATGAAAGATCCAAATCAGGTTTTGTTAAGAAAGACACTCTGTCACGTCCAAGAATTTAAAAAAACCAACTTAATTAAATATTATGGATTAGTATCAAGAGTAGTGTAGATACTATGTGTTGTGCCTTTACTGAACCCTTCACCTAAACAAGTGCATTCACATAGATATCTAATGTAAACTTGGCTTGAAAGCTGAGGAATTACCCAATGATTGCTTGCCAGAGATTACACCTGCTGATTAGTTTCAATGATTTTCTCAATTTTCTGTTAATGGTTCAAAATCAATATTAAATCATAATATAGGTCTTTGTAAAAATAGTTACTACCACTCTCTTACAGAAGCATCTGTTGCAATAAGTTTCCAGTGGAACTTATTTGTCCACTTCAACAGTGTTATATATATTTATATACATATATACACACATATATGAATATATATAAACTGTTAGGAAAAGCTTTTTATTAGGAAACCATTGTCCAATTTTCAAGAGCATGACACGTTTTTGTTCTGTTTTGGTTTTTTTGGGTTTTTTTGTTTCTTTTATTCCTAAGTAAAATCTCTTAATTCTGAGTATAGAAAACATTTGTTTGAGATTAGTAATCTCTACTTTAAATGTCTCCCAAAACAGACTTAATTTATCAGAGAACTGCATATTCTGACAATATTGATAATGTTCTTGATGGATTCTTTAACTTTTTTTTTTTTAACTAGAAGATTTCATGGTGTCTTTGTTATTTTATATCACTTTTCTGGATGACTTTTTATTAGCTTTGCTTTGGGCCAATTACAATAGGTACTCTTTGGCTTAGGAAAGATAAATATTAACAAAGTATCCTATGATTTAATGTGGACTTTGCATCTACTTTGCAACTCTAAAGAAAATAGTAACTTCTTTCCTAAAATCCCTAGTTGCTTGTAATTTGGAAAAATGCATAAAAATCCTGTCAGTCCTCTGATTTTATGAATAGAAATTTGGCTTAGAAAGAAAATTTGAAAATTCAGTTCTCTAGTACATATTGTTACATCAAGCTAGTTGCTCCACATGTAATTGAATCTTAAATGACTCACAAGCCATTATTTCAAGCTGCCATGTTTAGAATTTTAGGTAAATAATGCCTATAGTTTATCAATGAAATGCATCATTTTATAATGACATGAAGTGTGAAACACATTGAACAAATGCTGCTTTATCTGTTTTGTAATATTTTCTCTCTTTTTTTTTTTTTTTTTGCCATAGTACTTCATGGGATTCCCTGCTTCTTTTAAAATTAGCATGTTTCCATGAAGCTTACCTTTAATTTCATATTTAGAATGATAGGAGTTTTGGAGCTTGGTCTTTCTGATTGTATTGAAGTGCAGAAAACTACAGGCTTAATTCAAGGGATATTTCATATCATAGTCATATTTTCCATAGGCATAAATATGCATTAATTTTACCATCTTGCTGGCTATAGTATGTGTTTGCTTACAGTATAATTAAAATAGAATAGATGGCTGATTTTCCTCAATTTGAAAGAATAAGAAACAAAAAGTCTGATGGCCAATTAGCTTTTTTGTTTGTTTCTTTAGTATTATCATTACAAAAACCTTTTTTGGCCAAACACAATATTTAAATGAACATATATTTTTGATTTTCCCAAAGTGGTGACTGGTTATTCTTCCCATAAACCAACCTGCACTAAATCATTATCAGACCTTGACTGCTTTTACCTGTATGATTTTGTAGCTTAGGAAGCCACAAAACCCAGCACAAAGCCAACAACTGACATCTTTCTTTTTTTTCCTAAGGCATTTCTCTATTAATTAGTTCATGAGACAGGAGGTTATTAGAAAACTGTAGCCATTTTATATTATTTGTTTCATCATGAAGAGCTCTGAAAAAGTAATTCTGAATTTAAAAGAAAAATATCACAGAAGGAGGTGCCACACTAAAATGAACTCATTGAAAATGTTTGACTCATGTGTTTTGAGACATGCAGTCTTATCAGATTATCTATCTGGGTGAATGCTTCTCATTTCTTTTGATGTTTTCATTTGCTTTTCATTGGCATAACCCATGTCATCTAATGCTTCATAACTATATCTGTTTCACTCACCACCCATCCTGTCTGTGCAGTGAGCTTCTTATGCTGCCCAGAGCAAAGCGAGGAAGAAGTGCAGAGTGCCTACACACCATCAGGTAAATACAGGAGTGTGGGAATCACAAACACATCTGCTCAGTTCTGCCTACTTTGTGTGCCCAGTGTTCTTTCCATGGTGGTATTTAGTCCCAGGACATAAAGAACTTCCAAGTACGCTGTGATCCAGATGTCAGTCGCTCCTTTTTGTTTGTTTTAATTTAGATTCAGATGTGTGTATCTGTTTTCAAACCTCAGTAGTAAGGATTAAAGGAGTTGAAGAAACTTTGTTTTGCAGTTGTGTTCTGTGCTAGATTTTCTGCCTAGTTGCAAAAGTCCTGATCTCCCAATGCATGAGCATTGTAATAATTTCAAACATTGGTTTTTTTTAGTTAGTTTTGTTTTCTTTTATTTGCTTTTTTATGTTTATATAACAGCCATGCACAATTAAACAATCTTTGCTTGTTGTGACACCTGATGTCATGCTGATTTAGTCACTTGCAGAGGAATAAATACTGATGTACAAGGGCTTACTGAAGTCCCAGATATGAGGGGATTTGTATTACTTGGTTTTGCATCTAAAAATTATTCTATAAATTGGATCCATATTTAAACTTTGTAGTTTGGGCCCATTTCAGTCTTCATTAATCTCTTGTTCCAAAGCCAGGAGCTCCCTGTCTTACGACTTTCCAGTGTTGTGAAACTAAACAGGACTGAAATATCTTTATCTAAAAAATCAACGTCTGCTCCCCCACCTTTTTTTTCACCATCTCTGTTAACCATGTTAAAAATTCATGACATTGTGTAGAACATCTTTCATTTACAGTAAGTAAAAATGTAGGTTGACATTAAAGTTAACCATTCAATTAATTCAGTCAGGTAGTTTTCCTTTGTCCCTTCAGAATCTGGGTGTTGATGAGAGTTTTGTGTCAGTGTGAAATGTTTTAAATCACCAAATGTTAAACCATGTTGTCTAGTGCTATTATTCATTTATTTAATTTAGGATTTTCTCTTACAAAGTACCATTTATTTTTTTAAATGTCTTTGCTTGACCTTATTTTCATCATCAAATCTGAAACAGTATTGAAGATGCTGTGATAGGGTTTTGTTATAAAGCAGAATAGCATAAAACTAAAATAATAAATACGTAAGCTTTCAAAAAAATCTGCACCAGTGAAGCTGTTAAATTAAGTTTTTCTTATCAGTAGAAATATTTTCATTCTTGTACTTCAGCTAAAAAGACTTTTTCATCAAGATTTTAATTTTAGAATTTAATAATTTATATAACATCTTGTTATTTTATGTCTGTTTAATGTCAGATGATAGCAATCTTTCCTGCCACCTTCCCGTGTCCTTTTTGGCCCGTCTTCTGTAGCTTCATCCTCTTCCTGCCCCCAGCCCTGCGCTTTCTCCTTTCCCTTTTAAAGATTATAATTGCTAGTACAATTTTTCAATGGCATTGTGTAAAGTCTCAATTAATGAAGTAAACACAGTAAATATACGGTAAATATAAATTTCTTATAAATAAATTATAAACTTATGGTACACTTTGCCCAGCCATTAGCTTTCCAATAATTTTACAAATCTAGCAAACCAGTCTGGTCACAGCAAAAAGTTGTGCACAACTTATTGCAAGCTGTGTCATTTTTGCAAGGACAGCAATAGGTAATAGCTACACTGAATTCAGCACTTCCTTGCCTTTTTCTTTATTCCATTTATTGTTGCAGTATTTTTATGATCAAAAAACCCCAAAATTTCACCCTTTAAAAGTAATAATAGTGGTATACTATAAAGCAGGATGGTACTTATAGTAATGTATTGAAGATGAATATAAAAGCCAGAGGTGACAATAGATTGATTCTTTGAAATTTTACTCTGAGGCTTATACACCCCAATTCCAAATAATACCCTGAGACTGGCAATATACATTCTGTAAATAATAGTTTAGAAAACAGTTTAAGCAAAAATTTGTTCTATACCATCTTCTGTCCTTTCTTGTTTCTAGTGACCTGACATTTATTCATGTTAGAAATTTTATAAGGCTTTATCCTTATTTTCTAGGCAGGTTACTGAACAATGGTTTAATTAGTCCTTGAGACAGCTTCAGCTTAAAATGGGAAAGACATGTTAATGATTTCATGTTAAATGAAAGAAATTAGGTAGTCCAAGCTACAGAATTAAGATATATGGTGTGTTTAATGCACCAGTTTGGAATACTAGTCCTAGCTATCCATCCTGTCACTCTGTACGCAATTAATAACTAACAGAAAGGATGAAAAGCTGTGTACCTATGCTGTGTACCTATAGATCATGGGTTTGCCACATTCCATGTCTTAGATCACCCCTACTTTGGTTGGTAATATCTGCCCATGTGCCAGGATTGGCCTGATGACAGCCATTCCTTTTTTCCTCCTGTGCAATGTTACAGTGACCTCTGATGGAGAATTCACCAGGGGTGACCACTAAGCCCGTACAAGAAGGGTCAAAGCTCCTCTGCTAAATCCTTTAGGGTTTTACAAACACTGATGTTTCCAGGCAGAGAGTTGATTCATCTCTCTGTGACACAGCCAGGTTTCTAATGTTGATCCTGCTGTGTTTTGGTCCAAGGCTTAACAGGAATGAAATGTCCTATCAGGACAGACTGCTGCAAAATCCTCAAGCCAGCCGGTTCTTCTCCTAGTAGTTCCATAGTTGTTCCCTAGTGGGGCATGTGGAAAATTGTTAGAATGTTGTTATTAACCCTTAGCCATTAAATGGCCATAATTCCCATTCAGCAGCTGCTCTCTGCCTTTAAATTTCTCTCTTGTTCAATGAGGAGAGGTGGCTGATAAAATAAACATTTCCTTCTCTAAAGCTATGATGATATTAGACAGTTGTCACGTGATACCTCAGTGCTGCTGTGCTGGCTGATGCAGTACTTCTCCTAAGTGTTTTAATTAGCTTATAATTAATAACATTTAATTACTGGTAAATTTTGAAGCTGATACGCCACTTTCAAGAGAGTTCCACATTCAAAAAAGCCAGTTGCTAACACATCTGTAATTAAATTTTTGATACTGTAGATCCCTGTTTTAGTGAGACTTTCATGCTTAGCTACTAAAGAGGTAAAAATCTCTGCAGGTCATCACTGAGAAATAAAGAGTAAGTTTAATATCAACTTAAACCAGTCTGTATATTTTAAATAAAAATATCTATAAATGGATATATATAACTTCCATTTCAAGAAAACATCTGAGCTGTACTAGCATTGGCATACCTTCTTGCACTTTATTTGGAAAAGGTTTGATACAAAATTTTTCCCCCAGATAGCTTCACAGTACTTGAGAAAAACATAGATGAGATATCTACTCCTACAGCTATACAATATAATAGAATATTATGCATTTATTTTATGTTTTGGTCAGTCTTGGCTTGCCTTTACCTGTCTTTTTATTTCTGGCATTTTTTTGTGTTGTCCTTTGTTCTTTTCTGACCCACCACATTGCAGAAGTTCTGTTAGGCACTATAAAACATTACCACCCAAGATGCCTTTACTAGAAAATGGTACTCATTGGAACCTATACAGGTAAGAAGTGTTTAGAGTCCCCTTTAAGTAGTTAGCTTCTTTTTTAAAAAATAAAGACTTCCCTTGTTAAAGAAAAAAATAACAAAATGTTTCATAATTTTTGTGACTGAGAGATCAAGGGATAAAGTCCTAAAATAACTTCATCTAGTTATTTCAATTAACACCTATGTTACAAAAAAAAGCCTAAACCAAATTACTTTGTATTAGTTGGAGTTGTCTTCACTGTTAAAATTATATGTTGCATGTTTTTCTCTATTACATTCTTTTGTTTATGTATGAGATTTCTGTTACATGTTGAATTTATTTTCATTTTGTTTAAATAATTTTAATTTACAAAGCTCAACTCTTCCTGCATGTGCTAAGACCAAACCCGTGATTAGACAGGATATTTCACTCCTTCATGATTGCCTTAATTTACGAATATCGAAATTTGGAGATGATCTGCTGGTTAGGTAAGACACTGAGGATTAATCCCCCCACTTTTATGGTATCTAATATGGATTTTGCAGAATAAATGAGCTTCACTGTAAAGGGATTTCACATGACATATAGTGGATCACATTATTTTATGTTGGCTTAAAATTTACTGCTGTTAATAAGGATATAACTTTATTGTTTGGTATTTCTCATTCCACTTTTCTTACAAGTGGGTGCTGTTCTGTCTCATTCAGTTTTAAACATTTCAATGATATTTGCAAAAAATTTCTCGCAGCCTTTCGTTTGCTTTTATTTTCTAAACAAACCTTGACGCTATCATCCAGTCAACCCTTTTACGTTTTCCTTAATTAAATCATTGTGATTCTACATTTTCTGTAAAGAGAGCATTATTTTATGAGTTAATATCTAACATTGTATTCCTTTCTTTGTTTTCTTTTTCTTTCTCTTCTACCATTGGATGCAATGCACTGGCACTAGTGAACTGCAGCCCTCCCTTGACAGGGCTAGGAGTGCTAGTACCAACTGCTTGAGACCAGATACTAGTTTGCATTCACCAGAACGAGAAAGGTATAAAATAAAAACTTATGAATTTCTTGTCATCTGTGCTGGTGATCTTTATAAGTTCTGTTTTTCTTCATATGAGTATTCCACGTTCTTGTACATTCTTGTCTGCTTTGGTATTTGTAGACATTTTTGCTCCCGTATTCATGTATGTCATGTAAATTGTGCGTTGGAGTTTATGACCGCTTCCAGCTACTTCCTTTGTTTTAGTTCAAGCTGATGTTCATTGTTTACAAAAGTCCTCAGTATGCTGATAATAGCATTGCAGTGTTAAGTATTTTGAAACTACCACTTGGTTGTGAATCTTCATCATCATTTGCTAAAAAGCATTACATCTGTTTCTTGCTTGTTCTGTGGACTGCTAATAAAGCGGTGGCAAAAATTAGAAAATACAACAAAACTTTCACATTTCAAACCAGAACTGTATCAATACTGATATATTTCTTACAGAACAGCCAAACATCATTGCTTTCTTTAATCTGCTGCATCTGCTTTTGCAAGGTGGATAACTGCATTAAGGTTTTTTGCTCTGATATTATGTTAAGGTTCGCATAAGTCTTAAGACATGTTCACAATTTAAATGAAATATTATTGTGTCACATACATTGTGCAGGCATGTTATGGATGCTTTCTGTACTTTCACAATTACAATAGCTTGATTCAAAATTTTAGGTGAATCAAATACTACTGGTATAAAAAGGGTGATTCCACAATAGAACTTCTCATCACTACCCATGTTTTTGGCTAAGGATGATACCACTTTAGAGTGAGATTTTAGGCTCACTAAGGGCAATAATAGGCTCCCTTTGCATGGCAATAGGACAGAATTACATTTTAGTCTGTCCAGTAGATGTTTAACTAGTATGGAAGTTAATAATGCTTTTTTAGTCAATACTCAGTGTGGTGGTTGTAACAGTTGTGTTATTTTATTTATTGTGGGGCAGGATGCCTGAAGAAAGTCACTAAGAATGCACTTTCCTCTTTGAGATAGGGCACTTTCCTCTTTGAGATAGGGTTTCACCTGAGCTTTTTGTTTATAATTTCCCTTTCCTTTCTCCCCATTTCCTCCTGCTCCTTGGTTGGAACTGTGCTTTTTCTTAAGTTGTGCACTTGTGGCAGAAGAGTGACTAATGTTCTGCTGAGGTATCCCTGATGGATCTACAGTAATTTATTAGTTTTTAAGGCGGAGCTCAGATATTACAGATAATATGAACGTGGTTATTAAAAAAACAACAAAAAATATAGAGCCACTCAGAGTGACATACAGATATTTTTCTATATATTTTTAAAAAATATTGTAACATCATAACTGAGTGTGTACATACATACAGCTGCCGTTATCTACAAGCAGTTACTTAATGTGATTGCATATAAATGTGAGCAGTGTTACTTACTTCAAGATGCCACCCATCAAGTTGAATATTCAATGAAGCACTAACTGGTAATTATAAACTATCTAGTAAAAATTTTATACTCAAAACTACATCTGTCCTGATGTGAAGTAGTTTTGTTATGTCTTTAGGATTCATGTCCAGCAACTGGGCTCTTTGCAGAATCTGCACCATTTTGCATAAGTACAAGGATGTATATAAATGAAAGTGTTTAGTCTGTATTAGTGGCTTCTGTTGCTACTAAACATGTGGTTTTGCCAAATCATCAGTTGGTCTGATCCAGAAAAAAATTGCCCATCACTCTGAAAGTTTTTCTTAGCTTTTAGAAGTCCTAAATAGGAGATTTTGACTTGGTATCCTTCATAGAGCAGAAAAGCTCTTGTTAAGGAAATTGATATTCAATTTTTTCTTGATAATTTCATTGAAAATAATAAGGTGTGTGTGGCTTTGGCTGAGGATTTTTTTTTCCTTTCTTGTGATGTAGAAGATTTTCTTATGCAGCCCAAATTTTGGAGGAGGATGTTATATTTAATATATAAACCCCACCAAATTAATATTTTTGTTTTGGGGAACATAAATTTTGGATTATTTAATTCTGCTCTGTTGAATGTGGAATCTGTTTACACTTGAAGATGAAGTTAGTCCTCAGCTGCCTGTGATGATAGAGGAGTCTTTAGTCTGAAGAACACAGAATTAAGTTCAGGGTCTCTAGAAAGCATTTTGGTTCTGTGCTGAGCAAGATAAGAACAAAAGATTTAAAATGCAGTAAGACAAGTTCACCTTAAGTGGTAGAAAATCTCTTTTGAAAGCAATTACAATGAAATACTAAACACAATTAAAATTACAATGTAATAGACAATAGGGAAAAGTTGTTTCATTACTGGAGACTTAGAGGAAATGAGACACTTGTCAGGTCTAGAATTGGTCCATCAAAGAGAAGCACTATAAGGTTTTGTGAAGTCCAATCTACAGCCCTTTATCAGTATATTGGAGAGACTTATGTTGAAGATGTTTTAGTTGTTTTCATGTTGTTTCTTCTCTCTTCTCCCCTCCCAGAATGACAGCATTGTAGATATTATTTAAAAGTCTAGACTTTTATGCTTCTAAATACAGACTTCTAAATACACCTTTGTGTATTTTCTTTAACAAAATTAGGAATATACTTACGTATGAAAATTAGGAATATACTTACCTATGAAAAAGATGTTTACCTATGAGAAATTCTACTTATTCCCCCTCACCTTTTGACTCAGAGGGTATGAATTAGATGATATTTGAGAAAAAGAGCTAAAATAAACCATATTTTAACAAAATGGTAGTGTTATACCAGATGGACAGTAGAGCCCTATTTGTCTCTGTCACTGATTTTCTGGAAACAGTTTTGATCCTTGAATTTTATACAATGTCATTCATGTAATTTGGAATGGTCAGAGTAGTTACTGGTTTTTAAGACACTGCTTTGCCAGTAAAAGTCATTCTATTGACTCACTTATACCAGCAGAAAACTACTTTAAGCTCTATGTATGAATTTGTGATCTGAAAGTCTAGTTAGTTTCAGTATAGCAGAACCAAAAAAACAGTGAGGACAGAACTTCTTTTCTCTTCCTATAGGTTCCATCATTTGACCAATTCCATATAACTTGACTGGCAAACTAACCTTGCCCTGACACAGGCCTGCTAAAGTTTTTTGTTAAATGTACTGATTTTGTACAGAGTTTAATCCTTCAAATACTTCTTTTTTGCACAGTATACACTAAGACATTCAAAAATATCGATCCCCTACAAATACCTCTATGCAGTTGCACCATGCCTGCCTTTTTTTTTCCCCTTCCCACCATCTACCCTCTATTTATTCCAAGCTGTTTTGTTAATTTCTTTTTTTTTTTTTATCCTTTTCACAGTGTCTCAAACTTTCTGCTTTTTTCCTTGCAAATTGGGTGCTATTTCTTTAGAATGGAGAAATGTCTTTTCAACACCAGTCTCTGCTCAGGAAAACACCTAGACATGAGGTTCAGGGGCAGACTCTGAACTGATTTAGGAATGTTTTCTCATAACAGCATGTTCCCCAGACTGATTTAAGATTGCAGTCAGTGATAGTTAGTAATATGTAGTGTGGCTATTATTTACCCTCTGAATTTCTGCTGTTGCAAGCGGTTGTATGTCTGTTAGCACGAGAGCAGTTGCACTGATTGGTACTTCTGGTATGCTTTTGGCCTGAGATCCTCCATCACTTAGTGGAGGTCTGAACAAATAGAACTGAGGAGCACAGCCCAGGGATTAGGTCATGTACAAGGGTCAGCAAATCGGCAAAATACAGCCCCACAGCTGTGTTAGATTTGTTCTGAGGTGCTTCACTGCAGGGAGAATCAAAACAGGATGTTTGCCATTAGCTGGCCACTACTATCCAAACAAGAGGCAAAGCTCAGCAGTTACTTGTTACCTAATCATAAACAGATACCAGGGAGGTTAATCCAATTAAAGCTTGTCCCGATTTCATGTTGATTTTTATATTGCATGCCCTTAACAGTTATGTTGACTACCCCCATTTCCATTAAAATAATGTACAGTGAAATAACTGTTTGCATTAGGTCTGTGACATACTGTCTTTCTGGTTCTTTCCAACCATGAAAAGAAGTAGGTAGTTACATGTTGGTGTTATACTGTGGCTCACAGTCATTCAGCATTCAAGGAAGAGGAGCATGTTCTGAAAATTCCTACTGAATTACCCAGTTAATTCTTTCAAATGCTCTTTAATATCTGTAGTGGATATCAGCATATTAAGGGCTTTGACTGAGTGCACTGATGCGTTAACATTTTCTTTAACTGTTGCTTTGGAGAGAAAAAGAAGCTACTAACAACCTATTTGCTCTTGAAACATCTGAAAGATCTACCTAACTGTTACAATAATGCTCATGTCCCTGAAACCTTTGTTATTTGCATGTTCCATAAATCAAACCCTTTTCCTTTTTACATGGACTGGAAGAATGCCTCAGAAAGGGAAATATAAGATACTTGTGCTGAGTTGATGTAAACATTTTGCTATTTGCCAATAAATCAGTTTGTTTTGGTATTGTAAATTGTTATGCATACACTTGTTGCATTACAAACACTTGGCATCCCTAAAAAATAAGCATTGGTCTATAATATAGTATATATAATTCTGAATTGAATGAGCTTTTCCAAGAAAAGAAATCTCATAATACACCACAATTCATTCTCAATTCAGGTATTTTTTGTTGACTTTAGTTGTGTAACATAATGTACTGACATGTACTGCAGGGATAAGGAGACAGAGAGCTGGCTGTACACACTTGCAGTGTATGTTTTCAAATGATAAAAAATGACCCCAGTACTTGTATACAAACGTGTTTAACTTAGTTTTACCTGCATTCTTTCACTGCATTCCAGAAAACGGTGGCTTTCTGCCCTAGAACTTTTATCATAATTAATAGTCCTACATTTTTACTGAGATTACATTTTTCCATGCAGATAGGTGGGAGAGATTAGCAAAATACCAAGATAATGACCATTATATGGTCTTTAAAAGTCTTTTCTAATTTGGAATTGCAGCTTCCTACACAAATGACAGGCTTTTAGGTAGTCAAGCATTTGAGACTATTTGAAAACTTAATGGTACACCATATAGAAGATATATATTGGTCTAAATTCTGCATCTTTGGGCACACCTCCTCTTCCTTTCAGATGTGATGTTTTTGCATTAAGCAGCCTTAAGTAAACTAAACTTGGGTATTAAAAAGCTGTTAGAAAAAAGAATTAAATTGCACACTTCCATTACTTTTTTGGGGTATTTTTCCAGTCCCAAATCCCATATATTTAATTTTACCACAAACTAAATACCGTATTTTCTTCCTGTTTTATTGAACGGGCAAACAGGGGTAGATGGTCCCCCTCCATAGAGAGGAGACGACCTACTAGTCCCAGGATTCATATCCAGCATGCATCTCCGGAGGATGACAGGTACTAGTCAACTCCTCCCAGTTGAAAAATGGCTTACTGCATCTTGCACTCTCAGAGGAGTACACTGAAATTTAGAAGTGTGCATTTGTGTGGAGACTTACAACCTCCAGAAGCCCAAAATAAAACAGCAGCTTAGGTGTCATCTCTGCATTTTGTTGAACTGTTATAAAGCACAGAAGAATGAACATCTTTTCAAGTTTTCTGTTTGTCTCAATAGTCACAAGACACAAAATATGATGTCTGATGCGACAGCACATCATCTGTGTTAATGTTCTTTAGTCTGTTTTTACCTGCTTCTGTAAATGGTGCTGGTGCTTTCACTGTGGTGCTTTATAATGTGATAAATACTTGTTGTAGAGCATATTCTTGTGTATATGTTTGTTTTCATTGGTTTTGGTTTTCCTTTTTTCAACCAACTGTTCCTAATGGGAAAAAACCCCACAGGCTGATATGTTGGAGGTCTTGTTAACACTTCCTAGTTGATGTATGTAGAAATTGGCACTATTTGTAAATTCTGTCCAAATCAGGATGGCCTCCGTGGAGCAGGTTTTCCTAATAAGGTAGGTTTTGATTAAGAACATCAGGCCTCTAAATAAATTTTTATGCTGAATATCATCTATGATTAATAGAAGCACCTTTGTTTTTTACTTCTCATGAGCTTTCTAATCACATGAGTTTTGGTATCCCATTGCTTTGGCAGCAGTAATTTTTTCTTTGTTATTTTATTTCCAGATAGATATTTTAAGCAGACGTTGTAATTTATATTTAAGTGCAATTTCATAATCTTTCTTTCAGTATTTTGTTTTACAGTAACTGACAGGACATAGATTAATGTAAATACAGATTAAAGTAAATAATATTTACATGAACTACTGAAGTTGCATTTAAAACTGTTAGACTGAAATACCACTGGTGCCAGTCCTGACCTTCTGCTAAAGCCTACCCACAGTACTGACATTTTTACTGGGATTTATCTTGTTTGCTTGATACTGGAAATACTACACTCAGATCAGGTGGGAAGAGCATAGCTGTGTGTGGGTAGTATTTCCTTTTTTTAATTGGAGTTAAACAGCATTATAAATTACAGAATAAAGTAGTGAAACATCATTTCAAAGCTGTCCTCCCTTATAGATACTGCATTTCCAGAATCCTCCCTTACAGATACTGCATTTCCAGAAATTTTGCCAACACATCCCTTTGATGGAACAGCCACTAAGAGTTTAGAAATGTACTTTATGTCTTTTAGGCCTTTTTAAGTAATATTGGTTCTCATTTTTTGAGTCAATTGAAAGATTGCATTTGACTTCAGGGTATCAGACTTGAAAAAATCAGTGAAATAAGGTTTTCCTCTGAATACTGCCATACTCAATGCCAAATAGTAAGCCTTTTTACATTAGCTGAAATTTTGTGGAGAAAGGCTGAAATCTTCTAATGCCCACTGGCAAACATTTTACAATGTAACATCTGTAGGATATGGAATCTGTAATGGGAAGGTTTTTGAGATGGATAAACAGCAGTCTAATTTTCTAAGTGAAATCAGTGCCTACCTGTGTTTGTAAGTCTTGCATGCACTCTGGTCACCAAAACCCAGTGATGAGCACAGAAGGAATTTAAGCTAGCCTCAATGCTGATGAGTGTTTGCAGCCTGTGAGTTCCAGGACTTTCCCTGACATTAAGAGAAGTTCATTAAGAAGAAGTTCATTAAGAAGTTCATGATCTTCATTAAGAGAAGATCATTGAGTTTTTTTGCCTATCTGTAGAGAGAACATCAGTGAAGGAGTCAAAGGTGCTTTACCTTTTTTCTCTACTCTAAGTTTACATTTTTTCTGATTAATTCACGTAGTTATTGCAGTAGGCCAATACTACTCAGTTCAATAATTAAAGTTTTTTCAAGATACGCTTGTATCAGTTTGGCAGCTGAAGTGTAGTGGCTGTTGGGGAATGACTGATGGATCAGCAGGGGTAACTAACTAACTAACTAACTAACTGCTTATCACTGCTTTTGAATTATATTTCATAGATTAATTGACTTTGATAGACTTCATCTTACTCTTCATTTGAGTACCTTAGAGATTTATATTACAAATAGGTCCAATTTGCATATAGAGTGAAATCAAGATCTGTTTCTGAATACATTTCTTAAATCTGTGACTTCTACATTATTTCTAATTTTAATAAAATTATTTTTTGCAATATTGTATTTATTTCTAATGGTTATTAATATCAGTTTTGATAAAAGTTTTGGCAAGATTGTTCTTCTGGAATTTGCCTTACCAGGAGGAAGTGACTCCTTGATACATTGATGAGAAGAAGACATGAGTTACATATTATTTCAGTGTTAAAAATTTAGAAATGTTTGGTATCATTTATTTCTATAAGATATTTTGAAGGATAGTTTTTCTCTTGGATTTGATAGCATAATTCCTTGAAACTTTTTTGGTTTTTTCTATTAGAAATTAGGAAGTCTAAATGTCTAATGTCTACAGTGTAGACAGATGGGTATCTGGAGGTCTGTGAAATTTAAGTAATGATAAAAACAAGGTGAATGAAAGCTGTGCATATAATGGTAGGTGAATTTTTTTTCAGACTGTTTTTTGGAAAAATCTGCATATAATATCAGCATATAACCAAGAGTGGATAAAATAGGCCTTTAAAAAAAAGGAATTCTCATATATTTTTATTTAAGAGAAGTAGCTTTTGTCAGTTGTGCATGCATATGTAAAAATGCTTTTCCCAGAGTCACCTGAAGCCAGCTGCAGAGCAAGTGCTCTCCTGGTACTTGCAGGTACCATGCAGATCCAGCCTTTAAGAAAACTCCAATAAAGTCAGGAAATATTGAACGTGATATCCCTGGTGGCTTCAAGGCTACATAAAGTAACACTCACTGCAAACCACTGCGGGCTCCTGCATAAAACAGTAAAAAATCCTTTAAAAATACTGCTATGTTTTCATTTCAGAAATAGTAATTTTTAATTTCAGCAGGAATATTGTCAAGTTTCTCTGTGTGTTAACCCAGATTCTCTTTGTTATCACAGATCTGGTAAATACACTGAGGCACACAGAGTTTTGGAACATGAACTGTAAATACCTTGTCTGTATATAAAACAATATGTAGTGCTTGCCTAAATATGATCTATATTGTTCAATGATTTGGTGTGACAGTTGGAAGATTTATGATCTCAGTGAGAAATTTTAGCCATTCCTGACCCTAATGGGTATAGATGCAAATATAGTACAAAACTTGGGTTATTAGTGGACCACAAATTTTGCTGAGTTTTCTCATTCAGTTTTGATATTTGAAAAAAAAAAAATCCATTCATGAATCTTGTAATATATTTCATTAAAAACTAATAATAAACCAACAAGATAATAGTCTTTCCAGATTGAAAGCTGTGAACAAATTCTGCAGCTTCAGCAGAACTTAAAATTCCATAGAAAGTCAGAAATGTTCCTATATGCTTTTTATTAAAAAAAAAATTTGAGTCCGTTATTCTACTTTTCACTCGAGTTACTGAAAATTTGTTACTGTAGCAGACTGTGTGGTAGTAGAACATGAAGGTTTCATCAAAATGCAGGAAATTAAGAAATTTACTTGCATTTTCAGGAAAATGTCACAATATAATGACAAAATATGCATCTTCTTAAGCAAAGAGGTTTTTTATATGTTTATATATTCTCAAGAAGGAAAATAGCCCGTATTAAATAACAGTGCTGCCATTCAGCATGTAGAGCATAATGGTTTTTAAAAATACTGTTGTGGCTTACATTCTCTACATCTTCACATCTTAGGCTGTTGATCTTGCATCTAAAATTTTATAGTGTTTGGAATAGGAAAATGAGAAATACAGCTTTTTTCAGTAGATAGTGACCTAATGCTTTTTGTTTATATATTTGCCTGCATGTCTCCACCTTCACTGCATGTGACCATCTCTCTGTTTCTGCTCATTCCGTCCAAATTCACATCCATGTTTCCAAATATTGGGAAGAACAAGGACGCTGGAGTCTTGCATTCCAAAACAAGACAGTGTAGACCACCTAAGTGCTAAACCTGGAGCAGCACAGAGGTATCCTTATTTACTCAAATCCTAGATCAAAGTAAATGAGGTATTGGGTATAGTATATTCTTCATGTGCTCTGCATACTTTCACACATTTTCTTTTTTTTTTTTTCCTGATCTATGTACTAGTACATATGTGCATGTATCATTCATGGATAATATTTTTTTCTCCTGTGAAGTATGTTTAGGAAGTAAGAGCATGTTGAGCTAATTGGAAATTTATACAGCATCATCTTAGCCAGAGGGAGGAACCAAAAAGGAACCTGATTTTCAATAATTTCTACTATGTGCTGCTCTCAAGGCAGCGCTGAGAGCAGAGAAATAAGTGTACTCAGCTCATTAGTGCAGTGTATTATTGTGTTACTTGTCACAGCAAAGCAAATCCTGCTCTTGGCTTTTCCATCCAACTGAAACCACTCCCTATCAGCTCTCTTTCTCCCTTGTATGAATGTCACAATCTAGCCAAGCAACATAAGGAGTAAGAGAAAAATAGGCCCCAGAGAGAACCAACTAAACAGAAAATGAAGAGGGTGACATAATTTGAATGGTAATGCTGCTGCATGCCGTGGATATAGCCATAACTTTTAGAGCTTTGCTTACTGTAGGTTTTAAGTAAAGCTGCAGCATTTAATATGTGCATTTTTCTCTGTATCCACTTTATATTTGTCCTGGTAAAGGAAAAAAAAATTGAAAAACAATGAGAATATACCAAAAATAAAATAGATTAAGGGCAAAAGGGATTTCTGATTTTAATCTGACTTGCTATTTTTTGTGAGAAAATACATTTTTTTAAAATCCCAAAAGCATCAGGGGTTATGATCTCTGCTCATGCAGAAAGTATTTTGCATTTTACTGCAGTGTTTTCTTTTTTTGTAGAATCTACTGCATCACAGTAAAATGCTCATCAAATACTGCAGTGGCTAAAAATAATGAAAAACAATTATGACTATGTTCTTTGGGCATGGTTTGGTGTCACAGCTGTTTAGGTCTCTTCCAGTTCTGGCACTGGATTACCCTTTATAACCACAAAGGTTTAAAAGGAAAACATGCTATTTAAAATGTTATTTTTGTCTCTGTTTTGCCCACATTAATTTATATAGCCTAATATATGACATTGATTGTATCATTGCAAGATCTTCTGTGTATTAGTTTGTCAACATTTCTGGTCTAGGATTGAGTAATCATCACTCCCTGGTTTTACTGCTCCTGAAACACTGTATGCACTTTTTCTTTTGAAAAAATAATACATATTGATGATTTTCTGAGGTTTAAAGTAGTAAATCCTAATTTGTAAATACTAACATTACTATGGATAGTACAGAAAATTTTGGAGCACAAGAGTTGCAGAGATTTACTTATTATACTTGTAGTCCTGGGTAATAATGATGAAACGAGGCTTTACCTTTGTTTTATATGTGTAGACTCCTATTACTCTTCATTGTTATTATTTAATATCAAAAGGAGTGCTTAGGTAGTCTGAGCTAATTAGTGCCTCATTATCCAAATGTCAGATGAACTCTGTAAAAGCTTTGTGTAGGAAAGGAGTGAAGGAGTAAAATAATTTCTGACTTACTTATATTGACTAGGAAGAAAATAGAATTGGTTTAATCTGTTTCTAAAAACTTTAAAAGGTAATAGAATGAGATTTTTGAAAAAACAAGTTTTTACTAATATAGTGACAGCCTTTTTAAAATCTGACATATTTAGATTTAAAAGCAATTTTTAGATCTATTTAAGCCTTCAAATGATATTTGCTGTTTCTTTCTGCAAGGTTATTTTCCTGCTGTCTACTCTGAACATGTTTCTCATGCTGTTAAGAGATGCCTTATAGGGCTGAGAGGAGTCATTGTTTCTAGTCACATGCAGGCTGTGAAGTGGAAACTAGTTGCAGGCTCAGTCAGGATTGATGTTTTTCTTCCCTGTTTTGGTACCTCATGAGCTGCACACCATGAGCCTCAATCAGACCTAATTAACACAATGTCTCTCAAACCTAGACTTCACCAGCCTGCCTATGATGATAGTTGTCACTTTCTCATCTGTCAATTCTTTCTTTTATTACCTTTATATTACATGAATAAATAATCTTCATATTTCTGTATTCTTTTTCTTCTTTGTTTATTTCTTTTCTGACATGTCATTTCGCAGGCAATCCAGAAAAGTGGAAAGATATAGCAGCCAAAAACAAGCTAGGAAAGGCCCTGCAGCTGAAACAGAAAGGTAGGACTGTTGATTGATGTGTAAGAATCTCTTATTATCAGTCTGATCCCAGATTTTGGAATATACCTCGAATACAGCTTTTTTTAGAGCATCTATGACAGAAAGCTCTGTTGCCATATATTTTGTATGTGTATTATTATCACTTTGTTGCATACATGTGGAATTTTTCTGGCATTTTCCATCATTGTAGATAAGCTCAATGGCAAAGTCAAGAAGTGCTTTTCTGCACTTTAACACTGATTATTTTTTAAAAAAATCTTTATTTTACACGAACTTTGAGGATGAAAAATTACACTTGATTATATAACTAGATAAACAGGTATTACAGATAAATAATTCAGTGAACTATTCTGAAGGAGTAAAATTGATTACACAAAAACAATTTTCTGTTCTTTTATGAATGAGCAAAAATTTGTCTATCCCAATTTGAAAATGTTTTCTTTCAGCCCTAACCCTAGAGTTACCAGATGTGACATTACCTTTCATATTTTAGGATACATACAGCCTTGATCTGTATTTTCTGTATTTGGACACTATTCCAGGGGTGCGCTGGAGATTGGTGACCCTCTCTTATTCTTAGTTTTTGTTTATAGTTTCTTAGGTAGGAGCATACTACTGAGGCATCAGTCTGAAGAGAAAGGAATTTGAGTTTTCTTGTGTACTGGCAGAGCTGGAATCTGTGGGATTCCCCTGTAGGCCACTGCCAGCTGAATTAATAGGTTTGCTGCTTGCAGTGTCTCCTTCCTCTCTGAGGAACCATGAGATACACATGTACATGCTCATTGCAGCCTCACTGCTCACCAGGTAGCATTTTTTTCCCAGATTCCTCTTCTCTTTCTACTTCTTATCTCACTTCTGTCTCATCTTCTCACTAACTTTTGCCTTCCATACTTGTTCTGTGTTCCTTTTGGTCTCATTCTTCTGATCAGCCATTTGCAGGCTTCTTCCTACAAGCAACAAATCTTTCTCCTAGGGCAGAAAGTCCTTAATGCCATTCTAGTTATTCTTCAATTGTCTTTTGTCTCTCTTTTTATTTGCACCCCAAGAGGCATATTAATCATGTTGTGATACCCCAGCTAATGCAAACCTTAAGCCTGATTTGTCTTCATTTGAGTTAAACAGATCCTCTGTCTTTTTCATGGAAGGCATGTCTATAAAAAGAGTGTTACTGGAGAAGGAGATAAGTTTCTGAGTTGTAGGTAAGTCCTGTCCCATTCTGTAATGGTGGGACACACTTCTAGTGTTTCACTGGGCTCTCAGATAAATTTCACTGGGCTCTCAGATAAATTTAGCTTCTAAAAGGAGAAAAATCAGACCTGAGAGCATGATGACTTTGTTAAATTGAAGCATTTATCTGCAGTAAAAGCAAACAAGAACTTTCTGGCAGAGATTAAGGTCCATATTTACCTTATGGATGTTATAAAGTTTAGACATATGATATGATAGATACTTAAAACCTGGTTATGTGCAGTAGTTGAGATGGATTACTTTTGTAGTCAGCATGGAGAAACAGAAATTTTCAGAAGTCAGGTCATCTTTGTTATTGTAAGCATCTTTCAGAATCAGGAAATTCAGTATCTGCAAGAATGTTATGGTTATCACTAGGGCAAGCCAAAAGTTTGCTGAAGACATGTTAGGATTTAAGAGAAAGAATACAAGCTCAAGCAACAGAATCTTGTTTTTTTTGCATTGTGACTGGTCTTCCACAGGGACTGTTACTGATGAAATTATTTTGAATCCAAGCCAGTTTGTTATCCTTGGTAGGCATCCTTGTGTTATTTCATATATAGGGGCTTTTTTAGGATTACTTCTTAGTGTATGATAGTCATATGAACCAGATATTCTTGACTGTATCTTGTGGGGAACTCATGATGGATGTGTGAAGGGACACTTCATAAGTCTGCAGAAATTAAAAAAAAAAAACAAAAAACCAAACAAAAAGCCAAGAAAAAAGACAACACACCACCCCATAATGAAATGATGGCATGAGAATTGAAATTTCTGATATAATTTCTGATACAGTAGTACCATTCCAAAAGGCTGCCCTGTTGGAAAGCCAAACAAGAGTCAAAAGGCACAGTTAGAATATTTTGTCACTCTACAAACTTGAAATGCTTCAGGTTATCTTGTAGTTATGGAACTAGTAATAATTATGGTCTATTAGACTAACATGATCAGCATTTTACTGCATAATATTAGTTATACTTTCATTAGAGTTCCTTTAGAACTATATTTTCTTTTTTAGTTACAGGTACTTATATAGATTTTCTGTTTCAAACTGTAAAGGAAACTAAGGGAATCACAGGTGTGCTTCCATATTGCCTTTTTTTAGGTCACTAACTGAAATACATTTAATATTTTTAATAAAAAGAAAAGGCATGCTATAGAAACAGAAATGCTTCTGTGGTTAACCCAGTATTCATAGACTCCTCTGTGCTAGTCCTTTTGTTGTACGTATTGTTAGCTTGTGTTTGCTGTGTTCACACAGAAAATCAGTTGATCTACCTAGTGGAAGCCAACAGTATTCTGAACTTGCACAAATGTGCTGCTTTAAATTACAAATGATCTACTTGCAACTGGATAAACAGTGCTTATGCACTACAGTGAGTGTGACATTACTGTAACTGGCAAGGGCATTTCACAGGAAGCTCTCCTCAGCAATCTGCTGCTTCTCATCTTTGTTTTACTTTCTTAAACCTTTTCCCTATAATTATAGCTGTCCGTACTTATTTTAAATGTTAGGGATCCAGAGGTATTTGATGCACTCTGAAACTGTATCTGTGAATACGACATCAAGTCACCAAAATGTTCTGAAACAGCGCAATCTAGAATTCAGGCAAAGTGATTGAGGACATTTGCTCAGATATGAATTTTAAAAGTGTTGTGCCTGTTTTGCATGCACACACACCCTCCCTTCCCCCACCCCAATACAAAGGTTAAAGCTCTTTTCCCTACTTTGTGTCCTGGGGAAAAAACACACGCTGTCCTTTGGAAATAGATGCTTGCTGACCAGTGGCCTTGTGCAATAATTGCATCAGCATAAAGGGAATACTGAATTTAATAAAACATAAAAGTGGCATTTTTATTAACTTTGTACCAGTGCAGGAGAATGTATATAAATTGTGAGTAATAATCATTAAGTGGTTCTTAGAAAATTGCTTTCCATTCAATGGTTTCTCAATGTTACTTTATCAAAAAAAATCCCAAAATGACAGAAAACCCAAGCCAGAACAAACCCACAAATAAATGAATAAGTTAAACAAACAAAAACCTGAAAGGAAGTAATTTTTCTATAGCTGAAGGTAGTTAGAGAAATTAAATTTAAGACCTTACAAGTTGACTAGGTATCTAGACCTGAGTATGTGCATATGGCATAGACCAAATGCAAACTTTTTCAAACCCATCTTCAGTACCTGCAATTTAATTTGTATTTAAAAATCAGAATATAAAATGTGTCTTCCTTTGCCTTATTTTGCTTTCATTTCAATTTCATTTGCAGAACACATCAGCAAGGAAGTCCCACGCAGTCTCCTCCTGCCGACACCTCCTTCAGCAGTCGTAGGGGAAGACAGCTACCACAAGTTCCAGTAAGAAGTGGCAGTATAGAGCAAGGTATCAAATAATGAGCTTGTGATAGCTCAAACTCTTTGATTTCTTACCTTTCTTTACTTTAAGTCTACTTGCATAACTATATGTCCAATGCTGTAATTCTACCAGTAAAGCAATAGAAGAGAATGAAAGCATCTTTGTAGTTTGGGAAATCCAATGAAGTTTGACTGGTGGGTTATTACATGTGGTTTAATTGCCCTACTTTTCTAGTACTCGTTCATGTTTAAATTTTCTATTTGAGTCATGGTAGTTTCCAACATGTCTAGTATGTTATCAGCAAAAAAAACAAAACCAAAACCAAACCAAAACAAAACCCCAAGCATCAAACCACAGAAAAAGAAAACAAAAACCAAACAACAAACTGGGGCAAGGTTTTTTGACAGTCTTAGTCATTTCCTATTTTGTGATTTATATTTATTGTTGTGCATTATTAACATAGATTAATAATAAATGTCACAGATCTGTTTTTCTTCTGGAGTTCATAGTTCAGTGAATAAAGAATGAAAACAATTACCATGGGAAAATGTGAGAGCACAGGTCACCAGTCCTTTCTTGCTTAAGAATAAACAGGCAAAGAGTGCTGCTTTTTTCTGAAAAAGACATTGTAGACCTGATGATTATGGAAGAAGTTTCTTATATACTGATATCAAATAAGGATGTACATTGTTGTTTCCTTTTCTAGTAACATACTACACACAGAGAATGAGCTGTTATGGTAAAATGAAGTGGCACAATGGATATTTGTACATTCATATTTTCTTCTGTGTTTAAAAATCCTGTTTTGTCATTGACTACAAGCAACAACTGAGATTGCCACATACTACAAGGTTTTCTTCTTTGTGGAAATTATAGAAATGCTTATAATGATGAAATATTGTAATACATTGCAGAACTGTTAGCAGATCACATTCTTGAAAAGATAAAGTTGCTGACCGTGGCCACCTTATCATGGCAGATTACCAATGAGGTTTTCTTGTATGATGTCTTGCATTTGCAATCAATTTGCATTAGTGTTAAGGCTTTGAACTGTGATGGCATACCCACCCCTGAATTAGCACATATAAAATGTACTCTTGTTTTATAAATGTGTTTATTTTGAATGATTAATATGCTGATATAAGTGACTTTTATTAACTTTAAACTTCCTATTCAGGTCCTCTCGTTTTGTAGTGACTCTAGTACTGTCTGAATTATAACTAGTTACAAACTACATTCAGAGTTTCTATTTCTGCATATTAGCAAGTCGGGAGCTTTACAGGGAAGTGTAATAAGTAATGAATTTCAACTTTCTTCAATATTTCTGCTTCAGTTTCAGAATTTGGTTCAATATATAATGATGAATTAGCTTTTAATTTAATTTTAATTTGGTTTTCCTTTGCATATTTATATATCATCTTTCTGCTGGTCTTGGTAACTGGTGTGTTAGAGTAAAATACCAGTTTATGTTTTGTTGAAGGCGTTGGAAATGAATCTAGAACTTACCATGAAAATGAGTAGAAATGGGATGTGTACAGAAGAGGAAAGAAACAATGAAAGTTGAGCCAAAACCACTCTGGGTTTATAAAGTTGTTGGTACCATGAACACGTGTAAAGCAATGCAGTTTCAGTGTACTCCTGTTGACTCTTGTGCTTACTGTGCTCGCGCCTTTCACATGACGTGTGCAGGTGAGATGCGCCGTGGTTTATTGGGGTTACACTTCGTGCCGCCTGTCCCTGGGGCTGTGTCACAGCACTTGGAATCAGTGGTTACAGACATTTCCTTCTCTACACAGTACTTGGGTTTCGTCTGTGTGACTGACTTGCTTCTGAAAGGGAGCTTTTCTTATTTTACCCATGTTTAATGCTCTGTTCAGGCTCAGAACTTGTTTGCAGAGTACTAAGTTGAATAGATTTTATAATATGTGTTTAAAATCTGTGTCAGTATTTGTTGAAGTACATATACTAGTATATCTAACTCAATACTACTCTTAGAAATTAAATTCGCTAAGGCCTTAAGACCACAGTACTTGCTCTGATTTACAGCACCAGATTTTAATATTAGTTTCACCTCTATAATCCCTGACAAAATGAGTACCAGGGTCAAATGTAGTGACCAGAAGTGATCTGTTCTTAATGTAGTATTGAACTCAAAACATATGGAGGTCTGTAAAAGATATGCATTAGCTGTGCTGGGAACTGGTGTGTGTCCTTATTGGTTTAAATTCACAGTCACTGTAGATACTGATGATGTCAAAACCTAGTGCAATATCCAAATGTCATTGGAAATGTTTCAAAATGCATTTTCTTCTTATATTTTGATGGTCCTCTTGAAGTCATGCATTTCAAGGATAAACTGTATGATATGCCATAAAGTATCATTTTTATAGTAGAGTACTTCTTTACATTCCATAAGAATCCTGTTGTTTTATGAGGGTCAAATACTCCTCTAAATATATACATCTGTGAATCTAAATATATACATATATGCATTTAAGTCTGTTACACAAGGCATAGTGATTGCTGCAAAAAAATGGATATTTGTATATCAAGAATGGGCTTCTTATTTACTCTCTTGCACATTCAGGAGAGATAGAAGAATCCACTGAAGTAATTTTATTACTCTTTGAAGTCCTCATTATGGAACAAATGAGATTTAATGAAGGAGCGACAGACTGGTAGCAGTTTTCATGTGAAGAAAAACAGTGATATTTTAAGTACTAATCTCTAATCTTTAGCTATCAATTGTAAGTGATCATATCCATACTAATAAGGCTTGGCTGATGTTTTTCAGACATTCCATTTTGTTGTCAAGTTTAGAACTAAACAAAAGCTTGTTTCCTTGTCTCTGCCAAATGATGTTGTCTTAGTTACTACTCTGGTTGGCAGTCTGAGAATCATAAAAATTCAACATACAAGAAACAAGGGTAGTTTTACAAGGTCCTGAATAAAACACATACCTTCTTTAAAAAAAAAAAACCAACAACCTTACAGAAGTAATTGTTACAGAGAAGACCAAAGTAGTGATCCTTATTCCATTATAGAAACAGAGTTGATCAGGACGCTACTGATCAGGAATGGAGAAACTTAAATGTAAACCTTAAATGTAGAGGAAAAGGTCAAGTTTAAGGACTAAAACCTTCTAAACAGTGTTATAATTCACACTGGAAAGAAAAATTGTGAAAAAAACCCAGTCTTCTTAAGGGGTGAACAACTTTGTGTAGCTTTAGAGTGGAGGTGAGGCATAGTTATATCATATTTGAGAAAATACTCACTAAATAACAGCAACTCGAGGGCATGCAGGTTTTAAAAAGTGGTTGCAGTTAAGACTATAGGCTTCTGTAATTTTTAGGCAATGTGACTTTTATTTTTATTACAGTCATATTCAAGGACAACATAGTTGTATTTATTTCCTTTTCAACCCTCTCAGCAGTATTTCTTAGAATGCAAGATTGAGATGCTGTTGTATTGAAAGGTTTTGAGATGTTTGAATATTGAAAATTAGTCCTGTATAGGTGTGTCTGTGTGCATTTTCAAGACATCACAATTTAATAGTCATTTCCCTAACTTATGCTACGAAAGAAGTGGTTTTGATTTTTCTTGTATTAATGGATGATTTTATAAAAGGACCTAATCCTATGAAGATGTTTTGGCTCAGTGACTAAAGCAGTGAAATTCTAAGCCATGGTAAGGACAATGGTGTACTCTCAATATGTCATTCTGTGCTGGGCTGCAAGAGATTTGCATCACGGTACTTTTATTTGCATCATTTTGAGTGGAACTGTGCAATTGTTAAGAGGGATGGGGATTCTGCATTGACTTTGCTTTTTAGCTGTTTCTATAATAACTTTGTGGTGTAGTTCCATGGTTTTGAAATTATACTTTCGTATAAAGGGTACATCTGTGATCTTTACTCAGTCCGTCCTCTGTCATTGCAGCTATCAAACATCACAGGAATTCTTGCTTGAATATGATTTGAGGGTGGGTTTCTACACTTTTACATAATGGTTGATTGTTGTATTGATCAAGGAAGTGAATATACCAGCAGATAGTCGGGATTATATTATTACTCTAGCAAGTAAATAACAGAAGAAAACAACACTGTTGAAATTCACGAACCAACAATATAAATGTGCAATGGCTGTAGTACAGCAACAGTCTTTCAGGGGTAATTTGTGCAAAACAGATCTTAATCCCTCTATCTGCCTTCTGTTTGGGTCTTCTTTGGGTTTCTTTTTCATAGCTTTGACAATGCAATTTCCTATTTCAGAAGTCACATAATGAGAGTGAGGTTTGTGATGACAGCAGTTTGTTTCCATGTACTGTGATCCTGACTGGAGCAGTGGGGTTGTGTGTGTTTCCAGTGGCATCTGGCTCCAGCAGTAGGGCTCACGTGGTGGCAGCGAGCGAAGCAAACGTGCATCCAGCATTAGGTGTTGCTGTACCTTAGCTCATGTTGGAAAAAGCTGTGTACAGCACTTGTATGGAAGGTGAAGGGCATGTGTGTGTGTGTGTGTGCTGCTGCTGCTACATGAGGGAAAACCACATGAAGACTCTGCTGGGACTGAATGGGGATTACATGTATAAAGTTCATATGTGTGATATTTGTACAATGGTGATGTCACAGAGGAACAAAGTGTTTTGATGTCCAGTATTTTTTCTTTAATGAATAAGAATCAGAATTTCGTACAGGAAATCTGTATGTTGTCAAATAATATATTGAGTTGCAAGTATCTTTTTATATTTAACCAATTTAAGATCCCAAAAGAAAAAGAAGTGCTAGTGAAAACAGTTCTGTGTTTGTGTACTGGATCATTGAAATGTCGTTGCAGTGAGAGTATGGTTGTGGTTATGGTAAAAGATCAAACCTTTTCAGTCGAACATTTTTTCAAATCTATTAGTATAAAGATTGAGTGGCAGAAGAAAAAAAATAAGTCCTGTCAGTTCTAGATTTCAGCCTATCAGTGTTGTTTGTTTTGTCTCCATATTTCTGGTTTTATTTTTAAATTATTAGGTGGCACTGCATATTTTGAGGCAGCTTGTGGAATCTTTACTCATGCTGGAGAGTATTTTTCTCAGCACTGCTAACTTTTGCAAAGGAGTTCAAGCCTCATAGTCTTTTATGTTTTCCTTAAAAATGGATTTTTAATAGTCTGGTGGTTATTGAGTGTCGTAGATTTCAGTTAATAAAAAATAAATTTGTAGCACTCATTATTGCAGAAGAGGCTTCAAATAGTGCTATGTGGTTCAGAAGTGAGAGTGATATTTAAAACAAGGTTTTTATGTCATTCATAAATTTGGGTATGATGATACTTCTCTAGTAGAATACTTAAAGATTCCACAATCTGGTTCTCTGTAACATCATTGTTCCTGTTAATTTTAAAGAAAAAGTCATAGGCTTTATTATTTGTCATGGTTTATCACTTTAATTTTCTACATTACTTTTACATATGCTGTAGTACTGCCTACTGTACATGCCATTGTCATGTGTAACACATTTCTTTATCTAACTTTAAATTTGCTGATTTCTTTTTCTGTTTCCATCATTCCGTGCATTTAATTCATTGAAGAGCAAGAGAATTTTAACTCTCCCACAAAAGGTAAATATTTATGAAATTTTTTACAAATGTTTGGCAACTGTTGATACTGGCTTTTCCTTCATTATACTCCATGTCAGTGTATAGGTTTTAGTTAACAGTGTTAACATACAAAAAGGTTGTTTCTTAAATATCTCTATGCTATCTGATGCCCCTCTTTAGAATCTGACAGTGGTTTCTCTCATGATTTCTCATGCTCCTATTGAAATGCAATATACTGGATTTAACAGAGGTAATCATGATATTTTACATGGCTCAGAAGGTGCTTGATTGAGTTAATGTTCACTCAAAGACTTAATATTTTTCCTGAACTGTTCTTGAGTTCTGCACAGCACATGCTTCTAGTGATGCAGCCATGGTCCTTGGCAGCAGTGAAGGATGTTTCCTAGGTGTGGGCTTAGGAATAGGTAAAGGTGATGATGGTCAGAAACTATTTTTTGTATGCAGAGCCATTCTGAAGAAAGAGCTGTGTTCTATTTGCATGTCAGTCCCATGTCAGAAAGTTACTTCCGTTGTGGGGCAGGTTTTAGGGGCAGACATACAATGCTCACCTCCCCTGTGCTGATACCAGAGAATCAGTGAGCTCAAACAACAGGTATCTAAAGCTGTCCCACAAAGTGGAAACTGCAGTCTGTTACATCTCTGTCAAAGCCACATTGCAGAAAAGTCCTCTTTTTTTTTCCTTTTAGCTGAAAGTTGAAATTACTTCAAAATCCAAATGAAGCTTGCAGAGAAAAAGTTTTAAAAACCCACCCCACCCTTTAATGTTAAAATCAAAATACTATGCTACATAAATATTACTAGCACTGATTAACCTTTTCTAACCTTTATTCCTGAGTCCTGCTCATCTTGGGAAATTCTGGTCTGAATACAGGCTTGGGTGGGTCACAGCCAAACTGTGAGTTGAACTTGAATCAAAGTATTTCCTGCAACTACTTTGCTTTCTGAAGGGATGAATGTTTAGGTAAAAATAAAGCAACTTCTTCACTAGGTATGAACTCCAACACCCACGTCAAACATACAGAAGTATGTTTTCATGATAATGTTAAAAAGAGATGAAAAAGAAATATGTAACTTAGTTGTTAGCAATTAAATGTTATTTTTGCAGTATTTAGAATATACAATGAAATGTCTTAAGAAAGTGCTAACCGTGGTTGATTTTACAAATTATTTCTGTCTCAGTATTTATATTTCTCTCAAACAGGACAGTACAAATCAATCTTACCTGTTTGTTGATAATGCCTCTGTCAAGATTTGGGCTGCAGTGGATATTATTTTGTTTAAGCAATGGACTTTATGCAGACAAACTAGACTGTCTCTAACAGGTTTGTAAAAGAGCTTGTTTCCACAAGATTTGGATGGATCTAGCTCAATATCTGGGCATGTGTCAAAGGTGGTGGGATATTTACATGCACAGATGCCTCTGGCTCAAGGGAGCTGATGACAGATGAAACCCAGGGGCTAAAAAGAGCTGGGCAAAGGAAGAGCAGCCAGAAGAGTGAAGCGCCAGCAGATCTGGGGAATCATAAATATCTTAATTTGAGCTGATTTAGACTAGTAGCCCACTGTAAATTCTTACAAGAGGTAAAAAGAATAGACAGTGGGTGAGTTAGAGATGAGGATGGGGGAGTTACAGGATGTTTTATGAAAGGAGGCATAAATGTGAGGGAGAGGATATACTACTAAAGTGAACAACACTGACCATATGAGTCTGCAACAAACAAACATCTGCGTGAGTCTGCAACAAACATCTGCTCCATCAATGAAACAGGTTGCAACAAAGTCTTCAGCAGATTATGAAAATGCTGGGGGTTTTTTGCTGCCAAAATCAGTGGTTTGTTGTTTTGTTGGGTTTGTTTTGGTTTTTTTCCCTAATTTGAAGAGATCTGTGTTTGTTTCCTGTTGTTTCCTTTTGCATAGAAGCTTCTCTGTGGATCATCCCTGAAGCTCTTTGAGAAAGAACTGAATGTTGCATCATCCAGTTCATGTTTCAATATCTTCCTTCTGGAATGAGTTGTTAATATCAAGATGGCCACCATGCCCCTGTGTGTACTGAGAGATCCAAGCTCATCTCCCAGCTTGGAAACTTGACTATGTGCCTTGGTTGTGCCTTAATTATGACTGGGAGGAGGTCCAGAGAACTATTAGCTCCCATGGAAAGGAAATCCATGCACACAAGCTTGAAGTAGCTACAGCAGGTTCTGGTCAGGCAGAGCAGGGTTCAGAACTCTCTCCTTCATTATCTGCATGTCGCCATTATTTTTTTAAGTTGTTATTCAAAGAAGTCATAGCAAGTTCTTCATCTTGGCACCAAATTGATTTTTTGGTTTTACTTACCTTATATTTCAGAACATTTATCTTCTCGTGATTTTGTGTGCTTTTTAAATTTCCTGATAGAGTTTGCTGTGAATTTTTAAAGCCATGAAACCTATTGCAAGGATATCTTGTGTGTGCATACTGCAAAAATCATCCTGCAGGATCAACAGAAATGAAATGGAGACTCTCTGTATTATTTCTGAAGTGGATCATCCTGGTCTAACACCAGTGTGACTTTTCTGTGCCCCACAGCCATCTCTGCACTAGAGGGTTCTCCCATCTAAATCTCATTGCTACTTTCTTTCCTTGCCTTTGTTGCAGACATAAGTTCTGCCTAGTTTCTTCCTCAGTGGCCACTTCTCAAACCAGATTTTTTTTTATTTCATATATAATTCCTCAAACCAGATAGCTTTTCCCCCCTATTCCCATCCACAGAGCATCTAAGTTGCTCAGACAATTTCCTAGCTTTTGCTGTGTAGAAAGTCTGTGGGCATGCTTCTAGATGGCACTATAGCTGTAGCTGTTAGTCACTGTTCAACCTTTCCTCTTAATATGAAGACTGAAATTGAAGAATAGGTCAGACCTCTCTTGTCTTCTGGAATAAGTGCAGTTCTCTGTTCCACTGCCTGAACCTGTTGGGTTTGCCCCAGAAGCATTGTAATTTTGAGATAAGTTTATGAGATAAATTTTAACTTCAATGTACTTTTCAGTCCTTTGTTATGTAAGAAATCTTTGTGTCATTTTAGACTTCTAGACCTTTTCTCTTAAAGTTTGCATCATAAAGAATGGATGTGTGATATATTCTGGGAAGAGTTACAGCTATCTGAAATCTTGATGCCAATTTCTTCCTGTTATGTAGCTTACTCTGACATTTAATAGTGCAGGTAAGACTTGGAGGTTTTCCAAGTCATACTGTTTGCCTGTACCTCCTCTTTCTGCCTTGACCATCTTGAACAGAAACATGAAGTGCCTCAAGAGAAAAGGCTGCCTTTTTTGCAGACTTCATCATTACAGAAAATCACATGGCCAGTGCTAAGACGTCCATAGATTTTCTACAATCTAGAAAAGCACAGTATGGTTACCAGTTTGAACCACAGACCATGTAATGTCACCAGTCTTTCTGGCATTAAGCCCATACTTGGCTTTGAGCAAGAATGTCCTTTTAGAAAGGTATTTTCAATTAATGAGTGCAAGGGATGGAAATTTTTTCCTGGGCTTAGTCACCTGACTTTTTGAACATATATCTCGTCACTTAACTGATTTACCTACCCTTTTTTGAAATGTATGAGGGGATTCTTATTAGATGTTATTTATTGATGAAATACACTGTTTTCCAAAATTTTCAGAATGTAGAGTCCCTGATGAATGTTGCAATATGAAAGAATTGGATATGCAAAGAGTTAGAGCTCAAGAATAAAAAAACCCTAGAAATAGAAAGGCAGCTATAGCATTTTTGCTGTTTCTTGCTAGTTCATTATTGCTGCCTGTTATACAGTCCTTATTTAAATGATCCCACATAAGTTTCATGCATTATGCTGTTAGCCTAATAGATGGGTGTTTAAGGCATCATGTCATTTGGGCATTTTGCATCTAGCATGGAGTTTAGACCCCCTTTTAAACCTTAAAGGGAGAACTTTAGACCTTAAATTTACTTCTGTTTCCTTTGTACTGGCTACTATCATTAGTGCTGCTTTTGTAGCTCTCAATGGCTTTCATAGGGCTCTCAAGGGCTAGTCTATTATTGATGCTAATGCAAGTTTAATTTCTTATAAAGTCATATTTCTTGAATTGTTAGAGTCATATTCTGTGGATAACAGAAGTATGCCATATGACAAATCTGTCTAGAAAAGTTTTATTAAAGAAAAAAGGAAAACTTTATCTGCACTACTACATCTGTTAGTATAGTACATTGATTATTGTTGTGTTATTTTGTACATAATTGAAAAGGGAGCATATATTCTGAACATTCAGGATTCTAGCCAGTTCTAACTTCTCCCTCAGTTGAGCATTGCTTAGGAGTTGAAACATGCCCTTAGTAGTTTTCTGAGGATAGTAATAAAGATGAGGGCTGTCAGCTAGTAGTGGCACCAGATATAACTCTATAAATCTTAACGTTATAGTCATATATTAAAAGGAATGTGACTAGCACATAAAATCTTAGTAAACAGGTAAAGTCTTAGAAAAATTAAGTGGCTGTCTCCTTTAAGTAAAAACAACTGTACGTCTTTCTTAATTTTCTTTGAGGGTAGATTGCAGGCTGAAAATGAGATCTGTAGCTATTTTCTTTAGTTTATTCCATGCCTCTTTCAAGTAGTGTCCTACAGAATTGCATATTGTAGACTACCCCCAGTTCTGTTGCTGAGTATGATGCTATACGGTATGGAATGGTCCCTCTGGTCAGTTGGGGTCACCTGTCCCACCTTTTTCTTCTCACAGCCTACTTGGGGGCAGGGGGAAGCCAGGACAGGACAGGGGGCTGCAGCGGGAGGAACAGAGAAAGCCTCGGTGCTATACAAGCACTACTCAGCAATTGCTAAAACATTGATGTGTTATCAACACTTAGTCACAACTAGAAGAACAGGCAGCTGTGAAGAAAACTGCCTCCATCCCAGCCAGACCCAGTACACCTGGGATTCCAGGAGTCAGACGGGTTTATAAATAGATTAATGGAATTGAAATGTAACATTTTGATTCCATTCATATGTGTGTCTTTTCTCTCCTGCATGGCTTGATTGTTTATGTATATCATTGTTGCTAACCTTCACGTGGTTTATTAGTAGTAAGCTTTGGCTATCAAGTTGCACCCTTTATTTAAGCAGTCTGATCAATGAGTTCTCTCAATTACTTTAACGCTGATCGATCTCACATCTGAATTATCAGCCCTTGAAGAGATGAGAGTTACACCTCTTTGAAGTGTGACTTCTGACACCAGAGAGTAACACATTGACACAACTGATGTTGATTGTAGTTGTACCACTATTTTGAGACACTTATGGTAAATCTTCATTTTTTAATTCTAGAGCCACTCTAGAGTTTAAAGGTCTTGGGATTACAGAGCTTTGATCTGTAAATTGCTGTGTAGTTCTACCTCTCAAGACCTCCAGGAAAAGCACTCTGTAAATAGTGATGTCCTAAAAGAAAGTAGATCCATATTTTTCTGAGACAGGCTAAGTACTTTTTATGTCAAGTTTTTGTTACCTGTGGTAACCAGCCATGTTCCAAGAAAGCAATGTGATCATATGGTGTTGTTACCTATGGTTGTTACAGTTTTGCTAATGTGCTTTTTACTCCTTTGTGTTAGACTTTTTTCTGCTTCTCGTGATTAACATGTAAAGGTTTTCCCAACCCACTCGTCAGGCAGATAAAATTTTTCATCCCACAACTGAGCTACATTCAACATATGCTCAGATGTGCATGGTAAATAAAGCTGGAAAGAACACAGTTTGATTTTCTAGAGTAGTTTCATTCAGCTGCATTATTAGAAGTAAATTCACAGCTAATTGGTGTAAATTATATTATACTTCATGCACAAAGTCAAATTTCTCCAATAGAGAATTTAGATTTACTTCACAGTGCTCATTAATTGTTATCACATTATTTGATATAGTCATATATATATAAAGGAAAACCATAACAGGATTAAAACATAACAAAATTCAAGAATTATAGAATTAAGGTTGAATATTTACTCAGTCTTGACTGAAATAATAACCTCTGAAAAGCATTAAATTACATAACAGAATATTCTTTCCCAGGTATCTATGTAATACAGGGTCACAAACCATATGTATTTTTTAGTATAACATATAGTTGGCAGGCTAAAGGACCTAAAATTCACACAAAGAAAGGGTTATGTTTAGTCTATGCACCATACACATGCAGGGCTAAATTTTTAAAGGGGTCTCATTTTTCCCTCTGATTTCATATCCTCAGTCAATTTCATGCACGTATGATAGGATTAAGATACCAATTTTTTTTACTTCAGTCCCTAATTGATCTATCTTAATCCTGTCATATCTGTCCTTAAAATAAGAGGCCATCTTTAAAAATTTCACCTAAAGTGCTCAATTTTGCCTTCAGATACCTCCATGCAACTTCCATTGAAGTAATTGGAGCTGTGCCTGCTTATCTGATGGTGGAACTGGACTCATTGCAATTAAGGTACACATTTACTGGCATAATTAGTCATCTGGAATAATTGCTGGGTCCAGTGTGGCATTCTGCATGTGCAGGATTTGCTAGATTGGACTCTGCGTTATGGGAGACTGAAGATAATGATAACTTTATTTCATGCCTTAGATTTGTAATTGTAGCAGAATTTTAATGTAGTTTATTGTACTCATTTTTCTTATTTTTAAATAAGAAGTGCAGAAGGAATTCTCAATGATGCCTTTGTATATATTTTCATACCCAACCAGTACACAGACATTCTGTCATTTCCACAAGCACGTTACAAATGGTATGTGCAGGCACAATTGTGATTTGTGCAGTAACTTATAGTTTAAAATAGCTAATCCTGAGTGTGGTGCTTTTTTTTTTTTGGCCTTATATCTTTGTGCTGGCAAAGCACAGAAAAAAAAATCAATCTGTAAATAATGCCACAGTGTATAACTAACAGCATAAAAGCCACACATGAGAACTTTAGTACCTCTCAATTGAAAATACATAGAGTACTTATTTTCCAGTAATTTAAAATTATCTGTGTTTTGTGATTGCAAGTTGATTACAGGCAACTTTTATATAGGGATCTCTCTCCTGTCATTGATCTGGGGAGGGGCTCTTCGACTTATAAAAGTAGTGGTTTTGTAGAGAGTAATACAAATCCATGGTTGGCACAAAAGCAGAAGATTTTGTGGAGGTTGCCTCAAAAAAATTAAATTTGTTGACACATAAAAAATTCCAGCTTAAAAGAAGTTTTTCTGAGATGTTATAACCTGTTAAACCACAATAAATGTAGTGAATTCCTGTGATTTAGAATAGCTGCTGATAAATATTTGGGTCTAGTTCTACAACTGTTAAAAAGTGACAGTTTTCATGGTATTGATGTTACCTGTATTGCTTTGAATTTAAAATGCTACAAAGTTTGAGGATAGCAGAATATATAGAACCCTCTGAAATTTATTTACCACCACAAAGGTTAAGTTACTTGGAGGAAGCCTTGGCCCAGGGGCATTTACAGCACTCTCTCTGTTAGTGCAAGGTCAAATGCCTGTGTCAGGCACAGCCAATATGAATTACCATAACTTGTTCAAGTTGAAGATGCTCTTTATAGCACCACAACTCCTTGAAGGTGCAAGATACCTGTTTTTAAAGAAACACTGCCATATGGAAGTTGAAAACACAAGAACAAATAATTATTTGAAGTAGAGGTAATCATTACAGAACAAAGTAGTGATTTTAAAGGAGGTCTTGTTAAAGAAAAACCAAACTACTAGCAAATGACTGTGTTTTTGATATGACTGGTTGAATGGAGAAATTATTCCTTTCAAATAGTCTAAGCTATGTTAAACTGCTATGTTTCAAGATAGTAGGAGGGGTTAATTACTTTAAAAATAAATTTTAATACCTGTTTCATGCATTAATTCTTAGAATGCTACTGTAATATTTTCTACATTTAAACAAACACATGTTTAGATGATCATGGATTTGCATCCCCTGCATCCAGAATAATTAACAGGTGTATAATTCAGCCTGCCACCTAAATTTTTTCACTCTTTTCATATCTGTTGCACCAGCTTGATTATGTGTAGAAATTGGGATGTCTGCCCATTTTCAGGTAAAGACTCTCACAATGAAAGTGGTTGATTTCTTGACATTAGTGTTCCTTTGTTCTGTGCTTACACCCTGCTTGTTCTACATGTTTGTACATTTCTTTGTTTTGTTGAAATGGAAATGAGCTAAAATTGTTGCTAAACCATTTGTTTTTTTCCAAAACTTTTTCTCTATTTTTAATTGATTTTCATTGTGTGTTTTTGCAGCAAGCTTAGTAGTGGAGGAGCGAACGAGACAGATGAAAATGAAAGTGCACCGTTATAATCAGACATCAGGGTCTGGTTCTAGCCAAGAACATGAGCGTGAGCAATATACCAAGGTAAAGTCAGCAGTCTTGGAATGATACTTTGGCTTGAAAATTGAAGGCATAAATTTGTTTATTTAAAATATTATATAACCTTCAAGAACACTGTATTTTAAGTCCTGACAGAAATGTCTTCAGCTAATAGCTTTTTAGCATCATTTTTTCCCCCATCTGATGTGCATTAGAGTTAGTCTTTGTCATCAAGTAAAATTAGTCTGGAAAAACAGATATGCTTAAAAACTTCAGGAAAGCTTTTCAGAAAGAAAGTTCAAGAAAGAAAGGTCCTTCAACAGCTCTTAAAAAGAGACTTATCACATCTAGCTTAGGAAGTCGTTAGATTTTTAGTCCCTGGAGTTTGGAAAAGTAGGCCATGAAAGAGTAGGTTGGCCCTTGTTGCTGTCTGATGTGTAGAGATCTAGACAGAACTAGGTCCAATCTCATGCAGATGTTCTCATATTTGTATAATTTTTTTGCATCCTAATAATGTCAGAGATAAATTATTTCCTTTCTTGAAGTGCCGACTGATTACTTTGATTTCCTTTTCTACTTAAAGTTTAGAGTTTCTGTGATAATGGAATATATTGAAATTATGTTAACAAAGTTGTATAGAGGGATTTTGTTTTCTTGATAAGGCTAAAATGGTAGGCCATAACTTTGTAATTTAAACTGTATAGGGTTCTAAGCAAACTGATGAAAATGTCCTGCACATCTGCAGTGCTGCTTATAATTCGAGCTGTGAGGAGCTGGATGCTCCTGGAGATACAGAGTGAAATAGTGTATAAGTGAGGTACTCATCTAAAGCAAAATCACAGACTTACTTAGGAATGGTTAAAGAGGAAATCTGGCAGCTAAATTTTAATACCTAACAGATCTGAAAGATTGGTGCAAGATCTTGTTGCAGTTAAATAGGCAGACAACTTTATTAAGAACTTAAATGAACAGTTCTCAAAAGGAAGAGAAACAAGAGAAGGAAGGCTTTAGGTCCAGAATGGCCAAATTGTGGGATATCAGTGCTATTAAAAAAACTCAACTGCTGGGGTAGAAATTTCCAATGAGGTCCTCTATCAGAAGCAGGAGTTTGTTTAATTAAAACAGCTCACTTGCTGCTGGGTTTGCTGCTACCTTCAAAAGAGGTGCACTCAGGGTCCAAGAGGGTGAGATGCAGTGTGTCTCTGTGGTACTTCCCAACCACTTAACAAGGTAGAAAAAATAGTCAAAATAGGGTTGATAAAATTTTCATTAGAGAGAAGTAATATGCAATCTGAGGACTTCTGCCTGGATTCCCAGAGACCTTTGTTCAGAGTCAAAGGCCAGGTTTCTGAGTTAGATTATATGTTACAGATTGATTGAAATTTTTTTATTTATCATTCTGAAACATATTTTTTGCTCCTAACTCTCTAATATTTATGATAAGCATTATTTTGACCCTCCAATATGTTTTTCTTATTTGATCAGTGTAGATCCAATGTATGGTTAAGTAGTTGTTAGAAAACATCAACCTACAATGTTACAAATTTCTCTTATTCTTAGAACCCTGAGTTTTTAGGATCTTCTTTTGATTTTAAATGCATGTGGAAATCAAAATAGAAATCATGATGAGTACTGAATCAGAAGAACACTAAAATTATTCTATTCAGAATTTTGCTTCATTTCACTATGGTGATAGTCATCACTTTAAAAATGCTACCAAAGCAAACTTTATGCCACTGTCTTTCTCTATCCTGAGAAAATGGGGAAAAAATCAAGAAAATAACCAAGACAGATGAAGATTTGGACATTTGAAAATGAAGTACGTTGTATCAGCTATCGTGGTAAAACTCATGACTGAGACTTCTGAGAACTGAAGACTGTACAAATTTCTGCTGCCAAAATTTGTGAAAAGTCTTCAAAAGCTGCAGAAACAAGACTAACTTTAAATAAAGAAATAGATATATTAAGTGGTATAATAGGCACTGAAATAGTGAAAAAGAAATATTAGCTGACTATTAAAGAAAAAGCAATTGCAAATAGAGTTTCTCCCTCTTTAACCGAAATGCTTCTTTGTTCCTTAAATAGCAGTTTTCCCACTGTTCCAGAAAATAAATATATTTATTAGAGAAATTATACTGTGCTGAATATTGAGAAAATTGTCCATTCTGCATTTCAGAGCAATCAACTCACATGGGTTTGATTCTTCCAATATTTTTGCATTTGCAAATATGCTTGTTTTGTTGCATACAAAATTCTCTAAACCATTCAAAAATTTTCCTCCGGTATGGGACTGGATCATATTTGCAACGGCTAATTATACATATACAAAATAATTCCTGAAAGGTAAATAAGTTTTCCTTTATATTGAAACAAGCCTTTTTTAAACAGAGATATTGTAACTGGTCCTTTGCAATTTTCAGTCAATTTCTGATGCATTACAGTTTTGGAATTTTTCCCACTCAGTTTCTTAATTTTCTAGTTACAGTAAGCAAGCAATAATTTTCCAAACATGCACTATGCAGGTTTCCATTTTGAACATCCATTAATGGTTTTTGAATAGGCAACTGTCTGCCCTGCAACATTTGTATATGTCTTCATGGCTGTTCCACTCTGTTTTGAGACTTTCACAGAGCTCACATCCTTATTTCTTCCCTTTGCAGTGGAAAGACTCCATAATTAATGTGAAACAGTTAACTTCTAATAAGCAAAACAGAAAAAAAAAAAAAAAGGGAATTTAAGAAACCTCCAGACCTCTGAGGATTTTTCAAAAGAATTTAAACAAGAGCTTTAAACATGGCTGCCTTCTGTCTTATATATTGGAGAGGCTGTAGTGGCTAGTGTGCACATATTTCTGCTGTTTCAGTGCTTGAGAGAATCAAAACTTGAGAAAATCAAAACATTTGGTAGCATAATTGTAGATTTGCACAGAGGGGAATTACAGTGTAACTCAATTAGCCATTTAATTCAAAATACAGTAAGTTTTTTTATTCTATATGCCACACATGGAACACAAACACCATGCTTGCAGCTGCTCTGGCTTAACATTTTTTTGAAAGTTCTGTTTATTCAAGAGAGTTACTGATTAGAGCACTGTAGTTTGTACTTAAAAGGGATATCACTCTATATTTAGATGCAGTACTGACTTAGGACTGTATGTGATTGAAAAGCATTTATGCTAAAAAGTGTAATCATGGCATTTGTTCAGTGGCACTGTGGATTTAGCTCAATAGTTACTGTCTTAACTCTTATGTTTTAACAGTTAATGTCTAAAGCAGGGGCTGGGTAGGATCCTTAGGCTGACAGGAGGCTGATTATGTTAAATTATGCTGGGTAAGGCATCTAGGGCTGTATATAAAACACACTTTCAGACATAGATGTGACATCTTCTTTCGGTTCCCTTCACCCACCTTGAAGAAAAAAATCTTTAATATATGTCGTATTAAGATGGCAGTCACTCCAGTACTGGCTGGGTTTAGTGAGTTCATTCATTTTACCTATGGGCTTCACTGCAGTTTCCTCATGGTTTGACTTACTCATTTTTACTGTTCCCTGTTTGGAAGTTGAGCTGTGCTCATAGGAGTTGGATGCAATTGTAGGGAGGGTTTTTAGAGTCACTGGTGCTTAGTGGCCTCTGGCCATGGTGTGAGCTGATCCTGAGACAGAAGCTGGTGGGAGTCAGTGGTGAGTCCTGAACACCCTAAGGTGCCAACGATTGGGCTGTGAATACCAGCAGTATTCAGAGCAACCCCACGTGAGCAATCATAAAACTGAAGGTGCTTTGTGCAGGATTCAGTGTTTTCTGACAAAATTCCTCATTAGAGTGCCTCAAAAGATAGCTGCGATCTCCAGACTTGTGTAAGCCCCTGGATGAATCTGTGCATTTGTATTCCTCTTTCTTCATGTTTATAAACTCATTTGAAACCCATTTTATTTTCTCATTTCATTTCCTCATTTTAAGCACATAATGAGGTATATATTTGTCAAGGTTAGTCACCTGGGGCTTATTTTGCAGTCAAGGACAGCGCACTCATTTAATTTTCAAAGCTCTGAACTCTTGTATTCTTCATGCTTTTGGGAGTTAAATCTAGGCATATAAATACTTTCTTATTAGAAATACTTTCTAATATGAAAGATAATCCAATTATAATGAACTGTTAAATGACTTCTAAGATGTGCCTGATAATCAGGAAAATTGCTAGCATTGTTAGTCATGAAGGAGCTGTAAAATCATTTGTGAAGTACACTCTTTTGGTTTGTGGCTATGTTCTTCCCATTGATGTTAACACATCTGCAGTTCATCATACCCCTTTTTTCTCCTTATGCTGGTGAGCAAGAAGCAACAGCTCCACAGGTGGTAAAGTGAATGGAAGAACTGCATTCCAGCTGTTTATAGATGTCTGTTTTTGTAATATAGGCAAGGAAAGCACAGATATTTTTGGCATCTGAAACTAGCTGTTATTAATGTTTAAAAAACCAGACCTACTCTTTAGTAATTGCTATTGAAGTTGCTGCAAACTTCAGTGACTCTCCTAATGTGATGAATAGTGCACCTTGAAAAGAAGTGTTACATAAGCTTTAAGATATAATGTTGAAAGAGAAGTGGTAGCACTGAAAATATACTTCATTTTGAAGCTTCAAAATGATGTCATGTTTAAATATAACATCTCAGGGAAACTTATTGCAAATATATGTGCAGTTTCAAATAGCAGCAGTTTTTTCTTTACAGTAAAATTTTATTATAATATTTTTGAGCCTAGTCGGTAACCTGCAGGCATTACTTCATTGCAGGGAGCATATAAGCATGTTATTTTTCTTCTGAATTATAGATTCAGTATTCTAATTCTGTATTGCAGCAGTAAAATATTTTAATGAGCACTGCTTTGTGGAATAGTACTATTTATTTCTCTCTGTTTTTGAAGGGAAGAAAGGGTAACTTCAAAATTACCTTAATTTTGTTCATCTGTTAGCTGAGATGACTGATTATCAGATTGTATCAGAGGTAGGTAGGAAGTCAGGACAACTTGTATGCCTCCTGTAGAAGTCAGTGAATTAATAAGAAGCAGCAGGTATAAGAAGGAAAAGCTAAATCCAGAAGTAGCGGTAGTAAAATGTAAACTCTGTAGCACTCAGCATTAATTGTCAGCATCACTACTTTTTGTGCTAATCTCTGTTTCTGTGAAGGGCAAGGTTTTCAGTTTCTTGAGGATCACAGCCATGGCATACAGTATAAAGGGACAGGAAAAGCTCAGCCATGCCATGAAAATCTCATTTAGGAAGGGATGCTCCATGTTTTTTGCAGTAGCTGCTCCATGTTTTTTGCAGTAGCTGTGTGATTGCAATACAAGTAGAAGACATGGATTCAGTTTTTTCTTTATGTCTCATCTCACTGTAAAATTCTCTGTTTACCAGCATATGAAAAATTGTCTTTTAAGCCAGTCTGATATCTACAAAACAATTCCATTTTTCAGATTGCTGGACTGTTGGGAGCAAAACAGAGTGAGGGTATAAATATAGCCCCCACTTACAGGATGATACCTGGGCTGAAGACCCCTGCACCAGGAAATGGTTTCATATTAATACTGAACAGTCAATTGATGAGGCTGAATCTCTAAAAGGCCACTGATGCACAAACTGGGACTTCTAACTTCTCTTCCAGTATTCTAACCAGCAAGCTGCACAACCACGCTTGATGCTTTCCCTCTCTCCCCATCTTTCCCAGCCTACATAGATACCCCATGAAAGGTGGATCAAATTCAGTACAAGTAAAACAGAGGGTCTTTTTCGTGACAAACCCAGTCCACCTGTTGAATCATAAGTAGAGTGCCAACAGCTACATTCAGGTGTGGCTTGGAACAAAGGCCAGCAGCCAAAACCTCCCTCAATACGTAGAAGAAAGGCTTCCAGCAGGACAGCTTCCAGAAGTCACTGCATCTGGCCTTGGTGGTTCTCTGATGGGGGAGTTTGCCTTCTCCAGCAGCAGGTCATGGTCGCTCAGGGACCGCCTAAGTCTACTACCATGGCAGGTTCACTGTGTGCACTCTCAAAACAAAGACTACAAAGAGAATACAGACTTTTTGATTTTGCAGATTGACAATCAGTTTAGCTTAATAGAAAAGCCAGATCATTCCATGTGTCCAGATGGTTTTCATATTTTTACATGTCTCATTTAGAGTAGCTTGAAGGATTCATTAGGAATTCTTTAGAAATTTTGCATAAAACGTCAAGTCTGATCCAGGACTGGGGCAGTTTAACTTATGCTGGAGAGAATTAACCATTCAGTTTTCTAGCCTCTGAATGCTTATATTTAGCCTAAGTAAAAAGTTTTCAAACTTGTATTCTTGCTTTGAATATTTTTTTTTGAGTTTCGAAGGAAAACATGTTATCTTATTATGAAATAGGTCTGATAAAAATTAGTATGCTTTGTGTTTCCATTTTGGAGTTACCATTTTTTCTTGCAGTCTGAAGGACAGCAATCAGCAAAACTGTTTAACAGACTCTACAAGCCCTTAACAAAAGGTGATCTGAATAAACATATCAGCATAGTCTCAGCCATTGGGCATTTATATTCAGTAAAGTCACAAGTCACTTGTAAGAAGAACCTCCCAATAGATTCCTGCTGTAGTTGAAAAATTTTTTTGAATGTCATGGTACTTGAGTTCTTTCTGTTGCCCATTTTCTTAGTTACAGCCTTGTCTCCTGCATCTGTTTTTGCTCAGCCACTGCAAGGCCCTCACTGCTTAGAGTTTCTGGAGTTTGTTCTAATGCACACCTGAGAAACACAGTGAGACACTAAATTTATATAACCTCCATTTGTCCTGTAGATTTCTGTATTTACAATTGGTGCTTAGAATTGCTTTATTCCTTCCCCTTCTCTACCCCTATTGACTTCCTCATTTTATGTTCAATGTTTTACCAAGAGCTTTCCAAGTGTGCACAAGCATAGTTGCTGAAAGGCACTGGAGTAAGAGAAGATAAACCTGGCTTAAGGAAAGGAGACCTGATACACTCATCTGTACAAAATCAAGCTTGTGTTTGCCAGGTTTTTGAAATTAAGTCATGGCATTTGCTGAGTGACTCAGCCAGCAACCCAGTGCCTAGTTGGAGTTTGTATATTCACAGCCAGCCCCAGATTTGTGTATGATTCATAATAAAACTTTTTTCACTTGTAATTTTACAGAGCACAGATCTGGAAAATGAACTCCCTAGAGTGTCATGTCTAAAACTGCCTAGTGCTCCTATGTGTTAATAGTTTTCCCATAATATATCCTGGGAAGTATGCCACTGGTTTAGTTGCTTTCCAGCCAAGAGTACCTTCTTCTAATGACAGTGAGTTTTAGTTTTGTCAGCCTGAAAACTATTTGGTCCTGATATCTCTATGAGTGAAGATTTAGGTAAGTGTGACATTGCTGGGATTGAAGCTTCCTTTTGTACCTGTCTGACTGATGATATGAGCAATAGGAGCATTAGGTAATGTGTGGTGTCACAGTTGATTTGAAAAGTGAAGTAACTTCTACGTCTCTCCACATATTCCTCCTGCTGGGTCTTCTGCTAGTTCTTAGGCATGTGCAGATGTAAAAGCAACTAGATCAGGGAATTGCCTGGGAAAAAATACTGTATTTACTGAGTTAGCCTTCTGCCTAGCTAGTCCTCTAGTATCACAATACAAAGAAAAATTTTTAGATAGAAAATGTCATTTTAAAATATTTTTTTAGAGCTTAGGAATTGGTATCAGTTCCTAATACCTTCATGTAGCATTACATTCATTCAGGCTCATATGCAGTTCTATGTGCAGGTATTTCATAGCATATATTTTTAATATTTTAAAAATTTAAAAAAGAGTCTATAGCCAAATGGATGGTATGCATGTGCTTGAGATGTCTGTCTGCTACATAAATATTTCATTTAAATATTTCTTTATTGTAGTTCTAGTGTGCTGAAGAACCAACAGCCTATTTAATTTCCAATGTGTTATTTTATTCCAAGTATCTTCTTTAGTCCATAAATAACATGTTTCATTTCTGCACTAGACATAAAGGCATTATTTAATGTAGGCATATCTTTGAATTTCATACAATTTTGTTATATCTAAAAGCAGTTTAAAGAGAATTGTCATTCTTAGGTCATGTGTTGTCTCAATGAATGCGTTCTGTTTTGATGAGACTCCTCACCCTTTCTTTTCTTGATCTCTAGTATAACATACAAACAGATCAGTACAGAAGTTGTGATAACGTCTCTGCCAAATCATCAGATAGTGATGTCAGTGATGTGTCAGCCATTTCCCGAACCAGCAGTGCCTCTCGCCTCAGCAGCACAAGTTTTATGTCAGAGCAATCTGAGCGCCCTCGGGGCAGGATCAGGTGAGTTCTCCATGCAGCTTCAATTGCATCACACTCCCTCTTTCCCTGAGTGCCAGAACACAGCCAGAAATCCTTGAAACTGCATAACCACAACATAAGAGTTTGTGAAAAATGTTATGCACATATAAACTGTCTTCCATGACTGGCCTAAGATGACAATATTTTTGCAGTTGTGCATCCTAAACAGAAAGTAAACTTCCCATGAGAAGATGATAGATTAATGTATTTATCCCACTGGAACCTGAACATGGGCTGTCCTCTCATTGTTGGCTAAGAATCAGTGTAATCAGTATGTCAGTAAGGAATTACAGCAGTAATACTACTAGATTTTTAGTTAAGCAGTTTTTTCGTAAAAGCTTGATTTTTCTTCCTCAAAGTATTTTTCCCTACCTACATGCCTTTATTTTCCTGATTTCATGTATATGATAAATTACTAGATTTGAAACTATTATTCATGTGGTAATTTTGATATTTCTTGTTCAAAAGTAGTTTAATTAGTTTCCATGATCAATAATCAAATACATCTTTCATCCTTGATACTAATCTATTCTGGGGTTAGGGCTTTTTTAGATGCACACATTGCTTTTTGTTTTCATTTAACTTGATGACAAAACTCTCAGCAACTAAGACTGCTCTAGGATTAGCTTGATTACATTTGCCAGTTCCTGAACTGTCAAAAATTCGACTTTAGGTGTTCTAAAACACAAGAAGAACTATAAACTGTAAAAAACCCCAAACTATCCCTGCCAGGAAATCTGCCTAATATAAGTCTGGAAGGCATCATTTATCACTCAGAACACTTCTAGACAGACTCAGTGTCTGAGAAGATCAGCTGCAGGAGTTTGGTATGTTTATGCAGAGGGAAGGGATGTTAGGAAAACTCAGAAACTGGCCTCTGTGTTTGAGCTGGATACACCTCATTTTCTTTTCAAGGAATGTTCACAAGGGTGTTTAAAGTCATATTTCAGATTGGTGGAGGTATAACCTGACAGCTGCAGTTATCCACGATCCAGCAGAACACTGCAGTGGGGCTGTAAATGTATTTTAAGTAATTTCAATTCATGTGCTTAAATGCTGCATTTCATCATGTCCTAGCTTTTCAGTATTTGACTCTTACAAGGGACTTTTTTCATACTAAAATACCTTATTTCACAGACACAGAATTTTTCTCAACTGGGCCCTCTCACAGTGTCTTTGTCAGGTTCAACAAAAATAGGATTTTTTTCCCACAGATATGTGTAACAGATTTTATCAGAAATTTTCCTTGAGTCAAGAATATCTGATTGTAAATATCAGGACTGGAGAACCAGTAACCTTGTATAAGCCTGGCAAGAGTGAAACTTGGGCTCAAATCCTCAACCTCTTCCCTTCTTAGGGGTAGCAGAGCACTTTGAGTGCAGGATTGGGTGACCTAATGTACAAAGCCAAGTGTCTGCAATGGGAATTCCAGATGAGCTTCACTCTAGACCAGTAAAGTGAGATGTAATTGGAATTTAGATGCCTTACCTTTCTGATACTGACCACAGGATCCATACCTCAGAAATTAGACGCTTTTTGGTTGCTTGCTTTAATCTTCTCTAAATTCAGGTAGGACTTCCACAGTGAACAAAATGTGTAGTAATAACATACAATGCAGTTCCTTCAGTAGAAATATGAGGAAGAATTTAAAAGATTGAGGAAAGGGTTGATTGTTTTATGAACAATTTTTTTTCATCTTGAGATTCATGCTGTGTAACTCCAGCCTTAAAAGTTATGTATATTCAGTGGAATTCACCTAAAAATAGGTTTTTATTAAATTATTTTTTTAGCTTACCGAAACCACCATTGAAAGGAAGAAAATGCCTGTTAGCTTGGATGGTTCACCTCATCTTCAGACAGCTGTCGAAGGCAGGGGAATCATCCTTTTCTAGCTTTAATTGTTGAAGAAACCCTAGAGGACTTGTTTAGATTGATTGCTTTAATTTTTGACATTTAAGATTAAAAGGATTCTTTCTCTCAATTACTAAAGATTCTTTAAGGAGAAGGAATTAGAAGTTTTAAGTGCAATTTTGAATAGTAATTTGAAATTGAAATTTTATTTTTGCCTCCAAAGAACACAATGTTAGCATATATCGAACAGGATGGGATGGGATGAGATGGTTGAGCAGGAAGTGTAGCATTTTTTGTCTAGCTGTTTTTGTCATTCTGAAACCACCTATCCAGCATCATCTTCATTTGGAAGTGTGTCAGGCCAGTGGCCATGGCAACTGTGTGAGCATAACGTTACATTTAAGGACAAAGTTTGTTGAACTGCCTTTTCTATGCACCTACTTTTGTTCTCCACATTTGTTCTAGATATGAACCTAGTAAGCATACAGAAACTCAAAGGAGGTGGCTCAGTTCTAGCCATTTCACTAAATTAAGTCATTCAACAAGTATCCCTACTTTGAAGAGTAGTCTGGGGTTCAGATTAGTAACCTGAAGTGATTGATGCAAGTTCTAAATAAAAGTATATAAAATAGCTTCTTGCTTTCTACTTTGTTTAGCATTTTCAGGTATGTGTTATAACAAATGGCTTTGCATGGATAAGCTACTCTGTATATGAAATTATTCAAAGCAACTTTCTTGTTACTCTTCTGGGAAGTCTGGTTAGCTGCCATGCTCTCTAGTTGGAAGTGCAGAAAAAAATACCAGGAATTTTTGGTGTGTAAACAAAAAGTTCTGGGACTTCTGATTTGAATCAGAATCAGATTTGTGAGTTCAGAGTTGGTGTGTATTTAATGAGTGAAGCCAACTTATCAGTCCTTCTTTATGGAGATTTGCTTTTATTGATCAAGGTCTTTATGCATTCATGATTCAGTCCCGCAGTGCTTTGTGCCTGTGTGTGTTGGAGACATCACTGTGTATGGCTCTGAAACATCTCTCGCATCCTGAATGAAGCGGAAGGAAATGTTTTAGTGGTTTAATGCAAATGATTGATAAGTGAGAACCCATGATGATTAATCAGCACCATATGGGCTTGATCAGACAAAGAAGGACATTTGCTGACTTAATAAAAAATTATGCCAGATTCTGTCATTGCATCACTTTTCATTTGTAGCCTGTTTATGCTGATAACCTGGACTTCTTGGTGCTGTTAAGTAGGGAGCTGTCCTGCATGGTAAAGGTGAGGTGGAGGCTTCTGTTTTGGAGGAATAACAAGCTGCCATAAGGTGTTTCCTTAAATCCAATTTAATAGAATCTGCTAAATTTATGAAAGACTAAATAATTTTTTAAGGTGAATTTTCTCACTATATCTGGATTTCAAACAAATTGCCCCTGCATTAGGAATATTACTGTTATCGCTCATTTTAAATTTGAAAATCATATCCTATTAAGAATTAAGGTTTTTATCTTGATCAATGTGTGATATAATATCATTATGTCTGTGCCGAATTTTAATCTGTTTTTACACGCTTTTTTGAATTGAATGCTTAAGTGTAATTAAAATATTTTATATGAGCTTATCAAAGAAAGAGGATAATGTAATGAGTTGTAATAGTGGATTTAAACCGGTTCTAATTTATTTCACATGTTATGCCATGCCACTGAATGGCTTGTATCACAAATTCATATATGGTTTTTGGGATTTATGTTCTCTGTATGTCACTAAAGTTTGTACTGTCAGACTCTACCTGACAAACATTTTCTTCCCTGATTTCCAGAACAGAATATCCAACTTTTGTGTAGCTGTTGTTCTTTCAGTACACTGACACTTAACTCTAGTACACTTGAGCTTTTAAGCAGGAACGATGGAGTAGAGAAATGATGATTTGAGATCAGGCGAGGAAGTGGTTGATGGGTTGATAAGCAATGCGTGCAGAGAGATGGAGACAGCCGGGACCTTGCAAAACAGGGCAGGGAGGAGCCACCCAGAGTTTATGCACATGAATATGGATGTGATTGAGAGAAGAGCATTTAGGGAAAGCTGGGAAATCAGCACAAGTGTGTGGCTCTCCGGATGGCCTGTGCTCCAAAGCATGGGGAGCAAGCAAGGGGAATTGGAGGTTTGTTGTGCAGCTGCAGGGCTATGGTCTCATCATGATTACAGAGAAGTGGTGAGATAGCTGATATTACTGGAGTGCTGCAATCCGTGGAAGCACAGGGCAGGATAGCAAGGAAGGATAGCAAGCCCTTTCTGTGAGGGAGCAGAATATGCAGGGAGCTCTGCCTAGAGATGGGTGATGAACCAGCTGAGAGTTTATAGGTCAGGATTAGAGGCCCAACCAATGTCATGATATTGTGGGTGTCTGCTATGGACTTCTTGATCAGGAAGAATTAGATGAAGCCTTCTTCCAGTTGTAGGTTCTGGTTTTCATGGAGAATGTAAACCATCCTTGTATCTGCTGGTTGATCAATGCAGTAGGACACAAATAATCCAGGAGGTTTCTGTAGTACACTGATGTCTGAAGGGAAAATCTGGAGCAAGGACTCAGCAGAGAATGATCTGATCAAGGAACATTTAAATAAACTGGATATGTAAAAGTTATTGGCATGTGATGAGGTGTACCCATGATTACTAAATGAGCTGGTTTTGACTGAGGGCATTGCAAAGCCAGTCAGTAATCTTTGGAACGTGGCGCTCAGGGGATGTTCTTGAAGACTGGGAGAAAAATCGTCACTATTATCTTCAAGAACAGAAAGGGATGTTGGAAACTATAGCCCTGTCAGCCTTAGCTCCGCCTCTGGGTAGGTGATGGAGCAAATAATCCTGGAAACTATTTCCAAACATGTGTGTAGAACGAGGGAGTGATTGTGGATAGTCAGCATGAAATTACAAAGGGCAAATCAAGCCTGACCAGCCATTAGGCTGGTTTCATTAGTTGGCTAGCTTGATGGATGAGAGAAGAATATCACATGTTCTCTGTCTTGTCTCTGCTAAGAAGGTCAACACCCTCTTCTAAAACACCCTCATAGACAAACTGAGGAAGTACAGCCTAGGTAAGTAAACAGTGAGGCAGATTGGAAACTGGCTGAATGCCAGGCTCAGGGCATTGTGACCTGTGACACAAAGTCTAGCTTTAGGCAAATAATTTGTGGTGTGTGCTTGGGGTCAATATTAAGGCAGTACTGTTTAACATCTTCATTAGAGTTTGGAATGATGGGGCGGAATGCACCCTCAGCAGGTTTGTAGACAACAGAAACCTGATAGGAATAATTGATATAATAGGGGGATGTGGCACTATTCAGAGGGACCTAAACAATGGAGAAAATGGGCCATTGGGAGCCTAATTAGGTTCAACAAAGGAAATATAAAATCCTATGCCTTGGGAGCAGTAACCCCATGTGCCATTGCACACTGGGGACACACAGCTTTGCAGCTGGAAAGCAGCTTTTCAGGAAAATCCCTAGGATGTTTCTGGATGCTAAGATGAACCTGAGCCAACAGTGCCCCCTTGCATTAAAGAAGACCAACACCATCCTGGGCTGCATTAGGAAGAATGTTGCCAGCAGGCTGAGGAGTGTGATCCTTCCCACTCAGTAGAGCAGAGTAGCTCTAGTGGGACACATCTGCAGTTCCAAGTCCCGTACAAGAGACATGGAGCACATCCAGCAAGGGGCCGTGCAGATGGTGAAGGGGTTGGAGTGTCTGTCATACAAAGAGAGGCCAAGAGAGCTGAATGTCCACCCTGGAGCAGAGAAGGCTCAAGGGAGATCTTATCAATGTGCATAAATGCCTGCAGAGAGAGATTGGAGAAAAAAGGCCAGACTCTTCTCAGTGAGAGTATGAGCACAAACTGAAATAAGGCAAATCACACTATAACACAAGAAAAACATTTTTTATGTGAAAATTTAATAAACACTGGAACAGGTGGTACAGAGATTTTGCAGAGTCCCAGTATCTGGGGATCCAAACCCCAAGCAGATATGGCCCTGAGCAACGTGCTCTTATCATACCTGCAGTGTGCAGGAGAGTCAGACCTTGCAATCTTCAAAAGTATCCTGCAGCCTCACCTGTTCTGTGACTCTTTTTAAGATCTTCATTTCATGCTGCTTATTATGCTGTTCTCTTGCACAAAATGTTCAGTGTCTTTAGTTTGGAGCCAGGTAAAGTGACTGGAGGTTTGCTATCTCACTGAGGACAAATAGCAGTCTTGAGCTGCAGATCTCTCAAGACAATTTAGCCAGAGGGGTCACTCTCTGGATTGGAGATAGATTTTCTCCCATTGATTTTCCATCCTCCCACGTGGTACATTGGAACTAGTTTGATACAAATTATAGTGGTGAGGGGCTAGAAAGAGTCTGAAGGGTCTTTTGATTCCAAATAATGCTGCTTGTTACATTATAAATGTTTGTGATGTGACTGGTGCAATACAATTGTTCACTCCTTCCCCCACCCTCTCTTTAGATCAGGGCTGCAGCCACCCTTCTCAGCACACTGATTCACTAAAATACAGCATTACTGCACCCCAGAGACAGCTGAGAAAAGTTTTACTCCATGTCATAACAGTGATGGAAAACAAGACACCAAAGTTTTTCATGCATTTGATGAGACTGAGGTCTGTGTTGAAATAAAGAAACCCATTCATTTCATGTTAATTACAAAAGTAATTAAAATCTTTATATTGAATTTGTGCTACAGTGACTAAGGGTGTAGTCAAGATACTTTTCTCATGAAAAAAATGAAATGTAAAATCTTTTAATTATTGATATAAATGTTGCAAACAGAACTAGTGGAGGCAACAACAGAACACTAAAGCTTATTCATCAATAAAAGTAAATCTCCTGGAAAATAGGAACAAATTCACCAGTAATTTCAGACTGGCTTTGTGAAGGATATTCACTATGCCAAACTCATCTAAACCTGGGAGAAGGTCCTGAAAATATGTGGAGTATAACAAATATTTTGCACCCTGCCTAAGTTTGATCCCATATTTCTAAATGAACCAGTGTAAGGGCAAGTTCACATTATATAAAGAAAGGATTGAGCTATGTAAATTTGCAGTGGAATGTGCAGTGGAATGTCCAGCCTAGTATAAGTGCTGGAGCCTAGGTAAAATTGGGTATTCCCAGGATTTATAGCTCTCATTACTGGTATTCTTTATAAATATAAATACTATTTTGGTTATTTAAGGTGTTATCAACCCAGACCCTAGTCTGGCAAAGGAGACATCATGTACTTGGAATCAAGGTGGTTCCTCATTCTTGGATTCTGAGAGCCTTCAGTGTGTCATAGTAGTAGACATAGTAGATCATCTTGTGTGCTGGATGTTCTGTGGCACTGCCAAGCAGATTTTAAAAAACCCAAATCCCTGCATGCCTCATGCATTCCTAGCTGTGTGCCATCAGGTAACCATGATCACAGTGCTCTGGCAGCTGGGTCTCTTGTTTAGAAGTAAGTGTTGACAATGTATTAAGAGCTAGATCCTACAAATCTCCGCAGCTGCACACAGAGTGGTGTGACAATATCATTCTGCTTCAAGCTGGCCCTCAAATGTCATTTTCAAAGGGGTGTTTCCTGGGTTTCTGCTTAAATTCTGCCATGTGTTTTATTTCAAAGCATCACTGTGGAAGGTCTGTTCCATATCTCTCAGGCCTAAAGCACCACAGAGTCAAATACTGGCAGGAGCAGCAGCAATGATGAATTCTGCTGCACATATCTGATTCACTTATGAATCAGATCAACCTTTTCAGTTGTCACATTTCTAAAGAATCCTGAACCAAGTTCTCATTTGCCATTTATCTTCCATATTATACCTGCTTCAAAGCCTGCATAGCTAAGGCCTTGCAAATTTATAGATGGCTGCAGTTGCAGTTTATCAGCTGGGCTATGGGTCAGCAGAATCAATGCTTCAATATGTTTTGGTTTTAATCAGCTGTCAAAGCTGTAGTGCAGTGGTGCTCTCTGAAAAGTTACTTGTTTCTTTTCTTAATGTGGCTTGAGTGCTGTTCTCTTTTCTGAAGTTTCCATTTTTAATAGTCAAAATGCTAAGTTCCCAATTTGTTTTTTAAATTATGTCTTTGCAAATTTAACTTAAGAGTATTTATTGACCTGGGTATTTCTTTCTCATTTCTCTTTTTCAAATTGTTGATCCTGCAATTTTAATTTGCAACATTTTTAAGATGATTAGGCTATATTTCTCATAAGTGTGAAATCCTACCTCTTCCATGTAAATTGGAATTCCTCCTTTATAAGAAAGAAATAGAGATACTAGAACTTGTCTACACTATTAAAGTAATTTTTATATTTACAGTGCAATATTTCTTTTGTATTAAAATGTACAAATAATAGTCTTTTTTCTGGATTGGAAATTTATAAGCCACAAAACAATGTGAATTTCACAGGAAAATGAAAACCCATTAATCTCTTTAACAAGTCTATGCTCAAGATAGTGATATGTTTTTGCAAGAATTAATACACTTTTAATGGTTATTAATAACATGCTGTGGAACACATTGGCAGCATCTTAAATCTGGGTTTAAAAAGAACAATAGTTCATATCCTCATTTAAAAACAGGGAGGGGATACTGCTGTGTGTGCTTAACAAATTGATACCTTGATTCAATTTTCTCCTAGAGGAGTAAATGATCTTTGCCAACACAGAGAGGTATTTTAAACAAAACTTTAAACTCCCTGTCTAGTTCTCATATACACCAAAGCTTGAGCTGATGAAAACTTGTCAGTCTTCATGTAACTGTCTTGAGTAGCAATAGTATGACTGCTGCTTTGCTTAAAATGCAACAATTAAAACAGAGAAAGATGGATATAAGAACAAACAATGCAGCCCTTGCAAGATAATACAGTTTTATTGCAGTGCAAAATGAAATTTGTATTTACTACAAATTCTGTAGTAGGGTTAGCAAGGACTAAGAGCTTCACAGATGTGGACAATTGTGTTGTAGCTGTCATCAAAACTGATGAATGAGGAGGATTATTTTAAAAGTTTAGGGTGGTAATAATGTTCATTTTTGCAAAAGAAAAAAAAAAAAAAAGAGGGCGTTTACATTGCAAAAAGCCTAATCAAGATTTTGAGGTGAAGCCAGAGGGATAAAGCCTTCTATAAACTTGTTTAGAGAATGAGGCAGGAATCAGGAATTGTAGAAAGATAAAGAATTATCTTCTCACTTGCCTAGTTTATTACTGCTCTGGGAAATCACTCTTTGCCCCATAGTTTTTATGTGATTAGTGACAAGTCATTTCAGACATGTCTTTGTTGGTGGTCATATGCTGCCTGTTGCAGGGGAGTTTATTGTGTCTTGACACTGTGGATTCAACATTCCCTTCACGAGGGAAGTTGGGAGCAAAACTCACACATGATTCTTTGGGGTTCTGGTTTGCTTAACCCAGTGACAGAGTAAGAAATTGCATGGTTGAAGCTTTCTCTGCAAAAGCAGAGAGGATAGAGATGGCTACAAATGATAGACTGGCCATCTTTTCGGGGGTCATAATATACTAAATACTTGTGATGGGACATTGAAAAGACTTCTCTTGTTCAGTTTCCACAGGAGTTTTTAGGAACTGTTTTGGTTTTGGAAAGAGTGATAAAAAAATTTATTGCTCACTTTTCTTATCTCTTTCTACTTCAATATCATCATGAACTCTTTTCTTCCAGGGATTTTTGTCCATTTTACTCTCTTTGTAGTCCAGTCAGGTGACTTTGTCTTGAGTCATGCCTGATGGCCAACAATTGCAGCCTCCCTGCATCCTGGACAGTCTAGCTAATTTCTCCCAACTGCAGAGCAGACAAGAGGTGCAATTCCTGGGAGGTACTGACTTTCTGCCTCTGACCTGGAGACAAAATAGTAATATTCAGGAAATGTAGGATCTAGTTTTCAACAGGGCCTGTGAGTGAGTGCAATGTCACTTTGTAACAAGAAAGTTTCCTGGTATCTAAACAGCTGACCTCTTTGAAATCTTTTAACATAAAAGGTATCACTTAAAGAAGGTGTGTTACCAAATTGACAGGTACTCAGAAGAACTCTCAGGTACTTTATTTGTGCCAAATAGAAGGATCACCTCATTGGAATCTTTCAGTCAGGCATTAGCCACTTCTCAATGTGAAGTGAATTGATGATTTTGGTTTTGTTGTTGGTTTGGTTTTTTGTTTGGTTTTGGTTTTTTTGTGGTTGTTTTTTTTTTTTTCTTGTAACTTCCTTCAAAAGGACCAGGCAATCTGCCATGGTGTATCAGCTGGAACTTAGAATAGATTGAAGAAGAAATTTGACCATGGGCAGAAACCAGGCATGGAAAATTTCTACCTAAATTTTTCATGTTTGACAAACAGAATCGATATAGGTAACAGGCAAGGCAATTTTGGCTAAAATCTCCACAGTGCAAGCATCCCCTAACAACTCTTGAAGTAAATTGCCAATCCTACTTTGTTTCTGATTATCCAAGTCACTGCAGCTAAAAACTGAACTCCAAAAATTTTCATTGACTGTGCACTTCCCATTTTCATTAGAGAGAAGCACATTGAGCATGTACTGTGATTAGTTAATATTGCTGCTCAGGTGATCTGTCTTGGGGCAAGGACAGGCACTCTGATGTAACCTGAGTCACAACTTCTGCTTTTTTCAGGGGGAAATAGAGGGCAGTAGCCTCCAAATTATTACCATGAAGGCAATATAAATGAAAACATTTTAGATAAGCTGCTTAAAAAATATAATGTATCCTCTTTACCCCCAAAGAGTCTATTACAGATGGAAACTTCTGGTTCTGAGGTCATTTATATACAACACCAAGGTGAAGCCAGAGTAATTAATGTTCTAATTATTCATTATCTAAAGATAATGATTTTCGAAAATCCATCATTATAAACTGCTTTATGTATCTGTCAGAGAGGGAGGGAGATGGAGTCTTTAATCCCTTCAGAACATCTGTACATGAAAAATGTACTACAGAGCATTGCTTCTGCATTTTTAATTATCTAATTATGTTTCCTCTTTCAAAGAAACTGTCACATCACCAGCAGTCTTTCTTAATGATTTCAAAAAGACTGAAAAATTATTTTAATTGGTTTTTCATTTAATTACTGCAGTTGATAAAGATGAAATGTAATCCATAAACTTTTAGTTTAAGTACATTATGCTAATATTTTAAGCAGGCAGTACTTGTTATTTTTAGATTAAAGAAACATAGCAAAATAGTTTTTGCCATGGCTCAGACCTCAGAGTACTTCTCACTTGCTTTATCTTCATCTCAGTTTACTATATTTTTAAAATTTTATCTACATTTTTTTTGTTAGTCCTGACCTTGCACTCTCCCATTTAGTTTTTCAGATCCTTCTCCTGCATTTCCTTTTTTTTTTGCTATTGCCTGTTGCTGTTATCTACTTTTGAAAAGGAGCAGTGAGCAATCTATTTCTTATCAATGATGTAGCATTTTTTACATGAAGAGCAGAGACACCGCAGGTACTTCAGTACCTCGTGCTTTAGAGGGAAAAAAACACAACAGGGAAAATAACATTATTCCTGAATGTCATGCAAAGAAAGGAAAACTGTGAATTCAGCTTTCTTGATGCTGAAAAAAGCTTCCTTCAGTGTTGACCTACACATCTTTGTCATACACACACCCCCCCAATATCTGTTTTTTGGATACAGCTTTACATCCTTTCTATGTTTGGTCCAGTTTAACTGAATATATGCATGGCTATATGCAGTCAGGTTTGGCTCATTTGAGCTGCTTGTCCTTTGATTCACATGAGCCTTTCCACATCAGCTTTAATAGCAACAGTTAACCCTGAGCAGTGCCCCTGGAGTGGCTGCTTTTGTGTTGGTTTCATTTTATGATTCATGTCATTAGTTGGCTTCAGGCTGATGGTGCCTTGGGTATGTGCAGGCAGACACATGGGCTCCCACATACAGAGACAATCGCTCTGCTTGTTTCAGAGAATATAAATTAAGTTGAAATGTTCATAGCAAATAATAAAAATCTGCTTATCTTTTGCTTGGAAAACAGTTGAAATCTGCTTATCTTTTGTAATGTTGAGGCTTACTTTCTGAATTGTTATTCTTTTGTTTCATAGAGAAACTCTAGTTTTCCAAGTTTAAAAAGTAGAGATCTGTCAGAGCTGTGAAGGTGGCACAGTTCAGTGGTCAGTGTGCTCCTGAGAAAAGCATTGTCACAGCCCAGATTCTGATATACTGTGTTCCAGTATGGAAATTCCCTGATCTTCCAAAGTAGGATTTTAACCATTAAGCTCCCAGAGGAGGCTGCTGTAACGAAATCTTCCCCAGCCCTTGGCTCAGCGAGAGTTTGCACGTTGAACACAGTGGGGCTGGGGATGTTGGGCATGTGTCATCCCAGAGGGAGCAGCTGTGACACTGAGTGGCACTTTCATGCAATATAGGAAAATTGTCAGCAGCAGATATAGCTTACAAATTACTGATCTTCAAATATACTAATACACCTTTAGGACTTTAATATGGTTATTTGGCAGCAGAAGCAAGAGGGTTTTTTGTGATTTTAAAAGCTATTTCATAGGACATATTTCACCCTAGGACAATCTAATATATGATCAATGTGCATGTGAAATCAATATGCAGTTTCAGTTGGTACAGACTGTACGAAATTATTATTTGATTGAACCAACTTTTATGGTCTAAAAAATTCTTTTGACTAACTAGAGAGAATTATAATATAGGATATATGTTTGTCCTTTGGTTTGTAAAGCACCATGCTTCAATTAATTTATTAAATGCTAATTAATATTTATAAATATTTATTTAAAAATTTACAGTAATTTATCTTGCAGCAAATGTAATATATCATATATAATATAAAATATAAATACTTTCTTAGAATGACAGAGAAATTTGTATAAATTAATTAATTGTTTGTATTTATTGATTATATATCATATAATACTAAGAACAATACACCTATTTTTAGAAATGCAATGTTTCTCATTGTAAAAATATCTTCCCTTTGGTCCAGAGCTCTTATGTGTTTAGGAGATTATTAGTATTCATGAGCTACCTCATTGCAAAAGGGTGCCACGGGGGCTATGAGTGAGTACGTGGTGCTGCAGTCTGCAGGAGAGGGGGGAAGCTCAGTGGCTTGTGCTGCTGGGGGCCAGGGATTCTGCTGAAAGATTCAAGTTGCTGCAACTGCCTGAAAAGAACTTAGAACATCATCTGCACAGCAAGGAATACAGGGAATCATTTATTTACTCATGGCTTGCATTCTTGGGAAAATAGGTGGAGTAAAAATGAGAGCTCATGAAAACAAACACCTAAAATATTCTCTTATACATCATCAGTAATTCTAAGAGGATGAAGGAAATGCTGTTTTTTTAGCAATGGCTAATCAGTTCAGATTTTTTCTGTGAAAGGATATACTTCCAGATTTTACATCGGTGAGTTTATGGACAAGTATTTTTCTAGCTTTCTTACCACTGTCTTCCTAACTTTCTTTTTCAGGTGGAATGTGCAGGGTTTTTATGTAATTACTGAGAGATACTGAGTGTATGTCTATATACCAATTTTCTCAGATCAAATGATTTGTCCAATATGCTTTTATGGATCTTGAATACGTATGTAGTAGTTATCTGTACATAGAAAGATATATAATGATGTATTACAGGTACTTGGGGTGATTTGAGTTCTATGTAGTTGAGTGTGCTGTAAAGCAAGTGTTATCCACAATGTTCTATAGCATGCTCATCTTATAAAAATTGTTTCAGGGTTAATTTTATGCATTTTGTAATTCAAGCTACTCTTTAATTTTTTGGTCTTAAAAGCTCATTCTTCATTCCCACAGATGCAACTTTCTGGTAGGGGGAGCTTACAAAACTGAATGTGTTGCTTTCTTTCATAACTCTGATGGCTGACATGTGAATACAGTCTTGAGGTCTTGTGTAGTTCAGGTACAACTTTAGATGGGATTTGTCTCAACTGCACAAGTTTTGTCAGGAAATAAAAGCATTTTTCTCTTGGTGGAGGGAGCAGTGTCTTCCCTGTTGATGCAGGAACCTGGAGTAGTGTCTGTCCCCAGTGTTGGGGAGGCTCCTCTATTCTTCCTGGGATTAGAGAAAGGTTTTCTTGAGAAGTCAAATTAAATAAATTTTTAAAAAGTTAAGAATCCAATGACTTTTTCTATGCTGAATATCTGTGAAGTAATACACAGGCCCATGTAGGTTGTCTGTAACCATTCTTAATATGCACAACAATTATGTTGTTATGACTGTAATTAGAAATACTTAGAAATAACATAAGACATTTGCCAAACTATTAATCAGGAGAATGCTAAGATCATAAAATAATTGTAAATAAAAATTTAGTGAATTAATTAATTTATGACTTAATGGAATACACTGATAAATATGTTGCTCTTCATTATACTTCTACAGAAAACAATATTTATTTATTGTGTTGTGATAACTAGGTTTAAATATAATTTAATAATTTACCAATTTTAGCCACAAGCCTGCAAAAACTTGTGTCTGCATTTAAACAAATGTGGCAATAATCCCAGCAAGTCTGGAAAACAAAATAAAAATTGAGGTATGTTATTATCAAAACAGCTAAGTGCAAAGGGATGTATTCATGAAGGTCCTTTTCTTGTTTGTGCTTCATAAAATAAACTAACAGTAGTGAATAAAGCAAGAGTGTGAGCTAGGAGTTTTTTCTTCAAGTGATAATCAGTAATGTAATAGCAAAACATTGTGTTCTAAGGGAAATCAATTAGATGGTGTAAGAATGCTGAATTTTAAATGCCCATTCTTTTTCAGTTAATGAAAAATAATAAACTAGCACAGGGATTAGATGAACACAAACAAAACTTAATATGTTTGCTTTGTAATGACAAGAGGAAGTATTGGACAGCTGTAGGATCCTTGGTCTTATCCCATTATGCCCATGTCTAGAAAATTAATGGCTATTTTGTACTAGTACACTAGAACATATGTCCTAGGAAAGCAGAACTTCATATTTGCAACGTAAAAGAAGTATAAGATTAATTTAAATTCTAAATTTCTCAGGTTTTTTTTCAATTAAGAAAAATCTTCCACTTCCCTCTACCTATTGCAAAGGAAAATTAAATTTATATGAGCCTTTGAATAAAAGCAATTTTTTCTATTATTCAGAGGCTGTGTTCCCTGAATTAGTGAATTCATATGTCAGAAATGGTTTTTTCCACAAGTTCACAAGGTACTATCTTTTCTTATTTCTCAGCTGATGGACAACACTGCCTCCTAAATACGTATTAAATAAAGTGAGATGAGAGCATTTCAGGTAAATTGTAAAAAAAAAAAAAAGAAAGAAAAATGAAGGCTGGTATAAAAACATCATGATTTTAGTATTTGTTATATTCATAAACACCTGAAATTCAGTAGAGCAAATTCAATAATATGGTAAATAATTCTTTATTTGAATTGCAGATTTTATAGTCCAGTGAACTTTAGTGCTAGAAATTATAGGTTTATAGATTAGTATGTCAGCAAAGCACATGCTAATATAGTTCAAATGTCAACAGATGCTCTCAAAAGAAGTATTTTCAGTTTCTCTCCCCTCTCCTACTGACATATTGATGCATAAACTCAGGAATTTACAGAATTGACGACTCCAAGGCTCAAAAATGGGAACTAAATGACTACAGAAAGCTTTGTGGAGGAGCCATTTTGGCAACCTAGAAACAGTAACTGAAATACAATTCCCAGTGCTGTTGGAAAGAAGTTACCCACATGGAAAGAAGTTGTCCCTGTCTAATCAAAGTAGGAAGCAAGATCTCTCAAAGTGAGACCTGTGTGATTCTGCACTCTCCTTGAAATAGTGAAGTGTCTCTTGCTCCAGAGAAGAAACCAGGTATCAGTGTTGCCTTCTATCACCCTGGAGGCCTTTTCTTTGATACTTGTGTATATATGCATGGAAGATGGTATTTTTTGACAGTTTTTCTTCCCCATCTAAATTTCTTCCTAGAATGATCGAATATGTTTGTGTTTGCACTCACATTTATGTGAGAGAGTGTGAGGTGGGGAGAATGGTGATAAAATACAAAGGAATACTACAAGGAAACTTTAAAATACATACATCTTATATTTTTGCCTTGCAAACCCAAAAGCCAGTCAATCAAGTTTCTCTGGGACAGGAGGGAACATGGCAGAACGTATTTTAAGCTCAGTGTACCTCAGGTAGTCCACTGAAATGTGTTCTCAAATACTTTGGTGCATCAAGCAGCTTGTTGTGTTTGATGGTACAGGTGGTTTTTCATCTGAGCTTAACAGGAGCAGATTCTAAGTGCTGAAGATGGTTAAAAGCCTATGAAGAGGTTGACAGTGATCTTTCTATTAAGTGTTGCCTAGTCAAAGACTTAACTTTTCCAACTTCATTTTCAAAGAATGCTGTCTGGTTTTGTGTGCTCTCACCTATGGTCACACACTAGTAACTCATGGAAACTGCCAGTAAAACCGGGCTACACTGTTTTAATTATACTTTAGGGATACAAATTTTTATACTTTCCTGGATCTGGCATGGGACAGGAGGGATTCAACCTCCAGCAGGGCCCAGATCATAGAAGTTACAGGGTATCATATTTTCTCCCATTGGCTCCTTTATTTTTCCCTGGCCTGATTTCCTATCTGTCTGGAACTTGCCATGACACAAAAAAGCCTCTAACCCCGCTCTTTCTAATTTTGACTGGGGGAGAGGTAGTGAGGGGTGGATGGGAATGGGGGACAGGAGCAGCCCATTGCATCTGCTGGGGAGGGAACTTGCTGGGAGAGACAGCAGGACTGTTGGTTAACAAATAAAGTTGACTTCAAAATGCTGAAAAACTGGAAAAAAAAAATCTAAAATAGCATGTTACTATTAGGTCTATTAATCAGCAGTACAAGGTCAAGGAATTTCCTACATCCTTGGCCGGTTTAACAACTGCATCTGAGGTGAGTCCAGCTGCAACTTAAATTTCTGCATCTCTACAGAGTGACAATTAACTTTATATTGCCTTTAGAGCTAGGGCATTGCTTGGCCACAGCAGACTTAGCACTGGGTATTAGTATGTCCTGTGTGTATTTGAGACTGTTCTCTAAACCGTGTTTGTGAACACTTTATCCTGCCTCTATACGGTGGAGCAGAAAAAGGATTTGTATAGAAACATTCAAATGCAATTCAATAGCTAAAGGAACTCGAAAAGAACTGCCAGAGTGATTAATTTTTCTGTCAATCAATGAAAATTCTAGTGAGTTATTAGGGAAAATTATTTTGCCTTCATACTGTGATTATTGAACTTTCCTTTAATGAAGTGAGAGACTGAAGACCTAAAAAATACTACATATTACATGATCTCTGTAAAAATTATAAAAATTTAGATGATATCTTTATTTCTCTTACGTCTTAAGGCTTTGGTGGACAGCACTGATAAGATGCATGTGTTAAATTACTGTTTAACTACCGTTAAACTAATTTTCTGTGGTTGTAAAATTGCTGGTTTATTTGTTTCTGTATTGTGGGGATATAGATAAGAAAGCTTCACATAACTTTCAAGTGTCTCTCTGTTGCTCTGAAAAACATGGGGAAGTGTTCATTTTATTTGTTCCCCTCAAAGTGGAGGACAAACAATAGTATTGGAAATACGTACTCCGAGGAGCATCAAATTAAGCTTTTAATTGTGAACCAAATAAATGGAAACGCATCAAGACTTAAAATTAATTCGCTGATTAAAAAAAAAAAAAAATAAGGCTTTTGGAAATGCTGTTACACAGACAAATTAACATGTTTGTTTTTACTTTGTAACTGTAGTACATTTACTCCTAAAATGCAAGGCAGACGGATGGGGACTTCAGGGAGAATCACAAAGAGCACAAGCGTGAGCGGAGAGATGTACAAGGTGGAGCACATCGACGGGAGCCAGTCGGACACGGCTGTCGGCATGGTTGGAACAGGTGGGAAGAAAAGGCGTTCCAGCTTTAGTGCCAAAGTGGTTGCCATAGTGTCTCGAAGGAGCAGAAGCACATCTCAGCTTAGTCAGACAGGTGAGTGAGACACACACTCTTGGGAAACAGGACTCTCACCAAACGTGGTTTGCCGTAATTTCATCTGTGGCATCTGTGTTACATGTATATGCATATAGACTGCTCGGGAGAGATTTTCCAGCTGTAAATAAATCCCTGAGATATTAATTTTCTTTGATTATTAAACATCTGCAAGAAACAATATGCAATATCTTTTAGAATATGTGCTGTTGTTACTTTCTCTCGTGATCAGTGAAACTGTTGTCTCTTAGAAGCCTTGTTCATAGGTAGGCCAGGAAATGCAAAAAGACACATGTCTGTATCAGCAGCGGCTAATGGTTTGCTAAGACCAGCTTTTTATGTGTAGGAAATTTCTTTTAGCATAAGAGTTGAGTGTGAATGTGGGAGCTGAAATCTGAGCAAATGAATGGCAGTTATGCAACTTGGATCAGAGGTTGTACCTGTAGTGGCATAAAGTACGTTTTTAAAAATTACTTTTGTTTTTTAAGTTGAGAGTTAATCCAATACTTTATGTTTTTTTAATACTGGCAAGTTGGGGTCAGCGATTTCAGATAAATTAGATGACAACATGATGCATCATTAGGAGCATAAGCCTTCCAACTCTTTATTGTGACTCCAGTAATCTTAAAAGCTTCGTATCAGCATAGCCTCCAGGAACAAAAGCCCATATACAGAAAGATAAAAAAGGGAAGAACAATGTTTTAAAGTCCCTGTCCTGCTCCTGAACCCCAGTGAAGACTTCTGCTTTTGTCTTCATTGGAAGCAGGACCTGACCCTAAGGGTCCTTTCTTACTAAGAGAAGGAAAACAAAGATGAAAAGCTTCAGCCTAGCATGCAATGCATTCATATTTCAGCATTCCTGTCACATAGTCTGGGTATCTAAACTAAGGTAAGTAACAATATTGTTTATTTACATCATCAAATATTTCCCCCCTTTCCCCTGGTTTTCTTTGATTGTCAGATGAGCAGTAGAATTGATATTTTCACAATTAAAGCTTGGTCAGCTATAACAAGATGGTTATACTTTCCTACACTCCTCATGAATTTTAACCCAGTATATAATCACGCAGTTGAACCAAATGATAAATGAAACTGGTGAATTTGAAGCCCAGAACTGTAATTAATATTGTGTTGTTCAAGAATGCACTGTGACTAAGTATGAGACTAGAATATAGATAGTTGTACACAGTCAGATGCTATTTCAGATGTATCAGAATCAATGGCGTGCTCTGTAAGTAATAAAAAGTGGTGCTGGCATGTAGAAAGGATTTCCACACTGACATTTTAATCCACTTAAAATCTGAGCTGTGACTTCCAAGCAGTTCTCAGTATCTTCTATTTAAAGTCATATTTTTCTAATCCTCATAGAAAGGTAGTACAGCTCTCCAAGTTTTGCTTGGTGTAAATTTCAAAACTATAGGAATTTTGCAAGGAATGGAACTTCTACAGTTTTCCTGAAACTCAAAGAGCAAATCAAATATGTAAAACATGATTATGTATTATTCATGGTTGTAAAACAGTTTGGAATCATCTTTACCTTGTCTCATTTTGACTTGGGCTAAGAGTATTATCTGTGGCATAATCAGAGCAAATAAAAATGTGTCATTTTTTGTCAGTCACTAATTTTGAGTTTTGTGAAAAATCAGTGAATTAAATTAATGCATTTTTTAGAAAAATACACAAATCAGACTTGATAGATTTTCCAGGTGACATTGTTGGAAACTAAGTACTCATGTCCTTGATCAGGTACCCATTTCCCTTCCTTCCTATATTATACAAGATGAGAGGAGAAACAGAAAAATGTCTATTGCATTTTAATGTGTTGTGCAACTTACTAATGTCTCCACTATTGAGAATTACAGAAAATTTCTGTTATGCCAATATAATAATATATAATGGGTACTTCTTTAAAATTTATTATGTGAAAATTGTTTCTAATAGTCAAGGTCTGAAGTTTTGGAACTGATGTAAAAATTTATGGGCCTCCAAAAGTGGTACCAAGTAGAAACTTCTGGGACAGATCTTCAGGAGCTGAAGGTGTGCTGTTGATGCAGTATATGTATTTTAAAGGAAGTAGAAAAATATAGAAGTAAATGTGTAGCCTCCATAGGTTGTTCAGGTTTTATTTCTATGACTTGCGTTATTATAAGTAAGGGAAGCATGACCAAGATAGTTATTTGTTTCTGAAAACTCAAAATAGAAGATCAGAAATAAAAAGGCAGATTTTTTTGAAAAGCATAGGTTCTATATTCTTATGGATTGAGTAGATCTGAAATTCTAGTTCACTGCTGTCTTCAAAGCCAGTAAGGTTTATTACCATCTCACATTTTTCACTTGAAGAAATGGTCAAAAATGGCTGCATTTGACTTCTTGTAGATAATTCTTCCTTTTACGATACTGTCACCCTGGGTTTTTGAGATTTCTAGAAAGGCCTTCTGATATTGACATTTTTGTAACGAACTTTCCCACACACTTTTCTGTAAACAACTTATAGTTTACATTCTTGTGGAAACGGACACTGTTGATAGACTGTTGGTTAAGCCAGTGTCTGTGGAGAGGTGGCACTGTCACCCTCCAATCCACTGTCACCTTTGTAAAACTATAAATTATAGAGTCAGAGAATAAACGCCCTCTTTTCTTTCTCACCTGGAGAGCGGTGTGTGCGTGCATTCTTTCGTGTCCTACAGCGACACCATACTGCATGGGCTTGATGCTATATAAAAATGGAACTGCTGCAAGGTAGCTATTATTTATAAGATTTTATTTTCTATTCAGCTGAAAAAGGAGTGTGTGTGCATGAGCCTGTGCATACATGTTTGTGTCTACACATACACACCTGGAATTCTTTGCACATATGGAGCAGATCCTTGCATGTTGAAAGTTAGAAGGACCAGTAATCATTATTTTACACATCCTGTTCGGTGCTGTTGGAAAATATTTATTCAGAATATGTGCCTTATAGATGGTTTCTATTTTTATGTAAATCTGCGATGAAATTATGTATTTTTGCTGCACCTTCCTTTTATCTTTAAGATTTCATAATACCTGTAGTAACTGTTCTGTGAAATCCCTACTTACTATGTATTTGTTCATTGTGCTCACAAATTGGATCGATTAGACAGTGCACCAGAAAAAGCTTCTAATCTTCTGACAATCTTCCTAATAAAAATCCAGCTCTTCTTATGTTCTCACAGTTACAAAGAAGAAAAGGAAAAGGGAAGAAAAAAGAAGCAAAACTCCCAAAATGACCACAGAAAACTGAAAATAGCTCCAGGCATACATGACCATTTTAGCTGTAATCCAACTTTTCTAGCTTTCTTTGTTTGCCTTATTTTGGTAAAAAAATATATACATATATACAGAATAAATATATAACTGTCAGTTTTCTCAATACAGCAAACTAAACTTTAAATCACAGGAAAATGATAGGAAATGAGATTAGAATAAGAAATCATCAACAGTTGTTTTGATTTTGTGTTACAACACTATTTGCTTCTACAGGAAATCTTACCTTGTAGTTTCCATATCAATGAATGACTGAGGGCCAGTATTGATCATACCACATTTTAATTTGGGGTTCTAGGTTTGTTTTGAATGAGATGAAAACTTCTGTAATAGGAGGGAAGAATTTTATCACAGAATTTTTACCATTTATAGAGACATAATAATGCATTTCGAAGTAGATAGAGGCAAGGGGGGTGGGTATCATCAATAAAATGAGTTCTGGAGAGAAGGAAAATCTTAATCTCAGATAAAAAGATGTATTCCCATCCCTGGATCCCTCTCAGTTCTCCTGAGACAGACATGTGCCTTAAGAAAGCAAAAGAATTCGTCCTTTTTGCTTTCTACCCCCTGGTCACCAGACAGTGCTTCAGAAAGATCATCTTTCTGAAAGATCATCTTTCTTCTTTGTAGAAACACACTTTTCTTCTCTTTAAGTGCCAGCAGTGACTTACAGCTGTTTTGGCACAGATGAGAGTGGAAGAGATGCAGAGGAGGAGAGCTAAGGAGCTTAGAAGAAGGGGCAGCATTTCTAGTTTGGTATTACACTGATGCCAGGTCAATTTTCTAAATGAACATACCTTGCCATGTTTATGGTGTGAACCACAATGAGATTTTTCTGTGTAAGAACCAAAGCTATTTGCTTTCCATCTTCTGTTGGTGAAGTTCAACATCAACAACCTGAAATGAAGCCATAGGCATTAATGTTTCAAAGACAGATTACATACCATGAAGCAGAGCTGAAACCAAGTGGTGTCACAAGGTGAAAACAGAATGAAGAAAAATTCTTTCCATTTATGTGTGTCTCTGAAGTGGATACTTGGAGGGAATCTTGAAGTGTTTGTCTGCTTCCCTCAGGAAGTAACTTGCAACCTGAGCAAAAACACTATCTTAAAACATATTTCCCTATGTAAAAACTAGAATTTCCTGCTAAAGTATATTTTCTGTGATTTTCTGTAATTTGCCCTATAAAGAAGTGGCTTTCTCTGTGTTCTTTTGAATTAAGCTCCAAATTCCCAATTTCAGATAAGATTGTATCATCTAAGTGAGGAAACTGTCACTGAGCAGTAAAGTTCTGATAGTTGTGCATCCCACAGTATATTTGTGCCCTTTTTGTGAGCTCACTGCAGCTTAAAGAGCTCTTCCTCATCCAGTTGACTGCCCCACGTTTCACCTTCCAAGACTGGTCTCAAGGTGGCTTTCTCTCATGGTTGCATAAGTTAAGTTGGATAAGTAAAGATTTAGAAAATAAAACCTCATCCATGACTCTGTTGATGGAGATTATGATGGTTTACTGGAGGCACTTAGTGACTGTTAAGCAGCACCCCTATGTTGGGCAAAAATAACCTTGCTTGGGGAACATGGAAATTTAAGCAAAGCAATGCTTAAATTGAGCCTTCCAGACTCAGAGTACCTAATTTCAGAGTAGACACTGCCATTTAAAACAAAACAAAACCAAAAAAACACCAAAAAAACTCAAAGCCAAATAAACAAACCAACAAAAGAAACAATCAAAAACCAAAACCACACATTCCCCCCATCCCCCAATCTGTTAATCTCTTCTTAATTTTCTCAGGTTTTTTTGGTTTGGAAATGCTTGTAGAGCTATTTTTCTGTCCGTCCATGTAGTAATTTTATGGTAGAATGAGAGATTTCCTACCAGCCTAGATGGTGTGGACAGAAAAAGCAGACAGTAAATAAGAAATAAAATATTCTGGAGGGCAAAGGCCTTTGGGATAAGGATGGTTTGTTTGTTGTCTTGAGAACATCATTGCTTCTTTGCATAAATCTGTTTCTTTCTTACAAGGGTTGTGGCAACCTTTTCATGCAGTGGTCAGGCTTTTTTTCCCACTCTGACATTTCAAATTGATTGACTGATTGATTGAATGACAATGATGCATTTTTTAACCATGATTCTTTTACCTCATAACGTGACTTTTTTTTTTGTCACTGTAGTGAAAGAAATTGTGCTTATTTGATAAGAAATAAGTGCTAGACAAAAGTTTAAAATACTTACTTTATCTAGAATTCAATAAATCATCCATTTTAATTAGACTGGATGATCCTTGTGGGTCCCTTCCAACTCTGCTTATTCTGTGAATATCCTGGGATTCAGTGACAGATGAACCTGAGGATAGAGTAGTTTTTCTGAGTAGCACTCACTGAATCACAGAATGTTCACAGCATAAGCTGAGTGAAAAACTGTGACAATTCAGATTGCAAGTTCATTCCTTTCGGAATGAGTAATGAAAATTTTCAGATGAAAAATGCAGAAGAGTTCTTGAATCTGAAGGACAGCATATCAGAAACTGCTATAATAACAAATAGGTATAAATTGGTTACAAATAACTTTTATATTTGTATCAAAATTATAATAAAGTTTCTAACAGTCAGAACACAGAGAGAAGTATCTTAAACCTCTCAGAGCATCTAGCACAATAGGTAAAGAGCCTTTTTTTCTTGTTTGTTTCTTATATCTAGCATAATGCCCTTTTGCTGTTTTCACAGGATTTCTTTTCTGATATTACTTTTTTGTATTGCCATCTCTTCATCCAAGGGGAATGCTACAAGATACCAGATTTTCTAATGGCAAATTCAGAAAATTAGCTTGGAATTACAGCTATAGGTTTACCTCACAGATTTAACCTGCTCTACTGTAAATCCCATATTGTTCTCTGTTTATTTAGAGGAGAATTTCCAAGTACCTGCTTGTGTTGGGCATTGATCTCTGCAAGAATGCTTCATATTTACCCATGAGCTTCCTTACCTACAGCTATCTCTGTTTCATTATCTTAAGTCTGTAGGGTTTCAAAATCTTTTTCCTAACTTTAGACTGTGTGTACTTGAAAAGTAAATTCCAGCAGTGTGGTGGTCTGTCCTGCAGCTCCCTCATTAGCCTTGCTTGTCTGTTCAGTATTATCTCTGTGACAGTCTTCCCTATCTGGGATGGTTTTTTTGCCAGAGCAGCCCCTTAGAGCCTGCTCTGCATAGCTGTGATGATCTGTGAAGGCTCTGTTGCACAAAAAGAAGATTGTAAGGAGATTGACATTTAGAAGGATTTATCTTTCAGCCAATCTAAAAAAGTCTTCAGTGTGGCAGCAGGGATGGCCATGGTGCTTTAGGGATGGTGACAGGATCTGGGCTCTGCACCTGACACCCAACAGGAAAGAGCAACCCTGGTCCCAGAAAAACTCTGAGCTGCTCCTGCACCCAAATATTTCTGCAGCAAGGGGTGGGGAAGAAGGGGAGGGTAATGAGCAAACAGATGAAGAATGTTGGAAAACAAAAGAAAAATACCTGATTATTTTCCTAAGAGGAACTCTTTTTTTCTAGTAATGATACTCAGTTCTTTGAAGCTCTTGAGTGAATGTAAGCATGTTCTCTTTTATTTACTGTTGCTGAGGAATTCGCTACCCTTAATAGAAACACAGTTCAGTTCCAGTTACTCATCTTCCAAAAGATTTCCTAATAAGGGCTAGTATTTTCAAAGTCCTACTGCTCTGTTGAATTAGTGCTACATGTGGTTCTTTTCCTCTTTCCTGAAATGCAAATTGTGACTTTTTCTCCTATTATGCAGTTGCCTGACTTGTACTCAAAAATATTGCTCTGCTTTTGTATTTGTAACTTCTCCGTAGATTTTTAAATACATATATAACTGCAGCAAAAACTGTTCTTAGGGCTATTTCCAGTATGTAAGTAGCATGGGGTTTAGGAAAATTTATAGCTTTCAAAAAGTATAATCTTTATTATGCCTAAACTATGTCATGCATGTCTTGTATAATTTCGAAATATGCCAAATATATTTAATAAGTGTAGCTTCACAGCTATGTTTACATTGTATTTTCTTATGAAAGGTCTTAGAAAAAGGCCTACTTAGATTTCTGACTATATTTATCTGAGCTCTGTTTAAAGAAGATTTTTATTTGCTTTCTTATCTGATTCACACTATGTTCACAAGCAAGTGAACTTTGTGGAAGTATAAACACAGAGTTGAAATAATACCAAAATTATGACAGAAAAAGGAAATAGAGTGGTGCCAAAGGACTACCAAGAGGGAAGAAAATTCTACTCTCTTCACATTAAAAATTTCTGTGTAAGTGCCTCTCTTTAAGAGAATGTCAGTCTAAAACTTGTATTTTATTACTCTTCGTATGCTTCTTGCCTGATCAGAACCACAGACTGTGTTCTGGAACTTGTAGAATTTTAAAGTACCTGTAGTCATTCAGAGGAATAATGCTCTTCCTCTGTGGCACAGGAATTCACTCCTTTCTCATGGAAGAATAAAGCCCTCTTTGTTTAGAGTCAGATGACTGAGCTGCATTTTGATAGACCTGATTTTTTTAACCTTTCAGAAGCAGTCCTTTTCTTATCTAACAGAAACCTTGATTCTTTTTTTTTTTCATTTAGATAGCCTGTTCAACACAGTATTTCAGATACAGTTATCATATCTGTAAATCCAGTAGGGCCAAGAAATTATGTAGTTTGGTAAATTTTAGAAAAGAAAACTGACTTTGTAAAAAATTTTGAAAGTTTTTTGCTTTTGGGTTGTTTTTTTTGGTGGTTTTTGTTGTTGTTATTGTTGTTAGTATGTTTTTTGGGAGGGAGTTGTGGTTTTTTGTGGGGGTTGTTTTTGTTTCATTTACAGAACATTTTTAAAAATCATACTTTTGATGATAAGATATTGGTAGGCTGAGTTTAAAAAATGTTCATTTAGTGAATCCAAAAAAGTATTAGATTTACAGACATTATTTTAATCTTATTAAGACTTTTACATGTGAATGGGAAGAAAAGCTTTGAGTTTTTCAGTAAATTTTTTTTGGCTAGGAATGGAACTATTAGCAACAGAATCCAAATAAAAAGCAATAAACCTAACCTAAGATAAAAACCTGTTGTTTATGAGAGGTTTTCACGGAAAATAATAATGATGATGATGGTAATAATAATAATAATAATAATAATAATAATAATAATAATAATAATAATAAAGCTTGCTGCTTTTACTGCAGCTGATAGTGTTACTGTATTTATTAAAAACACTGTATACATCTGTAAGTCTGCAATACAGCTAATGGCCCTTAGATACTCCAAATTCTGTATCATAAGTAATGAAATATGCAGAACTCAGTAAAGTTACGGAAAAATATTCATATAAATTAAAAAAAAATTCAAGCTATTAAGGTAGAAGAAAAATTATTTCCAGTCTAAAAGTTTATGATTCAATCTTGAAAGGACAAAATTTAGCTTGGGTATTTCCTAAAATATGAATAAATATGAATGACAGTTTTAAATAAAAACAGAGCGGGTATCAGTTCACGAAACATTTCAGTGTTGCTGAATCTTTTTTTTCCTTTAAAAACCTTCAGCTGAAAACTTTCACCCAGCTTTGCAGAGCCCTCTTGGTACATAGACTCTACATCGGGAGCTTTGCATATGGATAGGAAAGAGTCTGAGCACACCTGGGGCACACTCTTCAAAGCAACTCCCTTCTCCAGTACTTTTCAGATATCAAGAAGGGAGGTTGGGTTCAGCTGGCTGAGAACCAGGTGACAGCAGCATTGCAGGACACGAGTGGACAGGTGATAAACAGGGACAGGCACTGGCCTTGGACCCACAGGCATCAGTCAGGCAGTGTTTCTGCTCCCCAGGGCTATTGGCCAGTCCAAGGTTGACTTTGTTTCCAAGAAGAGAAGGAGCAGCATTTTAATGTAAACTGTGTGACAAAGGAATTAGATCTCTGATTGTATAACTTTTATTACCCATACTCTCCATACTCTAGATGGCATATAAATTAACTTAAGTAATAACCACTTTGACAAGTCTTAAAATAGAACAGAGATAGAAGAGATGAAAACAAGCACCTCATATTACTTGCTAGTCCCAGCTTGCTTCCTAACAACCATTCTGACACACAAAGAGAAGGGAAAAAGGGAATTGAGGCACCCAATTAATTTCTTCTTCTTCACAACAAAGCTTGGCTCTTCAGTGGCATCTGCCTGCACTTCATGCATAAACATGGCTGGTGTGCAGTGGCTTTTGTCCCCTGGAAACATCTGCTCCCTGTGCTTGTGAATGGCTTTTACCAAAACATACCAGAAGTGATTGCTTTCTCAGCAAATCAATCAGAATCTAGTGAGAATTTTACAGGTTCATATTTAGATCCTTTCATTTTTACATTGTCTTTTCCTTTGTACTTTACCAGTAGTTAAAGTATTAAAATTAACTTTTCTTCAAATTGCCAAGAAAAGACAAAGAAAAAAAAACAATCCCAGGAAGTCAGAGATGATGGGATTTCTACAACTGGCATAGTGTCAAAGTACAAATTATTTTGTTAGCAACTGTGGCATATTTTACCATTTTCATTAGGCTTTAGAATGTTCTGCCAGCTTTTCTTTATTTTGATAAGCAGTTTTTAGAAGTGATTTCCATATAACTTCCAAAAGGGGTCCAATATTGCAAAGTGATGTTTGTTTATATCTGTATTGGTTTCTCTGGCGGTGTTAGGTGCTACGCATGTCTGTTATTTGGTATAATTTACTGTGAGTACAGCATAAAAATGCTGTGCAATGCTGAAGTTGAATTGCTGTTTACTTTTGTACAAACCTCAGTAGAGTTACTTAGACCTCCGTGTGTGTGGCCTCTGTGTGTCCTCAGGTCTGTCTCAGCTTGCTTGAATTTACTGAAATTGGACAATTTGTTTAGATTTTCAGACTGAAGTCTACAAATATTTAACTGCAGTGCCATAGAATTAAGACATTCAAAAGGCTAAAAGATGAAACTATAGTATTTGTTCAATGAACTGTTGTGGTTTATATCCTCAAAGTTTCCTTGAGAATTGCTTTGAAATTACTCAATATTTATAGACATACTTGATGCTCAAAGACAGACACATATAGTTTACTTCATTTACCCATACAGCCATTTTTCATATTGCAAAAATTCAGTTTCTGGTGTTTAATCACCTCAAAAGGTTCACTTTACCAGGAATCTTAGAAATGAGATGTTTTAATTCTCGGAAGCTCTAGATGTCTGGCTGTCCTAGCAGAAGTTCTCTGTGTGATGGAAGCTTGGCTCTGCTTCAGGTTGAGCCAGGTCAGTGCTAAGGCCAGAGGAGGCAGTTGTCTTTCTGCTTTAATTCTGTGATCTGTGAAGTACAGAAGTTTCATGGTTAGATAAGATAGGGTGGGTGCTCAAAACAGTTCCTGTCTTTCAAGCTTGGCTTAACTAGGTACCTTTGATTTTATGTGGTGCTTGGAAAGTATCAGTGTGAAACACTACTAAAAGTCTGGGGGAGTGGTGGTGGTAGTGGTGGTGTGTTAATAGTGGATTTTCTGTCTTTGGGAAAAGAATCAATGTCTTGGGAATACATCTATTTGTGATGACTTCTCTGGTTTCAGAACAGAACTTGTCAGATTGACAAGTTATCTTAACACAGGTGCGTGCAAATGGATTTCCTGTTTACAGAGCATTTTAAAATATCCAAAAGCTCTTCCAGGCAGGAATATCAGGGTTGCTGTTTTCATTACTCTTGCTTTCACATGGCTCTTGGTGGCTTTATTTATAGTTCTGCCATTTGATTAGATATGATGGTGTAAAGAGTTCTCAGAGTATAGCCAGACTTAAACACAGAATTAATTAGGGATAGATGTGACCTAGGATTTATGTATAAAAGGAAATAAGTTTGACCCACTACTCTGTCTTTAAAAGTTATTCTACTAATAATCTTCTGTCTGAACAGCTCTTTTCTAGAGTTCATGGTCAGGGCAGGGTAAGGAGATTTCTTTGACAAGACTCATCTGCTTTCTTCAGTCTGGACTCCAAACATTAACTGGGAAAGATGTTCAAGGGACACAGAAAAAAACCTCCAGGTTTTATACTGGTACAGTTGATTTGCTTTTTGCATAATTAAAGTTCTCCATTGAAGTAGTATTTATTGCTGGAAAAGAAATAATTCACCAGGAAAACATTTTGAGGGAATCAGTTGTCTTTAACTTAGAGGCATACCATGTTAGGGACCAGATTCTTCTGCCTAGGTAGAGGTACTCCACTGCACTGTGAAGGGGTCATTGCTTCAGAAGGGTCACACACAGGATCCAATCGAGTAACCAAACCCTGTCTCCAGAGTCTCAGTAATGGTCCTTGTGAGGCACAACCACCCCAAGAGCTGCGTTTGGAAAAACTGAGTTGCATTTATATTGTGCTTGCTTTTCCTCGAATGTTGAAAAACTCACAGCTCTGGCTCCATATCACAGCAAGAGAGCTATCATCTCTAGCATGTGTTGGAACAGGCAACTTTAATATATTTATGCAGGGATTATAGTCACAGATCAGGAATTAGCTCATAAGAGTTGAACCTTTGTCATTGACTGGGGAATCCAGGAGAAAAAGTTACTGAGAAAGGTGGTGGAGAAACTGTGATGAGTTCAAGTAGCAGTTTACCATTTTCTTTGACAGCATTTACATAGTTGCAAAGACAGTTGGATTTATTCTTTCACAAGAAGTATTTTTATACTCCATGCCTGCATATAGGTCTTTACCCTATACTCTGCTTCATGGAGATAGCTGTTTATAGCCAACTTGGGAACAATGGCAAGAAATTTGATGGGATCCCCTTTTAGCCAAGGTACACACGCTCCCAGTCTGCCTCACAGTAGTTTCTGGTCCAAAGTTTGCCCATGGCAAAAATTCCAGGAGAATGTCTTTTCCCAGTAATCATCTTTAGATTGTAGCATGCTACCACAATGCCATTTAAAATTTAGTGATTTGGGCCAGGGGACACTCTGTAAAGGGCAAAAAGCCCCTCTCCAGTCCTAGTCTTTATGGCCCAGAGACAAATCTTTCTGTGCAAATGCTGGTGACTGAATATTTGACATAATGTGTTGTTTAATTAAAAAAAAAAAAATTAATTAAAAAAATAAAAACCCCAAGGTTGCATCTAGAAAGACTGGAGCACAAATCTTCCAGCCAGTGATTCCCACTGCTTAGCTCTTCAAGGATTCCCATGAGTCCGTCTCTCTCAGACTGTGTTTTTCTCAATAGACCTACATGGTACAGCTGTACTTCAGGAGCTGGAGAGGGATTGTGGGATATAGAACATGAACCCTGACCTTGACAACTAGAAAGAAATGGACCAGGAACTGCAATCAGAAAGGGTGGGAGTAGTCCAAACAAGTATAGGTGTCCACAACATAGCTGTCAGTTCATCCCTTCATCACTTTGCTTGCTTTCTAGGCAGCAGAAAGAAATGTTCACTTCCATGCATGGCTTAACCATCCTCAAATAAATGTCTGAAATAGTAAAAACTAAGTGCCCCCTAAAATGTCTGGTTTTCTGTATATGTTCTAAAAGGAGTCTGACATGACTAGCTCCAGTGCAACATCTATAAACCCTTGAAATTTAGTGAGCTGAGTCTTACTTGGCCTGTGACCAGACCCCTTTATTTCTGCTCCCAGCCCTTTCCTTGGCCCCCCTCAGAAACAAGGGCTTTCACCTGCCTCAATCCTTCATGTCCTGTAGCTGAATCCTGGCAGGTTTTCTCTTGCATGGAAGAGAGGCACAGGGCAGAGTTGCTTGGACAGAGGAGGCCCACCTCTGGGCTACACAGAGTAGCCACATTCTTGTTCTTGCAGCTCTACAGGCACTAAGCAAACTGAGTCAGAGCACCAGGCTTGAACGTGATGGGTGATAGCTGGGTGATAGCTAAGTTCAAATTACGAATGCAGGAGTGCCTTTGGCACACCTATTTTCCATAGGTACAGCTGTCTTAAGATTTCTGATTCTGTTTTTGTAAATTTTGCTGGGATGCTGTAACGCTCTACCCTCATAAGTGGTTTCTCTGCTGATTGCTCAGCATCCATAAGATGTCAAGTCAGCTTTCTAAGATTCTGTGTGAATGCAAGACTCTGTGTGAATGCTAATCAAGAGGCACAGTTATGTGTGTGTCCGTGTCATATTTTTGTATTAATTGTTTGCATGAAAGGAACCATTAATATGTTAAAGAAGGTGAGGTTGTCAGCCTCAGTAGTGGTGAAAAATCTTTAAGAAGCCCATTGGTTAATTGTTTTAAATGTGATCAAATGTCTGGTGATCTCCTTAAGTATCCTACCTCTTTTGATGAGCAAATGTCATCATTAAAACTAATAGTGTGTAATTGCTATGAATCTTTCCAGTCAAAACAAAAACTGAATAGATGGAAATGTGGAGATGGAAATGACACAGTGAATTGTAAATTTATTGTAATTTGAGTTAGTTGTGCTTTCAGCACAACTGTCATGATCCAAGCCTTTCATACATCGTTATCAGTCAAGTAGAATATGTAATAACAGCACATGTGATACAATGTTTATGATGTATTCTCAAGTACTTTAATAATTATTTTCTTTGTGTACCATTAATAAATTACTTTTTTATAGGATATGGAACTGCCAGTTTTTGCATGCTGGAAATACAATAATGCTCTTAGTCTTGAAAGGGCGACTGGGGAGCACAGCAAGCTGCAATGTGCTGTCACTCTCCCAGTGCTGCCCTGTGCCTGGTGCTGGTACACTGAGTAGTAAATATGTTCTCTTAGTCTTAACCTGGGGGTTGTGTGCCAATGCTTTTGTCAATACTATGCTTTCTTAGTATTGTTTAAATATTACATTTTGCTTATAGTTGCAAATAGTTTGTGGCTAAAAGAGCAAACAATATTTGGACAGCATGAAGTTTAGTTGAATTAAAAGTGAGGAAGAGAAACAGGAAGGCAAATCAAATGTCCAGCTGGATCAGTGGTTGATCCCACGACAAAGCCTGAATGATGACAGAGGACACTGAGAGGGAATCTCATCAATGTATATGAATATCTCAAAGGTGGGTGTCAAGCAAGGAGTAACAGCTGTAAACTAAAAGAGGCCCACCTCAGCATGAGGAAGAACTTGTTGAGGGTGGTAGAGCACTGGCACAGGCTGCCCAGGGAGGTTGTGGAGTCTCCTTCTCTGGAAGCATTCAAAATCACCTGGAGGTGTTTCTGTGTAACCTGCTCTAGGTGGCCCTGCCATGGCAGGGGGTTTGGTCTGTATGATCTCCAGAGGTACCTTCCAACCCCAACCATTCTATGATTCCATGGTATAAATTTAGGGTGACAGATGTGACATCTCCTGACTTCCTTCTCATGTTTTGCTCTCTGTGTTCATGTGGTGCCCATGACTACAATATTGACAGTACTTATGACAGAAGCTATATGCCATAGAGAAGTAGGATCATCAGTTTTTCTTAAAAGAACTATGTATGAAATGAAGTTGCAAAACTGAGAAGTGAACACTGATGCTTTTCATTGTAACATTCTTTTTCCACTTAAAGAGCTTCCCACAGGCATGCCAGTCAACATGTTAGCTGCACAGGTAGTTTCTCTTTATGCATAAAAATGGTCTCTTTGTTGGTGGGATATGCTTATTTTTAACAAATCAGTTGTCTTGAGATTTTGATGCTTTAAAATCCCATTGATTTCAGGGCTTAAGAATTTAGCAGCCCAATAAGACTGTTGCGTAGAATAAATGGATGATCTTTTGCAGATTTTTTTTTTCTGTTGTTCAAAGTCTTCTTTCTCTTAGAGTTGTAGTAAGAGTATAGCAGTCATTTTGCAATCCCAACTGGAGCAAGAACTGCTATGGCTACTATTTAAATGTGTACTGTTGGACTTTGTAGTGCAATTTATTTTATGTGCTCTTAATTTATGTTCTGAATTTTATAGTTCATGTCAGACCTCTTTAGTAGTTGTGATGGTTCTTTGTTCTTTGCATTGTTGGCAGCCATAGACCTTAAAGCATTTTACAAAGGAACGGTAAGTGCCATTGTCCCATTTTATTGAGGAGCCAACTTCAGGACTGCAAGTGATCCACTGAAAATCCCACAGTCTGCAGAAGAGCCAAGACTTCCTAAAAAGCTTACAACTTTAACTTTGAGATTAAAAGATATTTGTAACTGTTTGACAGTAACATAGTGTGTGTGTATGTGTGTAAGCACTTGTGTGTAATCTTTACACAGGGGCATTGTTTTAAGGAAACAATCCGTGGGACATTAAATTTCCATACTTTAAAACACATCTATATATCACTTACATATTAAACATGTTTAATAATGTTTAAAATATAAACCAGGACAGTGTTAGTTTTCTTGAAATTGGGACCTGTGTCTGAAAACAATGTAATGTTTGATACCCAAACATGCTAAAGTAGGACTCAGCTCTGTGCTGCTGGGATATAATGTGGGCTGGCTTCAGTTCTTCCTGTCTTGTGTCCTCCCAGTAAGAATGTTCCTGTTTGGGGGATTTTAATTGATTACTGTTTAGAGGTCACTTGCTTTAATGGTAAATACTACAGATCACTCCCTGCAGTGTAAAGTTAGCTAAATGAGCAAGTAGCAGTACCTGATTAGTTGATGTTTTTTAGTGATATTATAGGAGTGCTGACCACAAGCTGAGTCAGGACCTGACTGTAAGAAGACTCCTAAAGTCCTTTAAGCTGGGAACTCAGTTGAACTATGAAGAAATGCATGGGATATGTGAACAGTTCATTAATTAAATTAAAACAGATTCATCCATCACTGGCTTGCCTTGCAAATGTGTATGTTTATACTCACATCCTTTTGACTGTTCTTTTAGATCATGTTTTGTACTTCATAACATAGCATGGTGACATTTGTTATCCTACTTCATGGCAAAGTGCTGAACTCTCTGTAACAAAGTGTTTTCATTACAATTGCTGGGTTTTTTTACCAAAATAAGAATTATCACTGTCAAAACGATCCTTAAAAATATCTGAAAATACTGTGGTTAAGTGCCTTGCTGAATAGGAAGGTGCTATGATAAGAGATCACTTAAGTGGATACAAGATGTTCTTCTACCCTGTGTAATTCTGAAGAAAAGCAGACCAGAATTTCACTACGATTCTGGGTTGGTGCTTTATTTATCATTGTGTTGTTGGGATGAATAGAACAGAGCATAATATAAAGTCACAAACTGAGGGTTGTATTAAAAACATAAGACTTTTTTATATAAATCATATCCTAGTAGCAAATATTTCAAATTTTCAGGCACCATTGTTCTGGAACAGGAGTTTATAGGCAAGTTAATTTTGGTTTCTAAAGTGTTTTGTTTTCCTCACTGTTGAAACAAATAATGCCACATTACAAAGTATTGGAATTGTCTTCAAACATGATGTATTCAGTATCCTCATGATGATGAGGTCCAGTCCTGTGTATGCTTCATGGGAACAGCCCATGGAGATCTATGCATGATGAACTTGGACTTGGTGAAAATTCTGCATGTTTTTGTGAATATGTAAGATAAAAAAACTTCTTCTGGATGTAGGGAAAAAGAAAATATTTAACAACACCACGCACTTCAGATTTGTTCTAAATAACCCATGCTTTTATTTTTAGTTTGATGTAGTCAGTGACCCTGTGTAGCCCAAAGTTCCTCTGAGGATGACAGAAAAATGTATAGAAATTTAAGGCCTTTGAAAAAGTTTTGGTCTTCACTGGGCATCGTCCTCTTTCCCAACATGGCATTACACATAGTGCAGTCTTTGGAGAAAGACCACCACTGGGTAAGAGTTAGAAAAATTGATTTTACTTCAACATTTCAATGGAAAAAACCTTAAATTTTTCTAAGAATTTTTCTGACTATATATTGGAAGATCTTGACTTGAGAGAGATGCTTTCAATTTTCCACTGGAATATGTTCTTGTTAAAAATTAAATACATATATTAGAAGCTGAGGAAGACAGGAGATATCATGAATAAAAATATTGTTTTGAAGAGAGTATTCAATCAGGCAAATTGTATGAAAGGATTATTAGGTAAAAAAATTCTTAGATTCAGTTACATTGGCTTCTGTTACCGCTGAAATGCAGATTAAAACTCATTTCAAAAGAAAGTGTAGATTGTGTTCATTACATATCTTTGGTGCCATGTCACTAACAGATAGGGTAAACCTTGTTATTGCAGACTCTTTTTCAAAAATACTATTTTTCTAATAACTGACATACTAGTTTTGATATTTTTCATAGCCTTAAGATGGTGTGTTTAATAACATATAATTATGGTGATATAAAGACTGGAAAATAGTTATTAAAATATCTATGTATGATATTTAAGTTTATTCAAACTCACTTCTACATTGTTCTTATTCTGGCAATAGCTATTTCTTTTAATTTATCAATGAGCTTCACAAAATTTCTGGGTTTTGATATTTTCATGCTTTTGATGTCATCTTTCACTGTGATTTTATTAGAAGTTAGCTACCAATTAGATAATTGTATTGTCCTACCAGACCTTACTTAGGAAGGGACTAATACCAGCCTTATATAAACAAGCCAGGCTTTATGCACTTTTTATTATTTGTTGTTTTATCTCAAATCTTCTGTCACATTAGATTTGTTGTACCCATAGAGTTTAAAAGTCTGACCTGTTATAGAGGGTATAACAACAAAACAGCATGTTTTCTTAAATAATATTTCCTAATAATAAAGCAAGACAGGGCTCTGATCTTAGATTTTACCTTATGTGATTTTGATATATTGGTGCATAAAAATCTTTTTTTTTCTGTGAATATATTATGTTTAATCCTTATTTTGACAGCATCTTACCTGTGTGGAATTTATGTGTCATACTTTTCCCTGCTATTTAATTGGCCTTGCTATTTTTATACCAACCTGTACTTAATAGCAGCTACCCTCTCACACTTAAAACACACCCAAAAAGAACCACTCTCATTAACGATCACAATAATCCTAGGCAGCAAATAGAGGTTTATCTCTCGGCTCCAAGGAAAAATACTATCTGAAATAATTTGTGTAATAGAGATAATAAGAGATTAGTGCATCTGTTCCAAAGAGCCTGACCTTCAAACCATTAGCTCTGCAAGATTCAAGCCCCATGGTGTAATCCTGCTATGAAAGGCAAGTTTGTTTTATTTTGTATTTTATGATCTTATTCCATGAGCTAGTATATATGGAAATCCCTGGAAAGATGTAGTACTACTTGGCTTGAGTAATAAAGTTACTGTAAAAGGCAGGTTTCTGTTTAACCAATAGAAAGCCTAGAACCATGAAAATAAGGTTTGTTAATTATATTTTGATTTTGTGCTGTGTACTCTGGGGAGCCATCTTTTTCTCTGCTATCTGAAAGTAAATTCAGAATTCGAAATCTGTGGTTCATACTGGCTGATTGATAATTGCAGATTTTCATGGTTGTTATTATGATGTGGATTTAAAAATTTCCCTTTGTACAGAGCTGTGCAATTTTCTGCTCTCCTTTCTCATTTTCTTTGGTGCCGATGCTGATGTGCAAGTTTTATTTTCCAGTTTATCATTAAATGGTTTTATTTCTTCAGCTGTGATAGGTTTGTTTGTGCCCTTGATATCAATACGGCAGGAAAATTTAATGCTCAATCTGCATCTGCTTTTGAGTAATACAGAGGGAAGAAAATGGCCTGTTAAATAGTTCAGAAGTAGTGAAATTAGCTTTGTATTGTATTTTTGTTATTAGCATACATGGAACAACATTTCTGGATATTGTATTAGTTCAAGACAAGTGCCTTTGATCCTTAAACTTACTGATATTCATGCACAGTTGCGTTAAAATATGTCTTTCATATAATGTTCTGTTTTAGTTGGCACAGCAGTTTGGAAGTGTTTTCACTTCAGAAATATCTATAAGTTTGGGAAGGAATCAGGTTTTCTTCTGTAGAGATAAGCTGTTTTAGCACCACTTTTTTTTCCCCCATCTCATTCTTGTGTTTGAAAGGGCTTTAAAATTTTGTAAATGCTCACTCTCTGCTTCTATTTATTGGCTATAATTTAGATACTCTCAAATATTATTTTATTATAAATATGGCTGATTCTCCCTTGTGCTTATATTTCTCTTAGCTTTTTATCATGTTTGTAACAGATTATTTATAGGACAAATCTATTATAAAACAATAAAAAATCTTGCTTTGCAGTAAAAAATTTAGTGGCATTTACCAGGGAAATCCCAGAACAACTCTTTTTGCCTCACGTCTGTTGACTGTTGTCTCATCTGCTTCTCCTTTGAGAAAGGCAAGTGCTTCCTTGCTAAGCAAGGTTTGTAACCAAGAGAGGAGAGCTGAGGAAATGAGAAATGAACAGCCATAAGGACTGCAAAAATAACCTGTAATTGTCTAAATGCAAGGTGTTACAGAAAATCCTGCCATCTCACACTGCTCCCTACCTTGCCCAGATATCAAAGCAATACTGATGACAGGTTTTTTGTGCTGGTGTCTGTCTGTGGCACAGCTGAACTTTTATATCTTGTCAGTAGTGTTTTCCTCAGAGTGTATTTGATAAAGAACATAAACCAGCAATATTGGATGCAAACCTTAGGATTTCATAGCAGAGTTATGCCGGAGCATTCATTTGGGAGGTTTGGCTGAACGATGTGTCTCTGAAGCAGGTCTTAGTGTGCAGTTGTCCACTTTCAATAATATAAACACAAAGGGAACAATTATATCTTAGAGTTATGCAGTGTTTATCTAGCACAGATCCGCTGCCCAAGGCGTAGATGTTTTTACCCACAGATGGCTGTAACTAATGCAAACCAGACTGAGCGTAATGCCACAAAAAGCTTTTTGGAAATGGAAACATGAAGTGGCTGTCTCGCTCACTACTTACCTGTCTCAACTACTACAGTGAATAAAAAGCTGTTTCAAAAGAGAAATTTTTGCACCAGGACCTCTGTTAACTGGATTTGAACTCTAGTTGATCAAAAGAAAGAGCATCTCCTGAGTTTTCAGCCTCCTTTGTGGAAGTTATTCCCTGGGCTGATCTCAAAGGTGAGAGGTGTTGCCTGCATGTGATCACAACCTAGCTGGCTTGGGACTTAGGTAGTTACATTTTAAACGAAATTCAAAAGCAAAGCATGAGCACAGGTACTTTGGCTGAAAAAGAGCATGGTTACAGTTTACTATAGCTGAAACTTCAGTGGATCACTGATGGTGATACAAGGGACAGCAGTGCAAATAAGGTTGCAAAAACAACATTCAGAATTTTGTCTAAATTTGTAGAAAGTTTAAATAAAAGTTTATTTGAGGTGTGGTACTTTGGAGGCTGCCAAGAAAAATTTACTTTGTAGATAGTCTAATATTTCAGGATTCAGTGGTGGAAGAACGTGCCAAGTTTTTTGTCAGCCTTTGTGTTACACATCCAGAAGAGTAAGTCAAACAGTTTTAATCCTGGCAAGGGGGTTTGGCCGTACAAATAAGAAATATTTGGAATGATTTTTCCTGGGATTAGGAGAAGAAGCATAAAGGAGGAAAGGCTGTGACCCAAGGAGTTTCTGAGAGGCTGTAGAGCCATGGAGATTTCCCTCTGTGTGTTTTTTATTTCAACTTTAAACCTCTGTTAAGTTTCCCTAAGCAAGAACCTGTGTGGGAGGGAACTTCTGTACACTTGACACAAGTGCAGTGCTTTGTGTAAAACTGCTCAAGGTGGCAGGCAGGTCCTGGAGCCTTTGCCCGGTGCAGGCTGACGACAGGTCTTGGGAAACTGACATGCACACATTGGCAGCTCCCAACATCAGCATTTCATTCCTACCATGGTATTGTATTGAGATAAATCTTTCCATTTAATAATGTTTTAGTTTTTTGGGTTTTTTTAATTTAACACACATAATGAGAGAATTACATACCATACAGCTATGTATTTTTCCAAAAGGCAATATCACCTTCTCAGCATCATTTCTAAAATTATCAAGAAGATAACTTTAACTATTGCACTAAATAGGAAATCTGTGCCAAAGCAATGAAAATACATGAACATTTCTGCATAGGAGTGACATGAGATATACTGCATCACTAATGGGGAGGATTTTTGAATTTGTCACCTCGACAGTATTTGCACTCTTAAATCCTGTTACATGTTTACTAGCTGAAATTAACAGTTTAATTTGTGGCATTTTTCCCTTAATTATTTTATGATACTTGAAATAACCAGATCATAACCTGAAGATCTACAGAACTACATTGTGCACATTTTAATTTTTTTTCTTCATTATAATTCTGTTTGAAATAATTCTCTTCTTTTGGCTTGACAAATGCCGAGTAATTTCCTTTTTCCTTTCTGGCTCTAATCACCCTGAAAAGGCACATTGGTCCCCACAATTTCCAATGCCAATTGATAAAGGTGTGTTGAATTAATTGATTCTTAACCAATTGCAAAATGAAAGTATAATACATTTTCAGAATAGAGTATCAGAGAAATAGGAAAATTTGACATAGAAACAAATATTGCAAAGTCTGTTTCCTCAAAAGGAAGTTTAAAGATGAAAGGAGCAATTAAAAAATGAAGTTCTGTTCTCAGAATGAAATACATGGGTATTTCAGGGGCAGTGAAACTTTTTTAACTCTGCTGCTTTTTTAACTCCCTCTAAGACAGTAACATTATTTACACTTTTCTGCTGCATAACTGTAACTTAGTATTTAATGCTAATTTGATGTTTTCTCAGGTTTGCAGTGTCTCAGGTGTTTTTGTACCAAATTCATGGAAAGTGAGTCAAAATCACCAGGACAGAGAAATGTGATTCTGAATTTATCTGACTCCTCATCAAATTTTGACTAGCAGCATTAAAAAAAAAGCATGACCATTGACCAAGGTTGCTAAGAATATTTTGTGCTCTTCTCTGCTTGCACGTAACTGGAAAATGCACTGCTGACTAAATTTTTTAACCTTTCAGCAATATATTATGAAGTGCTAGCTGGCAGGTAGTTCAGTACTTTTTTCACTGCAAGGCCCTGTAATGTAATCACAGTTGTAAAAGGAACTTGTGAGTGAAGCAACTTGATCATTCCTCTCAGCACTGCAGTGCCAAGTGGTTACGGGATAACGAGGGAGAGGCAACGCCAGGACCCCAAAGATTTATTCTACCCAGAAACCGCACAAGTTATTTAAACAAAGGTGAAGCTGCTTTAGGTGCTGGCTGCTTGCTAAGGATTATATCATTCATAGCCAATGCTTAATTTTGCTTAAACCAAAGGTAAGCTTGTATTTTCTGTGTTTTACTGTGGTGAGCCTGTTCATGAGTCTTGCTTTAGCAATGTATGGCAGTCTGGAGTTACAACTTTGCAGTGCTACAGTCACTGAAGAAAAACTGGAGTCGGTGTGCGATGTTGATCTGATACATTAGAAATGATCTCTTCAAACCAGGTTATTAACATTTTTAAAGGCAAATGTGATATCCACCTGGGAGTTGCTGGTAGTGGTAAAATAAAACTTAGAGGGCTTGAAAGTTGCAGTTGGAGCGAATCAAACTACTGAAAAGGTAAAGCGTTTTCAGATCGTTTCACTGGTTGGTAAAGGAGATGAAAAGGAAGGGACTGTCTCCGAAGCTGTAATGTCTCCTGATTAGTATGCTGTGAAATTGTATTAGGGTTGAGCTATTATTCAAAAACTTTTCAACTGTACAAAAAGGCATGTAACATTTTTTACTGGAGGATACTTTAGCACCAGTGGTTTTGACAGTGTTTCAATTTACAGATTTTTGGAGGTTATTAAAATAATTAGACTTTGTGCTGCCATCATGTGCAGAACATAGTTTTCAGGAAATATTTTGAAGATGCACAGTAACAGTGAATTTCTTTATTAGTGATGCCTTATAAATGGTCATACTGGTGGTATCATTTTGTAAAATATTGTATTTTATTAATCACAATGTTGTGGTATGTTTTAATAATAAATACTGAACTCCTCGTAATTGTGAGACTTAAAAGGTCTCACATTTACTAAAATTGTAATGGCTGCCTAAACCCACAAAAGACATCAAGGTCCTTACATATGTATAAGTTCCTAATGAAAGGAAATGTTAGTTTACCTAATTTATCTGAAAAATCATCTTTTTTTTTCCTGCATTGCATTTCATTTTCCCCTGCTGTATTAAATGCAAGCTCTGCCCCAGCACCCTTGCCTTGGACAAATGTTATCTCTATACCATATGTCAGTTCTCTGAGAGGGCTTGGCTGGTTAAAATAATGTTGTGATATAGGGCTGTGTTTTAAATTTAAAATGTTATTGTTGAAGTACTAACAGCTCTTTTCAGCTTCTTATTTTGCTCTGTCTTGCATTCTCCTCCCATCTAATAAAAAAAAGACTAGAGTACATGAGAAAGTGAGTACTTGATATTTTATAAACTGTTTATGTAGTAAATAATTTGTTGGAAACATGGGTTTGTTGTTTTACTAATTGAATTTCATTGAAATAGGCTTTAGGAGTTGAAGAACGTGGCATGTGTACCTATTATCAGCTTCACTGACATTCTGGTTTTATATAGCTCTTTGCATATGTGTGAAGAAGATATTTAAGATGCTTTCATTTCTGTGTGTTTATAAAGTATGCTTAGCACAATCCCAGAAGTAGAAACTCATTGCTATAGATCATCTTTGCCTCGTTTTGGCTGACAGACAGTGGCTCTTTTCACTACATTGCAAGTATGTGGACAAAGTAATTAATCTTCATAAATTTAGAAGCCATAACTGATCTTTTTCTGACCAGACATCCTTGCTTTGCCTTAAGATACATATGTCCTGGTTAAATGCAGTTTTCTTCCCTGACATGAAAAAATCATAAGTATCAGAATAAACATATAAAACACATGCTTGTTTCTATTTTTCTATTTTATTTTTTTTTCAGTAAAAATGTCTAAGATATCTAAAGGAGATACAATTTGTAAAAGCAGTAGCTTAAAGTTTTGAGACCACTGTCAGGTAGTAAAAAATGGCCTGTTTTTCCACTTGTTTGCTTTTGTTTTGATGCTTTGCACTATTCCTTGCTCTCAAGTGCTACTTCTGTTTCATGCAAGCCACTAGGAGCTGTTGGATGAGTTACTTTGAAATCTAAAACTGTTAAGAGTTTGACTCTGCAAGTTTGATTTTTAGTAAAAAATACAGTCAAAAGGTGAGATTCTGCTGTATGTACACTAAAATGCCATCAAAGCATTGATACAATCATTGACATCTGTTCAGTGACGTCTCCTTTTCTTAGGATTGGTGCTTTTTGTTCCTTTGCTCTACATATGACAGAAAAATATACTGTGTATATTAAGGGACTTATCTTGCATGATCTTTTATGTGTTATCTTAAAAATATTGGGAGTGAAAGGTGTTTGGCAGATGAGTTTGTGACTTTATAAGTTCAGTTTTGAGATACAGTTTATTCCAAACTTCTGATAAAATTTCTTATCAATTAATTATTCCAGCTGAAAAGGTAAATATTCTTTCAAGAAGGTTTTGTGATTTATTTTAGTATAATTTTTTTTTGTAGATTGGTTTTAATAAATAGAGATGGGAAGAAATATATGATGGTATATATTTGGATTTTAAAACTCAGGATTTAACAGAATATCAACAGTATTTTCTTTTCTTTGAATATTTTGTGTGCTATTTGGAAGAAACACTTAATTACTGCAACATTTCACATCTTTTTACAAAGAGCATTATATTCTGGAGAGTATTGCACAATACACAGAATTGAAAGTAAAGGGGAATATTGCATGATATAAAGTCTAGAAACTTGTATTGTTGAAATTTGTATTTAAATGTCAATTTTTTTACTATTTATCTTCTGTCCATAGTCACTATCACTTTCCATCTTAGTGATCAAAGTACTGCTGAGTTCATCTGAGAGATGTACACATTTAAAAAATCAAATGCTCTTTGAACTATTTATTCTTTTTCTTCTGTGTCTGTTTTAGGACCATAAGCCAAGGGGCACTTTTTCAATGTTGTTGTTTAAAAGCACTGCCTGCAAAGTGAGGGGAATGCTGCAGAAATTGTAACCCAGCAGGTCTCCAAGCAGCTAAATTTGAAGTTTTAAAGTCACTAACACATCAGAAAGGTCCAGAAGGAAATATGCCCCTTGGCTTTTCTTTTTATAGATCTTTGAGGTAGACCCTTGCTATTCCAGGTGACATAATCCTGTTGGTGTCTCACACAGTCAGTGTACAAACCAACCATATGGTCACAGTCCTGCCAGGTTTCTCTCAGAGCTGGCTTGGAGCTTTCTTTGGATGCAAGAATGTACTTGATACTGCAAATGAATTGCCCTTGACCCATGCAGTGACATTTCTCATGATCCCTTTCATTAGTAGATTTAGCAGTGCTGTATGGTCTGTTCTCTGGTGTGTTCTTTTGAACCAATCATGAATTTTCACATACTTGGGTGCTGCATGTGTGTAAATTTGCTTCTTTTTTGGGTGCTAACCAACTAGTTGCAATGCTCACTTAAGGCACCTCTCCCCATAGGCAGCACATAGCGAGGGTCATGTCAGGATTGTCTTTTGCCCTGCAGTAGTCTCAAATACTGTCCTATTGACTAAGCTGCCAAGCTCCTTGCACATTCTTGTATGTCCCTAGCCTTGTAATATGTACCTTGGCACCTTGGATGAAAGCTTTGCTCCAGCAGCCTCTCTTGTCATTTCAGACTTCCTGAACTGAAACAAGAGCAAAATGTAGTAACTGCCTTCAGGTACCATATGGAGCACAGAGGAAAAGCCAGGCCAACAGTGATGCCATGTGCAGCCATTCCTTTGCTAAGTGGGGCGGGACTGGGAGGGGGGAATGTCTGGCATTGTCCTCTCTGAACTGGATTTACATTTAGAATGTAAATCTTTGAGGTATCTATAGTAGGTCACCTTAAATCTCTAGATAATATCATTGACCGTCTCACTATAATTCTGTTCTCAATAGCTACTGGCTCCTAGACTTCAGAGTAATTAAGACGTACAGAAATTTGGAACACATCAGATGCTTTGATATTTTGTGCAGATATAAGGTAGAGCACAGTTGCTTTTTGCTGTGCTTGGTTACTCAGGTCCTGGTGTTTATTAACTTACTTTTGTCAGGAGAAGCAAAATCAGGGGCCAGTTTCTTGTCAGAGCAAATAGGAATCACTATAGACTATATTCATAATAAGTAGACAGAAATAGCACATTGCACACGCTCATCAGTGGGTTATAGCAGGACTGCTACAACAAGCCTGTTGATTAATTGCAAAATGCTTACAAGCTGTGTATATTTCATATCTGCAGGTGGCTGCTTTATGATGCTTTGGGATCAATTATTAAATCTGCAAAAATATTCATCACAATTGCTTTTTAGTAGTTTTTTTCCAGCTTGTACCTGTTAAGCCAGTTGTTTACATGTAATTTATGCACATCAGTCTGCATTCCTGCATTAAGAAATCCTTACACAATTGACACAGCCGAGAAGCACATGGACCATTTGGAGTAAATTTTACATCTAAATGATATTACGTATAGAGACGTTCTCAGTCTGCACAATGAATATAGTGTAATTTACACAGTGCAAGCAAATAGCTGTAATGTATTATAAAATTTAATTTTACAAATCAAACTAATAAAGATTTGGAGCAAGCATTCTCCAATAAACACCCTGACAAGAGCAGAAAATCTCAGCATGTAATAGCATAGATATTGAACGTGAATATTTAATGAACTTGTATTATTCATGAAAAGACATCATTCCAAAGAAATATGCAGAGCAGTTAGATTAAAAGTAATACAAGATGGAAGTGGAAGTTTTCTTAAAGAAGTCTTACCAATAGCAGGGAAAACGCTGGTAATTTTTGTTTGGATCCCTTATTTCATTGTGCAGTCAGGGCAGGACTGGAATTGTACCCCAGAGTGAGTTCACTTTAGCAAGGCACCTTTAGAAAGAGAAGCAGTTCCCAACTCATCTGCATGCTAAGCACCTCCCTCCCTCCTGTGACTAGTTTTTGCTGAGAAGTTTAGAGGAGCAGACTAACAAGATAAGCCATGTCTTGACTTTTTGTGTTAAAATTGGAAATATAATGTATTATATCATGTAAAATATAATAAGATGCATAAGTGACCGTGGTTAAAACTTCCAAAACCTGTGCAACAAGTATTTTGATTCTTATCAATGGGCAAAAGCAATTTTCTCTATGCCATAAAGTTCTTCTTGTGTTTCATCATTCTGTTGGGATACTGTTATATTTCTGATTGTACTTCAGAATATTAAGACTGAGGTTATAAAAGTAAATAAATTGGAGGGCTCTATTTTTCCTGGGAAATATTGTGTGTATTAATAGCAGTTATAAGGGGAGGCAAAAGGATGCTTTTGATTCTTCAACTGAAAAGTAAAAATGCTAATGAGAAAAGAGAAAGAAGTAGAATCTGTGACTGCAAGACAGAGAGCAGTGACTTGCAAAGTACTTGGAAAAAGACTATCTGGTACTTGCAGCTCAGCAAGACAAGGTTTCGGCCATGTGCAAGGATTCCTACTTCAGGGTCTGTGCTTTTCAAATCTGTGGAGCAAAGAAGTGTATTTAAACACCAGTACTAATGTTGTCCATGACAATGTAACATTACTCTTTGAAAAAAAAAAATCCATCTGCTATTTTCAATCTCTACTGTGGCTCAAAGCTAAAATATTAATTTTTGTAATTTAGTGAATGGATATTTTTACAGTGATTTTTTCTATGACTATATTCATTATCTGTCCCAACAACCCAGCTCTCACTGCTAAATTTCAGCACCCACCATATTGTCCAGGTGGTTGAGAACAACATATCTTTACCAATTTGTGCCAAGACCATGGTGGTCTGTAGCTACCTCTGGAGTCTCCTCATTTACTTTTCCTGAGCCCTGAATACTCATAAACAACTCTATTCAGCTGAGCACGTTTCAGGCTCTACTCTATTATTATATCTTCCAGGTCATGCTGCCTGATCTGGCTGGCTCTGGAAATGCAGGCAGGGGGTAAACCACATAATCTCACATGCTTGAGGAGCAGATGGAAACAGACACATTTTCAGGCAGGTCCCGGCAAGAGAGAATAAGTGAGATTGAGAAAACAATATGGGTGCCAAATGTAGCATTTGAGTTTTTACATACTGAGTCACTGAAGCTCCAGCAAATCCCTCCCACAGCCACCTGCCCTGTGTAAGAGTGGAGCCTGCTGTGCCTGGTGTACCTTGCCTACCTTACTCTACCTCACATTCAGCAGCACTGGTTAATGTGTTTTCAGCTGACCAAGGACTGGCAATGTGGATGAGCTGCAGTGGCCCACAGGAAAACCTCAGAGCAGCTGGTCTCAGAAGGGACAAAAGGATTTGTGGAAGTAGCTGATGTCTTCCACACAGAGGCATTTGGGTGTGGCTTAGTGGCTGCAGATAAACCCTGGTCCAAAAGCCTTAAGAGGGAAACCTCACCCCCTTTCACTGTGGGCATGACTCCTCTAAGCCAAATACAGTAATTCTTTCACTTTGGCCTTGTTTGCTGTTTCTCTGAGAGCTTCACAGAGGTTACTTTGATAGCTCTATGGTATGATTTCTCCTTGCCCTCCACCAGCTCCGCAGGCCCAGAGAGCAAGGGCCAGCTGATAACCACAGCATGTTTAAACATCCTGGGAATGGACAGGCTGTGTGGAGGCTACAAAAGCCTTAAGTTTTATTGTAATGAGTAAGATCTGTCTGTTTCAAACATCAACAATGCGCAACAGGAAGGTGAAAAATTTTTCAGAGCAATTCAGTCTCCACAGCAGGTTGAGCTGGAAGAAATATTTGCTTTTTCATCTGTTTCCCTGAGCAGACCATGAAAAATATGCACACAGACTTTCAAGGGGTGAATAAAGGAGCGCTGAAATGAAGGGGTAAATGCAGAAGAATATTGCAGCATGTACTTATGTGAAACTTTGTCTAATCTATTACTTTCTGAGAGAAAGTAATGTTACCCATTGAACTTTGGGTACATATTTTGAACTAAATTTTAAAAAAAAACAGGACAATGAGTTTGAAGCACATGTTATTGCATCACATGGAGGCTTTGGTGGAAGAAATTTTAAGATCATTGAGAACAACTATCATCATCTAGAAGACTAATTTCTGCCATGTGACTACAGAATTCACTCTAGATCAGCCATAACATGTAACCTGTAAAGGACTGGAAGTTCTTCTTGCTCAAGGGAAACATGAAAACTTCCGGGTGAAAATCAAATTGCATTTTAAAGGACATGGGATAGAAGCTTTACCAAATGGATGAAGTCATTAAGCGATTTCAAAATATTTACATTACTTTCTAATCCTGCAGTTGCAAGCCTAGAGTGTGACTACCCAGAGAGGTTGTGGAGTCTCCTCACTGCAGATATTCAAGAACTGTTTGGACACAATCCTGTGCAATGGGCTCTAGGAAGCAGGGAGGTTGAACCAGATGCTCCACTATGGTCCTGTCCAGCTTAACTATTCTGTGGTTTCCCAAGCAAATTCCCCAAGAGTTATTTCTGTTTCAGAACTGCTAAGATCATATGTTCTGTAAAGTCCACTGTTTACTTTGAAGACATTTTGTGGTGAGAAGTAAGATTTTGCCAAGTCAAAATGCATTATTATATTTTTGATACAAAGTACCTTAGTATTTAACATTTTTCTGTGGAATGCATAATGGATTTTTTTCCTTTTTTTAAATTTCCTGTGAGAATTGTATCTTCTTTTGCAGTCACTCAACCTAGCAAGGTGTCTAGAGACATATTAAGGTGTATGTGGTTAGTAGACAGTATCACAACCTGTCTACATTCCAGCTGTGTAAAGGCTATTAACAAGACCTCTAATTTGTAACAGTTTGCCCTAATGAAGATCTTGAGGTTGCTGCCTTTTAAACAGAAGTCATTTCCCGTTTGTAACTGAGGAAGAGAGATTGCTTCTTCAATCAGAATAGTCTTTTTATGTTATTAAATAGGAATGACCAAGTCAGACCACCATTCTTGGGTGAAAACTGCCAGGCAAGGCTTTGCTGTAAGTTATTCTAACTGTTGTTTCTTTTTCTCTGCTTTCAGAGGCTGGCAGCAAGAAGCTAAAGAGCACGATACAGAGAAGCACAGAAACAGGAATGGCAGCAGAGATGAGAAGTCGCATGGTTCGACAGCCAAGTCGAGAATCCACTGACGGCAGCATAAATAGTTATAGCTCCGAGGGCAAGTAAGTGGCATGAAAAATATCAGTAATGTAGGAGAACTTTCTAATGAAGTAGAAGTTTCTTTCCCATTACCTGGGATGTCCCAGACTCTAGCCAAAGGGAATAACTCTGTGTAAAGATTCTTCCTCTTGAAACATTTGAAAAACTGAACTATTTTAGGTATATAACACAAATTTCATGGAAATTGAAATTGAGACAGAACTTCTTAAGAATTCTTATTTTCTCTGTCACCCAGTGAGGCATTTTGTTCATCAAAAGACAACTAAATTAATACTGCATTATTCAAAACAAAACACCAGGATGCTTTTTTGATATATGTTTGGATTACCTCATAGTTAAACTTCAGATGTTGTATGTGAATCCCTGTGATACTGAACTCTGTTGAGTACTACTAGAAACAAAGAAAGTTTAATTTGGAGTTGTTCCAAGTCTGTTATTAAGAGCTGTAAACCTAGAGCCCAGCTGCCCCATCAGCTGAAGTCAGACAGACAGCTGTGGGGAATGGGGCAGCTGTTCCCATTCACTGATGAACATTTTGATATGCAGGAAAGGAGAACAAAGGCAGTTCTAACACAAAAATGTGCAGGAATATTCCAGTATCCTCACATTTCTCAGCTATTCTACTGCATGTGTCAAAGTGTAGTGGTTACTAGGAAATTCTTAGAAGATGACTCCCCAAATAAAGGGGAAAATGGGGGTGGGCAAATGCACCTTTATAGACATGGAAAAAAATTAGAGATTTGGGCTTCTTGGCTTCACCTTTTTGTATGCTTACTGTGTTACCACAATTGTTACTGCATATTGTATGAGGAACAAAGAGCTGAGGTTGCTGTGGTGGCGGTGGCAAGGATCTGTGTAAAGGTGCCTCCATCATCAGATCTTCTCGCCACTCTAATTTTTTTGAAACACTGGAACAGGTTGCCCAGAGAAATTGTGGATTGGCTTACCATTGGGAGTGTTCATGGCCAGGTTAGATGGGGCTTTGAGCTACCTATCTAGTGAAAGGTGTCCTTGTGCATGGCACAGGCATCAAAACTTGGTATTTTTAAGGTGCCTTCCAACCCAAACCACTCTATGGTTCTATGATAATGCTAAGAATTTTAAGAGCCATGTAAATAAAGCAAGCTCCATCATGACTAATTCAAAACCAAATCAGATAAAGATCAGATGAAGAATGAGGGACAAGAGTAAAATATCCTAGTGTTTTCCCCATTATGATTCCTTTACTGGCAATTACTTCTACCCTTTCAACACTTCACCCTGCCATTCTCCTTCCCTTCTCTTCGGCTGGAGTGTCAATCTGTAGGGCACCAGTTACACGCCTTGGTGACAAAGGGCCAAATAAACAGGACCCTTTAGGGAGGAGCTGAGGGAGCCCGTTTCCCTGGTTAGCAGTGGAGAGGAGAGGTAGGAGCCCAGCACTAAGGCTGAGGACATTTTCAGTGGAACAGCTTAATCCTCTGTTCCACCCTCATTGTGTGTAAATAGATTCGGCAGGGCTGGGGCAGCCAAGGTCTGGATATGGAGGTTGCAGCAGGCATCTGCAGGATGGAAAGGTAGAGCCATAAATTTCTGATCTGAGAATCAGCCTCTGAGTAAGGCAGTGAGGAATGCAAGCTTGAGAAGTGAACTGAGTGCCTGCACCTCAGGTACCTTGTCATGTTCTTTTGCTTGACTCTTAACTGGAGTTTAATGGATTAGAATTAATACACATGAAGATGAATGTGTACTTCCAACCTTCATTATCATATGCATAGCCAGAAGTGTGTTCTCAAGTGAGTATTTTCAATGTTGTTAGTCAGCCTCTGGCAAAATTTAACACATTTTTGGAAAAAAGGCCAATGAAACAAGCAAGAAACATCTCATAGCAGACGCAAGAGTGAAAGGATAGTGCCACTAGGGAGAGAAGCAGATAGTATCTTGGTGTTGAACTGGAAACCTTGAGATTCTATCCTTCCTCCATCTAAAGAAATCACATTTTAAAAAAAATTAAATTTTTGTCAAAAAGCTTACCTTTTGAAAAATAAAGAGTTTTCTAAATAAAAACGCTGTGCCAAGGGAATGGCATGAAGCTGGATCAGGGGAGATTTAGGTTAGGTGTTAGAAAAAGTTTTTCTGCCCAGAGAGTGGTCACAGCAACAAGCCTGACAGAGTTCAGGAAGAGTTGTGCCGCGGCAGTGTCGATGGCAGGAGTGCCGCGATCTTCCTGAAGAAGCGCCTTTATAAAGAGGTGCCAGGGGCACAGGCACAGTAGAGCGATCTCAGCACTTAGCCTGGCGGTGGTGCTAGTGACGCAGAGAAAAGAGACTCCACTGTGGCAGGTTCCACAGAGTGGAGACCTTTATTAGAGCAGGGCCCTCCGTAAAGGAATACAAGCACAGCAGCTCACGCTTTCCGGGGGAAACTGGGGTTTATATAGGGAACTGGAAGGGCGGGAAGAAGCAAGTAACTAATGGGATACATGTAACTTGGAAGAGTGGCAATGGGAAAACCAATGGGGTACAAGATGTTAACATAGAACTGCAAAGAATCATGGGCAGAAGGGTTTCCTCGCCATGACTGTGTGTGCTCCTTCAATGGTTGGCTTTCCAGGGGAGAGCAACCCCTCCCTTGCTGGTTGATTCCTTGGCCCCCGCATGTTGGACAATGCTCTCAGGCACTTGGTGAGATTTTTGGGGCTGAACTGTGCAGGGCCAGGAGTCGGACTTTGATGATCCTTGTGGGTCACTTCCATCTCAGGCTATTCTATGATATTTTTCTGACCAGCTTCAGTTACCAACAGTCAATAAGTTTAATGCAGGCATATTAAAAACGGTTAGTCTTCAAGAGAGGAATGGACTTTTTCTATGCAACCACTGGGTTTGCAAATAACTGTGAATTGAATGGGTGAAGCACACAAGCCTGATGTGCAGAAATCAAAGCTTTTAATACTAGGTGCTTTTGGTCTTATTAGGAAGTTTGTTATTACTTTTGCAGTCTAATGGGGAATTTCTTTTGAGGAAGAAGAAGGGGTGGATGGCTTGCTGGAGAATACGTTGTCTAGACTTTGTTCAAAGTCTGTTCTTTTATTTCTCATAATTGTTATAAGGAAGTCAAAGCTGAGTCTTCCCACAATGGATCACTCTGTCCCTTTGTTTTTTTCTTTTGTTATTGTTTGGAGACTGTATATCTATTAAAAAAAAAATAGTGGACACTATGGAATATAAGAAAGCAGCTTGGCAAAGTACACATTTAAAGCATCATAGAATAGCTTGAGCTGGAAGGGACATTTAAAGGTAATTTAATTTAACCCCCTGCCCTGGGCAGGGCCATCTTCAAGATGAGGTTGCTCAAAGCCCTGAATAACCTGGCCTTGAATGTTTCCAGATACACTGTACTGGTGTGTTATGGTTCAGTCTGTATCATGACAGGTGGGTAGAAACTGCAGATCCAGATTTGTCTGCCAGAATATTTTGGCTAGAGAGTGGCATTAGGTTTAGCTCTGATCACCTCTACTGCTACTACCTGCCAGTTTACTGCTTCATTAAACTGCTGCAGCAATCAGATTAATTTAGTGTATACATCTGTTTTCCCTGTTTGTTCTAACTGATGCAGACAGGGTTTGGATCAATGTAAATCACACACTCACTAATGTCGAATAGGCTATGAAATTTCATGAAACTTTTTATGTTTTCTCATACAAGGCCATTCTTAGTCTATTTACCTATCAAGCTCTTCACTGCTCCTGGAGACCTCCTTAGCAAGACCTGTTTTTTGGACTATTCAAGTTGATGTGCAGTTTCTCTACACTGCTTTGGAGTCCATGGGAAACAGATCACTCCTGACGCTGCAGAATGATTTGTGGTTGTGCATCCTGAGCTGCTTGCCTTGTATCAGTAGTATTTTTGTGGTAAATATTGTAAAATGACAGAAATGAATACTTTTCTTATGTTTAACCAGCTTCTATTTTGTTTCAGCTTAATATTTCCTGGAGTACGGCTGGGCGCTGACAGTCAGTTCAGTGATTTCCTCGATGGACTGGGACCTGCACAGTTAGTAGGCCGGCAAACACTAGCAACCCCTGCCATGGGTAAGAATGATATTTTCTCCTCTGTTAAATGAATAATAAGACAACTAACTAATGCACACACTGGCAGACTACAGCACCAAAAGTATTTTTACCAAGTGTCTTCCTTCATTGCAAACATGAAGGTCCTATCTGCAGTCACTGGTGTTCCTATCATGGCAGCACCCAAAGTGGGGTGAGAAACTATTTGCTCCATTTGAGGTACTGGCTAATCTTATTTGCTATTTCAACACAGGGGTTTTACTTCCCACACAAAAGTATTGTGACTTTTCCAATCATAGCTCACTGCAAAATCTCAACTGTTCGGAGTTCGTATTTACTTGATACAGATTATATTGGATGTGACAGAGGGTTTCTGGCCAAGCTGCTGGACATATTTGCAATGATCAACAATCAGCCACTGATAAAGCCAGGACACATAGACCTTTTCCACAACAGCTGCTGGGGGCTATCTGTGATCTTCTCTATTTTCCAGACCAGTCTGTAATTTCCTTTAGCAGCATTAGCTGTAGCTTGTTTATGAACAGGGTATGAGTTGCATAAGGAGTAACAGAGTGCAGAACTGTGTAATAAGTTACTTTGGACACATTTGGGGTTGGAGTTTTTTGGGGTTTTTTTGCAGTTCTTAGACATGCTTTAGGATGCTAATTGAGGAGTCCTTGGTCCACTACTGTAATAATACTTCTCCTGCTGGAAATTATAAATTATAAATAAAATTATAATTATAAATTATAAATCCTTCTGCTTCAATACAACTGTCTTGGTAAACCAGCTTTAGGAAGGGCTACTGAGACATATCTGAAAAACGAGAGAGAAATGGAAAAAAAATTGCAAAAAACAGTGTTCCCTTCCCAACTGATGAGCAGAAGGAAAACTATATTGAGAATGCTCTGAGGACCCTCTAAGGAAAAACTTGCTGTATAAATCCAAATGACTGCTACTAAAGCATTCATAAACATCAAACTTATTAAATTAACATTTTTATTATTATTTTGGAAGAAAATGTACTAGTGAGATTATTTGTCTAATAAATATATAAATTACTTTATTGGCATGCATGTAAGTGTCTACATTTCTTCTGTTTCTTTATTTTAATCTTGTTTTGTGACTAAAGATTTTTCTGCAGATAACTTGAGTAAAAAGTTTATTTTGACTTTTTTTTAGAATTTTATCTAGTATAGGCTCAAGTTTTAGCCCATAAAAAGCACTCTGCTGCGTTTTTAAACAATTTTTACATCTGCTCTGTGCTATCCTTTCATTAGTGATGATTTGAAGATGTTTGGATTATCGCTCCCCCTTCTGGTTACCTGTTGCATGTTTTATTTTGGATATGAGATAGAGATGTGCTCTAAGGCTTGTTGGAATTTTCCTCTGTACTATTTTTAGTGCAAAACACGGCTGTGTTTATTCGAGCAAAGTTTAACTGATAAAAAAATCTTTGTTGCTGTTCTGTCATACCTCACATACCAAGGTATAAACACTGCTTTAATATGCTGTTAGAGAAACAGGTGAAAATCTCACACCAAATTAATTTCAAAATGCTGTTTCTCTAAGTCCAGACTCCAAATTCTAAAGTTCAGGATCAGCTATTTGTTTGTCAATTTGTGTTTTTAGACCATCAGAGCTTACATATCAAATATATATGTACTCACGTGTTTCATGGATGTAGTTCATTTATTTGCTCGTGTCATGCAGCTGCTCATGTCATACTGTGCATTTTCTATTTTAAATGGCCTACTTAATCGATTTTAATCTAAGTTAGAGTTCTACTCAGCTGATTCCATGATATATGAAAGCATAGAGATAAAATGTTTTGAACATCAGTACATAGTTTACTGCCCTTGTATTTTATTGATCTAGATCAGAACAGTGCTTAGTCTCAGAGTAAGCAGTTCCCTTTTTCTGCAGGAAATGTCATTTGTCAAAACTCAGGCAAGGAAACATGTTTGACTGTTAAGAAAAGAAAACAGTTTCTTTTTTTAACATGTTGTGATATTTTAATCACACCAAAAATGTGTGTAGAATATTGCTAAAAATTGAAAAATTGTCACCTGTGTGCTTGGTGGAGACTTTTGAGGGAAAAGTATATCTTTTTTAACTGGTATGAATTGTATATCTAGAGAGGGAACCATGCTCTCTAAGTATATATTATTTAGTCCTTGCTTAAGGATGGAGAAGCTAAAGGGATCATCAGGAGACAAAACAAGCACAATAATGCAGAAGAATAATATAAAACTAGTCTTTCTCTTTCTCACTCTTATACCTTCTCTCCTGTGCTGTACTGCTTCTCTAAAACGTGGGCTTCTTTCTTCCTCTCAGGTGACATCCAGATTGGAATGGTGGATAAAAAAGGCCAGTTAGAAGTAGAAGTCATTAGAGCCCGTGGCCTCACACAAAAACCTGGCTCTAAATCTACCCCAGGTAAGGAAAAAAACTGTACATAACAATGCTTCAAGAAGGGAGCAGCTTGAGCTAGTGTTCCTGTCAGTGTCAATAATTTACATAATGTATATTGTAATAATACTGTATCATTTTTTTATAAGGACATTTGCTCAAGTTCTAGTTATCTACAGAAACAATTATTAGAGGAGATTTAGAATCAATACCCAAAAGAAAACCTGTAAAACCTGTTGTAAAATCTGGAAGAGTTCTTTTAGATAACATTTAGTGAAAATGGTACTTTGCAATCTCTTTAGGAGCTAGAGATGAAAGTGCAATTCGTGTCTGTGTCATTCGAGTGGCAAAGTCTTAAAGGTTCATTTTTCTTTGAACTACCTCTGACCCCTAAGCATTTATAGAGAATCCAAAATAGCTAGCTGTCAGTGACAGCTAACTCCTGGAAAAACAAAATGTTTTTAAAACGATTGGCATGAAGTGTAATTGTTGTTAGTAAGATCTTAGATCATTACATTCAAAGTTTATAAAAATCAAATAGATTTCATGTGGGCTGTGTCATCTTTTTTATGAATATTAATTGTATGCAGATTATACAATTGCAAAGATAAAATGAAAATAACATGTGTCATTTTCTTTCTACTCTGCTTCCTTTTAAGGCATTTGTCCTTCATTTCAGATGTGCATTGTAAGTCCAAACATAACAATCTTGATGTTCTGTTTGCAGCTCCATATGTTAAAGTGTATTTACTGGAAAATGGAGCATGTATAGCTAAGAAGAAAACAAGAATTGCAAGGAAGACGCTTGATCCTCTGTACCAACAGACACTGGTTTTTGAGGAAAGTCCACAGGGTAAAGTCCTTCAGGTCAGTTTCTTCTTAATCCCATTTTAGGCTGTCATTTGGGGAATCACTTGCATGTTTACTTAAATTTAACGAGTATGTGTAGATCCATTCCAGCTCACTAAGGATTTAATTTTATAAATACCATTACAGACATCCTTGTGGCTGGTGGTTTCAGACTTGCAAAATGAATTATTGCATTAAACATTTCTCTTATTGCATTTCTCTTTTGTTGACTTGTTCCTTTCCTGCCATGAGGTTTTCCCATGAAAGGGAAGCAGTCATTCACTCTTGAGAGTAACATTTTCCTTATGCTAACACATATAACAGCAAGAGTGAACATACATAAGCGCAAGTTTAAGTATATAACCCTGTGTAAGCATGGATTTGGGGACAATCATGAACCTTAATTTTATGTTCTTCCAGGTAATAGTCTGGGGAGACTATGGCCGAATGGACCACAAATGCTTCATGGGAGTTGCCCAGATCCTTCTGGAGGAACTGGATCTGTCCAGCGTGGTAATAGGCTGGTATAAATTATTTCCACCTTCATCGCTAGTGGATCCAACATTGACTCCCCTGACACGTAGGGCTTCCCAGTCATCTCTGGAAAGTTCAACTGGGCCTCCCTGCATTAGATCATAGTAGCAGGTGCTGTCTATTCAAAACATCACCCAGGATAACAATTGGAACCAGATATTCACATGATCAAGAAACACTGTTGGAGAGAGACAATCACTTCCGTTTTTGCTTGTAGTAGTTATCCAAACATATGTCTGTCTGTTGAGAGATGGCTTAAATTGACAGAACAAAGGTGTATCACATACAGCTAATCTATTAGCAGCTACCACTGATGCTTATAATGATTAAAAAAAAAAAAAAAAAAAAGAAAGAAAGGAAAAATAAAAAAATAGAAGGACATTTAGATTCGACCTAATTCAAAGATGACCCAAACTGGAAGCTCTCACTCTGTTAACAATGTTGTTTTTTCACATTTTGAGAGAGCCCTCAAGCAGTGTTACCTTCCTGGTGTTTCAGCAGTTTTTCTGTACTTGTCACTTCCACTAGTTTTTTGCCACGTGATTCTGCTAGTTTTGTAGAAGTCCTCACAATGCTAACAGAGACCCTTCCTTTCTTTTCCTAAACCAACAAAAAAGGGCTGAAGCATATCTCTGTAAGCATCGTTAAAGTGTTCAACAGCCACAGTTACAATTCCAGTGAGTTCAAATCGTTCCTCAGTTCTGGTACTTACAAGTCTTTCACGTGGGAACCCAGAACAAATGACCAATCTAAGTTATATTCTTAAAAATAAAAATCATCACAGTGCCACTTTTTCTTTGTAAAAAGCAGATATGTTTGCATTATATATATATAATAACTTTTCTGTTTATGATGTTTTGCATGGAAGAATTTTGAAGAATTCTGCAACTACTGCTGGGGACTGGTATAAAGCAGCTTTAGTCTTAATTTTGACATTGAATATGTTACTGGTAATGCAATTTTCCTCCTAGAATTGGAGAGGAAATACTTACGTTTCTGTGTATAAATGTATATTTGACTTCCCAAAATGTTGACCAGGAATGAATTGAGCATATGACACTTTCAGCTGTACCCAGGCTTCTCTGATGTGTGTCGCTTCAGACGCACCTGTCTGCCCTGGATAGAGCATGGTATGAGTTGTTCAATGTTTCACTGGAGATTCCAGTTGAAATATTCTGCACTTACTAATGTTTTTACCAAATTTTAGTTTACATTTCTTTGAGATTGATGCAAGCACAAGGCTTGATTTTTTAACGCAAGATATCTTACTTTTTGGAGAAAAAAAAAATCAAATTTCAATTTGCTTTTTATTCATTTGAGTTGTTCTTGGCCTTGAAATCCCTTGTGATATTCTGTAAATGTGCGAAGAACTGCAGATTCCTGCAGGTGCATTGATATGTTTCCCCTCCTTTTACAGGCCATTCAATTTTGTGATCACACAAATAGAGCAGCATGACTTGGAACTGTTCAAAGCTGCATGCACGTTTTGTAAAAAGAGATGAAAAAAGGTTATTTAATAATGTATGTTAGTTCCACATAGGCCAGCTTGTATGTTGCATGTACTTGTACAGTTTGCTCGTAATTACTATACTGAAGTAACCAAGAAATCTAAGCCATCCATTTTTCTTATAGACATTTTGCAGGTTTTAGCCAGGCTAGGTCTGTGGGTCTGGTGCTAAATGTCTATAGATGGACTTTATTTTTTACCCTATGGAAAACGTGATGTAGTACGGACCAAATTCCTTCTAATAACTATTTTGGTGTAGATTCCTACTGTGGGGCTGTAACACATGTAGAAACTGTGTACACACTAGGTTTTAATTCATAGACATACTGCCTGCACCAAGTGAACTATTTATTATTACTCAACACATGGGAATTATTCTGCCCATCTTTCCATAGGGCACAGATTGGTTACTGCTCGACCTGCTGAGCAGGAAGAACTCAAGCATTGGTGCACTACTACTAGATCCTGTTCTGTCTTAGTGGACAAAAACCAACTAGCTATAATTCGATAGTATCTTTCTATTTTGACCACTTGTCTTAACACTCCCCTGTGCTTTTAAATGAACTTCCAACTCATGTTATGTAAACATGTTTAATAAAATTTCCTTTTCATGTCCAGTGTAGTAGTTGTGCTCTCTGTATGTTCTGAGGTTCATCTGTGATTCTGCTTGCTGCAGGACTGTGTGATACGTGTTAAGGAACAGTAAAACAAGTAATTTCTATGGTTCTTTTGATTGCTGTAATAGTGTATGTTGAAATCTGGGGCCAAAAACTGAGGCCTGGTGAAAGTCATGTTTGGTTGGCTTCCTTTTCCCTGAGAAAGCAGCCAAATTGTGCTCTCATTTGTTGAAGCAGGCAAATTGAAGTTAAAAAAACAAATTAGCCAAATTATTTTCTGTTGAAATCAAATCAGTTTGTTGGAGAGGAATGATGCTGTGGCTGCATGTAGTAGGGCAATGAGGTGATACTAGTCAGGCACCAGGGCTCCACTTGGTGTATGCTGAGCCTTTAAGACAGGAGAATAACTACTGACCTTTGGCACTTTTTAAAACTATGAACATGCCCTTCTATTGTGATGCTGCTATGAACAATGCTTTATAGAAATTTACCTGAGAGCAGAATTTGGCACTAAATTTTGCTAGAGAAGCAAAGATTATGTACTTTTATTTTTAGTTTTCCATGTCCCACAGATATCTGATCACGATTTAATCATAACATAAAGACAGTATTGCCTCACTTTGAACACTTTTGTTTATTACTTTATTTAACTGAATACATGGTTTAAGATACTGAAAAAATGACTAATTAAACATGGTAAATCTCTGAACAAAAGGCATGTTATTCTGTGTGGTGGGAGTGATCTGTTTAAATACAGAATTTTTCATTCTGTTGCAAAAAGCCCTCAACTTTATTAATCTCATTATTTTAACCACTGTGTCTAATACTAGGATATCTTTTCCTATCTGATCCTGAGAAATAAATGAAGTCCAGCATTGCTGATCTCCCCCTAGAGGACAGAAAATATGGCAGCAAAAGAACATGCTGAACTATTTCATTTATGATGTTTCTGATGAACGGGGATCATAAATGCCAAGATTTCAGGAATGAGGTAGTAGAGCACACTAGGTCAGACAAGTTTTGTGCTGGAATCCTTTCCCAGGACTGCTGCCTTTTAAAAACTCATTACTGAGTATTGGGATTATACTACATAAATAAATCAGCTGAAGTTCCCTTTTGGTTTTCCCTTAAGAAGGCAGTACTCCCTTATATATATGTCATGCAGGGGAAGAGCAAAGATTATTAAACTCACAATCCCTGTCATATAATCACACAGTTCTTTTCTTTCTGATGAGTAAATGTTCTAAATTTTATATTCAAATGCAAATTTATGTCCCTCTTTGTGGGCAGAGGAAGAAGCTTTTGGCCTTAACCTTTGTGTAAGAGAGGCATGAGAACTGCTGTGAGTGGATAGGAAAAACCAGAGCTTCATAACCTTATGTTTTCATAATTCACAGAAAAATTACATGTACAGTTTGGCTGCCTGTTTTCTCAGAAGTCAGGTTCAACCCAGATTGGGTTACAGAAGATACACAAGTCAAGTTCAGAGAAGGCTTTCAGTGGCTGTTCTATGTCCTCCAAGTTTTTACTTATAGCCTGTAACTTGTCCTCAGACAATGAAGTTGTCTGTTTGCAGCTTCTGTGTAGTCATTTACTCCACTATCTACAGCCCACTTAACTCAAGGAAAAAGTTATGGGGTTTTTACTCTTCTTTTGCCTTAGAAGAAGAAAATCACCTGGCCGTCTTCCTTTAAAGCCCCAAATGCTCATTCTTTCATACCCTACTATAATTCTGCAAGCACAGCAGAAAGCAATCTGCAAGAAAATTTACTGCTGTCAAAGGACAAGATTTCTTTCTCAAGCCAGATAATGAGCATTCTGGTTGTTGTAAGTGATTAAAAACTATTCTAACAACTATCAAGAGTAGAGTCTCAATACTTCTTCCAGTCCATTGGCTACTCTCTAGAAGAAGAAAATGCACAGGTCGTGTATGAATTTTTTCAGTGTCTGCAGGAATGACCATGTAGGCTGGTGGTTAAATACCATACTTATGAAAGAGGTTGTGTATGGCAGGCATGTCACACACATCAAATGGTCTTCTGAGTTTTGTGATCCAAACTCCCCCCTGGGGTGCAGAGACAGGAAGGGAAACTGCTTTCTAGGTGATGCTAATGATTCAGCTGCACACCCTGGTCTAATGAAATGCTCCTTAGTTATGTATTTTCTAGTCATAGGTGTGTTTTGAATTGGGACATAAAACCTTATACATTCTGCCTTGTCAAGTCAAAATGTCTTAGAACGTACTGAGGGAAAGGGCATAAAGTTGTCAAAATCTGTAGACTGGAGTTTACCAATATGGAAATTCGGATAAAGCAAATATATACCCGCATGTTTACCTCTGCTAGTATGAGAATGGCATTCTCAATAGCCAACTCTTTTGGCGGTTTCAGCTGCTTGCTGCTAGAAGAGTGACACCTAAGAATTTCACAGAAATTTTTAGATTGCCTTCGGAAAAATTGCCTTCAAAAGATGATGAGCAGGAGCTCATTATTAAAATGCTCAATGGACAACTCAGAGTTATTTATGCTGTTTACTTTTAACATGTCTACAGCTTCAGAGCCCTGCCAAAATGCAGTTAAAATCAGTAGTGGCTCACGTGGTAAAGCAGTGGTCTGTAGTGAAAGGCTGTGTGGTATCACCCTCTGTGTGGATTTTCACTAAGTCTGAAATCATTCATTTCAGTGAAGACTGAGTCTTTTTTTTCCACATTTCTTTCTTATTTATATCAGTGAGATATACTGTGTGACTTTGAGAACCTAGTTATGGGTTTCTGAACTCATCATTTTATGATGAATTAAAATGGGGGTAGGTGTAATTCCCCATTTCAGAGATATTGCATAAATACAGACAGAGCAGAATATAAATATTCAAAAAGCATTTGGAGGTCCTCAGGGATACAAATGACATAAGAAGATTTCATCTTCTTCTGGATCCCACAGTATTTTTTACACTGACAAGTATCAGGAAGGAATATCTTCTGTCGTCTGTAGGGAACCTTGTCACCCTATTTCAGCTACAGCCAAATAAAAATTCCTGAGCCAAAGCAAAATGTTGATTTTTTTTAATTTTTTTTTTTTTTTTTTTAGTTTATGCCTATACAAAGAATTTTTAATAGCAAAGATGCCTCATGTTCCAGAGTTCTACTCTTCAGGAAGTACAACAGCACTATCACCTCTGCATTTCCAGCATCTTCCCATTGTCTGGTCTGACTGGCCTAGGCTGCTTCATTGCAGCAGGTCTCCACAGAACCAAGATGCCCATGTCCACAGGAGACCAGTGATTATAGAAGGCAGAATAAAAATTCCATTTAGAACAAGGTCATACAGAGGGCAGTAAGACAATCCTAGATATTTTAAGAACTCTTATCATGCAATTTAAACCAAAATTAAGATTTTCAAATTCAGCAAATATTGTAAAATAGCAATTCAATTAAATGTTGCAGTACATACCAAAAAGATTTCTTTTAAAGTCTGATGAGTGTATTTGCATACTGCAGAAAGAGTGTCCACACAGAGGGAAAAATGTAACAATATTACACTAACATGTAAGGACAAAAAAGATCTAACACTATCTAATTCAGAGAGTGAGAGATGGCTTAGAGGAAAATGTTTTCTAAACATTAGTTACTGATCAAAGTTAGAAGCCAAAGCCAGCAGCAGCACTGTGCTTGGGCTGCTGTCTGTTAAAGTTGCAGCAAAAGAGAGAGCCCACCAACTGCATCCTCTAGTTTTAGAAAGGGATGCATTTCTCCCAGAGTGACAGACAGGGCCTGAGGTGAAGTTAGCAACCCTTCAACCCCTGAGTGCATAGGAATGGTAAAGCAACAAAAAAAACAAAAAGCAAAACAAAACAAAAACCAACAACAACAACAAAGGCAATTACAGTAATCAATAAATACTTTAAGAACATACAAAATACTTTATTAGGATTTTGAAGGCCTGAGAATGCAGCTCTGAACCAGACAGAGAACATCTGGATTTGGAATGAGTCCCCAGGTATCCCTCATACATACAGGTTGGAAGGACTGGATGTCTGTTAGCAGCCAGTGATACAGAGGCAGCTTTTTCTAATGGAGCAGTTTTCATGTGCAGCTTCTTGCCCACACTTTTTTCTTTGTAGATGGTCTGGCACATGTACTGCCTGTGAAATTAACTTAAAGGGGATATAAAGGTGGGTATATTTAATCTCGAATTCTATGTTGTGTAAAAGAGATTTTTGCATCAGCTCTGATAAAGCTTCATTTACGATGTTAAAGAAGTCAGATGTTCTGTGATGGGTAAACCAGTAAGTCAGAAACAGCAGAGCAGAAACTTGGGAAGCATAGAGGGGGAGGAAGGAAGGAACAGAAATGGTGCCTCTGGTCACCTGGGAGGACCAAAAAGGGAGACCCAGGGAAAAACTTATGGTATAATTGCTTGGCCCCTGTCTTTTTGATTGAAAGTCTCAAAAAGAAGTGGCCACTCTTTGAAGCCTTATACATGCAGTGTACATGTTCCTGGAGGGTTAAGGGATTTGGCCCAACTTAATTCCGTTGGTATTGGAAACAGTAGGGCTTGTCAAAGTGATATAAAGCACTGTTAGTTGACAAGGTGGTGTTAGGTCATAGTTTGGACTTGATGATCTCAAAGGCCTTTTCCAACCTAGTTGATTCTGTGATTCTGATTTACTTTCTGACAGGTTACTCTGTTGGAGTTAACCAGGATGGAAGAAGTAAGTTGATGGCACAAATCTTTTTAGTCTCAAAAGGCACATAAAGTCTGTAATTGCTGAGAATAGGAAGCACCAACAAGCTTCTCACAGGAACCTTGAGACTGGCTTGTTGACCTCTTTTGAGTCTTTTTATCTGGTAGGAAAAAGGCCCTGAGATCTGTGAGACAGCTGAAGTACAGTATCTGCTCTTCTAAAAAATGTAAGAAATTTTCTCATTCCCTCCTCTTGCCCTTTTCCTGATCATTGCTCTTGCAAAACTGTGAGGCAAAATTTAGTGGAATTTGGTGCCTGGACTCAGCTTTCAGGTGTTCTGCTCCAGTGCTGCCAGCAGCTCACTTGATCCCCAAACCTATTGGTGGAACAGACCAGCAATCCTAAACCATTCATATTAAAACAAATAATGCAACCCTCAGGCCTTTTTTATTCATCATGTGCATGAAAACACAGAGGGAAGAAACACATCAAATTTTCTTTTGTTGAGGAGCTCAAAACATAATTAAATTCCAGCTGCACCAGACATCACTGCTGTGCTATCCAAATAAAGCTTCAGCTCCACTATACTTGTGGGCTTCTTTGTTAGATGTCTGTTATGCCATTCTGAAATCATGCTTCAGTAAAACAAACTCTAAAATGTAAAAAAGAGGGAGATGTCGCCATGGGAGGGTTTAAACGTCTCTCTTTGTTCTTTAGGTGGGTATCTCCCCCCAACCTCCCAACACCAGCACGCATCTTAGTCTTGTTCTCCCATCATTTTTTTTTTTTGTGTGATACCAGCTCAGAGCTTAATCTTGTTATCTCCAAAGAATACGTGTCGGATTTGACTACATTTACATTTCTCCAGAGAGTGAAAATTAATGAAGTCAGAGGAGGACTGTTGAATACCTCACTTCTCTGGGGCTGCTCTTCAGTTTGTACATGGCTGGTTTAATACCACTATTTCCCCCCTCACGTATCTCACGCACACTGTGCATTTTTATGGACTCTGCATTTGCTTTGTCTGTGCTGTAGAACATGGAACTTGGCCACTGATTTCAATGAAGCCGAACCCAAAGTGCTTTTGTGACAAAAGGTGGCTGACACACACAGTGCACACAGTGTGGCAAGGCTCTTCTGGGGACACCACCCAAAGCAGGGGGCCAGCCAGCCATGCCAGCTATGTAAAGCATGGGGCTTCATCTGCCTTTCAAGGAGGCAACGATCCGTGCAGCAACGGCAGAGGTGGCAGCCTCTGTCTGTGACAGAAGGACATCGCCTGGCTTGTGGATGAGCCCCTTCATTTTTTATTTTCATAATGCAAACGCCCTGGCAAGTAAGAGCAAAAGCTGGCACGTTCTGGAAATCCGCGGCTTCAGAAGCACAGCAGCAGAGCAGGGCCCTGGGCCGGCTGAGGGGCAGCGGGATGGAAAACCCTCCGCCACGGGCTGCCCAGCCCAGGCCTTGCAAGTACCGTTAGCAACGCAGAGACGTAAATCTGCTTGGGGAAACTCACTCCTGGGGCAGCGCCTGGCTGCGAGCAGCGGAAAAGGCCTAAGAGCCGTCAAACCCCTACGGGGGTGAGGGACGCGCGCCGCGGGCGGGGGGGGGAGCCCGGTGCCTCACGGCCGGAGCCCGGTGCCGCACGGCCGGCAGCCCGGTGCCTCACGGCCGGCAGCCCGGTGCCTCACGGCCGGGAGCCCGGTGCCGCACGGCCGGAGCCCTGTGCCGCACGGCCGGTGCGGCCTCGCCCGCCGCTCCCCCCGCGGCCGCCGGGGGGCGCCGCAGCACCGCGGGCAGCGCCGCGCGGGGCCGGGCCCGGGCCGCCCTCGGGCCTGCGCGGGCCCCGGCGGGAATGCGGGGAGCGGGCGTCAGTCTTTGTCAGGCGCTTTTTGTGGGAGAGAAAAAGAAAAAAAAAGCAGCTGTATGGTTTTTTTTCCCAAGTGTCGGATGTTCTCTGGGTATGCAGTGAAACCGGGTGTGTGATCACTGGCTGTGCCTGTCTGCTTGTTACACCTAAGAGCTCTCAAAACAGTCGAAAGTTCTGAAGGAGGAATCATAAAAGCATACAAAGAAATAATGGTTATATTTAACAGTCCACCCTGTTCTCTGATTCAGTAGTGATTATGAACTCACTTAAATCAATGTAGTTCCTCTAAGGAGTGTTTAAAAAACACATTTTTCCCCATTCCTGCATTATTAGCAGTGGCTGCTCTGACAGATTAATGTCAGGCTACTGTGTCGTTTGGTGACAAGGCTCATTTTGTTTTCCAAGTGCCGCTTTTATTGTTAGACTGTGCTGTACCCTTGCTACACCTTCGTAAATTTCCGATTAAGATGCGAGTCAGATACATCAGGAGGATTTCTTGCAACCAGTGAAACCTTGCGCTGGAATATTATTAAACTTCAGTGATAACCTCTTTAAGGAGAAAAAAGAAGATATTATTGCTGGCAACTGAAATGGTTGGAAGACTCAGGTACTGCTTATCTAGCTGCTATCTAAGAAAGCTAAGTCAACAAGGGCATAAAACAAAAGATTTTGCTCAGTCAGAGGGGACTTGGGGGATTTGGGGAAGCAAGGTCTAGCCGTAAGAAAGCAAGCACCATGAGGAATCTAAAGCAGGGAACTGCACAGGACTGTTTTGCATAGCACCATGTAGCTTAGCGTGGCCTTTAAGTTGCCAAATGAATGAATTAAAGTCTACATGCCTTTGGCTCACCAACATCCTCAAACAGTAAAAACTAAATTCTTCTGGGATTTGGGCTCAGGCTGACCTGGCACAGAGAACCTTACAGCCCAGCTGAAGGCCATCAGATAGTGCAATGGGGAAAGGGCCAAGCCCTAAGGCCAGTGCTAAAGCTTCTCTACTCAAATCTCAGTGAGGAACAACACAGGACCCTGGCTTAGGACTCTAACCCAGCTGTTGGGAATCTAAAAAGGGAGCACAACTAAAAGAATGATGCTCAACTTGTTATAACACTGAGAGTGAGCAAGGAACATCATGCTTTGTTACCCCCCTGCTTGTTTAGCTTCAGCAACAGTGTTCTGTTAGATGGCAATGACAGAAGTGCTTACTTTTTATAAGTGCTTACTTTTTATGCTTTGGAAGATCCCAAACATAAAAGTCTGCAATTGTAAAACCTACCATTTCTCAAATTAGCTGGTGTGACAGGGTGGCTGGACTCGGTGTTAGTGTCGCACTAGGTCACAGGACAAAACTTCATAGACTTAACCCTGCATTTCCATCTTCTTGGAGCTCCCCTTTCCTGTGTACGATTCCGGAGGTCAACAGAAAATGTCTATGGAATTTTTCCCCCAAGCTCCAGGAAAAGAGGCCCTGCCAGGGGACGTGGCTAGTGTATCCTTATGTCCTGGCAATGCTTGGTTGCTAGAAAAGCTTCTCTAGTTAGTGACTGGCAGAACTTATAGCAGCCTTCAACCTGCTATAACATGCTCTGAAGTGAGGACTGCTGCAGGCAACATTTACTTCTTTTGAACTATGCTCCAGACTGATGTGCACATGCTGCCCTTGAGCAAGCTATCACAATTGCAGGCAGAGAAGGGAGGGCCTTGCCTGCAAGCTACAGCCTCCAGCTGTGAAGCTCTCTTACTTCCTTGTGGATGGGGCTGTGAAAGCCTGCCGAGTTGGCTTCACGTGGGTATGCGAGCAAGATTCAGCAGGACTTGTTCACAAAAGTTGACACCAGACCAAGCCCTTCAGATGTACATTCCTAAGCCCACTCCTCCCCTTTAGGGCATTTTAGTGAGCCACTCCCAGGTTTCCCCCTCACCTTAATTACCTTTTTGTAGGGATCAGCTCTCTGTGTGTGTGCATGCTAATGCTAGGATGGGCTGTCAGTGTAGCTTTGCAGCCCAATCTCTTCTATGATCCTGTGGCTTCAGGCTGCAGCTTTTTTTCCCAGTGCTTAAATGCAACACGTGGATATTAGGCAAGGGCAAGAATTTGCTTTCTCTTGCACACAAAACAAGGAAATGTATTCTGCCTCACCACAGCTGCTGCAACCACAGCTGCACTGCCGAACCAGATGCACTTGCTGGCGTCTGCCCCTTCCCTTATTGCTGTTCCTCCTCTGGAGTCTCTAGACACTGGTCCCAGAGTGGGGACTGCAGAGTCTCTCTCTTGAGGTGGACAGAGGAACGCTTGGTAAGTGAGCTGCAGCCACGTGCAGAGCACTAGAGATGAGAGCTGGCATGATCCCAGGCAAGTATTGAACTGAAGGATGTACAAGACAGTCTGAGGAAACACCTCCTTGGAAGTACACTAATAGGCTGGAGTTAATTGTCCTTGCCTTGCAGCCCTTGTAAAGTCCCACTGGAAACTGACTACTGTAAGAGGGGCTAGGAGAGCAGAGACACAAATTGTTAGCTTGCAACATGATTCAGAAGTATCTGTCCACATTACTGGTGTGAGTCAGAGCCTAGAACGATCTTTGATCTATTTGTGAAGATAACCCAAAGAATTCCAACCCTTGAGAAATAATTTCAGACATTTAATTGGTCTTGTCTCCAGATCTGAGCTAATTTTTGGCAGATGCAGAAGTCCCTGGATGAAGGTTGAACAGAGTGGTTGAACTCACCTTGTCATTGGCTTTCTTGTTGTCGGTTGGTTTGGTTTAGTTTTGGGTTTGGGCTTTTTAAATGCTTTTGTGGTGGGTTTTTTGTATCTTTTTGCGTTTCAAAAGGATCGAAAAGAAGTGGAAATGCTAACGGGTATTTTGGCTTGTTCTCCTGTGTAGAGGGTTTCGGTGCCAGTTACCTAGGAAACTGCTGTAGGATTGAATTTGGATGGATGTGTTGTCAACTGCAAGTGAGTACAGTGGCTTTTCAAGAGATGGGGAAGAGTGTAAAATGCAGAGAAAATATAAATGCCTGTAATGTGATTCCTGGGAAGACAGTGGTCCTATCTTTTTGACTGGCATTTTGTAGGCACCCTGACAGCCACACAAAGGGATCACAGATGGAGTGCATGGCCGTGCCTTGGCACCTGAGCTTGAATGCCCTCATGTTTGTAAGCTGGGTTAGCATTCATCTAAATGCCAAGCCATGTCTGCAAAAAAATAGTACTAGGGTTGCTATTAAGTGCTTTGCCCATTTTGTTACAACAGAGTTATGATGATCCAAAGAAATTACAGCCTTTCTAGACATTTGGACTGCAGCACTGCAAAACCATTTGCAAAAAAAATAGAAATAAAAAGTACAATAAAAGACATTTAATCATTGAGATACATCTTAAGGCTTATGCAATGAACAAAAATGTGACTGCAGAGCTTTTCCTGGAAATCATTGATAATTGGCCTCTTTTTTAACACAGCAGCAAAACTATGGAAAAGCAAATAAGTGCCTCAGTCTGACAGAATTCTATTGATGTCTTTTAGTTCTGCCATGATGGCTAAATCTGCAAGTGGTTACTTATCTCACAGTAGCCACAACTTAGAATGCTCCATGGCTGAAAAAAAATTAACAAAACAGTGGGGATTACTTAGAATAGAATTCCCACTATTTCTCCTATTCCCTCCCGCATTCCCAAACACACACAGGATTAACATTTGGGCTTGTACTGAACACCAATTTCCTTGTATTTCTCCTACAAAGTGCACTTCAAATGGCAAATGCAAACTCCTAGTAGTTTATTCATGTTATGACAGGTGTCACTAGTTGGCAGAGCTACTATGGCAGAGCTAGCTATGTAATCTTCAAAGGTTTGGTTTCTTCCCCCGCCCCCAAGCAGGTGAGAAAGTTTCCAGCCTGGAAAAGACAGGTTGTGCTGCTTGTTTTGGGTTAGGCAAGTGCACCAGGTAAGAAGAAGCATTGCCCTTGTTTGTCTGGCTAAAGCTCTGACGCAGAGCCTGCTTCAGGGCCACTTTCTAAGGCCAGCTTGTCCCTATTTCCTGCAGCTGTGCACCCACCAATGTGCTTACATCCCTTGCATTTCTCTCTGCAGATGCTTCTGTCCTCCCAAGGGTCTAAAATGAATGCTGAACTTACCAGTTCTAACTTCTGGTCTGACTCAGGTTGGGAGTGAGTGCTGCCCAGGCTGTACTTTCAGGGCAGGATTGGTCCCATGGAGCTGAGGGTTGGATGATGGTCCCACAAGACATTTGGTCAGCTTCTATTGCACTGGCACATGTGCATGACTAAGGCAGAGCACCTTGTGGGCATACCTGGACTCTGCCCCTGCCTGCATTTCGTACCAGGAGGCCAGGCTGCGCGGGCCCAGCTGCTGCGCTGCTGCTGTCAAAAAGAAGCATCTCCGATGTCTTATCTGCTGCTTATAAGACTATAGACACCCTGATCACTATTTCTTCAATAACATCTTTAACAACACTTAATTGTAGATTACCCAAAACCTATAAAACTGCATGCTGATAGGCCTGGAGGTGGCTCCAGTTCACTCTGTTGCATCCAAGCTTTCCCTCTGGCCTCTGTTTTGGAGATGGGCTGAAGTGAAATCCAGAGCTGGACTCCCTTCCTCCCTGCTTGAGCAGATGTGCATACAAACCTAAGCAGACTCCTCTATTTCAGGCCCATCTGTAACCTGTGTAATGAATAATGTAGAATGAATTTGTGGTCTACATGTTTATTAAGTGACTCAGTATTTCCAGTGGAGATTTTGTGCTCATGTTTTACTCACATCTCAAAACCCACTCACTCTTTTATTATCCTCAACAGCAGTAGGTGATAATAAATTATACAACTGCAGATGACGGTAACTATATCAACAAACAAATTGTATCAATTTTCAGTGTGGGTTTAAAGCTTCGTTTACTGGTTGTGCAAACTCTGAAAAAGGAATTTGGGAACACTGCTGCTGTTATTAAATGTTCTAACTGGGCTGTAATCCAAACCTTCCATAAGGAGTCTCTAAAGAAGATTTTTGCCTACTGTGTACCACTGCTTTTACATATGAGATTAGGGATTTATGTACGTAAGAGCAGAGAGAGAAATGTAACTAACAGAACAGTGACAGCTCTGTTACTCTGTGGAAGGGCTGAAAGACAAAAGGCAGTAGTGGTGGATTTCAGAGCTAATCCCCCTGCACTGCATTTGTAGAAACACATTTGTTCTTTCCAAAAAACAAAGGCTTGTAGAAAAGCATCAATCAATCAACAGTGCAGCTACATTCTGTGTATTGAAGCAAGCTCACATACTCTCTAAATTACTCTGGATCCTATTTTAAGTTTAATAAGCTACTCAGTAATTTGTATGGCCGTGGAAAGATGTGAGCTTATGCCACAACAGCTGTTTTGAAACAGCCAAAGACCTGTGGTGAGGGATTGAACAAAACTACTTTTTGGGAGAGTAGTTGTAGCTGTATTTGGAAAGTTACAGTATCCTTTCCAGAAGGAACAGAGACTGTTTGTTGAGAAATTCATATCTATGTGATAATGGTACACTTCAATACCAGGAAAGAATGCTTGGTCAAATCTAAGTGCGGCTCATCATGGAAAATGGTATATTCTTGTCTCAATTGAAAACTTTCCATTTTCAGTTGTTTATACTTGTAGGCTATATGGGAAAATAGGCCTGGATCTCTGTCACTTGCCCGAATGATGCTTACCACCTAGATGCTGGATGGAGCATATAGGTGTGACAATAAATATGACTGAGACTTTCAGTGTGAGGAGACCATCCTGCAGGCTCTGAAAATTTCTCCACATAATGATCCTGATCCCTCTGGGTCTGGGACAGGCTCAAGCAACTCAGAGTTGACTAAGCTGCTGTGTGACTAAGCCTCCTGGACCTCACCAAACTCAATAACTAATACTTTTAACTGAGCTGCTGATCACCGTCCTGACATGCAAGCTGGGTTTTGCATGTTTCATTGCCCATAAATATGGTTAGGGCTGTCATGGGCCTTTTCTGTCTGCTCCTTTTGCAGTTGTTCCCAGGGGTTGAGAAGAAGCCCTCTGACAGTGGAGCTGAGGAGGTTTCAGCTCAGAAAACTGTTGGAAAAGGGCCCTCAGAGTGACTGAACTTAATCCCCTCCCTTTAAGTACTATTGGGACCTGGCAAAAGTACATGTTTGCAATTAAGGTTGGCTTTTAACGTGTTCTTGGAGCTTGGCACCCTTAACTTCGACACTGAGAGCTTTAGGCCAGACCTTAGATCATTTCCTCCTGCAACATGATCAATGTTTGCATGAATAAGTAAGACCAATCACAGATATAAGTCAGTTCTTGTTATTCTGATGTTTCTTATCCATGTCCTATACATTCCTCTCTATGTTTTTAAAACAGCTGTCACTGCCCAATGCACTGGCGGTATCCAGTAATTCCTCCCCCAGCCAGCCCTCCAGCCTTAGACAAGTTCTGTGTTCCCCTTGCTTCCCAATGTCTTCCAGCTGAGGAACAGGGCTCTTGTTACTGCCTGTCCCCCTCTCCAGCAAGAACAATCTCAGAGGAGATTGCTTTGTGATTAATTTACATGTCCTTGAATTGCAGGAGGGGGTTTGGGGTTCTCACAGCCAAGCCTGGACAAATTTAGTTTTTTTCCTTATATCTGATTCTCTTATGGTAGGAAACTTCAGCAGTTCACATTTAAGTGAACTACCCTACATTTAAGTAAATTACCCTATATTGTATTAAAAAACATAAAGATGATCGTTTGGAACAGCATAGTATGTTCAATACTTACATTGTACAAGATACAATTTTACTTACAAGGTACAATTGTACCTTACAATACATTACAATATCTCCTCTAGGAGCCAAGTACACGAACAAATGGACCTGTTACAATTATGGATGTAATTTTAAATAAGCTTTTTTTTTTTTGTCACCCCTGGGTTTTTCATCATATCTTTCCCTCAGTTTGTATGTCCTTTATATCAGACCCTTTTTTTGCCTGACAGGCTCCTCATTTGATCTGTCTCTTCAGATTTTGGATGCAAGAGAAATGCTCAGAGGTATGGAAAGTTACTCTTCCCTATTACTATAATGATATGTAAATACATGTAACATCCTCAGCCCCCTCTGTAAATAGAGCTGGGCATGTTGCCCTTACCTTCCAAGGATGCTGTTATTAAAACCTCTCACACAAATGTACCCTCAGTTTGAACAGAAATGGCCTTCCTCATTTGCTTTTGGGTGGAAAAGGAGCAGACTGGTGTTATGTACATAAAACCTGGTGGGACCACACCACCAAAACAAGCTGACATAACAATTGAGAGAGCATCTTTGGAAGTATGCCTTTACTAGTACAGGAAAAAAGGTATCTTCTTAATCTAGGTTCACTAACCTGTTTTCAAAGAGTTGTGAATAGCAGGTCATTTAGTTTTAACTTGGGTCAGCAGCTCAAGTTCAAATGTTGTGAACCTGATACTTTAATCTGGGCAAGAATGCTCAGTGCTCTGAGGAGGCAGGGGAGGTTCTGCAGGAGGGAATTGTGGCGATAGGCTGCAGTATGTTCCCATGGGGTCCCAGGGAAGCAACGATTCTTCCAGCTGTCCATGTTGCCCCACCCTGCTGGGACAGACTGGGAGCAGAGCTCAAACATCCCCTTGGACAGGTAGCCAGCAGAGCGTCTGGCTCTGCGAAGCCATGCTCATGGCTTGAAGTCAGCTAGCAAAGAGCAAAACAGCCCATGAGCCAGACTGGGCTGATGTGTTACACCCACAGTCAGGCTAGGTGGCTTAATCACTATAGGCTTGCTTTACTGCAACAGTGAAGGCAACAAGCTTTGACATATCCATCCCTGTGGTGGGTAGTGCTGTGAAACCGCACAGGACACAGCCCACCTGAGATGAGAAGGACATCTCTGAGGATTCAGAAACGCTCAATGTCACTCTTCCTAGAGAAGTGGTAACACCCCCATTAGGTAATGGGGAAGTGCTTTTGGGAACTTCACCCTAAACTCTCTTAGAGTTTACTCTTTGAACAGTATTTCCCTCTTGCTTCTTTGTCAGCTTTAAACTTCAAATATGGAATTTTTAGTCTTACAGATATGGACCTGGGAAAATAATCTTTCTTTGGAGTAAAATTTAGGGCACTTCATTTGCTGAAATAACAGCTGATTTTTAGTCAACCAATTCTATTTATCAATGTCCATCTGAATTATTAAGAAATTAGAGATAAAAGTGTTTATAAATTAATTCTTACTTAATCCCTGTCTGATTGGTCAAGCTCTGAGCAGGCAGGTTGGTGAAATCTCTGGCAAGCTGACCTGTGATAAATTTACCCCTGTCTGCTCTACAACAAAAGCACTCAGATCCCTCTTAAAATAAAGGGGTTAAAAAGATAATAGACTTCAAAATCAAGAGAGTGAAGATGTACTGTACTGCCGGCAAAGACTAAACGATGGCCATGTCACAGCAATATGCTTTAATCTTAACATACAAGGTCAAAATCAGAACATTAGCCCCACCGCTGTACATCTCTTACTAGGAAAGTTTCCATTTCCTTCTTGACAAGTACAAATGTCTGTAACTGGCACTGTGAGTATGTGCCTTTTTTCAAGCCAGCACTGTTTGTAAAATTTCTTTAAAAAACTGAACCAGGAGTTAACCCCTTATTAACTTGAATTGGTGGAATCTTGATTCAAATAACTTCTTTATCACATTGCTTTCTCCAAGTGATTTTTCTTTTCAGCAACTTACATTTAAGTGACATGTTTTCTGACCAGTGTGGCTTATTTTGCATGTAGTTTTGCCTAATTGGTACTTCAGTCTGTAAGCAAATAATATTTCTTTTCTTCCACATTCATCCATCTTCAGGAAAATCTGGTTTTGCAGACAAGGTTTTTTGGATTTAAGTACTCTATTTCACTGTAATACAACCACATTAGTGCCAAGATGTGTCAATTGCCTGAAAATATTGGTGTCTAAAGGGTTTGGTTTTCTTTCTTTCATATAATTAAATACTGTGCAGATAGAGTTAAGGATTTATTTAGAATAACTGAATTTTTTCCTTCATCTTTCTCACTGTTCTTTTTCCCCATTGTGAAATTTTGTGCCTATTTGGCTTTCCTGTTTTATTAAACTACCTGGGGGCCACAGAAACATTTTTCAGTTGTGGGTCATCCACTCAGGAATGTTAGATAAAAACTTCTGTGAATGCTGCTATAGAGCTGATATTCATTTAAAATATTTTTGAAGTATGTGGTAACAGATTTCAAATTAGTCTGGAATGAAGATAAAGTAAATAAAAATATTTTTGTGGATTTTTTTTTCATTAGATGATTAACTTCAAAGAGGATAATTTCATCAAGTATTTTGATGAAATAGTTCTTGTTTTCTGAGTAGCAGGACTGTACAGATCCCAGGATGTGCAAAGAGATGGGTTGTCCTCGGAGTGGGGCATGCTGGGTTTTTTGCTGCAAGGCCCAGTAGCTTTGGTAATAGATGACAGTAATCTCAGGAAACTAGCAAGGCAAAAGAGCTATGGCTCTGACGTTGCCACTGAATGGAAGGAGATTGTTTAATTTCCAAACTGGCTTATCCTCAAATGTGCCATTTTGTCTTCATAAATTTTGGGAAGAATCTGGAGAACGTTGCCAAGAGCAACCACTACATCTTGAGGAATTGGAAACAAAATTCAAGAAGAAAACAGAACAAATATTCCTTCAAGGAGATTACTGTACTGCATTCAGAGCCTTGTAAATAAGCACATTACAACTACCCTGGTTATCCCTCAGCAGGTAAATGCCCTGGAGCATTAAATGTCAACTATAGTTAAACTACATGCTCAGTGTCCCCTCCAACATCAGTCTGTGCTAACACTGTTAAGGGGCAGGCAGTGTCAACAGAGCACTGCCCACTTTGTTCCTTCTCCTGTACTCCATCAGAGAGTGGAGGGAATTTCCTGACATCTGCAATACTCTTCCCAAAGTGATAATATATTTCCCTTTGCTCTCCTTCCCTTTGCTGTCCTTCCCTTTGGGGCCATAGAGCTGGCGTTGGGTAGAGATGGGTGAGTGAGGAGGCTCCTATAATCATGGCTCACTAATATATTCTACAAATGCCATGGCTTGGGTCAAATGTAGCTGGGAGTCCCTGACACAGAAGGTGGAGATCTGTGATTTGATCTGCAGTCCTGTGCAACTGGTGTAAGTTTCACTGAGGACCTGAAAGAGTCATCAAACATGGAGGAAAACTCTCGTACACATTGACCTGGGAGAGAAGGATGAAGGGTCATCCAGAAAATAACTCAAAAATTCAAACTGCTACTGTTCTCTGTCCACTCAGCTGACCCCTGTAGCTTTCTGAGTCAGTAAGAGCAATGCAAAAGAGAGGAATATAGTACAGTCCTGTCAAGTATTTTAATGAATGGCCTTATTGGGGATGAAAGATTGAGATAGGGCTCCTACCCAGTATTATGACTGGACCCTCCTGATTGTCCTTCCAAATGACAAATGACTGTTTCTCTATTGAGAAATCAATTTATAACTCACTTTCAAAATCTGTTACATTTGGAATGTTTTGGCTCTATGTTTTGCTCTTCAGGCTCATCCCTATTAAAAAAAATATTCCAGAATTATTTTCCCATACTTGGGCAGCTATATGGGCTGACGCTTCCAGACTTTCTCCCCAGAGCAAGTTCTCTGAATTCATACAGCTCAAGTGACCTTTCCAGTTCACAGAAGTGACTAAGATTCCCAGCAGCAGTGCAAGCTTTGAGATTGGATACACATCTGTACATGAATACATATTTATGCACAGATCTATACATATACTACACACACTCACATACACAGAATATGTATATGTGTATGTATAAAAATACTGCTTGGAATTTCAGCTCTCATGTTCCTAAGCTCTGTGTCTATATAAGTTATGGAAATTCTGGCAAAACTCAGAAAGTGACAAGCATATTTTATGTTCACATAGCTCATCTGTTGAAGCATGATTTTAAGAGGCCCTAGCTATTTAAACACTTACTGTAAAAGGAATGAGTAAATGGGTTTCTGAATTAGGATTTTATTCAGGTTGTAAATTTTTAGAGATTGGGATTGTTTGCCTGATTTTGTACACAGGCAATAGATTTTGGTCCCTAGGAGCTGTCTCTGAAGGAATAATTATAACCATTCCAAGAACTGAGAAAATGTACTGAAAATTACTATACTATTTATTTTCCAGTTTAATTTGCTGAAATTTTCCAGACAGCTCCTCAAACAATAAAGCAATAGCAAATACCTTTTTAAAAAATAGTAATTCTCCTTTGATAGGCTTCTTTGACAAAGTCTTGAAATAAACCATCCAATGTCTCAGGACAGAGAAAAGTATAGGTTCCGTTACAGATACTGCTTTTAACAGGCTAAGTGGCAAGAAATATTTCAAGACAAAACCCCATCCAATCTACCCAATACAATCTTCCTCAAATTGTTGATAACATTTAATAAAACTCTCTTTTCTTTTTCTTGCTCATTCTTTGGGTGAATGAGTAGCTCTAAGGGGTCTTTCAGCATTTGCCTTTGGTTAAACACTTTGGGACACCGTTCAGTTCAAGAATGGCAAACCTGAAGTTGAATGTCTTCAAATTATGGATTTTGAAACTCTGAGCATAACAGAGAAGGCAGGTCAATGTAGTCAGTGGAGCCTAAATCTCACCAGCAGTGGGAGATGAAATCCAGATGTCTAGGAAGTTGGAGTCACTAGAGGTACCACAGACACCCAGCAGCTTCATAAGGCTGGCAGATCTGGTGTGGGATGCATGAGAGACCACGTGGCATATCCCATTGTGCTTAAATCAACATAATTTAACTAAAACCCGGCTGTGTACCATGAACTAAGACAAGCTCCACTGCTCTGCTGATTAAGAGCTTTATTCTGTTGCCTGTACCTGTCATTTCAAAGCATTTGAAGAGCCTTAGGGTAGCCCAGACATTGGTAAGAGGCCAGCAAGACCCTTGCCTTTCTAGAAGAGCAGCTGGAACAGCCAGCTAATATTAGGAGGGCATTTCAGTTGCCCATCAGTGACACGTTGAACTGCTCCCTTGATCTCATGGCAGTAGTGGGAGTTGAGACCCCAGTACATCTACAGAAGCCTTCAATTATCCAAGTGGCCTCATAGCCCTTTCTGTACCAGTCTGAAGTTTTCCAGTAATGTTTATGCAGCTACTTCATTCTTCTACTATTTATCCACTGCTGTCCTGCATTCTCTCTCCTGTGTATATGTACTTTGGCTTGCATATTTTGCCCAGACATTTTTAGACTTACCCAGCATCTTCTCTGCTGGCTCACACACTCAGTCCATAAACTTTCCTTGCTGCCAACCAGCTTCCCATCAGGAACTTTTCACATGGCTCCCAGGCAAGGCATGAGGAGCATTCTTCCTCCCATCTGACTTCTCTTCCAGGTACTGGAAAACAGCAGAGGCAGGAGCTGGAGATACCACCACATTTCCTGACAGCCCTTCTTTGCTGGGCAAAGGACTTCAGAACAACTTCAGCTTTCTTTCTGGCAATAATCTCATACAACATATAAAACACAGGTTTGTATGGGGAAGACCATAGGTACAGTTTCTTGTGAAATACAATATATATTGTAGTTAAAGAGATAATTAGATAATTCTTGGCTATTCTTTCCCAGGGAATAAAAAAATTATTAAGTTGGTATTGCTGCCCAGGTCAAGCTGGGCTAAAAATTATTTAAGGAACTGAAATATACTTACAAAATTCTGTCACTTTACATCTACATGTCTATATATTTATTCAAATGTCTGTCACATTGCTATTGAGGCAGCAGTCAGTAAGTTTGACGTCTGCAGTTGAATTCCCTGGAGAGATTAATTCTAGCAATAACCCAAAGAGGAAATAGAGACAGCAGTTAACTAAAGAAAGAAAGAAAGAAAGAAAGAAAGAAAGAAAGAAAGAAAGAAAGAAAGAAAAAGAAAGCAAGAAAGAAAGAAAGAAAGAAAGAAAGAAAGAAAGAAAGAAAGAGAAAGAGAGAGAGAGAAAGAAAGAGAGAAAAAGAGAGAGAGAAAGAAAAAGAAAGAAAGAAAGAAAGAAAGAAAGAAAGAAAGAAAGAAAGAAAGAAAGAAAGAAAGAAAGAAAGAAAGAAAGAAAGAAAGAGAAAGAAAAAGAAAGAAAGAAAGAAAGAAAGAAAGAAAGAAAGAAAGAAAGAAAGAAAGAAAGAAAGAAAGAGAAAGAAAGAAAGAGAAAGAAAGAAAGAAAGAAGCACAGAGTACTGTTTATAGAGTTACAGTGTCCTCTGTGCTTTCAGACTGAGATGAACGCATCACAGCGTTATAAAGTTGCCTGTAGGCTCTACAGTACCTTCCAAGCAGCACTGCTAAAGAAGAGTGGTGCAGTCAAGAAGGACCCCAGCTCCTGCACAGCCTTCCCAGAGCACCATGCCAAGTTCTCCTCCTGAATATTTACCTCTCATGAGAACAAAAACATTATTAATGTTTCATCTGTCTCAGTTTGCTTCTTCATGAATGCCCAGCTGATTTCACCTGTCCAGACCAACAAATCCAGATTTCTGTTCTGTATGTTTTATTAGATTTCTGCCACATATATGTTAATGAGCCCTGAATGTTATATTAAGGTGTTTTCTTTTTCCAGAAATAATGTGGTATTGGTTCTACCCCGTTTGACTGTCAGCCAGGCCATAGTCTTCTCAGATTCCAATTTAAAATTATTATTCTGGTGTTAAAAGTTTCCCAGGGACTTGTCAGCTCCACAGCAGCTTCCAAACAATGGTATCTTTTCTATTTATTCTTACCAAGTGTGCAGATATCAGCATTGAAAAAAAAAATTAAAAAAGAAACTAAAAACATGGTAAGAACAAACTGTGGGCCCAAGGAATGACATTTACAGCAATCATGATGAATTCACTAGGCTCATTGCATTAATTACCATATGAGACATCTTTTTTCTTTTGATTGTCACAGTGCTGTGGCAACCTCTGAGCAGGAAATAAAACCAAGGTTTTTTTTTAAATGAGAGCCTAATGCGCTCAACACAATTGAAGGTACTTAGAAAAAAGAGCATATGTCACCCTAAGTTTCTGAATGTGGGGTGTATTTGCACAGTAGTTGCTTCAGATTTTGGACAGGTAAATAAAGTCACATTAATTTTCTTGTTGCTGTGAAAGATCTGTTGCTGGTCTCCATCTCAGCTCATGTAAAGGCAGCTCATGTTAGAATAAATCAAAGCCACACCTGCAGCAGCATGGAGTTGTGCCCTTCCAGACAAGCACAGAATCCAAGAGGTCTATGCTCTTCATATCAGAATTTTTATTCTAAAGCTGCTTTGTAAGATGGTTAAAGCTTTGGCCCAACAACTGCAGTGATTTTTCTTTTCCTGTTTGTTTTACTGAAGTATTCCTATTACCTGTTTTGTTTGTGACCCTCCATTTCAGTTTGGTTGCTGCATGCAGATTGGTGACACAGGACCACAATACAGCTCACAAGTCAGGCCCAGATTAGCAGCAATCTGCAGTCAGACTTCAATTAGCTGGAAGGATGATGTTTCTTGACCGTCTGGTGTTTAAATGAACTGAAAATCAAAACCCTGTTTTTCTTGGTTCTCTTCCAAATTGCACACTACAGTTTGCCTCATTAAAGATTAAAACAGATGTCAGTAAAAGAAGATAAATCTGAATCAAATTTGAAATCCAAATGGTCCTGAACTCATCGTTTGGTCTTTTCCAAAACATAGGAGGAAGCATTGAACAACTCAGATCCGTGGGATGAAAGTAAGAGGGGCTGTAGGGGCTTAGGAAGACCCTTCCTTCACTTGAGTAGCTCTGTAAACTCTGTTTGTGGGTGGTGAGTTGCAGCTGATGTAAACCGGCAAAGACGCCCCACAAGGTGTGGGTAGATATGGTCCTGCAGAAATACCTTTGCCTTTGAAGAGCTGATGCAGAGTCAGCTGGATCTCAGAGCTTAGGTGTTTTTCTCTCTCTGCAGTAGACTGTAAAACTGACAGAATACTGCAGCTGTCTTTGGCAGTTTAGTGCCTGAATTGAAGAGAGAGAAAAGGCCAGTCAGAACACAGAGTTTCAACGAAATCATAGCAACTAATCTAGTATGTAGTCGTAACAACATCTAGGTGCCTACTCACTGTGTGGAATATAGATATAATAATGAGGAAAACTGTTGGGGTTTTGTTTCTTGGGAACATCATTCTGCTTCACTGTGACCTTCTCAGTTAACTTAATAAGCAAAGTATCTTTATATGAAAACATCTCCTTAGTGTCTACACTAGAGAATACACAGCCTTATCACTTACTATAATTTTGATTATGAAACAATTGTTTTCATAAGCCTCACTTTTCTGTTGCTTGCAGCTATGAGTAATCTTTTTTTTCAGGCTTCCACTTCCTCATGCTTCCCAGTTCCTCAGTCATAACACTTTTTGCAGGTGAGGGTTATATTTAAAAGAAGATCTCTTTGATCATGTTCCAATGAAAGTTTTTCAAATTTTTGTCATTGATGCATATGCTGTTAATTGCAGAGGTTAGACATGTCGTTTGTAAATACACAGGTCAATGCAGATGCCTTGTTTGACCTAACATTTCTTTTCCAGTGTAGCCTTTTCTTCTGGTCACACAGTCTTATGGTACTGCTTCAAGGGAGCCAGATGCCTTGGGCACAAACGGTGCTGGTGAAGCCCAGAGCTCCTGTAGGTTTGTGCCCCATGATGGCTTTCCCTAGGGTGGAAAGGAATACCTTTGGCCCTGGGGAGTAAACCTTCTTCAAAATAATCTTGTACATTATATGTGAGTATTTATTTCACTTGTATTCTCCAACTCTCACTTTTCTTCCAAAGTTGCAGATCCAAAAGGTGTATTTCCCCTCAGGTCCCTCCAAATCTTGGTCTCCTGCCTCCCTACTGTGCCTACTCTCTGCAGGGGCCGACAGTTCCCACTACTGCACTGTAACTCCCCAGGACCCTTTGGAAAAGCCACCAAGAGTGTAGGCCTGATTTCACTCTAGAGCTTAGCAGGTGACGCTGAGCTTGTGGGAGAGTAGGAGGCACATCAAGCTGAGAATGCAGCTGACCAGAAAATGTTTGACATTTTGTTTTAGTACAAATGTTCTCTTATTAAGAACATGCTTTGACTAGTAGTTGAGATTTCTCCTCCTTAATATTAATCACAAGGCAAAGAATTTGCACAATTCATTTTCTTAACCACGTTTTTAAAAATGCAGTTAGAGCCATCTATACTTTTATCCTGTACCACAAAGGGCTGTGAGGAAGAAATTTCAGGTGTTACTTAGAGGTGTGTGCTGCTGAGTGCTTTCATACGGTACTTAAAAAGTAGGTGTTTATAAAGTCCCAGCAAAAGACTCAATGTCCCTCCTTCAGAGTCTGTGAAAAGATAATTAGATAATATTGTAGATCTTAGGCTATAGCCACCACTGTCTGCACTGCCTCCAGGCCATCTAACACGGCAATTTCGTCTGACAGTAGCTGATATATCTGATAAATCTGTGGTACATTGCCTTTCTGTGGGTGCTGTCACCCTCACCCCACACCAGCCAATGTCTGCGCAGGAATGAAATGGGTTTTCCAGCCCCATGAATAAAGGTTGTGTAGTTGTCTTTTTCTCAAAAATCCAATTTGCACAATCCTAAATTCTCTCATTGTCTATGCTGATGCCCACCCCATCCTGAACATTCACGTCCTCTGAGAGGAGGACAAGAAATGTAGTTTCTGAATCATACCATTTTGTTAAAATATGTTAATATTAAAAGTTGGTATTCTCACATTTGTATTAAAATGCTATATAGTACTTGATCTCTCTCTATATTTGGATTCTGTTTCAATGCACAAGCCATCCTTTCCAAAGAATCAGAAGCAAACTTGAGGTGAGAGGACGTTAAGGAAGGCAGGTGCAGTATTTTTATAAACTAGCAAGCCACTTGAAGGAGCTTATTAGTTCTGTGATTGAAAGGACACAGTGCTTGTTCATAGTTCGAAAGTTAAACATAAGGTAAAAAAAAAATTAAGGGGACTTTACATAACAGCAAAGCTCATCAGGGATCACGGACTAATGGATGTTAAGTGTTTTCTAACCCAATCCTCCTTGATGAAGGGGAGGTTTCCTTCCAACACTTGTTTACCCTGGTCTCCTGGGTCAGATATTCCCAAGGGCTGATCTTGTCATTGCAGACCAGTGCAAAGGGGGCATTCAATAACTCTGCCTCTCGGCATCCTCTGTTGCCAGGGCCCCCCCTCCACAAAGTAACAGGCCCACATTTTCCTTAGTTTTTCTTTTGTTTTTGATGCATTTGAAAAAGCCTTTCTTGTTGTCCTTGACATTTTTGACCAGTTTTAATTCCAGATGGGCCTTGGCCTTCCTTGTCTCATTTCTCCTTACTCTGACAGCCTCTGTCTATTCATTCCAAATGGCCTGATCCTGCTTCTATCACCTGTGTATTTCCTGCTTACACTTCAGTAATGACAGGAGTTCTTTATTCATCCTTGCAGGTCTCTTGCTCCCTTTGCTCTGTTACTTGCTCATCTGAGATGCACATCATTCTTGAGCCTGGAGGAAGTGATCTGTGAATATCAACCATCTCTCTTGGACTTCTCTTCCCTGCATGGGATTCTTCCAAGGAGGGCCCTGAAGAGGCTAAAGTGATCTCTCTGAAGTCCATGGTTGTCATCTTACTTGTTACTTCTCCCTCCTGGCCCGATACTGAACTCCACAATCTCACTGTGCCTGCAGCCAAGGCTGTGCTCAACATTCACATCTCCAACAAGGCCTTCCCTGTAGTGCAGTAACAGCACACAATTCCTTGGAGGATCCTCCCCTACCTATGCAGGATATTGTCACCAATACTTTCCAGAAAGCTCCTGGACTGTTTGTGCTTCACTCAGGACTGGTTGCAGCTGGATGGATTGACAGGCTATGCCATTAAAACAAGTAATTGAAATTATTTTGAGGGAAATATTTAATAGCCTGTAAGACTTGAAACTCTCTAGTGTTTATGAAAGACCCTGTATTTCCCTTTTCTGTATGCTTGGGCTGCACTTGCCCAGATTCTCCAATGCGATCTGCCTCATGGCTCTGGACTGTAGCACCCAGAAAAACAACAACAGAGGCCTCATATTCCCTTGTGAGGAAAAACTCCCATCTTTTATCAGATCTGAAAATCATAAGCATTTTCTAAATCATGAGTATTAAAACATGTGTAAGTAATCACCTTGGAACACAGATGGTATTTCCCTTTTTTAATTCAGATATCATTTTCCTCATAGCAAAATGAATGTAATTTGAACTCATGCTATTTTATTTAATTTTTAGATTACAATATCCATTAGAAAGCACATTATAAAGGATGGTTCACCAGAAACATTTCCAATATTACAGCAAATAATCCTGTTACTTCCTTCTATGATTTATAGTGCCTTTTCCCCCCTTGTCTTTAACTTTAAACATTTTCCAGTAAAAGATGGAAGATGAAGTAAGAAGCTCCACAAAATTTATGCACCTGGATAAAGAAGACCCCTTTCATGTTTTGTGGTTTGATTTCTTTAATTTTTTTTCTGAAATTGTTTTCAATTTGGCTCAAGTTCTTTGAAGAGCATGAAAGTAGCACTGGAAAAAAGTAGTATTCTGAATAGAAAATACAAGAATGAAAAGATCTCCTGAACTGAGAGGAGAAGAAAAACTGTAGGAACAGTGGATAAGAGGTGTCAGTTCTGTGATCTTTCTAATTCTAGTTTGACTCACTGAACAGCTTTAATCAAGTTAAACAATCCTCTTTCATTCTGTGATTCAGGATCTGTGAAGACACTGGTCTTTTTCTGCTTTGCAGGGCTTTTGAAAGAGACACATGAACAGACTATCACAGGAGTACAAGGCCAAATTAGTAAAAGTATAATAGGTGGCAGTGAGTGTTTTACTCTTAGGGAAAACACTGTTGCCTATCATTTGAGCTGGGACTGCACTGTAGGCATTTTCACTTTTACATCTGTCCCTGGAAATTGTAGAGGACAGCATATCAACATAGTATTAAAAATGTGATGGAGATCTTACCTCTTCATTCATTTCAAAAAAAGGTGTAATAGAAGAAACAACAAGGAAGGAAAATTTTCTAATTAAAATATTTCATGTATTCAGCATTTCTTGTTGTAAATACATAAAAACAGGGATTTATTAAGCAAAAATTCATTGCAACTGTATGAATTAAGCTTTCTCTGCTTTAAGACCAGCACTGTAAAGGAGGATACAATCTGCATACTCTGACAATTAACTTTAATTCTTTATCTTTGCCAAACACAAATGTTTAAATCACTGGTAGTCTGAAAAAGATGTACTTTCTCTAATAATATGAATCAGCTAAAATCCTTTATTGGGTTTAAATTACAGTTCACCAACTTTCTCACTGAGATGCAGCTTAATAAAAATCAGTCTTGGACATAGCTCCTTGGCTTTGCAGGCATGTACACAGACTGCTTCTCCCAGTCCCCAGCACAGGCCTCCCACTCGCTGGTCAAGCAAATGGAGAAATAATGGTATTCTATTTTTAGCTTCCTTTAATGAGATTTATTGGATAGACAGAAGTTCAAAATCCCACAGCACTGAAGCTGCAGCTCCGCTGGTGCTGTGCTGGGCCCCCTCAAGGCCTAGAGATGTCACATTGAAAGCTGCTAAATTGCCCCAGGGAGGAGCTGGATGGTGTCAGAGTGGTAGCTCCAGCAAGATACTTGAATATTTCTATGACAGCTATGCATTTAGGTGACAGCTAAAAGACTTAGTGAGCTCCTGTATTTTGTTAAGTTCACTACTTGTATCTGTCTCCTGTACTCAAAAGCTTGTTCCACACCTCCCTTGGTGCTGAGGTTGTGTCATTATATAGTGTTAAATGCAATAAGTCTCTGAAAAAATCTGTGTTAAGGGTCCTGCAGAGCCTGCTGGCTTTTGCTAGCTGAGAGCTCTCCACTGGGGAGTGACCACATACTCCCCAGGAGAGCTGGAGACCTGGGGCGGCTGTGCCAGCAGCAAGCTCGCCTAATTAATTGTAGCTATACTGCAATCTGTTAAGGAGCTGTGTGATGGCAACTGAACAATGATAACTGGCACTTGCTGATGCCAGATCATAAAAAGCTAAATTACGTGTTTGGTCGATCTAGTATTGGGGGAAGAAAGGAAAAATACCATATGTTGTTTTTAATCTTTTTAGAGTTGTTGAATGTTCCTCTTAGGAGTACTTTCTTTTGCAGAATTCCTTTGTAATAAATTATTTCCCTTTCGTCCTGAAGGCACACTGTGCAGTACCATATTAGATACTGTTTTCTTTTTTGAAATATTGTTATTTAGCAAGTTTCAGAATTCATAGAAAAAGAAAAGTCAAGGAAATTATATAGTACATGATACCTAGGAGACTTACAGAAGGAACTCAGTCTTTCTTTAAAAAAATGTTTAAGAAAGAGAGCTGAATTAAAGCCTTGAGGAGAGGTGTTCTAAATCTGCCTGGGAAAGTACCATGAAGAGAGATTGTTTGCCTGATAAAAATTGTCTCCAGAAGAGATTCAGAGCTGAGATTTTGAAGTGTCGGTGCACAAGAGGAACGGAATGATTACCTGGGCAAAGATACAGATATTGGGGTTCATTGTGAGTTACCTCTACATACTGTTAAAAGGAAAAATTCGCCAATGTGAGCAAATATGGTGGTGAGTGGACAATAATAATATCTTGCTCACTTCTAGTTTTATTAGATTAGGGGAGCATGGTGGGGATACTACCCCAGGAAGCTGCACAGATGGTAATTATTATGTATCCTTTTCATCTGGATTTAAGAAACAGTTCCTGCTTATTTCTCAAATTAATGCACATGAAAGAGAAAAGACAAGACCAAAATCTTGCAGATATTAAAGTGGGAAAAAAAATTGCTGAGAAGCCACCTTTTTAGCAAATAGTGCACTTTGGAAAAGCAATAAAAGAACCAACGTGGGCATACATCACTGCTGTAGAGGTTTCATTCTTAGCAAGGGCAAGTTTATCCATAAATTGTAGTGAGAAGAATTTTGCTGCTTAATCAGAACCACAAAAAGAAAGAAAACACACACGAAAGTAGATAATAAGTGGTTTGAATATCAATATATGATTTTTCAAGAAGAAACTCCTGACCTGCAGGGCCCCCCTTAGTTGTCCAGATTTCAGGCACCAAGTGGGATCCTTTAGTTTCTTTGCTGAGGTCCTGTAATGAGCAGGGCACTGAGAATGCTGCATGGCCTCCAGAGCAAAGGGGGTCAGGCCCTCCTGAGTGATGCCGTGGAGTTGTGGAGGTTTCCAGCAACCTCCACTGCACCCTCTCCTTTAGCTGCCAGGGCAGGAGGGGACACTGCCTGTGCGACTGTTGTCTCTGCACCCTCCGTTCTACCAGACCACTGCTTGGAAAATCTCTGTCAAAACTCTCTTGAAGTTCTATTTAGAGTTTTCTTTTCACAAGACAGCACTTGCTTTGGATGGAAAATTTATGTTTTTTCTCTTCCCTCTAAAGACTAAATGGCAAAACATTTTGGCCAGATGTGTGGAAAAAATTCATTTGGCACTGTTGCCAGTGGTTTGTGGGAGTCACTCTTTGGCTGCCTCTTGCCTTTGCTGTCCTCACCAAGCTGCTGGATGACGGTGTCTCCTGAAATGCACTGTGGCAACGGGTCTGCTTTGGCATCTCTGCAAAGAGAGAGTGCATGAGGGAAGAACCTGGCTCCAGGAGCAAGCAGTGGAGAGCTCCTCTGCAGCAACATGTTTGGGCCATATGAGCAAATGTCAGAGTTTCAGGTCTCCAGATTTTATTTAAACAGATAAAAAGAGTACTTAGGAGAAGAAAAAAAAAAAAAGCCTTTCCAAGCAGCTGTGGTTAAAACTGTTTTTTTACCTTTTTTGGGAGGAGGACAGTGAAAGAATCATCTTATCTCCATCAGCTCATAGCAGTGCTCTTGCTCTGATGTGCTAAAGCTCATTCTCTCCTATCTCCTATGTTTGTCTTTGCTGTAGACTTCCAAATGCAGCAGCAAGGTAGTAGATTTTATTTTTCACATGCTGAGATGAAAACTATTCATTTCCTATTCCCTAGCAACTGCCTATATAAACAACTACCAGGTGAGCAGTAAAACTGGGCTTGAGAACTAAAAGCAAATTGACCTTGTAAATAAATAGGTTTTGGACTTGAAGTGGTTTAAGAGGAGCAAGAGTTAAATCCAAATGGAAATAATTGGCTTTTCCTTTCATAAAATGCACATAGGTAGCGGAGGAAAGCACTAAGCCCAGCCATCATTTCCTAGCAGCATTCAATAATTTTCACAATTTTATCTGCAAAACGAATCAAGTTTAGTTATTTCACAAATACAGAAATGCTGCATATTTTTACTCATATCATTTTGCTTATAGCTTTTCCATATGTGTTTGTGCTCTCAGTTTCCACATTTGCTTCTCAGCTCACCCATCTTGGCCATGGTGCTGCCGCATCACCCATGCCAGCCTCACAAGCACATCCATACATCTGGCTCTGAGCTCTTTGAGGAAACTGACTTTTCTCCTCCTCATGTCATGCCTGTAAGTCTTCCCTGCCTGCAGATGTGTGGAGATCACAACCATGGGTTTTTAAGATTCTGTAATACATAAAGACATGGAGACTTTATCCTCTAAATTTCCCTGCTTCATTACAGATCATAAAATCACAGAATAATTAAGGCTAGAAAAAACCATCCAAGATCATGAAGTCCAACCTTTAAAATACCACAGTGTCAACTAAACTATATCACAAAGTGCCATGTCTACTTGTTTTTTTTGAATACTTTTGAATACTTCCAGGGATAGTGACTTCACCATTTCCCTGGGCAGCCTGTTCCAAATTTACCACTTATTACCACAAAAATCAGCATTAGCAAGCAGGCCTATGCTTAATAAAGGGAATACGTATCTCCCAAATTTAAAAAATTTCTCTCAGCAATTACTAGTATGTCAGCAATCCATGAGACTAGCAATCAATAGTAAAGCATCTATCAACAGTATAGCAACAATCAGCTAGAGTGACCATCAGTAGTTTAGCAGTAGCCTAGTAGGTATGTACTGTTACAGGTTACTAAAAATTCAACATTAGTAAAACAACTTATCAATATAACAGCAGATATACTTATTGAAGGTTATTTATGTGAACATATAATGTCAGTATTAAGCAAATTAGAAGGGGGAAAACTGTAAAAAAATGGGAGGACAAATCATATGACCTCCAGAAGGGAGCCCAAAGGGAACCAACAATGTAACAATCTTAATTCAGAGACGGAAATTGGGGTCAGTGAGGCACCCCAATGACAGTCCAAGATTTCACAGAAAGTTCATGTGGAGAATTCAACCTGTTTAGGGAATGAAAAGTATGTGCAGCACAGGAAGTTGTCAGAGAGAAAACAGCTCCATTTTTGATTAAAAATATAAGTAAATTTTGTATCACAGAGACATAAGGGTACTTAGGGCACCACCACTCTGAGCAGACAATGGGGTTGGTGGTTTTCATCTGGGGAAGATGATAGATGCTAGTGTTTTCTGTTCTTTTAGACCAATTTCTTTTTTCAAACTGTTATCTTCTTCCTGCTGATAAAGTAGCCAATGGCACATACTAATTCATACTTTCTCAGGAGTTTTCCCATTTTTCCAGATGATTTTTCACCTTTTCAGATAATAAATTGCTGTTGCAGTTTCTTTTTTTTTTTTTTTGCAGTTATTGGTGGTCTCTCTGGAGGTTTCCAGTTTCTGGGTACTCAGGTGCCCTTCAAAGATGCCAAAAGACCACTTCTTGATGATGCTTCTGGTTCACAGGTTCAAAGTCCCCAGGCTGGCAGGCATTTCCTCTGAGAGTATTTTTCCAGTAGGTATTTTTTCTGTTAAGAAATTTTCCCCTTCTAATCAGGCGGCCTTTGTGGCTCTTCCCATCACCTCACCGACTGGTGTCATTGTTTGGTGACCACCATCATAAGGCTGCAAGTTGCTAGGCTTGTCTATGAAAGGAAAAATAATTATTCTGGATATTGGCTTGTCTACAAGTGTGAATGGATGTTATTTCAATTTTGGTTTGATGTAAGCAAAAAAAATTAAGTAGGAGCTAGCTTGGAGTAGAGAAAAATGCTGTGAAGATTTCTGAGGAGGTCTAAATGCTGAATGCTGTGTCTGCAAAAGTACAAAAACAGGTGAGCTGAGATTTGTTCTTTGGCTGGGGCTTTTTCCTCCATCAGACTATGAGTTGTGACTTTTTTTGCTTTATATTCTAGCCAAAGAACTGTATAGGAAGACTATTACAGAAAATGTTTTTTGCCCACGTTTCCCAATTGTCCCTTTTCAAAAAGGAGCTGCTTGGTTTTTTTTTCTTTAATCTGACTTTCTGTGGTTTAAAAAAACCCCAAAAAACCCATAAAAGTAGAAGTCCCAGGCTAAACTCTTTTCCTTGATATGAGAATGGAGAGTAAGACTCCCAACTCAGGCCTGTTTCAGTTCTTTAAAGAGAAGAAGGTAGGACTGTGTTGCTCTTTATTTTGCTATTTCAGAAGATCTGGACACAAGCAGATATGGTGCAAATTTTGGAGGTAAAGCTGAGATCTGGAAATTTAAGTTTAAAATAAATAATTGTCTTAAAAAGTGCCACATTTCATTTTCACTAAGCAGGTTGTTAGATGACAAATGAGCAGCCTTTGATGATAAAACAACGTGAAGGTAGGAAGGCCAAGGCTGTGCAATGGTCTGCTAAATCTCTCTCATGATGTGTGAAGCATCTGAGAAAAAATACTGCAGCATAAAAAATAGTAAATCTATTTCTCTTTCTCATTCAAAAATATTCTTAGAGCTTCACTCCTGATGGTGGTCAGCTGGATAATGCTGCTGAATAATTGAATTTACAAATTTGGAAAAAAAATCAAATTTATTTAGTAGGATTTCTTTTCAGAAAGCAAACAAACTAACACTTATAAGAAGCAGCAGGATATGATACCAGTCAGGGTCATAGTAACTTGCATCAGACTGTTATCAAAAACATGCAGGTAGCATGCAGGCAGCTTACCTTCCTGCAGTTCCATTGGCACAGGAGAGGTTTACTCCTTGTGACATTTGAATTCAACAATTACCTTAAATGTGAATTAGAGAATTGGGTTATTCTCTTTTTTGCTGTGACTGGGACTCAAATCAAGGGTCTCCTGAGTAAATTCCTCCATACCTTTATTGGTATGTGTTTCAGATCTTGATTTGGACTGCTAAAGCTTGCTTATTTGCACTAAGGGTCCAACAGTGTCTTTAGGAAGGTATCTATGTAAATAAAGTCAGTATGATTGGTATTAAATAATAGGAACAGCATCTGAGTTTTAGATAAAGGATAGGCAGTGATTGAAAGCGGAGTCCAGCCTGGCTGTCGGAAGGAATTGGCTGAGTGTACCATATGTCATATTTCTCTTATGCATCAAGCATTGTACCCCTTTGGGGGTACAGAAATGTCAACTTCCAATCTGTAAAAATATAAGGTGCATGAGCCACATCTCATTTCAGTGTTAAAATCCTACTAATGAAAATGTATCTGATTTGCAGGCATGTGAGGTTCAGAAGCAATTTCATGAAATAGGTCTGTCAAAGTATCTATGGCGTAAAGAAGCAGATTAGAAAACAGGTTATATAAATCATCAAGATTTTATCAGAGAATTTGCCTTTTTCCATGATGGTATATCATGCTGGGAACATGGGCCACCAAGGAAATAAATTCTAAATATATTTACAGAGTGATGATGATGAAAAAGACAGTGCTGTGCTGATAAAATCTCAGAGGTAAGCAGGAAAAAATGCTTTCTGGTCACAGCGTAGAGGAATTCACACAACTGAGACCCAAGACAAGCTTAAATTAAATATTTATCACAGCACATAGGTTAGTTTTAAAGTGCATTGTGTACAAAGCATTTATGTACAAAGCATTTCCAAAAAGTCAAGGATGAGTAGTACAAGGCAATTGAACTGAGCATGGATCTCTAAGCAATGCTGGCATTAGTAATATCCTTCTGTAGCTCTGAAATACAAACTTATATAGGGAAATGAGATATGGAATAGCTCCATTATTTTCTGTTTCATTTAATATTGTGTATTTTTCATTAAGTGAATGTGAAGCATGAGTGGCAGAAGCCAATGGCCAGGTTAACTGTAGAAGGGAGAACCCTGGGACCTTCTGTCCCTCGGATTGCCACCATCCCATTTAGTGCCTGACAGGTCCTGTGGTGGTGGCTAAATGACTGCTCCTGCATAGAGCACTCCTGAGACAGAGCTCACCCCAGTGTAGCCTCCCCTGGGGGGGCTATATGGAAGTGTCTCCTGGCTCCATACCAGGAAGAATGCCAGAAGGCTTAGAGAGGTGGCTTTGCTCTTCTAAGTAACATGCAGGTGAGGGGACTGTCCTCTTTTCCATGCCTGCATTCAGTGTCACAGTGAGTCCACATTCCCACATCAGTAAGTCTAATAGGCTGTTTCACAGCTGGGTCTCTACAGCATCCCTACTACCTTTGCACTTGATGCTAATGGGCAAAAGAACTGCTAGAGGGAGAATAAATATTTAGAGATCCATAGAGAACAGATATAGGGTGCAGTAGGACAGAGAATGAAGCAGAATGTGAAAAAAAATAATTGGGGAAAGTTACAGTTTATTATTGATTTATACTTTGTCAGTAAAGCTACTTTGAGGGTTATGCTGTTCATACCCTTAAAAAAAAATACAGAATATAACAATATTTCTGGACAGTGGCTTGCTCTAACTTTTTCATAGAAATTAGAGTAGCAGATAAGACAGAAAAATGCAATATTTTTCCCCAAGGTTGTTCTGCCCAGAAGATAAAGCTGTAGATTCTAAGGAGGGAGAAAAAACACTGAAAATAGAAGTCAGCATTAACCCAGAACCTGAAAGCTGTACTTTCACATTGTACTGCAGTAGATGGTTTCTAATTATCAGAGAAACAATATATATGAGCCCCTGTGCAGCAAAATTAGCTTGTGAGGATGCTGCTTTCTAAGACAGAAGATTTGGGGAAAAAAACCCAAACCAAACAAGCAACAAACAAACAAAAAAATCCCCCACAAAAACAAACAAACAAAGAGAAACAAAACCCCAAAAATACTCCACCCCAAAACCTGAAACAACTGACAATTTGAGAAGAACAGGAAATTTAGCAAATAGTTTTAAAGGATCTTCAGAAGGTGCTGTTTTGGGTGATACACATAAGGCCAGGATATGCTGATAACATTTGAGATAACTTCACCCTTATTCTTCCTGATTAGAGACAGAAATCCAAAGTGGATCTTTGTCATCCAGCAGCTGCTGTGCTCTGGAGCCTGTCTTCTGCCAAAAAGTCCCATTTTCGATGAAGTGGAAACACTTGTGCCTCTGGCTGGCCAGGGAGCTAATCAGCAAGTCATGACCCAGGGATGCCTAACCATCAGTCCCTGCTCTGGTCAGCAGTAGATGTTTTATACAAATTGGAAGCAGGTTGACCTGTTGATACTAAAATGAACTTCCTTTAGATTATCCTACATGCACTCTCTTCTGGAGGAGGCAATAGGAGGAATTTGAAATGTGCTTCTCAAGTCCTAACAGAAGTCTCAGCAGATGGTAAGAGTATTTTTTTTTTAATTATTCTTTGCACAACCTACATAATTTTGACCAAACACACTCAACTCAGATTTGGACATTGGACTAATTCTAATTAACATAAATTTTCATTTATGGTATTATGAAACAAGGTATTTCATAAATATTATGAAGAGATTACATGTAAAGAGGAGAGAAAGCTTGATAAAATAATTAAAAGTAGGCCTGAAATCCAGAGTATTTGAGTTGTATCTTTATCCAGGTTTGTTCTCTCAACTTCTTGCAGCAGATCCTTCTTTCTCTGGTTCACAGAAGAATGACCAAGTGCCTGAACTATATGTGGGTTTTAGATAATCCACTCGGGGTCTCCACAGGCTGTTGGATGCTGTACACCAGAATTGTGCTGCTCTGCTCTATTTCCAGGTCTCTGCCCACCTTGGAAGTCAGGCATTTCCCAGCTGAGGTCATTTGATTTGCACTTCCATGAGCACTGTTTTCTGAATCTGAAGGAAAGAATGGTAAATCCTTGTACAATTCCTGCACAATTAAAATATTTTATTTTGAGATGGGTATCAGCTCTAATGTGTTGCTTCTCTAACAAGCCTACAGAGAAGTACTCAATTACCGGCATTTTCTCTTCTTTACTAAATTTCTCCTGTATTTTCTGTTTCCAAGAGCTGATGAAAGGGCATACAAGAATGTCTAATAAAGTGCTAACAAATTAGTTTTTCTGGTGTTTTCAAGGTCCTGTGTGATAAACATGAACCACAGGATTCACTTCACTGGTAATTTACCAGACATTGGGTACAAGAAGAGTTCCCAGGCTACTGGACTTGGACTGCCCACCATGAGAGTCCACTGAGAAGCACAACATGGTCCCCTTAAACCACCACGGTCATTGCACAATTACATTGCATTTTTCATATGCCCATGTGAAAGGAGAGTTGGATGAAAACCTTGGCACTGTAATATTCAATGGA